>NW_022145611.1:5136444-5878944 GCF_000002235.5 Strongylocentrotus purpuratus
CCCCCCCCCCCCCCCCCCCCCCCCCCCCCCCCCCCCCCCCCCCCCCCCCCCCCCCCCCCCCCCCCCCCCCCCCCACTGAGCGACTTTTCGGCCGGCGCGATTTTCAAATTTTCGGGAGCAAAAAAAAAAAAAAAGTTGGGCCCCCTCCCCTAAAAAATCCTGGATCCGCGCCTGCCCAAACCAAATCTAAGTAACCCCGGGGTCTGATAGGTTTCAATTGGACCTCACGCTCGTTCACAAAATTGAACTATCACTCACAAAGTATGATGCAGAAGCAGTATCTGACTTGAACCACCTTTATAATTTTTATGGAGAGAAACGGAAGATGATCCTTTATCGTAGGGTACTATTCCAATGTCTCAACATTGTATTTCTTTACTGTATAAAATTAATGTGCCTCATTTTTAGTGCCCTTTTTTACTGGCTGGGGATGACTTGTGATTCTTTCAATCTCAATACATGAACTGTTTTGTTCGACCCCAGCCCCTCTAAAGAACTATGTCACGTCATGCTCCGGGGAGGTGGGGGAGGGGGGGGGGGGTCATTCCAACATGACTGGCTACGCACCCGCGTCTAAAAAAAGGTCGATAGGGTGTCTTTTCAGCTAAACGGCATTGTCGACGATTGTGGAGATGTCTTTAAATGGCAAAATGATGGGGGACTGGCAAAACGAATTGGTTGACCGTCAATTTTAAAAGAGCAATTAAAGCAGGCAAAAACAAAATTTGACTCTTACCTAATTACGCCTATTTTTTTTCTATTTTGTACACAATTAGGAAATCGGTCATGATCCAGCCAACACGAAAAAGGAATTTGGAACTGAATAGAGGCTGCATGCTTTCAGAAAGGAATCCATCCATCTAAGCAGTCGCGCGCTGAATGCTCGCGATCGCCCGCATATTACGTTTGAATTGAAACGAGTTTACGCGCTAGTATTACGTACGTACCGTACGCGTACTGTATACAGCTCTAGCTAGCCTAGTTTAAATTGATTTCATTATGATCGTCATCATGTAGACAGATTTTTTGTTCAGGTGAGCAAACAAAATAACTTATAAGACTTAATTTTGGCCCTAAATATTTGACGTATAGAGGGTCTATATCAAGCTTAAGACATTGGGATAAACTTTAAATCTTGGCCTACTTTGGATTGAAGATGTCTAGATCTAAGTTAGACCGAATTTTCCGTCTCTTCCGTTCGTTAGCCTCTTATTGGGGTAGGGCCGGCTCTCTCTTTAATTATGGGTCAAAATCGAAATCCATTTTGAAAATCTTTTTCAACATGGATTCCGATTTTGACCCATAATTTCCTAAAAAGGGACTATTAAACTGATTATTTCAGTCAAGTTGGTAAGTGGAACTGATTTATTATAGCCTAGATCTAGGCCTAATTTACAATATAACATGCTCGAGGTAAAATGACATTTTGGGGAATTTTGGGGGCAAAACGCTACGACCAGGACTGGCCGTGGCGTTAGCAAGGACATACGGCTTCCGTCTCTAAAGAGAGAGCCGGCCGACCCTACCCCAATAAGAGGCTAACGAACGAAAGAGACGGAAAATTCGGTCTAGATCTAAGTTAGATCAACAACACATTTGTAAAAGGGTGAGTGAACTGCGATGCGATCCGAGTGAGTCGAGATAAAGTTAGTCTGGCTAGATTTAGTATGTGTGTGTGTGTGTGTGTGTGCATGTGTTCAATGTGCATGCGAAAAAAGTAGATCTAACAGTTAGACCTAGTCATTGTGAAAAAAAAACTAACGGTTGATAATTTAATAGGGCCTAGGTGGGCTACATTATATTTCTTTGTATTGTGGCGTTTGGGAATCAACAAAGTAATAAACTGATTTCATCTTGCTGAAAATATGCATGGTACCTGTGACACAGAGCAGCTGAGCCTGTGAGTCATGTGACTAGAAATAGTATTTTGTCTTAAGTGGCCGAAAACCCCCTCCTTTACTTCTGACTGGGTGTGGAAAGAATTGCATCCACAGAGTCAGAATCTACACACATATGACATCAAACTTTGGTTAACAGTTTAAACTTAGTTAGTAACAACTAATTACTTGTCTCCCATTTCTAATAGTTGTGTAGATCTAGGGAATATTAGGTCATTTAAAGAGTGCGCTTTCGCTCCGACAAGGAACCCAACTAAAATTTAAAAAACTTAAAAATCTGTCTGTTAATTGTTAAGTGTTGTCTAAATGATTATGTTAAAATGGGAACTAGATCTAGCCTAGGCCTACTACTAGATCTTAAGCCTTAAACTTGAGGAAAGACGTAGAGTCTATAGACTATTATTAAAGTAAGTAAGTGTTAACTTATTGGAGAAAAAAGTTGTATGTACTAATGTAGACTAGATCTAGACCCTATGTAGATAATTATAGCATATAAAAAGTCTTTCCTTTGGCGCATTTAATATAATAGATTCATCAGAATCACATTTTAGGTGCCCATGCAGTTTGTAAGTGCACTAGGTCTACTAGACTTGAGCCCACTAATTTTCTTGCGATAATGATATTAGACTTTATCAGCTATTTGTTAAATTTGTATCTTCTTCAGTGGACCATGCTATACTAAAATAATAGAAAAGCTGACAAAAGACAAATTTATTTTCACCTTGACCTAGGCCTGGGCTTGATAGTATTTACAAGAACTTTAACAACCTTTTTAAACTTCCGTTTTAAGAGTAAACTTAAGTCTTTCAAGTTATTTACGCTCTGGAGCTTAAAATAGGCACAATTACAGGCTTAAATAAAGGCTGAATCAAATCAAATATGTGAATCAAAGGTGAAATGAAATCAAAATCCAATTTTAAAAATCCCAAATATGCGACTTCTAGATCTAGAGTCGAGAATCTAATGAACTTTTAATAAAATTAGAAATAGGATCTAGACCTCTAGTTACAACCAGATTAATTTGGTATTGAGTAGATCTATAACTTTCATTTTGCTGTAAATCTAAATTCTAAAAATGTTTTGCAGAAAGTGAAAAAACATGGGAAGCCAGGAAGGATTGAAATATTCATAAACACTCTAAATATGCATGAAATGTGGTCACCCCAGATTTGATAAACCCTTTTGTAACTGCCAATATTTCCTTAAGTTTTTTTGCCTAATCTGATGCCTCGTTATAAGCTATCAAAGTAGATTTCTTGCAGATTAGATTGCACATACACTTCAATACAATGAAGAGGAAGAAGGCAAATCCAGCCACATAAAAGTTCCTAAACAGCTTCATATTGAGGATGGCCTCTGGGTATTAGGTATTGCCACATCAAGTTCTTCTTTGGCATCTGTATACTTGCTCACTTCTCTCACTGAATCAAGGAATAGCAAGACAAGGATGAAGAGAAAGACATTGAAATGTCCATGGAGTAATCACCATTCCAGCTGCGCCGCCTTTCCTGTACCCTTCTTCCGACCGGACCAGAGGAAATCACCTACAATTCAAACAACAACACTGTAGAATCCTTTCCTACCAGTACAGCTTCTTCCCCAGCACTATCTGGAATGTCCTTCCTGCAACAGTGGTTTCGGCTCCGTCTATTGAGTCTTTCCGGCGCCATCTTACACCACTCACCCTCCGTTAGCTCTCCAGTTGAGATGCATCTTTTTACTTGCACTGTAACTTAGTTCTTTGTTACTGCACTCAATGTCATGTGTTCTTGAGATTGCAGCCCCAGCAATCAAAGTACGACTTTACTCTACGAAGAGGACTGTACTCACTGAAAGAAGAAGAAGAAGAAGAAATACCAGTGGATCTGCTGTGATGGACTTCACTATTCCATAATTAAAGAATCTCTGCCACATGTATGGCTTGATGAATGGGAGCATTAGCAGGATAAGGGCGAAAACCTACAGATATAGGTGGGCTGTCACAAATGTCCACTGTAGTGTCATGGTGTTTCTGTCTCGTATACTTCCTTCAAGATCCCTCGAGGAGTATTTGGAATACTTGTCTGTCTTCTGTTTCCTGAAGAGGGGTCTAGAAGATAGTCTGGACTAGTAGGGGTCTGGACTCTTCCAGGATCGAAGCAAGAATGTATTTCCCTATCCAGCCTATTAATCCAAACACATCTACAGAAGTTTGAATCTATATCTAAGTAAGATGTTGAAGTACTAATAAAGCTACCCATACCTAGGTTTTGCCGACAGAGGAAACATACATAAATGTGGTATCAGAAGTCATATTTCTCCAGGGAGTGGAGAAAGCGGGAAAGCACTTAATCCAATGACCGGGGTAATAGTATATCTGTAAAGCGCTTAGAGACATCCGATATGTATTAAGCGCTATATAAAAGCTGAATATTATTATTATTATTATTACCTGTCTTAGACCTAGAGAAATCCTTCCTTGCTTCTAACTTGATCAAAATTAAGTGAGATGTAGAATTAATACATTTAATTATTCAGTCATTCATTAGCATACATAGGCATAAAAAAGAAGAAATAATCTAGTAAAATTATTGAGTAGAAACCATTTAACGATATTCTAATCAGATCATACTAATAAAGAGATACTTTGAGACTCATTTTGTTAAAATAACTATGTATGCCTCAACTGTTAATGATGGATTATTATGATGTTAGTAACTCTTAATTTTATTTGTTTCTTTTGTTGCAAATGACCTAGCTTGAGAGAGTTATACCTGTGATGTCAGGCATGTTACCATCACATCATTGGACCACTGTTCTCATAGTCCTTGCTGCCTTGATAACTTATGCCTGTGGATCATGTAGCTGGCACATAGACGTCGTTCGATCAGAGTTCCCGTACCTCTTTGAACCAATAGTTCAAAACAAACTGAATTATATTGTAGTGAATCTCGAGGACGTGACCGTAGGGAGCCTTCCAGAGGAGGTATGTGTTCTTAAAGCCCCACTGTACTACTTATAACTATTTGCGCCCTCTATATAGCAAACAATGCCTAATTAGCGCCTGTTGGTCCCCCATGATCCCTTTTTCTTATGTTAATTGAGAGCTGATTTGATGAGATAACCACCTGTCAGTGACCTTGCAGGGAGGTCTAGTCCCCCCGGCCAAATTAGTACAGACAGGCTTTAAAAGACCAACAAACTAACCCCTTTTTTTCCTTCTTTCTTTTAACTAATCATACTGAACTTAATAAAAATGCAAGGTGGAATTGATAGGAGTACTGAACAAATAAATCTGATATAAATTCAGCAGATGAAATTATGAACATGGCAAGGAAAACCTATACTACTTAACCAACCTACTTTAATGTCTAGATTGCAAACTATTGAGTGTTAAAACATCAAATATGCTTTGCTATGTATATTTTTTTGCTTATAGCATCCCTAGATATACGGATCTTGTTGCATAATACTTACCACTGATGGTAACTTTGCCATCAATATTAACTACCATGGCAACATCACTCAACAAACTATCAAATAAAGATTTATATGGAAAATTACCATTAATGGCAAAGTTACCATCAATGGTTAGTTTTAAAGCACAGGCCCAGATATCAATATAAACACTTCTTACATATTCTACAATGTATAGCTACATATCATTTGGAGAATAGCTTGAATAATGACTTGATGATATTGTGGGAAATGATTTGTGCCATTTCAATGATTCAATGATTTCAATGATGATATTTATAACATACATGTATGCACCTTGATCTACAATCCTATATGTTCCTTAGAAACTTTTGATTTCTTGAAGTCTAACTTGAAGACAGTCCTTTTATCAAAAGCATATGATACCAGAATGTAATTCAACACAATTTGTATGATCCTGTAGTCTCTTGTATTTCTTCTTCTTACTTTTCTTCATTTCATAATTCACTTTGAAATGGTTTTACTACATAAATGGTTTAATATAAGTGTGTTATATTATATTTTATTTTTCTTATTTATAATAGGAAAATTTTGCAATTTTATCTTGTCATTTTGCAGGTAGAACCATGTATGTACCCATATTTTGTGCAAGTACAAGTCGAGTGCGATGAGATCTCCAGCTCCAGTACAATAGAGGCTTTACTGTCGGCGGGATCCTACCCAAGAATCACCATATCGTTTGGCGCCCTCCAAGACCAGAGTCTCTCGTATCACACCTGGACCGATTATGTCTTTGAGGGTGCACTTCTAGACATGGAGCCAGACTGCAATGTTGGATTCTGCCGACCCGTGTGGCTAGTTCCGTTGCCTACCAATGAAAAGTACCTGATAATCCATGTCAGTGTAGAAACTGTAGGTGTCGTCAAAGCAGTCTCCATGTCTAGGCAAGTACAGAGCTGCCAACCAGTACAAATTTGTTGAAATTGTATTTGGGAGGTATTGTGTGTGTGTGTGTGTGTGCCATTTTCAATGGTAACATGCTTATTCTAATCTGTAAAGTATCCTACAAGCATCTCACATCGGCAATGTGTGGATGTTGATTGGTTCATCAAACACACCAGTCATGACAAAATCCTGCATATTCAACCAATTATCCATAACAAAATATCTTCCTGTGTGTAGGAACTGTAAGAGGCATTGATCTGTGTTTTTTTTTTTAAATACAATTTTTGTCAGTAAAATACAACTTTGGGAATTAGAAAATACAGTTTTGAACTCCAGAGGTTGGCAGGTCTGCAAGCACTATGAAAATGACTGACAAAGAAAGCGGACAAAATATACAGTTCCTCAGGTAGACAAAGGAACATCCCTTCATTTCTATTATGTAAAAATGTGTACAACAGGTGTCACATGCATATTCACCTGTTCTACACATTTTAACATAATAGCAGTGAAGGGATGTTCCTTTGTCTACCTGAGGAACTGTATATTTTGTCCGCTTTCTTTGTCAGTCATATTCATAGTGAAGTATGATCAAGCCTGCTGAGACTTGATACTGTAAAGCATCTAGACTGCAGCAGCAAAATACGGACAACTTTATATATAAATAAACGACAAACAAGTATTTAAAAATAGCTGAGTGCAACAAAAGCTTTAATCACCCTGCAGCACAATGGTAGACTTACAATTCAAAATTACAATAAAAATTATCAGTTTTTAAGATGAATATGAATAAGTTAAAGTAAAGGAAAAGAAATAGGATGACAGTAAGAAGGAGATTTGTCCGTTTATATATTTTTCAAATGCTCAGCCATACATCTTCCCTCTGTTATTCAAAATATCAATGAGATTGAGAAGAAAAAAAATCTTCAGTACCGGTAAATCATTGTTCTTTTATTTGGACAGACGGATGATAACATTAGACGGTTACAGCCAGCGTGTATCTGCAAACTCTTCATATGTCCACAGTAGAATAGGAGCTGATACGGATCTATCCGGGTTGGGACTCTTTGAGAACGAGACCCACCAGGTCCTTCCAGTTCACACAGTCAGGGGGATCACACCTATCCAAGCTATGGCAGGGTTCGTGAGAAGACCGGTGGCTCTGATCAGCTCAGACTTCTTCCAGCATTACAGGGCAGTAGAAGTGAGTGTAAGACCTACACAAATACAGTCAAACCTGTCTATAGCAACTGCCCAAGGGAAACACAAAAGTGGTCTTTGTAGACAGGTTCCTTTAGTACATTTTTCAATGAGATACCATTTTCAAAGGAAACAAAAAATGTGGTCTTTGTAGACAGGTGGTCACTACAGCAGGTTTGACTGTACAAATCTGTAGTATTGAAGTTGTAGTAAAGAAGTTGTACTGTGTGTTTCACTGTATATGTTGGAAGGTCCTGTTGTGGTACTATATGAACAACACTAATAGTTCATTGATGTGCGTAATGAGGCCGCGATTGGCGGAAGGATATGGGAATAAAGCACTTTCAAGATGGCCACTTATACATGAACATTGTCTACAGTGATCTCTTATTTATCCGTTCATCTGATCTTTCAACATGGTGGCAGCGGTCAAAAGAATTGCCATATCTATTACTATGGAACTGCAGATCACATAGGGCCAGCAATAATCTTGAATGACTTATGAAAGATTGATAGGGACGGTTTTTGAACTGCCGACAATCACACTGCACAGCCAGCAGAGTAAACTCACAGCCGCGTCTCCAATATGACTTTGTGTCGGCGAAAGGTTGCGCACTGTATTACGCGGGCAACACTACGAGTAGACTAGTGTATCGACTATCAGACTAAAGCCCTACATTCAGGACCAGAACTGATGCGGAGGCAGAACCAGAGCCTAGAGGCTCGCCAGGAGCAGAGCCTAGAGGCTCGTCAGGAGAAGAGCCTAGAGGCTCGACAAGACCAGAGCCTAGAGGCTCGACCGGGACCGGGAACAGTACAGCTATAGGCCGCTACCTCGGACTCCAGCCCTGCACTGCATTTTGGTTTTGGAACTAGCGTACGCCACTCGGACCCAGAGCGTCGTGTTGCGGACCGTGCAAGTAGATCCAGGACTGATTGCTGGACTTGGTCGGATCTGATTCAGTGATTGTGGAATGAAAACAAGATTAGACTCTTAATCAAATGGACTATAATCTAAGCAGACATATAATGTTTGGACTCGGTTTGAAACAGTTAAACCATAATTAATGTGCTATGACGTATAGAACTGGACTAGTCTAGTCTAGGGGTCTAGATCAAGACCTAGCCTAGATAGATAGTCTAGACACTTTTTTTTCTAGTCTAGACTCTACTTATGGATCTAGACTAGACCGAGTATGAGAATGAGTATGACTAAGAAGGTGTAACTTGATCAAAATCTACTGTCACTTTGTTCTATATTACTGGACCTGGTCTAGATCTAGACCAGATCTGGACTAGGCCTAGTCTAGATTTCTAGATGTGTTTACTTTAGACCTTGACGAGTCCAATTTCTACATGTGGACCTGTCCTAATTAAATGAATGATACACATCTCTTAGTCTTACATGTATGTAGAAGAGCTGATGTACTCTACTAGATCTAGATATAGTAGTGGTAGACTCTACTGGTACTAGACCAAACAGTGGTCTGTGGTATCCCCTTAAAGCGGGTCCAGGACCAGTTGTCTATGTTAGACCAATTACACAAGGGGGTCCAATTGTCTATGGATCTAGACTTGATATATCTTGATACATTTGAACCTGCATTTTGAAGTTGTACATAGAGTCTATAGTGTAAATGCTAATTGCTCTGTAGGCCTACATGTCGATCTAAGTCACAATTCATGTATTACATGTAATTACCTGTGTAGTCCAAGACCCCATTGTAGAAACCAGGACCATGGCCCGCTATCCAGAGATGAAGTGGGACTCTCGGTGTGGTCTCGCTGAAGAATTCACGTTATTTCAACAGCGAATGGAACTTTGCCTTCTCGATAATGAGATAACTGATACTACAAAACAGGCAACAAAAATAAAGATAGCTCTTGGGAACGAAGGGTTACGCAGGATAAACGCCTCTAGCCTCAGCGCAGAGGATCAGAAGGACCCAGGCAAGCTATGGGCCCTAATCGAAGGCCAACTGAATGTCAAAGTGAACTTCAGGATTCATCGTCTCGAATTAATGCGATACAAGCAGATGTCTGGAGAAACGATCGACGAGTTCGTCAATAGATGTCGGAGTAAGGCAAAGGAATGCGAATTCACCGAAGGGGAATTGAGTGAAAGACTTATAGAGCTGGTGATTTCGTCTACACAACTCGAGTCATTTCAGAAAGACCTACTCGACAAAGAAAAAGGGTTCTCAGTTGATAAGCTTCTTGAAGAAGGCCGCAAATATGAGGCCATTCAAGTCGGTAAACAGTGCCTGCAGACGCTCCACACCATTGGAAGTGGGAACATTGATGCTGTTAGTCACGACAGTAGGCAGAAATGCAGGAACTGTGGTCTTTCACACCTTCCAAAGAAGTGTCCAGCCTTCGGGGACCTGTGCAATGCGTGTGGCGTCAAAGGACACTGGGCGAAGATGTGTCGAAAGACGAAAGATCCGGTCAAATCGAAGATCCCTCCTAGACGTCCACCATCACAAGACAGGTGGAGCTCACAGCAGAGACAGCCCAGAAACAGGCAGTATAGGTCTACATCCTTTCATAGCAGGAACCAGCGTAAGGTTGACGAAATTGGACCGGACGACACAAACCAACCGGACAGTGATGAACGTGAATTCCACATGATACATATATCGCTAAACTCTATTGACTCGGAGCAGACCGAAGCATATGCGAGTATCAACATCATATGTCCAGACCTGAGGGGTCACCATCGCCTCAATGCAAAGGTTGACACAGGAGCCAGCGGTAATGTTCTGCCACTGCGGACGCTGAAGGACATGTACAGGGCTCGATGGAAAGATGTTATCCGTCCCACCACTACGCGACTATCTGCCTACGGAGAAACGCCTTTACGCTGCTTAGGCACCTTGATGATGTCGATGATGTATGAAGGGTCGCCTTGGGTCGTAGACCAAACATGGTATGTTGCGGACGTAAAGGGACCAGTCATTGTCGGACTTCCTACTTCCAGAAAGCTAGGGATTGTTACGATTCACACAGTAGAACAACAGATGGGCCTGGACAGTCCAAATGATCTTCCTCCCATCAGGTCAGCTAAAGACCTACAGGCGGCTTACCCAGACCAGTTTGACCAGATTGGGAACTTCAGTGGCAAGGCAACGTTGCACTTGAAGAAGGATGCAACTCCATCAATTGATGCGCCTCGAAAATGCAGCATCCACCTGAGGGACAAGCTCAAGAAAGAGCTGGATCAGATGGAAAGAAACGGCATCATTAGGAAAGTTACTCATCACACAGATTGGTGCAGTTCCCTCACCACAGCCCTGAAGAAGGATGGGTCATTGCGAGTCTGCCTTGACCCCAAAAGGCTCAATCAAAACCTGAAGAGATGCCCTCATAAGATTCCAACTCTAGAGGAGCTCAATCCTGCATTCTCACAGGCCAAGTACTTCTCGAAACTGGACGCAAAGGCAGGATATTGGTCAGTCCACCTGGACGAAGAATCGCAGGAGCTTACTACATTCAGATCACCATTTGGAAGGTATTGCTTTCGCAGACTTCCATTTGGACTTTCGGTGAGTCAAGACATCTTTCAACAAAGGATGGACACAATCCTTGCACAGGCGCCCGGCTGTGAAGGTATAGCTGACGATATAGCAGTATTTGGCAAGACTGAACAGGAGCATGATGATAACCTCTGGAGACTGATGGGAGTTGCACAAAAAGAAGGTCTGGTGTTCAACAGTACAAAGTGTGTGATCAAGGCGAGAAGCATCAATTTCTTTGGTTCACTGTACACAGACAAAGGCATACAACCAGATCCTAGCAAGTTGGAGGATGTCAGAGAAATGCCTACACCACAGAACAAGGACGATCTCCAGCGAGTGTTAGGGATGATGACCTATTTATCACCATACATCTCAAACTATGCTGAAAAGTCAGCAATACTGCGTGATCTTCTGAAGAAAGATGTTCCCTTTACCTGGCAGGAGGACCATGAGGAATGCTTTCAACGATTGAAATCAGACATTTCAGAAGGAAAGTGTCTACGGTACTATAACCCCAGTGTCCCAACAGTACTGGAGGTAGATGCATCGCTCAAAGGACTTGGAGCCTGCCTCCTTCAGAATGAAAGACCAGTCGCATTCGCCTCGAAGAGTTTGTCAGATGCACAATCCAACTACTCAAACATCGAGCGAGAGACATTGGCACTTGTTTTTGGAATCACACGTTTCCATTCATATCTGTTTGGCAACCGGTTCACAGTCTACACTGACCATAAGCCACTCGAAACGATCTGTAGAAAGCCCCTGGGGAGTGCGCCTCCAAGACTACAGAGACTTCTCGTCAAAATACAGGGCTATGATTGTGATATCCTATACAAGCCCGGAAGTCAGATGACATTACCAGACACACTCAGTAGGTTGCCAAACCCCAGAAAGAGAGGAGACGTCATCGTTGAGCTCCGTGTAGATGAAGTCATGGAATTAGACGAGAATCATGACACTGATCTGGCAAGCTTTACACCTATGAAGCAGACACAGCTGCAGAGAGAGACAGCAAGCGATCCGAACTTGAAGCAGCTGAGTAGAATTATTCACGATGGATGGCCAGACGTGATTAAGCAGGTTCCAAGCAGCTCAAGGATTCACTGGTCATACCGAGAGGAACTGGGCGTCGCCAACGGCATTATCTTCAAAGGAAGACAGGTGTTGATACCTTCAACGCTGCAATCAGACATCCTGGAGCAGCTACACACGAGTCATATGGGTATAGAGAGAACTCGTAGACTAGCAAGGGACACGGTATACTGGCCAGGCATCAATAAGGATATCGAAAACCTTGTCAAGACTTGCCCTGCTTGCCAGGAGAACCAGGATCGGCAACAAAGGGAACCACTACAACCGCACGAAGTTCCAATGACGCCATGGACAAAGGTAGCCACAGACCTGTTTTTTCTTGAGGGAACTGAATACTTACTCATTACTGACTATCATTCCAAGTTCCCTGTGATCAGGAAAATGCACAGCACCACAAGTGCTTCAGTTGCTACCGTAATGAAAGAAACTTTCAGCCTCCTTGGAGTGCCCTCCGAAGTTATATCTGATAATGGACCCCAGTTCATTGGAAAAGCTTTCAAAGACATGTGTGAGTCATGGAACATCAAGCACACCACCTCATCTCCGAGATATCCGCGCTCTAACGGCCTAGCTGAACGGATGGTACGCACCATAAAGTCGATGATTCAGAAGTGCAAACAGACAGGACAAGATGTCCAAAAGGCACTTCTCCACCTTCGAGCAACGCCTCAGTCCGACCTGCCATCTCCTGCCGAGATGATGTTTGGGAGGCAAATGAAGACAACACTTCCAGGTCGCCATGACAGACAGATGAGCGATGTCCACGACCAGCTCCAGCGAAGGAGGGATAGGATGAAGAGCGACCATGACAGACATGCCGGCCGGGTACTGCCCCTCCTGAAGGTCGGCCAGAAAGTCAGAACCTTGCATCCAGAAGACAACACATGGCTGCCGGCTGAGGTTTCAAGAGTTTGCCCAGAACCAAGATCATATGAAGTGACAACACCCAATGGTAGGGTGTTAAGGAGAAACAGGTCCCATCTTAGAGAGATGCCGATACAAATAGAGACGGCAACAGCACCACCACCAGGGACAGAGCATCTTCCAAGAGAGGATGGTGACAACTGCACAACACCCGTAGGAACACAGGATTTCGATGGTTCAATCCCTCGTTCTGATTCTTTTGCCTATGTCACACGATATGGTCGCAAGGTTAATCCCCCATCTCGTTATCAAGAATAAAAACTTCATCGATTAATAGATTGATAAACAACAACTATACTTTATTTGTTTAATGATTTAGCATATCCGGTAGAATTACATTGATGATAGTAAAACCTCATATTTGACATAAGGTGATTCAATTTCTTAATCAGTATACATGTATGACCAAAGTGTTTTATATAACTGCCACGCTTAATATTGGTTATCTTTCAACAGAAAATCTCTTTTGTATACAGAACCGAATTTAGCAATTGTATGCCGTGCTCGTGCATGATATTTCAACTCTCCACACAAATACCAGGAATTATAGTTTTGTTACGCAGATTTGTCGTATTGCTAAGTCCTAATTAAAATGGGATGAAAAACGTTTTTTCGGAGGAAAATGTTGTTTATAACTGTTTGCCAGAAAGCAATATGGAATCACTTTAGTTTATTCCAGCAAAAGTTATGTAAAGTATAAAAAGTTGAATTACATTATACAAATATGTCGATTCAGCAACAAAATATGCCTGTTATAGTGGAGGACACTATTTTACCATTCTAAAATTTGCTTTTCTTGTTGAAAGGTACTGTCTTGTAAGTTTTAGTTGAACAGTTTTTAATACTGTGCTTCTCGAAAAAAAAAAAAAAAAAAAGGAAAAAGAATATGTTTGGAATGTTTCCTCCTGTTGAAATTTCTAAATTGTGTTACTGTTTTAGTGGATAATTTCCGTCATGCACAGTGCATATTGAGCAGGGAAGATACAACTGGTTAAGGAGAGCACTATCAACTTGTCATTGAAAGAAGGGGGATGTTGTGGTACTATATGAACAACACTAATAGTTCATTGATGTGCGTAATGAGGCCGCGATTGGCGGAAGGATATGGGAATAAAGCACTTTCAAGATGGCCACTTATACATGAACATTGTCTACAGTGATCTCTTATTTATCCGTTCATCTGATCTTTCAACAGGTCCCAACTAGCTATCATTACTTGGATATTGCATTGGTTGTTACATGTCAAAGTTTCATTTCAACATTTAGCCTACAGTGAGTTTATTAAATACAGTGTAACACTTTTTGAGTGACCATATTCAAGAGAAAATGTATGCAGGCATATAGTAGTAATAGTAGTACAAGTAGTACAAGTAGTAGTAGAAGCAGTAGTAGTAGTAGTAGCAGTAGTAGTAGTAGTAGTAGTAGCAGTAGTAGTAGTAGTAGTAGAAGCAGTAGTAGTAGTAGTAGTAGTAGTAGTAGTAGTAGTAGCAGTAGTAGTAGTAGTAGTAGTAGTAGTAGTAGTAGTAGTAGTAGAAGCAGTAGTAGTAGTAGTAGCAGTAGTAGTAGTAGTAGTAGTAGCAGTAGTAGTAGTAGTAGTAGAAGCAGTAGTAGTAGTAGTAGTAGTAGCAGTAGTAGTAGTAGTAGTAGTAGCAGTAGTAGTAGTAGTGGTAGTAGTAGTAGTAGTAGTAGTAGCAGTAATAGTAGTAGTAGTAGCAGTAGTAGTAGTAGTAGTAGAAGCAGTAGTAGTAGTAGTAGCAGTAGTAGTAGTAGTAGTAGAAGCAGTAGTAGTAGTAGTAGTAGTAGCAGTAGTAGTAGTAGTAGTAGAAGCAGTAGTAGTAGTAGTAGTAGTAGCAGTAGTAGTAGTAGTAGTAGTAGCAGTAGTAGTAGTAGTAGAAGCAGTAGTAGTAGTAGTAGTAGTAGTGGTAGTAGTAGTAGTAGTAGTAGTAGTAGCAGTAATAGTAGTAGAAGTAGTAGAAGTAGTAGAAGCAGTAGTAGTAGTAGTAGTAGAAGCAGTAGTAGTAGTAGCAGTAGTAGTAGTAGTAGAAGCGGTAGTAGTAGTAGTAGTAGTAGTAGTAGTAGTAGTGGTAGTAGTAGTAGTAGTAGTAGTAGTAGCAGTAATAGTAGTAGAAGTAGTAGTAGTAAGGCCCTTTAGGTGCCAAAACATGGCTCGGTCGGTCAGAATTTTTGTTTTTTCCTCTTTGGGCTGATATTTTTCAGTTTTGAATGCTTTAATATTTTTTCTCTTTAAAAAAGGGTAGAAAAAAAAAACTTTTGATAAGCCGACTGTAGATTTCAAGATTTTTGGGTAGGTCGCTTAGGGTAATACAACATCTTTTTAGTAGGCCTAATAATATTAGTACTGATAGACAGTTATATTAGATATCTGCCACATGTAACATGTAATCTATCTATTAGATTGACCTTGGTGATTCGGCACCCCACTGTCTATCAGGACCACCCATCAAAGAAGCTGCTACCTTCCCTGACAAGATCATCCTCAGCACGGCTTGGGGACTATTTGAGATGTTTGCAGACAACTACGCCACCACTGATGAGGTAGAGGTCGGCGTCTATCGTCGCATCGAACTTGATCAGTGTATCCACCATCTCGTAGTGCCCTCGCACGGTAGACAAGGGCCAAGGTTTCTGTCTGTTGGGCAGGATGGCAAGAAGCTTTATATGTCGAATCTGGAATTTGGTGAGTAGACCACTAATGAATAGGGATTCGTAATTGAAAAATAGGAAGTGATAGAGAGTTAAATAGAAAGAGAGGAAGAGAGAGAGAGAGAGAGAGAGAGACAGAGACAGAGCGAGAGGAAAGGAGGGGGTGAGAGGGATAGAGCGAACAAGTTGTTCGTATACCAAGGGTTATGATATATGAAAATACGAGCAATCGTAGAAATGATGATATTTAGTATTCTTAGTTCTCTTTGTTACATGTCGATGTGTTCAGTAAGTGAAGATGGGGCTTGGAATTAGTAGTGGTGGTTATTTTACCTGACTGCTAAGAAAGCATAAATGCGTGTTAGTTAGCAACCAAAGGACCAACGGCTTTAGGTCCTCTCCGAGGGATTTAGCCATTGTTTCACGCAGGTATTTGTTTCATTACTACAGGTGTTCCTACACAATTGGAAGAGTTGGTGGATTTCAGTGGAAACAGTGCATGTGATCACATTGGTAAGACAATATATGATTGGGCAATCTATAAATATATATTCGTGTTGTAATCATGTTGTAGGCCTATACCTATATGATTTAATTATTCTCTTATCTACAGTAGATGGTAAACTAGTATTCAGACATGGAAGTTATATATTCAAAACTCGTAAAGGTATTCAATTTATGTTATTTGGTATTGGCATGAGAAATGCACTTGGAAAGCTTTAATTTTACTTGCAGTTTATGTATGCAATATAAATGTAGAATGATTGAGCTCAAACCTAAATATAATTGTATACAAAATAAATCACAAAATAGCAATTCCTGGATGCACCATATGCTCTACACAGTTTGATCTGTATTAAACTCACAAGAATGTTAGATTTGACAATTGACGGCAGTTTGATACATCTTCATCTAGTTGAATATGTTTACCAGATTTTGTACAGGCGTCCATGGAAAAGTGAATTTAGGTAAATAATGTTGTTGAAAGATGGGTAATTTCAAAAGTAAACAATGTTCTGATATCAATAGCTCAATTTTTCATCAAAAGTGGATTAAGTTCCTTTTGGAATTAAGCTTCATATAGTGACTTTGCTTCATTTCTTGCATGAGTCTTGCTCATTTGTGATTTTTTTCATTTACATCCCTAATTGCCACCCTTAGGTCAGTCATCTTGTACCATCATTGATGCTGCATTTGGTAATGTTGATATGGAGGCTACCTATGTCTTGGTAAAGACTGCTGGTCAGCAAATCGTAACGCATTATCATTTACTCAAACTGAATGGTAAGTGGTTCTCAGAGACAAGGATAAGTCAAATATTATTCATTAGTATATCATACATTATTTATCATTCATTATTTTACTATTCATTATTCATTATCATTATTATCTTTATTATTATTATTATCATTTATTACTATTAATATTAGTATCATTAGTATTAGTAGTAGTAGTAGTAGTACTAGTAGTAGTAGCAATAGTAGTGGAAGTAGTAGTTATAGTGGTGGTGGTGGTAGTGGTAGTAGTAGTAGTAGATGTAGTATTATTAGTAGTACAGTCAAACCTGTTTCAGCTAGCGACCACCTGTTTATAAAGACCACATTTTGTGTTTCCCTTCAATATTGTTCCTCATTGGAACCTATATTAAAGGTACCTGTACATAAAGACCACCTACCTATAAAGACCACTTTTTATGTTTCCCTTGAGTAGCCCTTATGGACAGATTTCACTGGAGTATATGTCATTATATCAATTAGAAGTTCTTAATCTGACATACATGGGGTAATGGATTGTTCAGTTATCCTGAGAAATGTCACTGCTTTGCACTCTAGTCTTATTCATTTCTATTGAACACATGTAATAATCAAATTTCAAATGACCTGTATATATTGTGTCCCTTTCCTCATATTATTTATGTGAAACTTGTAGGAAATGTACAAATATTAAAGAAATTTTAAATGAAAATCTTGTCTAAGACACATCTAGTTTTTATGATATACAGACATCCATGTATGTATGATGAATGTAGAGGGAAATAAAAATGGTTAGAACTTCCTTTCAACATGCCTATATATATGTACCATTGTGCTATGTTTTGTTAATAACTTAATTCAATTCAAATGTCTCTTCCCAAATGTGTTTGCCAGGGCATGGCCAGTGGGATATGATAACATCACTGGAAGCAAACCTCACCATTCCACATGGTAAGCTTCAATTAGATTTCCATTCCTTTTCAGATTCGGCAATTCATTAAGTACCATGGACAATGAATTCCTTATTCATAACAAGACGATGCTCGGTAATTGTAGTGTGTACCATTTATGAATGGATATATTTAATTTCCTTCACTTTAAATGTCTTCTAATCCTCTATTGTCATTTTCAAAATATTATGCATGACACTTTAATATACAGTGAAAAACCTACTTTGCACAATGTTTCTCAATGACCCCTGTACTTAAAGTATCTTTGCATTATTAAAGACTACCTTCCACTGAAGACAACATTTTTCACTCTCCTTTTTATGCTTCTCATTGAAACCAATGAACATGTGTATAAAGACTAATTGTCTTGTCTCCCTTGAGTGGTCTTTACATCAATTCAATTCAAGGTTTATTAAAAAATATCTTCGCAGCCGTTGATGGCTGCATTGCAATACAATTCACAGATAAAAACATGCAAAATTACAAAATATATGCTTATCAATTACAATGAACATAGATTAGCATAAATTAAAAATAAAATATAAAATATATAAACAGAAAACCAAAGAGTTCAAATGAGAGTTTCAAAAATGTGGGTTCTTGAAATTACATCAGGAGTTTAGCAATTATTCAAAACTATTTCAAACATCTAAAGACAAGACGAGAAATTGCAAAGATTATATTTCAAATTAAAAACTTATCTTTGGTGTGGTAAAAGACAGGTTTGTTCATTATAAGTAAATCATCATCGATAAATCATCATCGATACAGGTTTGAGTGTAACTTTATTATGTGATTTGCTTTACTGTCTTTTGAAGCCGTCTCTGGAATAGACAGGGACTTGATAAATGTCAGTGGACTAGGAAGATGCGACACTCGTCTCAAAGAAGACGCTACGTGTATGACTCTTGGTCTAACTGGATTAACCTTCAGTGGCTATGTCTCTAAGCACCTCTTCTTTTGGGGAAACAGCATTTTGCACAGGTATATACTTTGCTTTCCTTTCAAGTTATTTCATAATGGTTAAGGTGCTGTTAAGTTGTGTAATTCTACTGTAGCATCTAATTAATTCAAAATTCAAATAATGTATATATATATGGCTAGAGTTGTAGTATCCAGGTTGAAGTTCATTTGCTTGCTTGAATATTTGTGTTGTGACAGTGCACTTGAAATTGCTTTATCACTCAAGTCCTTTGTTTACTGTACCATTGATGTATGACATGACTGCATAAATATTATGTAATAGCACTTCCTCGGGCAATGTGTCTAGCATAGCACCATCTATTGCTGTACACTTGATACACACTCAGAAGTCAACATGAATTTGGTTGTGTTGTGAGGATCAAGGATCCCCCTTTTGCCAGCGCATCATGGGAATTTAAGCCATATTATTGTCATAAAGGCAGGCAAAGAGGTTTAGTTTTGTTGTATATTTAATGTATTTTTATGAATTGTCAAAACATTACCTGTAAGTGGAAATTAGGGTGTGTGTGTTTTGGACTTCATAATGAGAGATGTTGATGTTAGTATGAAATGTACATCATCATTATGTAAGAAATACAAGCCTATATATGCTGTTATGATGTATATACAATATGTACATTTGATCTTGTATTAAGAACATTAACCAAGGTTAATTTTATATGTTATAAAGATCATAACACAATGTACATTTCTGAGTTTCTCCAAGAGACTGTATCATTGCTATGAATTTGATGATGCTTTGATGTACTTGTATTTATGATCCTTTACATGTGTCATTATGCCACAGTTTTCACGGAATGGAATGGTATGGAGTACAAAGCAAGATTTATACTCCAATCATTAAAGCTACAAATATCTGTAGCAACCTTTGTCCAGACTTTATCTTTGTTGTCGACCTTGCTACAGCCACAACTTGATATACTGTGAAAACTTGAGTGTACTTCACTGTCTTGGATGTACAGAAATAACATTGCAATAAACAATGATAGTGGTTTCTTATATGGTTTTATATTCGTCACACATATGGGTCAAGACTGGCAATTGATGTCTTGCCAAAAGGTAGTGCTGCAATGTGAGTTGAGCAAGAGTTGAGACCTAAAATTCTTGTTGTATGAAATAGTATCTTTATTTTTTATCAATTATCTATTCTATAGGAATTGACACCCAACTTTGTTTTATTTTCCACTATACTACCTTAGCCCTGACAATGGAAAGACTGTATTTGTCCTGCTGGAGTACACATCTCAGGCTGCAATCTCACTCTTTGTGGTTGGCAAAGATCCTTCCTTTGCTTTACTCAACACACACCAAGAGGTAAAGGCTTAGAATCTTTGTGAAACACCCCTTAGCTTTGACTACTTGACTACATGAATGGAGTTCCAAATGTCAAGCTTATTACTTTGTACAAATTAATTTTGTAACAAGAATTATTTTGTTCCATTTTTTTTTCCATTTAGGAACAGAATTATCAAATAATTTATGGGATTTAGAGTTTGAAACTTGGCTCTCTATAAATTCAGAGGACTAACACAGCCCATTTAGTCTTGGTTTGTACCTGGACTAAAAGTTGTACAGTTTTATGGATTCTGGGCAATAAAATCAAGTTAGTTTTATTCATGTCAGCCATTGCTTTAAAGGGGAAGTCCACCCTGAAATTAAGTTAGTTTTAATAGGAGTAGAAAAATGAGAGAAACGAGTCAGTGAAAGTTTGAGCAAATTCCGATTAAAAATAAGGAAGTTAGGATTTTTGAAATTGTGATCAATCAAACACAAATTGGCAACTCTATGACGTATCATGCGAGCTCAACTTCCATTTGCTCAGTACTAAAAAAATCTAAAATTTTCATTTTCCCTCAAGAAAAATTTCAACCATACATGCACCCTAAATATAATAATTGCAAATATGTTTCTATACTCCCCCTGCAAGGAACAAATATATATTCCGTCATCAATAACGAAGAAAACATGATTTTATGGAATATTATGCACAAAGCAAATGAAGGAGAGCTCGTATAATAAGTCACAGAGTTGCCAATTTGTATTTGATTGATCACAACTTCAATAATTCATAACTTTCTTATTTTCATTCAGAATTTGCTCAAACTTTCACTCACCTGATTTTCTTATTATTCTGCCTCTATCGAAACTTATTTTGGGGGTGGACTTTCCCTTTAAAGTAGGCAAGGAAATAACCCCATGGTCTATTCATTCTTTTATCAAAAATTGGTAGTGCAGGAGTTGTAACATTTCCAACTGGATTATATTCTAGATCGTTTCATGTTTCAGGTATCTTTAATTTGAATTTGATTAAAATTCATTTATTTATTTAATAATATGGAGAAAAAAAGGACTTCCAGCATCCATACAGTATATCTCTGACATTTGGTCTACACTGTAAATATAATTTTGCTATTAAAACAGTCTAACTTTGGCAATGAAAGTCAACAAAAAATACCTAACATAGAATAATTCCCAATTTGATTATGTTTTTAAATATTAGATCTGGTATGGTGAGATTGGGGACAACGTTTATCTTAAGAAGCTGAGACCATCCCCAGGCTGGGGTCGCATGCTTCGACTCACGGGCCAACAACTAGAGGACCCCTCCTTGGATTCCGTCACAGTCTCCATCTACTTTGATTCTTGGGGTACACTCTATGAGGTACGTGGGTATTTGATGTGGATTTGATTTCATTCAATATTGATATTAATATTCTGGATGTTATACCACCTAAGTACATCTACAACAAATTTAGATGCACATTCTTGTTTGCAAGCTCAATTTGTTAGTTTTAGAGGAAGGTGAGTAAAATACAAAAGCCTAAACTAATGGCAAGAGAGACATGACTTTATACAGTAGCCTGTCATTTTAAGTTGTGCATTTTGAGAAGGGCATCAGAGCAAAATGTATGGCCACTTTTAAGGTTTGTGTTGTAATGGAAAATAAAAGGCATCAACCAAAACACGCCACACAGATTGATCTGATGTTGGTTCCTAAGCTTTCATAAATACTTTCTGTCTTATATTCACTCTAATATTTGTTAATTGCATTTTATCTTTCTGACTTGGAAGGAAAGATGTTTTAAAAAACACAATCAATTAAAATGTGTGTGTTTTGTGCCTATAAATTCATATTTAATTGCATTTGGAAGGAAAAACTGGACAACCTGAGGAGGCTTGAGTTGCAGTTGAAATTCTTTATTTTGAGGAATAAACAACACTTAGATATACTTACATATTCCTTTATCATTGTAGATTGTGCCTGTATTTGACATTTTATTGTATTAAGAAAGTTCAAACCAGAGAAACTTGAGAAGAAAGAGAAACAATCGGAGTGAAATTACAATTTATATAATGCCTTTTCCACTGGATACAAAGCGCATTGAGATACCATCCTAGGGCCAGGTCATTGATCAAAAGTAAAAACAAGTTATCTACAAATATACTCCATATGATGATTGATTGATTCAAATTTATTCCATTTCATATCAATTGTTTGCACAATACAGTACATAATTGACAAAGTAAGTTCATTATTATGAAATGAAACAGGAACCTACTGGAAAGCATAGCTTGTTTTTTGTATGAAGAATAAATATAATATGAACATTATTTCCATAAATCATTTTAAAGAGTCTTGATTATCACACTTAAATAGATATAATATAATAACATATTTTCATAAACCATTTCAAAGTGTCTAAATAATCGAAAGGTACAAAAGACAAGACACAAAGGACAGGAAAATGACATAAGACAGGACATGACAAAACGATTCATTCATACCCAATGTACTAATATATTTTTTTTAATTGTGCCTTTATTTCATATTCATAGTTCATTGCATATGGAAGCTCAAACCAGACCAAATTAAGAAGAAGGAGAATAGATCAGGGTGAAATTCTTGCAAACAGTGTGTACTCGTTCGCCATGGAAGAACTACAACATGAACATGAAGGAGGAGACCATGGAGGAGAGGAGAGTCATGATGAAGAAGAGGGAGAAGACCACGACGATGAAGATGAAGAGGATGGTCATGATGAAGAAGAAGGGGAAGAAGAAGAAGAGCATGATGAGGGGTAAGAAGTCTTTACAAATCTTTGCTACTCCTTCACTCTTCCCAATTTGGTTGACTTGAAAAAAAAGCAATGGACAGCTCTAGTCGATAAGATTGTCACATATGCACAATATCTAGGAATTTGTAAACAAACAATATATTTGGCAGTCCAGAGACAGGTATAGCCACTTTGTACAAATAAGAAGTTTTTGTCATTCTTCAGGTAAACTATTGATACATGATAGCATGCAAATTAAAATGATGCCTTTACAGGTTATATAATTAGCATTTGGTTTATTTGACAGGCCTGAGTTTTACATAGTTTTTATTCAATAATAATATCTGTGCATGTTATGGACAGTTTTTCTTGTACATTAGTGATATATCTACCGTAATTACTTGGTTTATACAGTATAGCCTATTGCTAACCACAATTAGATGACATATTGACTGAAAAGTGTGGTGCAGATGTATAATATAATCAAAGAAAGGTAAAAAGTCTTAGAATGTTAACTTATAGATAATTAATTTTCCTTTTCATTCTGCTGCCCGACCTGCAAACCACAACTTTACTTACTCAACACTCTCATAAAATAAAGATCAAACTTCAAACGGTAAGTTCTCGTTTCATCTTTCTATTATTCTCTATCTTTGGTTATCCTACAGGAGTGTGTCACCTCTGCTAGACTACGAATGCCCTTACAGTCAAGTCAACTTTGAAAACCTTAGAAGCATTCCGTTTGAGCGAAGGGAAAGGTATTTTCTTAGCGCACCCCAATTAGCAGAGAGCGACAAGCATACAGAGAAATCGCTGATGATCTACCAAGTTATCGTGCATCATCTATTGAGTGAGAAAGAAGATCTTCAGACAATCAAAGACAATGTAAGAAATCTCACCATCCCTTACAAAACTTGGGGGTGTTTCACATAGATCCTACATATAAGTTTAACTTATATCTCTAAGTTGGACTTAATGATTATGGAAAGCCGTTAGCATCTATGAATTTTTTTTTTGTAAGTGCTATTTTAAAAAGCATAAAATGTTGATTTCAAATCAATCATATTTTCTAAAGAAGAGTTCATGTTCTTGATGTGGAATTTATAAAAACTCTAAAATACTTGATTTTTCGCTTTTGAATATATTTAATTTTAAGGCTACAAATGGCTCTTCACAATTTTTAAGTCCAACTTAGAGATAAGTTTGACTTAAGATCTTTGTGAAACACCCCCCTGGTGAGAAACAAAAATAATTGTCATATAGTGCAATGTTATTCATATCTTCTCATGAAGGAAGGCTTTGATCCATTTCAACATGTTCTTTAAAAATTAGACAGTTGGCAACAAATTAATGTTTGCTCTTGAAAGAAGTTTTTAAAATCAACTTATCTTGTCTAAAAAATATCATCAACCATTTGAGTTTGATAAGGATGGCTCTTGTGAAACAAACATGCACTAGATACAAGCAAGAAATGTAACTTTTTTTGTTTATCATCCAGTTTGCCAGTTTTGTAGCCAAATTGTTTAATGACATTACAATCACTCATACATTAAGCAGTAAATATGCAGAAAATGTTTGCATTAATATTTAATATGAAATAAACTAGTGATCAAGATATGAAGGTAAGTATCACATACAAATTTCCTCTTTTTATCTTTGCAGGAAATTGCGGAAGTCACTCACAACCCCTTTCGCAAGTGGTACGGAGAAATGGACACTTTACGCTACTTTTATCAGTATCTTTTCCAAAATAAGAACTTGCAATCTGGGATACACATTGATCCTGATGCATACTACTTGCAGGTCAGTTATAGTGATAATTAGAATGAGAATAATGATACAATCAAACCTGTCTTTAAAGACCACCCAAGGGAGACAAGAAAAGTGGTCTTTATAGGCAGGTGGTCTTTGTAGACAGGTGCCTATAGTACATGTTTCGATGTAAAATTATTCAAGGGAAAAAAAGAAGTGGTCGCTGTAGACAGATGGACTTTCTATACAGGTGGTCACTAAAGCAGGTTTGACTGTACTAATATGATCTTATTTACCCAAGCTATATTAAATAGTATTAACATTGCTCTTCCTGAGGGCCCTGTGATAATTTGAAATCATAACTATTTATAAGCTTGTACATGTAATAGATACACTTATTATAAAAAACCCAACAGATATTCTAGAACTCATGGTCAGATACTCTAGAACATATTAAATTTATTCTTAAAGTGTCAGAATATCCTTAAATATTGAAGCAAATTGATTGCATGATGACATCCCAATAATTCAATTGCAGATTTACATTTTTAACCTTCTTGAAAAGAGTTGATTGACATATGATAGGATGACTGATCCCCTCAAATCACTGCATCAGTACATGGTATCATACATATTCATTTCGTATAGATAAACTTTGCACTTTTGTACTTTATACCTTTTTGTCCTGCTTCTTCCTTCTTCCCCCTTTTCCTTCTCCTTGTCGTTTTGTGATTGTTTGTTGTTTTGTAATATTGTCTTTTGTTTTCCAAGTCTTCATAGGCAGAATTTGAAACAATTCTATTTTTTCTGGGGGATCCACAAACTACAAGCACTGCTTTTTAGTGGATACCCTCATTTCCTCAGAAATTCAGAATTTCTTGTAATGATTTTATTATGTGTAAAGTGCATTTGTATAGTTGCCAAGAAAAATGTGATATCATATGTAATACCTTTGTTTATCTTTCTGTTGGAAATGAAATAAATATGAATTGAATTGAATTGAAGAGGTTTGAAAGAGGCCAAAATCTTTGACCCTTTTTTGTTTTGCCTGACCACAACATATATATCTAAATGCATACTTTTTTGTTTTTCTTTACCTCACAGCCGTTTGGAAACACACCAGAGGACACCAAAACACTCCCATCTACCATCTACCTCGACAAACATGAAGTTTTTGAATTTGCCATCTCTTTGGAACTTGGTCTAACCCATAGCAGTGTGGAGATCGAAGACCTCTATGCTCTAGTCGAAGTGTCGAACGATGATGTGCTTGGAATCAACACCCATTACTTTGAGTATCGGTTGAACAACACAATCAGATATGAGGTATTTAGAAGTGACCATTATTTATTTGTAGAATAATTAATGCACCTATTGGTGAATATCACACATATTGACAAGTTGACAAATTTATACAGTGCGTCCCAGAAAAAACGAAACCGAGAATTATCTATGTTTTATCATAACTTAATCATAATTATAATGAATAAATGACACATATTTGTAAAGTTTAGATCCTCTTCTTTCATTTGATGCAACTCATAGGATGCATATTTTACGCATGAGTGATTAAAAACAATTTGAAGAGAGTTATTAAGTTATGATAAACCATCAATATTTCTCAGTTTTTGTTTTTTCCGGGACGCACTGTATGTATCTATTGGTACAAATTATTTCATTCATTCACCTGTTACACATGTACATATATTTCATATGATAGTATCACTTAGTCTACTATGTTGAGCAAATTTTGGATAAGCTTTTCAGGTCATGGATGAAGCCTGTATTTATAGATTTAGATAGTTTTATTAGTAAACTGGCCAGTTGAAGACCTGCTATAGCAGCAGAGGTGTGCTTTTTCTACAGGAATTCTCCTGTTTGATCTAGTGCTTTGACAATAGTGTCTTAATGTGGAAATTATATCATATTGCTAGATCTCTTTAAATACTTGCAAAAGTGTATTAGCTTAAGTGGTTCTTTTAGGATTCCCCTGTTTTTAAATTTTAATACAGTGTCTTAATGTGCATAATGATACGTATTTCTTTGAAACCACATAACTGCTTTAAATTTGCTTGACTGTTTCTTCCAGTGTGTAAATGTATACAGAAGACTTGATCTTTAGGTGCTATATTTAAACGGTTGAAAGTGACATCTGTATTAATTGTGTCTTTTTTAATGTATTGAAAGGTCACTTTGTCAGACAAAGGAGCATTAGAGCTGCAGGCAAGCCCCGGTGTGGATCTCTATCCAGCCTCTGTGCTCATACATGTGTGGCATTCTACCTTCTCATGTTTTATCAAGGAAGGAGACATCTTCAAACCCGAGGTAAAAAAAAAAAAAAAAATCATCTTTCTCTCTTATCTTCCTTTCCCTTCATTGCTCTCTCCCCCTTTTCTTTCTATCTCTCCCTTTTCTTTCTATCTCTCTCCCAAATTCAGCTGGAGAAAAGTAAAGGGATAAACAACGCTTACAATATATATCTTTTAAGAAGAACTATACAATGACAAGAAGTGCTGCTTAACCTTATGTTTAAATGGTTTGGTGAACTGAATTGATTGTAAAGAATGTGGTAATGTGTTCCAAACTTTAGGGCCATTATGGCAAAGAGAAATTGCAACAGTGCTGGAAGATACTTTCCACTGGTGAAACTTAAAGGCATTCCTTGTATTGTAATTGTGTATGGTAGCATTCGTAAAGAACATTTCTTTCAAAACATCAGGTAATGTATTAGTAGTAAACCGGTGCATTATCAAAGAAGGTTGTAATTTGTATATATCGTAAACATCAAGGGTTTGAAATCTTCTAAACAGAGCCTGGTTGTGACGGGGCACGGTAATCAGAATGAGAACAAAAAATGGAAGACACGTTTTTGTAACCTGTGTAGTCTCAATAATTTAGACTGATGTTTAGAAGCCCATGCAGCATTGCAGTACATTATGTCTGGCAAAGCAAAGGCATTATATAACATTAATAAAATATGACGTGGCACAGTATATCTTAAATGACCAATGACACCGACATTACGGGAAATCTTTTTGGTAACTGAATCAATATGAGAATTCTAGGATAGGTTTTTGTCAAATAAAATGCCTAAATAATTTATATCGCGACATGCTCAATATTTAAACCATTAATATAGTGAAACATTTTCATAACAAGATTTGACATTTCGACGGTTCTTAAATACCAAGTATTTTGTTTTCAATTTATTTAAAGTGTCGTGCAAGCATTGTTTGCTATCTTTGTGTGATACAAATCTTTGGGTATCTCATGAAGATGTGGAAATACCAACTGCACAAAGCTCATAAAAAAATCTGCTTTTGAGGTAACTCATCTTGGTGTTTTCTTTCTCTTCCCTTTTCCTTTCCCCCCGTTCTGTCTCAAATGTGTCAAAACTGTTTTGTACAGTGTTGATTTTATGAGCTTTGTGCAGTTGGTACTTCCACATCTTCATGAGATTACCAATATATATATATATATATATATATATATATATATGTGTATCTTTTTTCAGCGTAATAAACAAAGAAGTATAAACATTTGAACCCAGGTCCATGACACAATGTAGTATACAATACACAACTGTGTCACTGGCAGGGTATACAAGACAAGTACAACATGTACAATATAGGAAACATATAAAGCATATACAGAAAATAGCTTACAGAATGATGGAAAGAAAAAAAATATGAAGTTGAGATTCCTCGACAATAATAAGCCATCCGATTCTAATATATAGTGGAAAATGTCAGAGTTCTTGCTTATTCACGATGGAAATCTCATAAAAAACAAATAGAAATGACAAATATTGCACACTGACGTGATGTGACGTGAAAAAAGTAGTAGAAGAAACCAAGAAGAGGGCAAAAATCACAAATTTTGCAAGAGGGTTAAATCCCAACCTTCTTCTCTAAAAGTGCCCTCTATACATAGGTATCAAATGTGTCAAAACTGTTGTGTACATTGTTAATTTTATGAGCTTTGTGCAGTTGATACTTCCACATCTTCATGAGATAACCAAGGACATGTATCACACAAAGATAGCAAACAATGCTTGCACAACACTTGCTTGAAGATTGGGCCGATGTTAAGTTAACTTCAAGTCGAGACCAAACACTTTACCTAACCCTAACCCTGTATCTCACCTAACACACAATTGTGTAGATATGCTAGAATCTTGTTAATCAACTAAATAAGATTTTAATCTTACACAAATTTGGAAGGTTAACCAAAACAGTACTTGGGCTTTGATAATACAAACAACAATACTTTTGTTAGAGAACCCATGCATCTTAATGAATATTGTGTCACATTACTATCTTTTCTCATGATTTCATGATGTGTTACAATGCAGAATAGACCAGGGACCCATTTCACAAAGCCTTATTTCAATGACAAATTACTAAAATCAGTGACAAATCTGATGATAATCAATCAGAAGCAAGGATTTCAGTAGCTTATAACAAAAAACGTCATTTGTCACTGATGACAAGTGCATGCAGCTAAATGAATATTGTGTCACATGACTGTCTTTTCTCATGCTTTCACGATGTGTTACAATGCAGCCCCCCCCCCCCCTGTAATGCGTAAATACACTTAACATTTTTTAAAACCAGTGATGTTTGGAAGAATTAAAAAAGGAGACAAGACAAAAATGTCATGATTTCTCTGTATTATCTTGACTGATCTTGAAGGGTATCTACACGATGGACATCATGCTTGGATGTCCACCCGGAAGGAAGCTAGTCTTTGATCTCCAGCTCAGCATTGACGTCCTTCAAACGACTTTCTACTATGACTGTCCTATTGTGAAGGAAAACAGACCTTGCCTGCATTATCATGATGGTGAGAAGATTGTATTTTGTAAAACCTATCCTTGTTGCAATGGTGCTACTAGTCAGGACATAAAAATGACCCATCTGGTGTTGCTCCTAAACGTTTATTCTTTTTAATCTTTCTAATTCAGTTTTGGTGTGATTTATCTTGATTGCTACAATAATGAAAATGATTGTCACATTATAATTGTCTTATTTGGTATTAGCTCTTAAACGTTTGTTCTTTTTAATATTTTTAATTCAGTTTTGGTGTGATTTTTCAGTTTTTTGTGTGACTTATCTTGATTGCTATAATAATAGTGAAAATCATTGTCACATTGACAACACCTTTTGTTGTTTTTGATCAGCGTTCCGTCCAATGTTCAAGGTTGTGGATTTCACGACAGGAGAAGCTAGTCTCTTTGAAGGCCTCTACACTCTGACTGTGCTGGGTGGGAGCCATTCAAGTGAAGAGGATATTGTTCTCTTTACACCCGAAGAGCAGCAAAGATATAATAACTTAGATATGTAAGTAAACTAATCCCATCTAGGGGTGTTTCACACAGACTAAGATTGACTTTAAGTTCTTCTATGGCAGACCATTCATGCCACTAGATCTTCTAACCATTCCTATGGTGACAAATCTACAGAATTTACATTTGTTGATAGTTCATTATTTGAGAAAAAAATATTATCTAAAGATCATAATTGAGAGACCAATAGTGAGAGCAACCAGTGGCATGAACAGCCGCCATAGTTAAGTCCAACTTAAAGTCGATCTTAGTGTTTGTGAAACACCTCCCAGATGTATGATAAGCATTATATATATGGACATCTTTCTTCCTGGCTTAATTGCTACCTTACTCATGCATTATTGCTTTTTGCTATTGTACTTCATTTGCTTTTGTCTTTTTATTGCTAATTTGAAACGGAATATTGAATTACTGAAAAACCAAGGGAATTTTACATTCATTCTACAATTCTTGAAATTATTGTTGATTGTATGTGATTGAATGATTATTATTATTAAAATAAGAAAGTGATATGGGTAAATGAGCTTGAGAATTTTTATCATACATGTATGCCTCGATCTCCTTTGTAATACTAAATTCATTTCAAACTGCCTGCCTGAATGTAAGAAACTTATATAAGTCTAATACATTTGTGGCAAGTATAGGTATCAATATGATCATCGTTCATGCTTCAGCTAGTGCCGGCAAGTCTGGTCAGGTTAATACAAGTATAAATTTTTGTGATTTGATCAGAAAACTGAATTGTTGACATGATAATCATATCCTGCTCTTTTTAGGTTGCATTGGCTGAATTTTGGAATAAACTACTGGGAAATCTAACAAATTATGGTACTGTTGACAACTTTAAGACTTTTCTTAAAACATTACTTTTCAAAAATACTTTCCAATGATAACGAGAGGAAGTATGTTGAGCATATCTCACTCTTCTGTTACTCTATCCATCTTTCCTTCGTACTCTTTCTTAAAGCGCATAGAGAAATATTGTGATATGCGCTATATAAGTATGGTATATTATTATTATTATTTAAATTGTTTTTCATTGGATTCCGCGTAGATCTGGATCACGTATATTGCAGCCTGTCAAGGTAGAGAGCATAATAAACGACTCCATCCCTGTATACTCTCTCCACAACAACACCATCAAGTGGGTCTGCAAAGGGGGATCCCCCTGCTCTGACGTCCCACCGAGCAAACTTCTACGCAGTCCCGAGTACTATTTCCTCATTGAGATGTCAAACCATGGGGTTGATACAGACTCAACCTACTGCCAATACGATCTGCAGTTTGTTGTGCATGTGCATGGCATGGATATTGGGAGCAAGAGCGCAGTGTTAATTGTTGTGGTAAGTGATTATTGTTGTGGTAAATGATTATTGTTGTGGTAAGTGATTATTGTTGTGGTAAGTGATTATTGTTGTGGTAAGTGATTATTGTTGTGGTAAGTGATTATTGTTGTGGTAAATGATTATTGTTGTGGTAAGTGATTATTGTTGTGGTAAGTGATTATTGCTGTGGTAAGTGATTATATTGTTGTGGTAAGTGATTATTGTGGGGGTAAGTGATTATTGTTGAGGTAAGTGCTGGATGTCATTATAGAATACTTTATTGGAGTACCGTATTTTGATATCCTACAGTATGTAACTAGCAATTTCATGATTTCTTTGTCCTAAAAATGGAATGAAAACCAATTACAAAAGAAGGAATATATTGTACCTTCTAATTAGTCAGACATGTTAAAGAACTAAATCACAAATGAAAAGTAAACCCATGAATACGTACGATGAGAATCCAAGCTGTGTCATTGTAGGAGCCAGAAGGTACCTTTCTCTCATTTTATCATTACTTTACGTTCTCTCATTGGATATTTCACAAATGCTATAATGCATATTGTACACCTCTTCTCATTTCTCAACTGTATTTCTTTCAATCTCTAATTTTCACGAATTGTAACCACATTTATACCATCAGTCCAATTTACGGTTTAGACAATTGTTTAGGTAACTTACTTTTCATTTGACACAAATTATTTTAAGGATTTGAACACTTTATTCTGTATACAGCTTTCATATCTCAATGCTTAAATAAGCAATCCCGTTTAATTATCGGAATAAAATAGATAAAAAGAATATATACTCTCTCATCTAACTTCTTGTGTCATTCACAATCTTTTACCTCTCCCTCTCCCTCTCACTCTCACTCTCCTCCTTTTCCCTCTTCCTCTCCTTTTCCCTCTCCCTCTCCTTTCCCTCCTCCTCTCTGCCTTTTCCTTTTCCATCTCCTTGCAGTGGTCTTTTGTGGTCACCATACTGGTTGTCTGCCTCTTCATTGTATGCAACTACAAGGAAAGGCGCTTGTGGAATCGCTTGAAGGCCTCCTGCACTAGACGTGACCGTACTCGGAGGGTTGTACCGGTCAGCAGCGATTCATCGGAGGAGATAGAGCTGGAAGTACACTACAGGGAAGGTATAGCTCATAGGCCAATCGGTAAGTCAAACGTTCTGTGCGGAACATAATTAGCCAAAGGGTAAATTACCATTAGTAATAATTTGAACCCATGTTGGAGAAAAAACACATATCTTGCGCCCACCCTAAAAAAAAAAGAAGCAACTATGGAGATCAATACAGATCAGGGTCACATCATGGGCAGCTTAATATCAAAGTCAAACATTTAAAAGCTAGGGTAAATCAGTAAAATTGAAGAGGAAAACAGCTGTAGAACAATATTTCTAGTAATTTCAGGGAACTTTTTTTACAATCGGTCTCGTCTTATTTTGTCGTCTTATAAAGTGCTATGTAACGTTGAATTGCTTTGCCGAGAAATTTCACAATAAATATCTTTATTTATATTTTATCTTTATCTAGCCTTTTTTTTCCTTCTTTTTCCATTTATGATAATTCAGGATTATCCACAACAAGCACTGTCATTGAGAGATTAGTAAAAAATGATGAAGATTATTATGGCTTCCCTCTAGATGGTAAGTTACATCATGTTATAGTTCAAAAGAATAACTATAATCATACAAAAGTCTGACTTGTACAAATAAACTTAATATTGGGAAATTATATACATTTTTTAAACACGTCTCTTATACATGCATCTGTCTTCTGTCCTCTTCCAATTCGTCTTCTCCTTTTGTTTATGGTGCAATAAACCTGTAATCTGTAATAAATGGCTTGGAATAAAAGTGTTGTTTTTTTCATCTGAATAAATTCAAATTTTTCAGAGGGCAAGAAAAATAATAATGATAATAAATAAACAAAGTTTCATATAGTGCATAATACTTCCAAGGTTCTTTATGTTCATAGTAATGTAGTTTGTTGATAATTTCATTTTTATAGATAATTATGTTTGTAAATATGTACTTTTTTATTGAAATATTTCATAGCAAAACAACTTACATACCGATACCAGGAACAAGATGTACAGCTTGACAAAATGATATTTTAGATACATGTTATCATTGATGTTTGAACCATGATTTTTGTTTCAAGCGACTTTGTAACGGTTCATTTCTGGCTAATTTCATGATTTAAGAACTCAACAATCCTTCATATTCATCATTGCTCATTTCAGAATATGATGAATTAGAATACACAGGAAACATGGACTCGTCAAGGCATAGAACAAACAGCCTCCACCATCGCTCCGTGTCATCAAACATTCTAGATCGATCAAAAACGTGATGTCTTGTTTTGTAAATAGTTTCATGCAACTTTTTATATTACTGATGTCGAGAGATAAAACTGATGGTTTTGAAGCAGTACTCTCAAATCTGCTATCTCTTTGATAGACCCAATAGATAATCAATATCTTCCTGTTAGGTATCGAGAGCAACAAACATTGCCTTGCCAATATCAAGATATTAATTCCTTTTGTGCGAGGTGGAAAAATTGTCAGTAGAATTGAAATTTACTTTCTACCTCAAAAATGAATTACCCTAGTGTAAAAGTAAAAAAAAGAAGCACTGATCGGAACCTCGACCACGTTGATGAGAGGATTCAAGCTATCCTAAATGAATGGACATGTTGAAAGGTTAACATTTTCACCAATCTGTAATCTTTAACCACAGATTAAGATCAGATGTGAAACTGTCACCTTTTAAAGCCCCACTGCACTACTTATAGCCACTTGCGCCCTCTATATAGCAAACAATGACTAATCGGTGACCATTGGTCTCCCATGGTCCCCTTTTTCTTTTATTAATTGCAGCTGATTTGATGAGATAACCACCTGTCAGTGACCATACAGGGAGGTCTAAACCCTCCTGGCCAAACTAGTGCAGAAGGGCTTTAACCACAGATTAAGATGTGAAACTGTCACCTTTTAACTATTGAACTAACTACATGTAGTATGCCTTGTAAGCAAGGCAGAGAACAGAGTTTTCCACAGAACAATCATGTTTTGGGCTGCTAAGAACAGGCAACTTTACTTTTCTACTATATTGTGCTTATAGATATGGACTGCAATCTGAGAATTTGACCTGATTCTGAGGACGAGTAAATTCATTTATATAGGGATTGTAAATCCCAGAGATCCTGATTAAATTCGTTTTGATAGCCTTTGTCTTTTACTACTCTAAAAGCTACGGGAAATTTCTGAACGTTTGTACAATCTTATCCACTGATAAGTTTACATAAGAGGAAAAGATTTTAGCTACACCTCATGATGAACTTACATAGAACTACATCTATAAAGGGTTAACTAGTGAATTGAAGACAAAATGATACTAACTGGGTTTATGCATACACGTTTGTTTGTGGTCTATATTGATTTATGTGTAACAGTAATGAAGGAGGATGCACGTTTTAGCATAACTAGCTGATGTCATGTGCATTTCATGAAGCTAGGAATGAAAGCTTGAAGAATTGGAAGTCGAAACCCTTTAAATTTTGTTGTTAAACTGTATGTAATTCAGTCATAATGCAATCACTTGAATTAAATTCCTTTTTTATTATTACCATTTTAGTGCTCCATTTTGAAGAAATGTTTCAATGTAATGTGATGAATTTTATCATTTGGACTTGTACATTACAGGTATCTGCATGGTCATGGTGTAAATATGTAAATATATGCACAGATTTGTACAAAAAATAAAGTTATCCATCAAATGGAAGAAAACAGAAATTGTCATTTTATCTTCTTCTTCATATTACAATGCTATAATTTATAAATCATTCAGAGATCTGTGCTATTCAAAGGCTGTCCCTATTTCTATGTTTAAAAAAAAAAAAAAGAAGAGGGTTCAGTGACACAAAGACGTAACTCCATATTTTGCCAAAATGAGTATTTGATATCAAAATGTTCAGAAAAATGTGGGCTTTCCAGGAAACAAAAAGGCTCAACTCGGCCAACACCCCATTGAGGTCAATAGCTAGTGAAACATAGACTTTAAGGCCCAAGTGCTCAGCGACACATAAACCACTTTTTCTCAAAATGGAGTTACGTCTTTGTGTCACTGACCCCTCGATATCTCCTGTTTCATAGAATGGCTGAGCTGTGAGTACACATTAAACAGGAGCTCAACATTCCCAAGTTTGTGCACTTATCATTTCCAAATGTGTAGCTAATTCAGCGTAGTAAGAAACAAGAACATAATTCCCATATCAATACTTTCCACATGCTGATTTGAGTTGTCGGATACAAATTGGAACTGTGAAGTGTGTTTAGAGTAACCTCTATCTCTTGGACAAATTAACTTACAAATGGATTTATAAACACGATATTCACACACAAAATGAACCGCTTCACTCTCTTAAAATTGTTTTTTCATTGTTGCAATAAAGCGAGTTTATTCAATAGACACATTTCATTTTAAAACATTTTCGAGAGAGCCACAAGTTTTAAGTGCAGTGCATACGAACCATAACTCTCGCATCTTTCACCATCTATATTCATATCACTTAAATACGCAGGCAATAACTGTACAAGAATTCGCAGATCGCAGTGTTGTATATTTTGCAATGTATGGAGGAAAAAAAATACAAACTTCACCACGACATTGCAATGAACAAGACCTTTCCATTTTCTTTCTTAATAACTCCTCTCTTTCGTCAAAAGAATCCAAATGAAAGAACACTTAAAAGCATGGTATCAAATTGTGATCCATGTTCATCAAAATAAATGTATTCTACAGTACTACTAACTTTTCGTTTGCAAAAAACTTTTGTGAATCTCATACACAATCCAGATTCACAAAAACTTATGATGTTAACCCTTCAAGACGTTTTGGTCTAGCACCATGCATTTGTTTGTAAGAAAATGTAACTAGTTTTTATCTATCCTTCACTTCATAATTCTATTTTCTTTTGTGCAATATTGAAAGTACTTACTGGTCCTTTGTTCTGTAAAAATGGATTTTAAAGAAACAGCTGGATTATAGAGGATTAATCACTTGAAAAACTTATTTGTATATTGTTAAAAAACATAAAATCAGCACCACCCCTACCCCCAATAAAAAGACACACACTTTCAAATCATTAAAGATTACAGAGCAAAAGGGAAAGAATGATTTCATTTCCATGTCTGCACAAAAGTTAACTTCTGTGCCAGTGCACGTGGGAGCATCAACTACACATGTAATGCACTCGCATAATTGCTTTTCCTTTCATCTACAATAGTATCTAACCTTGAATTTCTCTTTACTGATGTAATATTGAAGCTGACATCTCAAATACAGTCACTGGTATTTAACCCAAAACATTCAGAGCAAATACTTTTAGTCATTGATTCCCTTTGATGCCAGTAATGAAATGAAAGTATCACGTTTTACTTGCTTAAACTTCTTCTTCAGTTACGAACAACACCATATTAATTTGATTAGTTTCATAAACGGCAATATAATTCGTTTCATTTGCATTTATCCTCAAGATAGTCACTGCTGTTAAACATGTATATAATAAGGACATTTTTTCAGGCAGCCAAAGTTGTGTGCTGTCCATACAGGTGGCATACAAAATTATATCACTTGAGTTGGCAGAGGGCTTTAACAAATATCTATCTCCATGTTCTATCTTAACTGTTTTTAAATGGTACAATATCAGTCATACTGATGATTAGACATTATGGGATGGCTATGAATATGAAATGTTTATGAAAACTGTTCAGCCCAAAAAAGTTATTGCATGTAACTAATTTCTATAACTAGGTTTTTGCTTTAAACTACTAGTCCTTTAGCGTAGATGGTATGACATTTTGTGGAGGATGAGACACGTTCTAAAGAACCTTGAGCCTACCATTACATCTTTAATCTCTTGATAAATAAGTTAAAGATTTTTTTCAATTATTTACTATTCTTGTAGAGAGAGATAGAAAATGAGTAAATACATCAAGATAACAGACTTAGAGTGATTTCATAGTTGGAATGTTCTAGAAAAAAAAAAAATATTGTGCGACAAACACTTCCATGTTCTTTTGATAGGATATAGGCTTTCTGTAAAAAAAGAATCAGGGAAAACTTAATCTCACTTTTATGACAGATTATATCCATATTCATCTTGGTGAAATAGAAGAATCAGGATGAGCACAATCAGTTAAAAGAATATGGTATGTTTTTACATGGTAAGATCTATACAGCTTAGAAGATACAGTGATACAAGCACATCCGCAAACTCTAAAACCGTTGAATAGCACATTCTATCCCCCCCCCCCCCCTAGCTTCATACAAGAACCATCTCATTCATGTTGGTAATGGGTTCAAACCTAATTGAGAATAAGTTGTACTTTTTTAAACACCCATCTCTCATATTGTTAAATTGGATAATTCACTTTCAACACCCCAAACCAGTTGCAAAACAATATCCATATCAGACCCATATAAAATCAAAAGCCAGAGGCCTGCATTCAATCAAATCAAAACACTTGAGGTCCGAGACTATTTAAAGTCATGTGACCAAAAGGAGAACTAAAACCTTGATCTACCTACTTTTTGTTAAATTTGACTTCAGAATGAGCTTAAACCCAGCAGCGAGTTGAGATTTGAGTAAAATACAGGCCATTAACTTTAAAAATGTGATTTTTAATCAACCCATGCGATAGGCAACCCCACTGGAAGCACTATAAGCTAAAGAATCTAAGTCAGTCGCAGAGCAAGGAATTAATTACGTTGTAGTCACTTTCCATCCACTTGACAGTCTCTCTTTAACTCCTCTCTTAAAAACAAAGAAAAATTAATCATTGATATAATCAATATGTATGGTTAAAACAATGCATAGACATTAGACTGGATGCAAACAGAAAGAGTGCACATCACTTATATCCCATATAGACATAATAACATCAGACTTTACATTGACTTCATTATTTTCTTTCAAACCATTTTAAGGCACATAAACTTACAGATGCCAACTTACTAATAACTACATCCACATAATAAAAAAATTCAAATAATCTTAGTCTTTGCAGTAAATACTTAATATCTTGAGACCCAGTACTACAACAAGTTTTGTTAATTGATGACATGGTATGTAATAAAACCCTCATCAAATTTTACAAAGTGGAGAATTTTCTGTAGAGAGATATTTTTTTCATTTGAACAAGCAGACGAACAGACTTCTCCTTTGCAATTTGTTTGTGGCCTTTTCATTACGAGCTGGACGGACGGAAAGAAAAAAAATGTACTTTTGGGAATCTCGGTAACTTCTCTTAATCAAAATGAAAACTTTTACTACATTACATGTGCAGACACAGTCGCTACATTTCGCAAAACATTAAAGAAATTCAAATGAACCATTGAAAAGAATGGGGAGAAGAAAGTAGCACCAGAATTTTATCTTTCATGGCATTTAAAGATATTGTAACATCTAGATATGCATTACATGCTCACATCACCAGCATTTCTTGGCACACGGCACAAACTAAGCACATATTCTTATAAAGACATGGCAAATTCAAGGTATATTATAAGTATAACATTACTACAGTAACATCAACAAAGAGATTTTCCTGCATTCTATTAAAGAACTTCAGGGGTGTTAAATCAACATATTATTAGTACAGTTCTGGTTCCTATAATACTACATCTTAATACTACTATTTTACTAATAACACCCAAATATTTGTCATATTCAGCTGAGAAAATATATGTGATAACATCAATAATGATCATATTTATTTAGGTTTTAAAAAAAAGCACAATAGGGGACAGAACTTTAGGAAATCAATACCTTATAAATAAGAAAAATGCAAGTGTTACCAAATCATAGTCTAAATAATATATCAAAAGTTGCAATTATTACCAGCATCTCTTTACATGTTATATTTAGAAAGCACATACAAATTCATATCATGTTCCAAAAAGATAAGGTTTGACACAAGCTTTTTCCTTTTCCAAATTTATATTTTCAGACAGGGCAGAGAAATCTATCTACATCTGAAGACTGGATGGAGTGAAAGCGGCAGAAGATGAATAAAGATATTGCAACATACAACTTTTGCTTAGACAAAGTGCAAGCCCCAACCAAACACTGCAGGTCTACCTGACATATCATACATGCATTTCAAAGATGTAGCTGCCACATCATGTACAGGGATTAATTGTTGGGACACGGAAGAGAAGATCAGCAATCAATATCCTGCCAAATGCTGTTTTGTCTAAACTCACTTAGTTTTTTCTGATGCAATTTGATGCAATTTGATAAAAACAGAACTATGTGGATGTTGTATGCATAAGTATTCAAATTATTTTGAAACAAATATTTCATCAATCAATAAATAAATGATCTATTTCACACATGGACATACTCAGAATCATTTGCATCTGAGCCGAGCACAGTTTAGACTCTATTTCTTAATCATCTCCCGGGCAGATGAAGTAAAAAATTATTACAATGCAGCAAAATTGTGCTTTCTTCGTTTGCCAATTTTTTTCTCTGAAAAAAAGAGAAAAACTATGTGATATAAAAAAACAAAATTCATAAATCATGAAGACCTCCACAATTTGTGATGAATATTTGTGAAACTTCTTTTCCAATCTTCTCAACATTAACAGCCATTGGTACATGTTTTGACTCGTGTGCAATCTTGACATAGGATCTTTAAAGTCCGTCACTCTTTCTTTTGATACTTGTTGCCAATTTGGCAAGCTCTGCATGGGGGCTCTCCGATACCGATCTCTCAAGAAAATAAAAATTCTCACGAAACAAAATGTAAGTAAAAAATAAATGATCCTCACGACGCTTCAATGATCCGTGTGCACCTCTTTATAATTACTGATTAAAAAGCAACCAGTCTTTCCTTTTCTCTCACCCACTGAACTGTCATAATGAGTGACTTCATATCTTGTGGGCAGTGAGTGAGGGGTCACCAGTCTCCAGGATGACCATAACACATGGAATCCTAATAGTGACAAAGATATTGATCTTCCAACAGAAAGAGGACAAATCCATTATAAGTAGGCCATTTGGGATGGCATACACCGATTTTTGTTATAGGATACATCACATGACTGTCCGTCCTAACAGCAGACCAAGGCAGGATTGTCCAAAATGATCCTCAAACGTCTCCAACAAATGCATCTCCGTCTAACAAACCTCAAGTCGGTGAACTGTCACTACGGTCTTTGAGAAAGCTAATGAGGAGTTCCAGACTCTTGATGAAAGCACCAATCGGATCTTGTTTGCGTGGCTTGGGTCCTACTAATCTTGATTCCTGCCCCCTTGCAGGCGTTGATGGGCCAGCAGCACTCTGGCCTGTGGGCGAGGCAGCAGACGGTCCTGGAGCCTCCGTGGGTGACCGAGGTGACAGCAATGGAGGTTGTGGGCTTCCCGACGGCACATCAGGCGATTGCGGCACTTTAGCATCATCCTCTCCATCTTCAACTCTCCCGTCAAGCGATTCACTCGCAGTTCTCTTTTTGCTGCTTTTAACCTCCTTGACTATCGGTGCTTTTCTACTCTCGGTATTGTCAGAGTCTTGGATGTCGCTTTCTTTCTTTGGAACTTTCACAGCTCCCGCTTTCAAGGTTTGTGAGTCTCCTTTTTGGTCCTTTTGTGGATGCTTCATGTCTTGGCTGAGACGCCGCCTCTTGCTTGGTATACTGTCATCTAGAAAACAGAAAAGAGAAGGTCAGTTAACTTTTCAGAAGAACAAAGATAAACAGGAAAACAAGGATTGATTTGAAGGATTCCTTGAACACATGTCAATATCTGCCCTCGAGATCTTAACATGTAAGAAATATGTAAAATTAAGATTAAACATGTAGTTAAGACCAAAGTACATTCATATAATATTGAATGGCCTTGAGTGGGAAACAAGGGTATATCTCAAGCATATTCCAGTAGTCAGCAAGATATACCCTTGTATCTTACGAAAGAAAAGCAATTCAATATTATTATTAATTGTATGGTATCTTCTACCTCAATTTTTCTTAATATGTCCTTATGTTTTCTTAAATTAACTTCAACATTAAAAACAGGTAGGAAAACATTTTTGTCTTCACTTGTATTTTTCAAGGGCTGAGCACATACACATCCATTATTTTGCATATTTAAACATGTATTCACTGTTTTACACGTTTGCGCACCCCACACCACAAGACATGAAGAACTTCACAATTTGTGAGACATTTGGATTTAATTACATATGGGTTCCCAATTTTTTAAAGACACAAATTTAGAAAGGCCAGCCAATAATTGTCTTTATCTAAAAACAAATAAAGTACTGTATACACATTTTGCTAATTGTGTTTTACGTTTATTTATAGGCACTTTATCATCAACAGAATATGCTTTTTTTGGTGGACAGTTGCTAAAATCGATTTTGATTTATCATTATTGATTTACCAATAGAAGCCTGGTTGGAGAGTGACAAATTGAGATTAATGACATACCTGATGAAGTACTCTGTGTTGGTTTGGCATCTTTCTTCTCCTTTTCTTCTTCTTCCATTTGGACTTCCTTCTTCTTTCCATCCTTATTGCCCTTCCTCTTGGATGACTTCTCGTCCTCTCCGCAAGACGTCTCCTTGGCCATCCCCGCCTCCGTGCTCTCCCCCCTGGATGGCTCCTCCACCTCAAACTCGTCCGATGATGAATTGGACGACGATGAGGATGATGACGTGGAGGATGATGTCCTGTGTTTCTTGACGGGCGGCCTGGGTTGCCTAGGGGCGGGGCCCGGTTGATGTTTCTTACACACCTCCAGGATGTGTTTGAGGGCGGGTACAAGGGCGGGGTTGAGCTGCTGGGTTAAGACCACTGAGAACATCTGAAGGAGAGCTCTCAAGTCCTGTAGGGAGGGAGAACAGCATCAATTGAATCAGTGCTCATCAATACCATACCCCCAAACACACAGAGTAAATATGAAACAAGACCAATGTGAATGCGTCTCCAATATGCCTCCCTCCGCCTAAATTCAGTTAAGATCCAGGCTTTAATCATTCTCGGAATATCTCAATGAGAGCAAAAAGCTTATAATCTTTATGACCTCTGACTTGATAAAATCAAAATCTGATCACTTGCTCCCCCCTCCCCCTACAGTGATTCATACTAGTTACAGGTTTAAAGTTCACAGATAAAATAGTCATTGAATAGTCATTGACCTGGTCATAACAAGTTTTAAAAACCTTTATTTTCATGTCAATGACTTGCTTACCTTTACTTTCTTTTACCCAAAATCTAATCAATATCTCTCTCACTATGTTGCTGTGCATCAATAACAAGTTTTAAGTTCATGGCTCAAACCGTACTTGAGACTTTGCTATACTGAGGCTGAACCCTAAATTTTCAGATATTGACCACTATGACCTTTGGCCTTTGGGCTATTTATCTGAAATCTACTCAGACCGTCTACCTATGGTGATACACACTATCACCAGGTGCGAAGTTCATACCTCTAATTCTTCTTGAGGTATCGCGATAATGAGGCTATAGTGATGATGTAATTGTAATGTTAATGTAAAATGCCTTTGTATATTTCTTCTTTGTATATTACTTTTGTATATTTCTTTGTATATTACTTTGTATATTTCTTTGTATATTACTTTGTATATTTCTATGTATATTACTTTGTATATTTCTTTGTATATTTCCATGTTTATTTCTTTGTAAATTTCTTTGTATATTACTTCTTTGTCAACTGACCCTTTAGGCCAGCACTGGAGGACAGTCTTTCATATACACCAATTAAACAACACAGAAATTCTTACCCCGTTTAGCTTATAAGCTGCGATGGCTAGCTGATGTCTGTCATACTCAGCGATATCCTCTCGCTCTGATAACACATTGTTGCATATCGTCTTGACAACTGTATCCCAGTTATTGCACAGAATATGTTGATACACCTGACAAAGCGACAATGAAGAAAATTCACAATTTATCTCTTCATATGCCAATCAAAGTCTCTCCGAGAGTCACAATGTATTCGGCATGGGATAGTTTTAGCAATGGCTATGATAATATTTAGTATTTCCAGTATAAAACGACTCTGAAGCATTGCTCCATAGTCCGATGACATATCCACTAGACCATGATTCTATCTTTATTTGGATACTAGCAATGTCTAATTTGATATGTTATGATAGTGGGATATGGTCATAACACCATGAATGGCCATTTATTGAAGCCCTCTTTGCTTTCTTTCAATTATATAGGGCTAATTCTGCACTCTACACTCATTTCATTAATGCAAACATGTTTAATGATGAATAAAGGAACATCACAAAAGACTACATCTTAATTTCGTGTCTTTATCTTCTTCTTTTTTCCTTTCTTTTTTTGCATTGTACTTTATTAACTTAACATAATGATATCATTCATTGCATCTGAGAGCAAAGTACTTTTTACATTCAGATTCATTCATGCATGACAAATCATACCATACATGTATTTGGTAGCATTTTAACAAGGATGAATTGATCATGAATACTACAAATTGATCATCACAGAATAATTTGTCGAGCAATATCTGGGGAAACTTTGAGTTGGCTATCCTTATCCTTGATTTGTTACTCTCTCATTGTCCTTATACTATATTTTTACCAGTCTTCTGAGTGCATCAGTTGGTTGGGCGGAGGGACCATTACGGTTAAAGTGATTAAGTTTGCTCTCTTCTTCCCTGGCCGCCATCTTTTGCACTCAGAATATTGCTACAAAACTTGTATTTGTATAATTTTTGTGATTTTAATTTTGTAATCACCATGGTTATATTGCTTTATTGTTATATTTCTTGAAAGTGCCAAATAAATTGTAAATAACTTAATAAACAAACACACTATACTCACCCTGGGAAAGAATATACAGAAAAAGGATGTGACATGTACATTGTTGAGGAATGTTCGTTCATCTAGGAGGACACTCTCTACGTAGTCATGGAAGGACTGTAGGCTACATAGCAGCTCAATGGCGTCCCTCTCGCTACCCTGTATACAAAGGTATAACAAGATCAACAATGGTCAGTGATTTGATTTGATTTGATTTATTTTTCCACTCAAATATCCACAAATTAAAATGACATCTCTCTCTCTATCCCTCTCTCTCTCTAAGTGCCGTATCGATTGACTTTGGCGATCATGCTGTTCCACAACCGTCGGTTCCTAGACTTCTGTATTAGTACCACTCCCAGTTCTTTCACTCCTCTCTCCTCCAACAATTTCTGCAGACTGTCCATCCAAAGTATCCTCCTTCTTCCCCTACTCCTTCTTCCCACAATTTTCCCTGTCACAGCAAGATTCTCTAGGCCTTCTAGGCCTAAAATGACATATATAACCTATACAGTATTACAATATATAATAGAACAAATGAATTATACAAGTAACAAAATACCGATAAGTATGTACGTAATAAATAAGTTTACAGAGTACATTTAAGTTTGAGAATAAGACACAATGTTTTATATTGCTTGATTTAACTGAGTGGGGATAAAAGGGAATCTCAGAAAAGGCTAGGCTTGTTGAGCAAGATTCCCAGTATAACTTGAGTACTAGACCATCGTCAGCGTGCACCATAGTAGCCCATGAAAAGCCGGGAGAAGGATTGATCTTTTTCTTGTTGTAAGCAAACATTTTTTTTAGGTGATTTGTACACTTAACTACAACAAAAGTAATCTTTGATTTGCCACATACTTCTTTGGCATTCATATTAGTCTAGTTAATAACTGCTACCTATTTGTAAAATTGCTGCTCTTTTAAGGGATATGCTATCGATAGCAGTAAAGCCATAGATAATAACGGGTAACATGAAATAATTGGTTAAAAGGGCGTTATACATTATCAAATAATAGGTACTTAGTTCAAATCTAGCAATTGTTAATATCAATATTTAGTTGATATCTATAACCATCATTTTGTTTTATTTTCTGTACCCCGATCTCTCACTTCTTTTTAGGCATTGTCTACTCTTTGTATTATGAACATATTTTTCTATCTTTGTCATGTAAAGTACTGTCTTGTCTCGTTCTCGTCTCTGTTGGCATCCCCCTTTTCCCCCTATTATGTAGTTCCTTTTGTAGCTACAGACTTGTTAAAATAATAACTCATTATTCATAATTATCGTTCGAGATGTTCACACTTGTACAAGCATTGCTTTTTAGTTGACCCCTCCATTTCCAATATGTATTTCTACATTTGTTGTTATTGTTTATAATTGATTTGTAATGTTTTGTAGGAAACATAGATAAATTGAAATTGAATTGAAATTGAAACCAGGATTAGCAGCCCTATGGATGGAAGAATATTAGATCTAGGATTCCTACCTGTGTGTGATAGATGGTCTTCCAGAATTTGGCAAACCAGTCCAGCTGCAATGGAATACCTTCATATGCTACCAGTACACCTGTAACACAACAAGGAATATCAGTGCTAATTATTACCACTTACATGTACATGTCAATATGGAGAGAACAATTGGTGAATGAAGAAATATTAACTATCCCACAGCATTAGAGGTGTTGTGGTCCAGTGGATAAGTCTCCAGACTATGAACAACAAGGTACGGGGTTCGGATCCCTGTCGGAACACCAATGTCCTTTGGCAAGACAGTAATCTGTAATTGCCACACTCCACCCAGGTGAGGTAAATGGATGCCTGGCAGGAATTGGTTCCTTGAAAGGATTGAGCACGTAACGGCAGCCCTGCTAAAGCCAGGGTAATGATAATGGAGCGCCAGGATTGGCAAAGTGCCAGACATGAGCGCTATATAAGACTCCACTATTCTTATAATTAACAACGCACATTTTGGAAGGCAGCACATAGTAACATCATGTTGATGATAAATGAGCTTTAGGTGATGAGGGCTGGATATGTTATTCATATCATATGCCCCTCTTTCAATCATTCTAGCTAGTCAATACTTGATGTTAGACAACAGTTTCCATTACTTGTCAGTTGTTCTCTTTCCTTTACATCACAATCTCTATTTGCAACACTAGACTACTAAATCTTGAAATGTATTCTTAAAACATTATCAACAAGAACAAAATCAGAAAGTTCTACTCATTACTTTAAGGGCCAAAATATTTATATCATAATCTGATATCAAATCACAATTCTGTATTAAATTGATGATTTGTGGTTGATTGGAAAATTAGGGTTTTTAAAGATCAATCGTAACTCTATAAGAAAGGGCCCTGGTTTTGGAAACTAAAGAAGCGGTATAGTTACTGGTAAACAAGGACATGTTGCAGATGTGTGAAATGCTACTTACTCAGTCCTATGATCTCTTCTGTGAGCATCTTGTTATGCATGGCTGCATAGCACAACGTCTCCACAAGGTTGTGATAAGGCCCAAAGAAGTCGAGCAGAGTCTTATCATACTCTGGATCAGCTCCCTATCAAAGAAGGAAGGAGGACAAAATCAAGTACAGCTTTTTTAAGTATACATTCTTCAGGATATATTGTAAAACAGCATCTGAAGAACTAACACTTCAACAAGCTCTGCTTCTAGTTAGTTCCTCTTTTCTTGTGCTATTTTTATTATATTTGTCGTTTCATTGTATATTTTTTTTGTAATATACTTATTCATTGTATTATGTTTTACATGAGGAAATGAAATCATTTGAATCTCTTAGTGTCACCTTTTCATTCAGAATGCTCTCAATTACAAATTCTACATGAGCAGAAAGTACAAATAAAGCTGGAAAAATGTGAGTCCATTTCTGTTGCAGTATGTTGCATTCATAAATAAGAGTGACGTAATTGAAAACAAAACAAATCATTAAAATGTCTAAATTGGCAATGCAGAATAAAATTCAATTAATTCAATTTAATTTATTATCCATCTTTAAAAAAGAACAAGTATAACATAATATTAACACATTGTATTAAAATAATAATATAAACATAAAAATGGAGGGATACCCTTAGTAAGCAAGTTGCTTGTAAGCAGGGCCCTAGAATTAAATTGATATTCACTGTTTGTGTGTAAAAATTGGCAATTACTTTATTTTGGGAATGGCAGGTTCATATCTTACATGTGAGGTTTCCAGCTGACTTGGATGCAAGAACATCTGTAGCTCTGGTCGCGGCGCCCTCAACGTGGTCTTGTTCAGCAGTGGTTTGGGCATTCTTCTTGGGAAGTAGGGTCCAGATGATACAACTAAAAAATAGAGCATCGTAATCCAAATAAATGTCTCCTCCAACTGAGATATTCATCCCCTCCCCAAATTTGAGGGCAACACTGGATTGCCCAACATAGCATTCCATGGAAGTATACATATCCTAAAATGAATTATGAATACATATCATTGCGAAGGGGAAGCCTTACTGATCAAATATAACAACTTCCCTCTTCAAAATATGTTTGGGGCCCGCAGTAATCATCTCTCAAAATTGTTGATTTTGAGATCCAGATTGTCTGCCTTCAGCGGTCCTCCGTAGAGTGTCAAGATTCGTGACGACAGATGCAAGACACAGCTAGCCACAACATTTCCATGATATCTATATGATTTTTCAGCAAATTATTCGTGTTTTTCAAGAGAAATCTGTCCACCCATATATGATTTGTCCATAATTATCAATTGTCATGAATTTTCTTCGGTGACTACTTACGCCATTTTTTTCCTCCCTAGCGGATTTTTAAAAGCACTAACTCACCTGAAATGTTTGACTGCTGTTGGAACTGTCGATGAGCATGGTGCATCAGGGGTACAACCCTCTGTACAAAGTCATGTGGGTAGAGCGTCACCATGCTGTGAAGAACACCTGAAAATAAAATTGTTGAATCATGAGAGAAACTTGCTTCACAAATATACCACAATGGTCATGAACACATCAGAGAATGGTGCTACAGAAACAGTTGGTTTAGACTGGACCCACCTTACAAACAGTTGCACTCGATTCAAATCTAAGGCAACTTGATATTAATAGCAACTCTGCACAAAACAGTGTGGAGTGTGTAAGTTTAGAATTGATGAGAACTGAAAGATTTACTATTACATTGCACTCTTTTTGACTAGGCTACCGCTGGATTTTAAAAGACCCTGAACTAGGATTATATATTAAACTTCAATATTGGTACATTCTCCTGATTGAGGAACCAATTTGGTAATTTAAAAATTTGGAGATTTTAATTTTTTTGGAGACCACCCAAGGGAGACAAGAAATTTGGTCTTTGTAGACAGGTGTCCAGTAGGAGAAAGGGCACTGTCGGCTGCATATCGAATCGTTACAGGTTTATAGCAGTTCGTCTAATTCACAATTTGTCTAATGCCCATTTTGTCTACCATCCATATGGTCTAATAATAACTGAATCATATATAATAATAATCATATGATTATTAGACCTTGAATGCCGAAACCCTCTGACGCAATGATAGATGATAGATCAGTGAATAAGAATCAATGTATGAGGTATATAATACTTACCGACACACTCTGTTCTGACATTATCTGGGGTATATGAGTTGAGTAATGTAAGTAGCTTGTGGGCAAAGTCCATCCTCTCGGGAAACTGAAGTAGTGATTGCTTCACTTCTACAAGGCCAACATAATGAAGAGAGTGTGCTATTAATCATCTGGATCATGCACTTTGCATTGGTACAGTACTTTGGGCACATATGAGACTTGGACCCAGTCTTACAAAGAGTTACGATTGCTCCAAATCAATCAAAGGTCCTACAATGAATCGCAAGTTTACAGTGTCCTATCTCTTATCTACATAGTTGCGATTGATATTAATCTCAAAAAAGTTGCGATTGATATCAACTTTTTGTAAGACGGGGCCTTGAACTGTTTGCAAACTAAACTGCAGACAAAAGATCTCATCATCATCATCTTATTAATAACAACAACAAAACAAGAAAAAGAAGAACTAAAAGAAGATTAACTAATTAAAAACAACAATAATATGATGATGAATACTTGTAACTGTATAGCACTAATAACTACTATACAGACTACCAAATTCGATGCTCACAGCATTTCAGGTACAGTGAAACCTTTCTACAAAGACCACCCAAGGGAGACAAGAAATTTGGTCTTTATAGACAGGTGGTCTTTGTAGACATGTTCCTATAAAAAACCATTTTCGAGGGAAACAAAATTTGTGGTCTTTGTGGTCTTTGACAGGGGGTCACTAAAGCAGGTTTGACTGTATATCAAGTACACATTTAATGCCTCTTTCTATGTATAATCGTACGAGCTTGTATGGCAGACGATTGTTACCTTTCAAGTCTTGTTGCTGTATGGCCACTCGTAAGACTGCAGTAGTGGTTGAGAGAAGTTCTACTAGCTCACAAGCTACATGGCAGGCTGTAGCCTCATGGTACATCATGTGAAGGGTGAAGAAAGCCTGATGATGATGTAAAGCAAAGCAAAGCAAAGCCAATATTAAGATAAGATTGAATGTTATATACAACCGTACTTCCAAACAACTCCAGAATATCACACCAGCAACCCTAACATGAGGAGGCGCAATGGATCAGTGGTAGAGCAATGGTATCGGATCCGGGAGGGCCCAGGTTCAAAACCATGTCCATGCGCTTGTGCTGTTTGGTAAAGCACTAATCTTCATTACCATGTCCCTCGGAGAGGACTTGGGGCCGTCAGCCCCCATATACATGCTTTCTTAGCAGTCAGGTTAAACAATCATCATAACTTATCATACCTGAGCCTTGGCCCCTACCATAACTCTAACCCAACCCACACTATAAACCTTACCCTGATACATTATACTGATATATGGTGAGTGTATTCTGTAGTTAAAGGGGGTGTAGCATGACGAGACTAGGTGTCTTTCCTGTGGCCTGACTCGGGACCAATCGGGTATAATACAACTACGAACGACGTGCTGACCAGTTAATCAAGTCCATTTGTTTACGTGCAGTTGTCCAAAAGAAGTCGTAGATGGACTTGCCCAGTATTTGTCATGCTACTGCCCCTTTAAGCCTAGAGCTTGAACAGTGAATAAATAATTATCTTAAATAGATCAAATGACCCATTCTTCATATTTTTGTCTACTCTTTATCTTATTTTTCATCAGGAAAACTATAATTACACATACACAAGTAGAAAGACACATCACTGCATCATGTGTGACATTGTGTGTCCATTTTAGCTACAAAACATAGTTCATGGCATATTTTTAAAATATGATAAAATGTAGACAAATGTATAATTAGTATTTTTCATATGCAACTGCTCTTTCCTTCTGTTGCAGAGCCTACCTATACACAGCTTCATCAGATATGTGTTTGTTTTAAAAACATTACAATAAAAAAAAAAAGTATATAAGCAAAGCCACATTATACAACGCAAAATGATAAAGTCCAAGGGTAGAAGGGGTTTAATTAATTCACAAATCATGATTAGAAGACATGTTTTATATATAACATATATTTATAAATCAGGTGGTATAGAAAGTAACAACTTGCATAGAATACAGTAACACCTAGAAACATTGGTCAAATAAATATTGAGGAGTAAATAAAATGTTGTTCTTAAATTACTTAAGATGTACTTACATCAGCAAGTCTGCTAAGACCTTGCTTACTAAGCACCACAGATCGGTCTTCATCATTCTCTATTAATAACCTGAAGGCACTGTATAGAAACACAAGACAAACACATGTATATAATATATATGTTACAACAAATATATGTTTACATGAATACATTTATTCAAATGGCCATGTCTGGGTGGGCGAGACAACAAATACAGGTGGAAAATAAATTTGATTTAACTAAGCGCAGAGCATATCACTAATTCATGAGCTACAACATATGAATTTTTGGTTTCATTAAACAGGTCTACACTATGGATATAGAGATGGGAAATGGGCAAAAAACCCATTCAAAGGGTCAAAGGTCATAATGGTGGATGCTGCCAATTACTTCATTGAATATGCAGCCACAGAGGAGGTAATCTGCACAATGTTACATAGGTCTAATGCATACAAGGGATCTAGTAGACTTGGACCCCTTCCAAAAGTTAATGTGGAGCCCTGCCTAATGTATTTTGCACCAGAGCTACATGTAGGCATATATTAACTGTCCATTTTCATTGGAGATTGGGGAGTCCTGAAAAGAATTCTTGATAATCTTTCCTTCTTGAGTGTGTGTAGTCCTAAAAAGGACTGTTGACAGTCTTGAAACAGTCTTGAAACAGACTGTTGGTTATCTTTCTTAGCTTATAGTTCTAAAGAGAATTAGAGCACCGGTTGGAGAGGATGGGTGGTAGGAGTGGCTCGACGTTTCGAACAGGTGACTGTCCGTCGTCAGGAGGTTATACCTAATGAGTGTAGTCCAGCATGAGCTCCTTTCTAGACATTCCAGGTAGCAGAGGAGAGTCATCTTCTTGAACTCAGTGATGTGTTCCTCTTCCTCATCGATGTCACTTCGTCTCGTCACAAAGAGCTTCATCATCCGGAACAACTCTTCTACAACCTGATCAAGAAACAATGTTGATAGATGATGATCATCTCCTGAGCATCGCAAGACGCATTCTGCACAGCAACTATTGCTCTGCGGCCAATATCCTACACTAATGGAGTCCTAAATTCACCCCTGAACCAAAAACTATGCCTAGTCGTAACCCTAATCCTAAAGCTTAAACCTTATTGCAAGCCCCTAACCCTAATTCCTTGAGGCAATAATGAATAGAGAAATTGTTGACTTTTACAATTTTGACCTCGGGTACACAATATTTAGTCAGGAAGCCTCACTACATGCAGCATAGTTGCAAAACTCTATCATTGTAGATTATTATACGTTTTTGCCAATTTGTCAATGCTGATTAAATGGTTTGAACTTTGTCTTTGTAAAATCATCGAAATTTAGATTTGCCTTAATGAAATTTTTAAAAAATAAATAAATAAAAAATAAACCATTTATCCATCTATCATCAAATGAGTACATTTGAGAGTGCTTGTACGTACCATGGGGTACTGGTTAGCATGTGGAGTGAGATACTTGAAAGCCCACTGCATGTTCTGATGCGTTGAAAGCATCCTGGCAAACTGTGGACTCTGATGGCAGCATAACCTGAGCAGACCGTAGTACGCTGGTAGCATGATGCGGTTGAATACTACCACCTCTTGATCATCATGATCGGCACTGGAAAAGAGACAAGGAATACGTGAATTATTCCAACGACGATGGAAAAGGCCATTAAAACCAACAACAACATGCAATCACACTTTACATTATCTTTACATAGTGAGATTGCCAGTCCATCATTAGGCTTTCCAGTATTCAAGATGAAATTGAGTTCTAGTCATAGAGTTTGCTTTGGGAAATAAACTGTCTACAATTTTACAAGAACAGATGATTATTTAAAATCTAACAATTTTGTGAAGTGAGATTTCCAAGCCATCATTAGGCTTAACAGAATTCAAGATAAAATTGAGTTCTAGTCATAGAGTTGCTTTCGGAAATAAGCTGTCGACAATTTCACAAGAACAGATGATTATTTAGAATATAACAATTTTACATCGTGAGATTTTTAATCATAAAAATGCTAAAAAGTCACAAAATCTTGCTTCAAATCACACACAAAGAAATGCACTGCATACATATACAGAAACCTTGTCACAGCTTTAATTTATCACTTTACACTCAGTTTCTCTTCCTGCAATTCTAGTCTAATACATATATATTTCTTTTGCATTTTTGTACTTACAGAATGTAGTTGTATGGGATGTGCTTCATTACAACTGGGTTTGTGATGATGAGTTCTACGTTGTCTGGATAGTCTACACAGGTATTGTACCAAAACTGTAACAGGGCCTGAGGATGGAACAATAAAGCAGTTAAATACTTACTGTACTGGGCTATTTTGAGCGGCCGTTGAATGTCTTATGAACACGAAAATGAGCATGTTTGTAGATATTCACGTAAGGAACAAGATGGTATGATTAGTTTTTTTCCTAATATGCACATTTTTGTCGTTATAGCCTAACAAATTATGCAAACGCTAATTTTACAGAAAACTCTACATATTTGTCTCTAGATTTGTGAAGAATCTTGAAAGTGTATTGAATAAATGTTCCTTCATTTCAAATTCATGAATTTTCATTATTTTTATATTTGAAAATGCATAGGTTAATTTGCTTGAATCATGAATGTCAAATCTGCAAATATACAGGGAACTAGAATCATTACAAAAATTGTCAGACTCCAATTTTTGAATGTTGAAACTCATTATTCATATTAACTTCTTTTTCAACACAAAAAACATATTTTGATGCAGGGACGTCATACATACATGTTACTCTCTAGGATCATGCTAGGTTCACTTCACATCACATATGATGAATGTATTGGGAATAAATTACAAAGCTATATAACAAGACTATGGGTACACTCATTATTGTATACCACATCAATCTATGTTCATTGCTGGTTTTCCTCATCTTTAATTTGACATGAGAATGGTTGACATGGTTGGCTTACGTACCTGTTTGTTGTGATTGCATGAGATGGGTGGTTCAGATAACTTGGGTTGGTACAGATTCCAGAGATCCATGAAATGGGTTGAGAACTGAAATGAAGAAAAACAAAAATACAATACAATACAATACAATCGATACGTGCGCTATATAAGAATCCAATATTATTATTATTATTATTTATTATCATGGTACCATTTCAAATCTACAGACCAGTATTTACGATTCAAACAGGAAATCGTACCTGCCTTTTACTTTTGCCTGCCAAAAAGAAGTCACAATGCAAAACAATTGGAAGTCTCAAATCAGTAAACTGTAAATAGAATTTTAAAAAAATTAAAAATAAAGAAGGCGAAATTCAGCACAATGTGAGCCTATCTCAAGTTCTTCATATTTTCATTATTTACACTGTATTTTATGGACACCAAATTTCTGTTTCCTCTTTATTTTATCTAACTTTAGAAAACGTAATAATTTGAGTACTAAAATGATTGACATAGTTCTCAATATGACTTGTTGCTTACCATTCTCTTCTCAGCTCGTGATATAAGGCAGTGATTGAGGACAGCAAAGTACGCCACAAGCTTGGAGGTACCATGTGCTGTTACATCTGTGATCGCAAAATACACCCAAATAAACAAATCAATTCATGAACGATTACAAACAATAAATGCATCAAGAAACAAATAAGAAAATAAGTAAAATAAGTAAATAATTAAATAACTAAATAGGTAGATGGAGAGATAAAATGCAAATGAAATGAGTTTTAAAGATAAACAGGCGGATAATGACCTAGCTCTCAAAAGGCTCAAACAGCTCTGCCGAGAAAAAAGTTTTCCAAAATGTTCAACATCTAGATGAGGGTAAAGCATAAAGTTCTTATATACAGCTCTATGACCCTTTGATCTTTGACATCATAACCTAAGTTTGGCGGGAATCCACCAATCGGTTCTTGGGATAACTTAATCACGAGGATGGGATGTACGGACGGACAACTTTTACGTCGTTGCTGAGGAATAACGGTTCTAAGTTGCTGCTTTCATGAGGAAGCAGGAGCTACAGTCTTTTGACCCTGTAAGAATGGTCTCTCATGACCTGAATCAACTTACCAACATAGTGTTTAGCTCTAGGGAGTAGTGATAGAAGCAGTGAGTAGATCTGATGCAACACAATCAGGGACTCTGGGGCCAGCTGAAATAAAAGAACAATAAGTGATTTAGTTTCAAGTACATGTCTAGCATTCTTTCTAATTTTCTATGCATATGAATCTTTTAAAAATTGACTTTCATATTTAATTTAGTGACGATGATAACTAGCAGAGGAGACTAAAATGTATACCCTTTTACAAAGAATCTTATATAGATTTCAGTGTAGTTCAGTTTCAGTTTATTTTCATATTTCACATGTTGTATAATACATCATCACATTTGGCATGTTACATTTTTTTCATTTTTGTTTTGGTTGCATTTATACAAATGAAAAGAATAATACATCAGACTAAGTAGAATAAAGGGAGAAATATGATGGAGCCTATGGAGAAAGCAATGCTTGTAGGTCATAGGGTGATTTACTATGGCTTATAACTTTGTTCTTGTCATTAAGCAAAGTACTAGAACATAGTAAGTACTTTTTAGTAAAAATAATTTTTGTCTGTTTTTTCCCCCTTGTCTTCATGACCCCCTCCCCCGCCCCCCCCCCAAAAAAAAAAATTCTGAAGACAGAGACATTCAAAGGAAAAAATCAGGGTGAAGCACAGCTCTTGCTCTCGTGAGCTCAAAGTACCAAGAATGCACCGATTTCAAGTGACCTTTGACCTATAAATCCGAAAGAATAGGGCATGTCTCATACAGAGTTAGGATTGATTCAAATGAACTATACCTTTATATCTTTTATTATGTTCTCTATACTATTAAAACAGATAGAAGATTGTAACTCTGTGACTGATAGAAGGGCTTTTGACTGATCTGAATGTTTTCAAAGGCTCAGACGAATCATTAATCATCCCAAGATAACTTGGCTAGTTTGCAAAATATCCCGCTATATGTCCGGTGCGTCTTCACCAGCCCGAAGACTCGCACTATGCGCGAAATATCTCGAGGTCGAGTCTCTAGCTGATGAAGAAGACGCAATTCGTAACTTCGGGCTTGTTTCCCAAATCAGAAATGGCAGCCTATTTGGCAATCTCGAGCTGATGAAGACATACCCAATGATGTACTTACTCTGATCTCTCTCTGTGGACTATGGAGTGACCTTGCTGACCTGAATGATTGTCTGAAGTGAGGATCAGGTACTAGGGAGATTAGGAGGAAGGCGGCAGCTACAAAGTAGAGAACAAACAAAAATAATAATAATATGTCTTGTTTACCCAGGGTAGCCTCATCAGTATTCATACTGTTCTCCCTGAGGGCCCTGCAATCATATCCTTACCCCAGCTTTAACTGAGCTACCATAAAAAGGTGCTCAAGCATTCAAGGAATTTCTTCCTACCGGGTACCCATTTACCTCACCTGAGTGGAGTATGGCAAACGTAGATTAATGTCTTGCCGAAGGACATTAGTGCCGCGGCGGGACTCGAACCTGGAACCATGCGATCCAGTTTGGTGACGTGTCCACTTGACCACAATACCTCTACAAACAAATTTTTTTTTTAATCACTAAAAATGTGGACATTAATTCAATCAAACTTCCCTTCTATTTGAAACATCGTTCTTCTTACGTTAGGCGAAATGTATGTAATCATTCATAAAATTGATTATTTTACTATTTGTATTTACAATTAAAATGCAAGCTAGAAGTACCAAATAAATCTTTTTTGCAGCCAGAATTTGAACTAGGACTTGGGCTAAGCTCTGTCCTTCACTTGAGAACAATTTTGATCAAGATGCTGCTTATAAGTATCGGCTTGCATGGTGATGTAGATATACAGTAGGTGTAGGGTCGCACCATGTGAGAGAGGGGGAGGATTGGGGAGTCCTGAAAAGCTTACCATTTCGAACCCTGTTGTTTTGATGGATGAGAAACATCTCCACCCATCTGTCTATGTGATGTAGAACCCAGTGATGGGCTAGCTTGTTCCTAGGGACTTGGGCAGCTAACCAGTCCAGGACCTGCTGGGGATTGTACTCTGAGATCTATACAGAAACAGATAGAGAATGAGTTGAATTAAGACTGGATATGCTAGCTTATTCCGGGACCACAAACCAGTCCAGTATCAATTTGTAGTGAGATTTTTACTTGCACTTTTCATATGGGCACTCGACAAGCACAAGTACGATAATACGCCAACCATAAAGCTATATTGATTATTACTTGACAAACTTACAAGAAAATATGTAAAAAGACAATAGCAACAACAACAAGCGCAGAATGTTGAACAAACATGAACTTTAAAATCACCTGTTAGTAGGACAATTCACAAGTGACTAAAATTAGGTTGAAATGGATCAAAAAGATACTCCAGTGAAACCTGTGTATGAAGACCACTGAATGGAGACAACAAGAGCGGTCTTTATGTACAGGCTCCTTTAATATATGTTTCAAAGAAAAATACAGTTCAAGGGAAACAAAAACTATGTTCTTTCTATCTCTACACAGGTGGTCAGTCATTCAAGCAGGTTTGACAGTAGTAAGCATATCAAAAGCAGCGTTCAGCTTTGAAAGCCAATCCATTCTAAGAACTGAAGGGTTTGCTAGTACTATATTGCTAGAACCTGCTTTATTGACCACCTGTCTACAAAGACCACATTTTGTGTTTCCCTTGAAAATAGTTTCTCATTGAAACAGGTACTGTAGGCACCTGTCTACAAAGACCACTTTTCTTGTCTCCCTTGGGTGGTCTTTATAGAGAGGTTGACTGTATTACTTACATCCCATATTCTTTGAAGGATGATGGGTGTGAAGGAGGTGCATCCTGGTGGGACCGGTTCAACCAGCAGGGATAACATCTTGAAGAAAGGGATTCCAGCCTGTAACACCAACAACAACAAAACAACATTTTACATTCAAATAATGAACTCCTCATTTGCAACCTACTGTGTACTGACAACTTTTAACCTTTAATGGTAGACTCTTGTTCCTCTCTGTGGGTATCAGGACGCTAGAAAATATATCAGGGGGGTGTTTCACAAAGACTAAGATAGACTTTAGACTTTTAGTTGGACTTAACTATGGCAGGCTGTTCATGCCACTGTCTACTCTTACCATTGGTCTCTCATTTATGATCTTTAGATAATATTGAAATAATACAAAATGGTTATATTTACCTCAGGACTTAGCTTGCTGATTGCATTGAATATCATGGAGATGATCTGTATAACAAGATGAGCAAAAATAAAAACATAATGAAAATGCCAGATATACATGTTTAAGTACATATAATCAAAATGGTTGTACTTAATCATTTCCAAAAGTCATACCAAATTCGAAATATGAGCATTTTCTTAAGCCTTTTTCCTTCCAAATCAAATGAATAAACTATTATTATTATCATTTTATAAATAACTACATGAGTACAAGGACAATATGGGTGAGCTGACCAACGCCTATGTAACAGTAGGCTGAAAGCCTTGTTCCAACATGACGAGGTCAAAAGTTTGAAAATAAGAAAATAAGAAATATAATTTTCCCCTATATTTTTTGTTATTGTTTGGTTACTCAATATTATCATTTGTTTATCTGTTACCATTACCCTATAGCAGTTCATTAGGTTGACGATCTTGACCATTACTTTCTCTTAGTTTAATTTAGTATTGTATTGATTGAAATGTATTATTCTTTCATCTTTATTGCCATCTTGTACTTGTTATACCTGTCTGTTTGGCTCACTATTGTATATTTACTGTATCTATAAGTTTGTTGTATTATTTGTAAACATGATCAGTTTTGGTCTATGGACCTTTGAATCATGTATATTTATATGTCTTTTTAAGAATAAATGGTAAAAGCGTTTAAGCTAAACCGTTCTCTATCTCCACATCAGGGGATATGCAAACTAAGTTGATTATTTTTATTCCCACAGAATTGCTTTGTGCAATTCATTTACAAGTAAAAATTTGCCACAGCTGTTCAATGCATTACCAGTGCATCCATAAAACCTACCTGCTCAGCCAGCTTGGGCTGGAAGCGAGTGAGTCTGAAGATGAGATTCCTCGTCTGCTGTAGGTTGATGTTGTCTCGGATTTGTTGAAACAAGAATGGAAAGCCCTACGGACAAGATAAACAACACTCTATCAACATATGCAACATGGTGGACATCTAATCAAAACATAACCACCTTCTCTAAAAGAAGTGAATATCTTGCCTCACATTTAACTGTTTAATGGATATAACCCTAAATATTCTGTTTTGCAGACATTGCCAACTCTGTGACATATAATTTTCTTCCGAAGTAAATAACTGTGCACTACATTTATTATTAGACACATCAAGAATAATATCTATTTTTCCATTAATAACCATGAAAATGGTAATTCATGGAATTTTCACAACAAAGCATTGGGAAAGGATCTCAAAAAGGATGTCGCCAGTTTCCAATTGATCAATTATAACATTAAAAAAAAAAATTACAATTTTTAAAATAATCTTTATGGATTATCCTCTAACTTCTAAAGATCATTTCTCTCATTTTTCTGCTTTTACTTCAAACTATGTATTGTATTTAATCAATTATAACTTTGAAAATTACTATTTTTTAATATTCTAATGGATTAACCTCTAATTTCTACAGATTATTTCCCTCAGTTTCTGCTTTTACTTTAAACAATTTATTGTCGAAGCAGATTTGCCTCTTTTATACCTTTCCCCCAACTAGCACAGCGTAGTCGTTGTGAGAGAGAAGCAGCCTTCGGTCCGTCCTGGAAGACTCGACAAGATACGCTATCAGAGAGATCATCTTCTCCAACGATGTCGGCTTGTACTTGTCTTCTGTCAGTGATATGACATCATCGTCGTCATCTTCATCATCGTTCTCGTCATCCGATATCACCTCCACCTTCAAGTACAAACAACCAAACAATACCATTACTTACAAAATAACATTGTGTACCACTTAGCCACACAAACCCTTTATCTCTTGAGCTGTACATTTTGGATCACAGCTGTTATAATGATGCAGAAAATATGTTCCTCCTCATCAGGCATTTATCTAGATGGTGAACTATTAGAATAAGCCAAGTGATGAGCTAAGTAATGATACTGCTAAGAGAAATGCATAATAATCAACAACAAATTCAAATTCATATATTTTACTGCGTTAATGTTCATTGCAGACTCACATAATCAGCTGCTTTGGTGCCCAGGTAGAAGTTTGCCATGATGGATATAGCCTCTACCGACGTCAGGAACTGAGCCTGTATAGAAGGAGGAGAAGAAGTAGAAGTAGAAGAAGTTACATTTATTCAAATCTTTAAGTAATCTTGCTCTCTCAGTAGCTCTTTATCTTGCATTTTGTCCTTCCTCTCATATCTTTGCTCCATTCTGTCGTGTGTGTATGAGTTTGCTTGTATATGTGCGTGTGCATTTTAATTGATATTTCTATTATAATGTACTTGTATGTAGGGTCCCGATTACAAGCAGTCTTGCTTTTTAACTTGTTGTTTTTTGATATTTTTTGTCTATTGTATTAATGGTTTTTTTTCTTCTAATGGTCAATAAATGAAATGAAATGAATGAAAAAGAAGGAGGAGAAGAAGATGGAAAAGAAGGGGAAAGGGAAGAGAAGATATAGAAGGATGAAAAGGACAAGAATGAGAAAGGAAAGAAAAAGAGAAGGGTGGGGAAGGAGGAGATGAGGAAGAAGAAGATTTTAAAACGGATGATGGTTTTCAAATTCTTCAATTAAAGGTAAATATAACATAGGGGATATTGGTACTCCCAACTGGCACAAATTTTACTACAAAAAGAGCATGACCTTCATATGGTCGCACCATAAAAATGAATTATCTTGAAAAACAAAACGAGACAAAAACAAACAAACAAGGGCTATCAAAGTTGTCATGTGATTTTACCTCATCTTCTCCGATCTTTGCGAAATCATAGAGAACTGAGAAGTACTCAGTCAGGTGTTTGCATTGTGGACGTACTCCAACTGAGATCTGGAGGGAAAGATAAACGGTACAAACAGTTCAATCTGGATACATTCAAACAATCATACAACTAAATCTCAATAACTCACTTTAATAATGTCATTAAGAATTTGAACTATTGATACGTTTACTGGATACCATGCTACATACATGTATATTATTGATACCATGTAAATCTATGCACCATATGTACAGTAACATTCTAGGACATTAAAATGAGATGAAAGGTTCAACTTTGTGTTTATGTTTGAGTAAAAGGCATACTTTTATTGGAAGTAATGTTGTACTAGAAGTAATGGGTAAACAGTTTGAAAAATATGCAATTTTCCTCTTTACTTTTTCTATGCAATCTCTATACAAAATTTACATAGTGAGCTATTTTTTTCCTTTTCTTCATGTCTTCTAGAAACATCTAATCTTCATTCCAAAGAGCATATTTTTAATTTCTGTGACACCTGCAATTAAGATACTTTGCCTTAAACATATAAAGAATTTCATTCCAAAAGGGGCTAAATCCGCTTTTATTATTGATTCACCATTTTTTCTTGTAACTTATCACTTCTTTTTTGTATATATATGTTAGGAATATTACCTTACATCATTTATATCATCTTTTAACAAATCTAGCAATGAATGCTATTTTTTCATAAATTTTGACAATTTCAATGTTTGTAGATTAAGCCTCTTTTGGAATGAAACTGCGGTCAACTGTCATATTTTGATTGTTTAACTCATGTTAACGATTCATATTCAATGCAAAACACTTCTATGACTGACTGACTCACCACAAGGAGGAGTTTCTTGATAAATCTTGTCACACAGGATACATTGCCGATCTCATCCGGTTGAATATCACGTTCATCATGATTGCTAAACAGTGGGGAAAAACGTACAAATGTGTAAAGACTTGATGACTACTGACAAGTTGTCATGAAATTGCAAATGACATATACTTTGCATGTAATGTACACGCAAGACTCTCTGTGAACTCGTACATTATCCCTCTAACTTGTTCCAAAATTATTTGTACAAATTCAAATGATTTCTGTGTTCTATTTTATATTTTGTGATGCATTTTCATTTCTACTTTTCACCATGTCTAAATACATTATCACTTGGTTGATCAGCACATACTACATTCACAATTGCTATGTATGGTAGTCAATTTCTAAAACCCGTCCAAATCCAAATCCTAATCCTACACTTGTCTCAAAACCTTAATTTAAAACTACTCTAACCCTATATATTTGATGAAATAAAGCCTTTAGGAAATATTGCCAAAGGAACTCTAAGATCGTATATCTGGGAGGTGTTTCGCAAAGATCCTAAATTGAAATTATCTCTAAGTTAGACTTAACAATTATGGAAAGCCGTTAGCATCTTTGAAAATATTTTGTAAAAGTTATTTTAAAAAGCATAAAATGTTGATTCAAATCATTCATATTTTCTATTATCAAGGAGATTTCTTGCTCTTGATGTGGAATTTATGAAAGTCTAAAATACTTGAATTTCTGCTTTTGAATATATTTCATTTTACGGCTACAAATGGCTCTCCGTTATTTTTAAGTCCAACTTAGAGTTAAGTTCTACTTAGGATCTTTGTGAAACACCCCCCCCCCCCCAGTTTTCTATATTGTATCATGGCGCTTACCCTTCTATGACAGCATGAAGGTAGAGTGGTGCATGTTTCTCTCTCAGCTGTCTGATTACATGGATACAAAGCCTCTGAAACAACTGAGAAGTGATAACAATACATCTTTATGTAAAATAATTGTTCCTTTTGTTAGATTATTGAGGAAAGAGAGTGAAAGGTACATTGAGTGGATGTGATTCTCTTAAAGCCCCACTGTACTACTTGTAGCTACTTGCTCCCTCTATATACAAAACTTCCCCAACCGGTGCCTGTTGGTCCCCCATGATCCTCTTTTTCTTATGTTAATTGAGAGCTGAGTTGATGAGATAGCCAACTGTCAGCTGGGTGGTCTAATCCCTTTTGGCCAAACTATTACAGACGTCCAAAGGATAACTATTCACTTCTAAAAATAAACCATTTTGAAAGGATGATTGCACTTTATCCAATGCAGTTATCACACTACCCCTCGCCCCCCCCCCCCTTCTTCCCCAACACACCCTCTCTACTAAGAGATGGTCATGGTGACCAGCTCTTCATAGATAAAACTGTGCAGTAGTCATGAAACTGGCTGAGAAAGATATTACATGCATTTTTTAATCTAAACTAAAAATGACATACAGTGAATAGCACTACTCAAAAATATCATCAAACTTTGTTCCAATTTTTCAAAAAATCTTTAGCTTTCAATGAAAACAAGGTCATTATGAGAGCAATACCTGTGATGGGAATACTGCAATGGCATTCTTCCTTATATGGATTTAAAATATTTTTAAAAATACATTTTTTTAACCTGAACCAGAACTCAACTTTCTCTTTCTATTCTTCTTCTTTTTCTTCCATTTGAGTACATCCCTCTTTACAGAGTATTGTCGTAATATACTGGGGTGTGCAGGTGGACCACTACACTGGGGTTTCCCCCTACTCTTATACGAATAGTGCAGTGGGTTCTACACAGGGCCTCCATTTAACGTCCTATCCGAGGGACGATGTGTATTGTAATGCATACCTGCCTACATGTCTGTATGGGACATTTGATGAGGATCTGCTGAGGCCACCAATCATCTGTTGCCATGTAGTCCAGGAACCACTGAAAAATGGAAAACAATAAATTAAAGGTTTTCTTCCCTGACATAAAGGTGCAAAAATTATCAAGTTTCTGAAATCATAAGAAAATCTCCTTCTGCTTTGTATTATAGTTACTTCAATCCCACATGCCGATAATCTTGCAATCACTATTATATTATGGCTAACAGACAAGCTATCATCACCTCTACCATGACGGTTTTTCCACAAAATTATTTGCTTACTATTATATTTTCTTGTATCCTCTGCATTCAATCCTCATTTCCTGCCGACCAAGAATTACAATTATTAACTTCATTTGAATGATAGTTTGCAATGATTTTGGGGGACAGTAGCTTGCACAGAAAGGGTTAAATATCTTTTGACACCTCCCATTAGCTTCAAATTTGTCTTAAGACACATTTATTCAAAATTGCTTTTGATGATTAACTTACTCTGTTCACATTGATGTATATCTCATATGTGTTGTAATATTTCACACGTATTATAATTAGTAGGTTTATTTGTAATTTATTGTTTTGTTTAATACGTAATCGTCTATCATTGTATTCTGTTAGTTATAGCGCTTAGAGACTTTGGTGGTAAGCGCTTTATAAGCACTGTTTTTATTATTATTATTATGAACAATAAGTTTGTTTGTATTCTCTCTACGTGTATTCCTTGCTTACCTCACACGCTAGAGGACATGTATGGAACTGATTGGTCATGAGCTCCATCCATTGCTTGGTGTTGGGTTTCTCTTTGGAATGAATCAGTGTCTCCAACATGAAGGACGTAGTCAGCTAAAGAAAGAAGGGAACAAGAACCACTCTCCTTCTAAGTCCATGGTAATGCATTGAATATATGAAGAGCTTAATTTAAAAAGGAGCTAAATCCAATTTTGATGAAATTTGAGTTGTTGATATCAAAACATTGTTCACTTAAGTACCTGTCTTTCAACAAAATTATTTACCTAAATTTTGGGAGCAATTATGAAAAAATGCACCTTCTAATGTCACTTTGCCGAAAGACGCCTGTACAAAATCTGGTAAACAACTTTTCTTTTTCTCTGAAGTTAAATGAAAATGGATTTAGCTCCTTTTGGAATTAAACTCTTCATATTATGTTTATATTGAAAAAAAGCAACAAAAAAGAGATAAACCAAAGCTTTCCATCTTGCCCTCATCGGAGTAAATCGCAAGAATGAATAGAAAGTAGAAATCAATTGATATATAGCCCAGAACCATTCTGATTTCCGGGCCCTGTGTTACAAAGAGATGATATCAATCGCAACTATGTACATAAGAGATAGGAGACTGCAAACTTGTGATTAATTGGAGGACTTACGATTGATTTGGATCAATCATAACTCTTTGCATGACGGAGCCCTGATCTCCTTCTCATCAGATTTCAAATCTGCCTCCGATGGCAAATCTTTCAAATCACTCTCGTCAAAAGCCAAATTTCTATTGAAACTGCATGCATGAGGAAATGTATGTTTATAACCTGGAAAGCAGTGGTAGGTGCAGTATAGACAGCAATAAGGTCCTTTGGCAAGACATTAATCTACATTTGCCATACTCCACCCGGGTGAGGTAAATGGGTACCCGGTAGGAAGAAATTCCTTGAATGCTTGAGCACCTTTTCATAGTAGCTCAGTTAAAGCTGGGGTAATATGATTGCAGGGCCGTCAGGGAGAACAGTATGAATACTGATTAGGCTACTCTGGGTAAACAAGACATATTATTATCATTATTATTATTACAAGACACGAGAAGACGGGTAACCACTCACCTTGGAAGCTATGAGTTGTACTTCTTGAGGGTCGGGAAGGGTCGCTGGTAGGAAGTTACACACCTGCCACATGAAGTTCATGTAGTTCAGATCAAAGATGTAGCTATCCTGCAGGTATCTTGTGTTATCCTCCCAAATCCACTGAGAAAAGTAAAACAAAAATGATCACAAGATTAACAAATCATGAGAATTTCTTGTAATACCGTAATTTTATTATGTGTAAAGTGTATTTGTATAGTTACAAAGAAAAAATGAATATTTACATATATTTTTGTCATACTTTCTGTAATAATAACTGTAATACCTTTGTTTATCTTTCTGTTGGAAATGAAATAAATAGAAATTGAATTGAATAGTTTACCCGACTTCTATCTCTTAACTCTTCATGAGCAACTCAACTCAACTCAACTCAACTTCTCAATAGCTATTTCCAATAATGGTTTACAGTTTATATCTTGATTGACAGTTTACTCTTACACACGCTGAACATGCAGATGATAAAAGGGTTGGCATGGAGCCAAAAACAGGGAAGGTAAAGCACAGCGCAATCCTTCTGTTCACTGGTGCCCAATGTGTGTGTCGATCGTCACTCGTGGCAAGCCTGTCATTTTGGGTATTGGTACTTGTGGCAATTGAAGGGTTAAAGAATCAAATCAAATGATTCTAAATTAATGGTTTCACAACTCTATAAATAAGAGATAGGCGATTTAAATTTCAAATTTGATTGAAGGACCCCTGAGGACTATTCGTGCATTGATTTTTTTCTAGACATGAATGCTATATATAAGAGCTTATCATAATTACAATCTGAATAATCGTCATCTTCATGATCATAATCACCACCATCACCATCAATGTCAAGACCATAATTATCATCGTTACCACCACTGTCATCATCATCGTCATTATCTTCATCATCATCATCATCATCATCACCACCACCACCACCACCACCACCACCACCACCATCATCCCCATCATCATCACCATCATCATCATTATCATCACCACCACCACCACCATCATCATCATCACCATCGCCACCACCACCACCACCACCAGCACGATCATCACCACCAGCACCACCATCATCATCATCCCCATCACCATCATCATCATCATCACCACCACCACCACCACCACCACCACTACCATCATCATCACCGTCGCCACCATCACCACCAGCACCAGCACCACCATCATCATCTTCATCATCATCACCATCACCATCATCATCATCATCATCCCCATCGCCACCACCACCACCACCATCATCATCTTCATCATCATTACCACCACTTTCTTCATCATCACCATCATCATCATCACCAACACCACCATCATCATCACCATCACCATCACCACCACCACTACCATCATCATCATTATAATCATCATCATCATCATCACCATCACCATCACCATCATCATCATCATTATCCATCAACATCACCATCACCACCATCATCATCATCATCACCACCATCATCAAGTTCATAATCACCATCATCATGTTCATCATCATCATTATCATTATCACCTTCATCTTCATCATTACCACCACTGTCATCATAATTACCATCATCATCATCACCACCACCAGCACCACCACCACCACCACCAGCATCATCATCATCATGGGATTGAATAAAGTGTTCCATCACCATGCTTCTAACCTACCTCTGCTATCTCCTTGGAGAGATCTACGGTGGTCTCAAGTGGTTTGACCTTCTCTTTGGTATCCCCTTCCTCTGGGTCACACTGCTTGTAGAACAACATATATGCACTGTGTGTCTGCAATCAAGGGGGACAGATAAAACAAAAATATTAATAATGGCTTCTTATATGTATGACATCCATATCCATCAAGATGTTATGCACAATGTTATGCACAAGCCCCCCCCCCCCCCAGCATTACACCAGTTATAGCCGAGCCACCAGAGCAACTTTTGCTCGAGCATATCTAGTACCAGTTAACATGTACACCCGAGTGGAGAGTGGCAAATGTAGATTAATATCTTGCCAAAGGACATTAGTGCTGAGATGGGATTTGAACCCACAATCTTATTATTTAAAGTTTTGAATGAACCACTTTACCTTTACACCTCTATAAATCTCTTAACTTAAAATAATGCTCAGTAATTGCTGTGAAATTACATTGCAAGAGGGCTGACCAGAAACATTTTTCAGTGGATATCTAGAGAAACAAGTGTATTCTCACATGTGCTCTTCTTATTTGGACAAGAAAAATTAAACTTTAACCTTCCTGATGGACTGCTGATACAGAAGCAGATATATTTATATGGGGGTATTTTTTTTAACTAATGGCTGTTGAATTTAATATTTCAAAAGTATAAACATAAGCAGACAAAAGAAAGTTTTTGTTATTTGAAAACTGGTAGATCTACTTAATCAAACTTACCTTCTCAAAGGAGAAATCCATGTATTTGTCAGTCACAGAATCATAGGTCTTGGTCTGTTGTGAGAGAAAAGAAAAACATAGATGTTAACATTCTACCATAAATCATAAAGGGCTACAAATTATTTCAATCTATGATCACAAGCAAAGTTCAACAAAATAAACGAACCAGCATCACTTATGAAAAATAACACCAGAAATAATTATGGATCCGAACATCGAAATGGTTGTACACATTTTAATAAAACCACAAACTTATATCACATATAACTCTACCAAGGATTAGCTTCCATTTCTCCAAATTTCTTGGCCGCAAATCTACATTTTAAACAATTTGACAAAGATAACCATTTTTTGTTTTACTCCTCAGCAGGAATGGGTACTGTAAAACTTGTTTGAATGGAAGTTTTTATGGTCAATACATACAAATAAAAAACATAATAATAATGAAAACGATAAAACGACATACGATTGAAAATTTGAAATTAGAAATTGGTGCTCTTTTTTTTCTCCCTGGAAAATCCTGCACTGACTGGAAGAATAGAGGGTAATAGGAGTAGGGGTAGAAGGAGGAATCTGTGGATGAGTAGCTTAAGAAGTGGGATTTCTGAAAGTGGAATTTTTCTTGGGGAGAATGATCAACTTTAAAGAATATGGGACAGAGAGTTGTGGCATTCCATGGTTGCCAACGTCCCAGGTCATGGCACGTAAAGAGGAAGAAGAACCCTTCCAAAATCACTCACCGTCATCTCGCCTCCGTAGCACTCGGCCGGCAGCTGCTTGGGGTCAAAGGGCTTGACCTCTGCATCATTAAACATGAACCAGCGATCTTCTTCCTGATCCCTGTGCACACGATCCTGGATGAAGCTATAGTAATGGCCGCCGTCAGCCGTCCCGGTGTGAACGGTCACACCGATCAGCTCATAGAGGTAGCTCTGGGGCGGTTGACTACTGCTCGTTGATGCTACATCTGGTAAAGAGAAGAAACACACAAGAGCTTGGGTTCAAACATGATTCTAACTTTAAATTTTGATATACAGTCAAACCTGTTTTAGTGACCACCTGTCTACAAAGACCACATTTTTGTTTCCCTTGAAAATGGTTTCTCATTGAAACATGTACTAAAGGAACCTGACTATAAAACCACCTGTGTACAAAGACCATGTTTTATGTTTCCCTTGGGCAGTTGTTACAGGCAGGTTTGACTGTTTTTTTCATCCTTAGATGAAAGTGAAAGAAATATGGCTTTGTTACCAAATAGTGGTGACTGAGAGGACAAAAACAATTTTACAATTGGAAGTATATTGACATATTTATTAATCCAAACTGACTAAGAGATGACCTCATAGCAAATTAGGGATGTGCTATGAGGCTATAGCATCTTTGGGAGGATTAGAGCCAATTAGTAATTTGTAAGTATACATTGGTAACCTATTAATGCTTGTCAGTAATAATGCTGGTAGTAATTGACCAGTGCAACATCATTTTTACTTGGAAGTGGTACAAGTCATACTTCTTCAAAGGCATGAAGCATGTAAACACGTAAACTTCAGAGATGCATTGATAAGGTATTCATGAACATATAATTGAAAAGCATTCCCATAGACAATTTGCAGATCTTTTTAGAGAAATCAAATGCCTATGGTTACTTATTCAAAAAGAAAATCACATATCACCCGCCAAATGACTTTTGGTACCCTTTCTTCAAATTGTTGTAAATCACTTATGCGTAAAGTATGCAGCATATGAGTTGCATCAAATGAAAGAGAAGGATCTAAGCTTTAAAAATATGTGTCATATATTAACTATAATTGTGATTAAGTTATGATAAAAAATTGATAATTCTCGGTTTCGTTTTTTCTGGGACGCACTGTATACTTGCTTTTATGTATGCAGGGCCATGCTAAAGAACAGCCATACGACTGGAGTATGCCACCGTGCTAAAATAGACGAAACTTACCAGATCCCCTGCCTTTACTAATGAGTGCCTCCTCCGTATAGCCCGACATGTCAAGTTGCCTCGGAAAGGAGAAGTGCGTGTTGACTTTCTCCTTCATCATGGTGACCATGTTGAACGTATACCTCATGGTGTTGAAAGATAGGATCTTGGGTAGTGTCTTGAAGCAGGCCCTGTGAGAGAGAGAAAGAGAGAGAGAGAGAGAGAGATAGAGACGGAGAGAAAGACAGAGAGAGGGAGAGAGACAGAGAGAGAGGAAGAGGGAGAGAGACAGAGAGAGGAAGAGGGAGAGAAAGAGTAAGGGGGAGAGACAGAGGGAGGGGGAGAGACAGAGAGAAAGAGAGAGAGAGAGAGAGGAGGAATGGGGTACGGAGAGTGTGTCAAGTGGTAAGAATTCAGAACTGCAGAATAGCCCACCACAAAAAAATACCCTTTATGTTAACCCTGACCCTCATCCTGATCCTAATCCTGATCCTAACCCTAACCCCATCTCAAAATTTTTATCGTAGACCCTAAACCTGACACTATCTCTATCCTTGATCCTAACCCTTGACCCCAATCCAAACCTAATCTCAATCGTAACAATGACCCTAATGACTTGTGGGGGTACTCTGCAGTTAAGTCTCAAGTTCTTGGAGAGTTTTGCACAAAATGTCACAACATCTCAATATCTGACCTCTCTTTTATCACTAGTTTGTATTAGAAGTAACTTTATAACAAACATCATCAACAATACTATGCACTAAGTGCACAAAATGGGAGACCAGTTGATCCCAAACTGAACTCTACTCTAGGTAGTCAGTAAGATCTGTTATAGGATAAAATCCTACATAAATGTATATACCCACAATTGTACTTCTTCCACTCATCTATTCAGAAAATGTGTACTAATCGTCATACAGAAACATACACAGTCTACATGACACAGTCCTAAGTAATCAAGAGCTAATTACCTCTTCTCAGCTCTCACTTTCTTGCCACATTGTGAGCAGGTATACATGTTATCTCCTTCCAGGGTGTCTTTCACCGTTACTTCATCCAGAGATTCCTGTGCAAAGGGTGAAAGAGCATTTGATTTTAGATTCATAGTTTTTCTTTACCTCAGTTCACAGCAATGCTGGAAAGCAATCACGCCCAAAAAACTTTTTTTTTTTAAATCCCAAGGTCCGTGGTTCGAGTCCCGCTGCAGCACTAATGTCCGTTGGCAAGACATTGATCTACATTTGCCACTCTCCACCCAGGTGTTAAATGGGTACCCGGTAGAACGCGAAAGCCAATGTAGTATGTTAAGCAATTTGAGCCTAGTAGCTCTTGCTGGAATGCTCCCAAGGGAGTGGAGAACGTGCATACATTGTATGCGGGGAAGCCAGAATCCGATGACCCGGGTAATAACATATCTGTAAAAGCGCTGAGAAACTCAGACATTGCAGATGTATTAAGCGCTATATAAGCAGTATTATTATTATTATAAATATTGAAGTGTTCTAAACTTACATATAGATTCTTCATATCGGCCACTTGACATCTGACAGTGAAGAATTCCTCTGTTGTCTGGCTCACATGAGGGCAGTCCTACACATGGATAGAGAATATAAGGTGATTTAGGATTCTTGGAATTAGGAAGAGATAACCAGGCAAAAGCCAACGTTATATATATAACATACGACTGTCATATGCAGAGATGCTAACCTCTTGACACAAAAAAAACAGACTGAATATTTGACACTACCACTGGCCAGTTAATGGTAACTTAAATTTGCAAATCTATAAAACTGAGAATGAGAAAAAACTAATAGTCTTGGTATCATTCATAAAAAAACATTATACTAAGCGACAATGTCCTTCTTGCTTTTCATCCCAATGCATGTACAGCATGAGTTCTGGGTCAACCATACATTAAGTAATATCTGTATATGAAGAGTTTGATTCCAAAAGGAGCTAAATCCATTTTTTGTAACTTGAGAGAAAAGCAAATTTGTTAACCAGATTTTGTACAGGCGTCTATGGAAAAGTGATATTAGAAGGTGCATTTTTTCAGAAGTACTCCCAAAACTTAGCTAAAAACTTTTGTTGAATGACGGGTACTGAAGTAAACAATGTTCTGATATCAATAACTCAAATTTCATCAAGGGTGGATTTAGGAATTTGGGAATTAAATTCTTCATATGTGATATACCTGTAAACAAAATCAATAATCAAGAGAATTTGTTTCACAGCACCTTCCAATGTAAAACATAGGATGATGAGATTAGAGATTAGATTATCTTAATCCCAAGATAGACATCCAATGTACTTTTAATCTTGCATGGAAATCCCCCTCCCTTGGCCACTGATATGACCAAGCAAGGTCTACAGGCATGCTTCATTGTACTTCAAGAATCAACTTCTTAACCCATTAACTACCGAAATGTTCTCATTCCTATAGGCTTATTACATGGCTGGAATGCTCCCCAGGGAGTGGAGATTGTGCACACAGTGTGTGCGAGCCAACAGTTCCCATAGGTTCAGTAGCAGCTTACTCTATTGTAAAGTTATAGTAGATCAAAACGAGACCAGTAGCCGGGATCATAAAAACTTACAATGACTAAAAACAAGACAAGACGGGTCTATAATAACTGCCCAAATTATCATCTTTTGATTATCTGGTGCCAAGCCAATGAAGTAGCACAGATTGAAAATATTATCCTACATATCAAAAATTAAAAAAAACGTAAAATTCCTACACAAATTGTCATTTAATACTCACCAGTGACACAACATTGTTTGTCAGCTCTCCTTTGAACAAGCTACTCACAGTGTTTTTCTGTTGAGAATGAAGCACACACAAAAAAAAGAAAAGAAACGGTTCTTACATTTTAAGAAGAGCATGTATGGATTGTCTTTGTTACATGTATGTGGAAGACTGGATTCTGTGGAAATTAAAGATATCATTAACTGGAAATGGAGAAAGATTTAAGGGCACTGTTCTTGCATCCCTTACTAAGCTTTCCATGCTGTTTGATGCATGAAGTGTCTTCACTCAGTCCACTAGTATCTGGGTTCTCTCCTTCATCTTGCTGATAGGAAAGGTAAAGAACTTCTTCAAAACTTCAGGTGTGAGTACAATACTTAAAGGGAGTGGGCTGTCAGTTTCCATGTGCAGAAGATCAAAATTCGCTGACACCAGACTTGGTGAAAATAGCATCAATGGGTGTACAAGTCTGCACACAGCAAACCTGTTGGCCAATCAGGAATTACCCCCTTGTTTTTTGATGTAACATGGGATGCCGAGATCAGAGATAAGATTATCTTAATCCCAAGATAGACATCCAATGTACTTTTAATCTTGCATGGAAATCCCCCTCCCTTGGCCACTGATATGACCAAGCAAGGTCTACAGGCATGCTTCATTATACTTCAAGAATTAACTTCTTAGCCCATGAATGCTGATGATGCAAATGTCCGACAAGGACTTTACCCTATGGGGAAAAGAAAGAGCATTCTATAAAGCTTGTTAGACACAAAATGAAGGCTAATCCTGGTGAGAGCACTCATTATTGTGGTAAACATCCGAATGGTGTCAAAATTCCTCATAAGAGCCCACTTCTATCAGCTCGAGATTGCCAAATAGCCTGCTATTTTTTATTTGGGAAAGAAGCCTGAAGTTACAAATCGCGTCTTCATCAGCTTGAAGCTCGAGATATGTTGCTCAGCGTTCGCGTATAGTGCGAGTCTTCGGGCTGGTGAAGACGCACTGGACAAATCGAGGGATATTTTGCCAAATAGCCCAAGATATCTTGGGATGATTATCTCGACTAAATATCCTGCTAATTGCAACTGCGGGCTGATGAAGTCGCAAAGAAGCTGGATAATTTGCCATCGGGATAGTTAAAATAGCGGGTTATTTGGCAATCTCGAGCTGATAAGGACAGGCCTTATGTGTATGTCTTTAAGTGACATAACTACCTCACCCTTTCGTACTCGACAAATCCTCAATTACAAATAAATGGCCTTACCAGTCTGGGCGTGATCTCTTCCATCTTGCTGATGAGATCGGTGAAGAATTCAGTCATGTCCTTCTGCTCTGCCGTGTTGAGGGGCTGCTTGTCCATGGTGTACACTCTGCAGAAGCTACGGGGGTTGTACGCCTTCCTCTCACTCTCCTGCAGGTAGGCGAACATCCGCTGCGTCTCACTCAAGATGCTGGCATGCTTACTTGCCTCGCTCACCTACAAAACAAATGATACCATTATACTTTTACATGTATGATAATAAATGTGATGATATGGTTTTATGTCTCATCAATACAAAATATTGTTCATTCTGAGGGTCCTATTATCATATAGCCCTTTTGGCTCCCAACTGACAGACAAATTAGTGAATAACAGCCCCACCCTCACTATGCTCACAGATCCATCTTAGATCACACATATACCTGTTACATAATACCAATTGCCAAATTCAACTGCCATGGCTACATACAAATTACCTCAGAAAGAGCCCTCTCTATTCAGCCTCAAAACTTTTCAATAACCTGTGTACGTTTTATATTCCTCTCTTAAATAATACACCTCCTCCATTGTTTGTTATCCAAGTTATTTTTAATTCATCCTGTTTGTTTTCATCTTATTATGTTGTTATGATAATTTTTGTGATTTCTTTTGCATATAATTGTTTTATTCATTTACTTGTTGGGTTCTATTGTTGAACACGGCCTTGCTGAAAAGCAGCTTTTAGCTGCTAGCAGGCTTTTTAACCCATGATTAAATAAATAAAATACAAAAAATACAAGAATACAAGCATACCTTTGCTTGCAGGATGGGAGCCCTTGCTTCAGGCATCATGAAGAGCTGCTGCATACATGATGCCATGTAGCAGGTAGCACCAAGGTTAGTCAGACCCACATAGCCACACGACGACCGGCTATCATCCTGAGGCCAGTACTCCCACGGGTAAGGAGGATGGGTGTCTGGAGAAACAGAAGAGGAAGAAAGACGTTGGAGAAGATGAAGAATAAATAAGAAGAAGGAGAAGAAGAATGAAGTAGAAGAAAAAGACAAAGAAATAGAAGGAGAAGACGGAAAACAAGAAGAAGAAGAAGAAGAAGAAGAAGAAGAAGGAGAAGACAAAGAAATAGAAGGAGAAGGAGAATAAAAAAGAAGAAGAAAAAGAAGAAGACAAAGAAATATAAGAAGACGGAGAATAAAAAAGAAGAAGGAGGAGACAAAGAAGAAGAGGAGAAGGAGAAACAGATAAAGGAGAAAAAAGGAGGAGAAGAACAGAAGAAATAGAGTATGTAGAAGAAGAAAAGAAGAAATAGAAGAAGTAGAAGATGAAAAGAAGAAATAAGAAGAAAAAATAAGAAAGAAGAATGAAAAGAAGAAGAATAAAATGAAAACTAATAAATGAAGAGAAATAGAAAAGAATACGGTTGTGCAGCAAATGATCTGGCAATTGCTCTACGGCCAATATCCTACACGAACAAAATTCCTAAAGAATTAAAACTTCAACCAAACACTAGTCAGTATCTCATCCTAACCATTATCCTAAACTTAAAGTATAGTCTATTTTACTTTTAGTCTTTTAACACAAAAAATATTCATATTATTCCTTGAAACCTTGAAATCTGCCTTTCAATTCCATTCAAAAAAAGATAAATATGCCACTCAACTCAACGTGGTACCTCCACGATCAACGGCAAAACGTTCAAGACTTACTTGGTGCATGTTGTTGGAACATGACCTTGTGAAGCAATGTGTAATTGGCCTGGCATTCTCTAGCAAGCTCTAGAAGGAGATCAAAGCCTGCTAGACGACTGGTTCTGGACTTGCACTTGGGTAGGTTCTGGTGTCCTGGGGTCGGCAGCGAGAAGAGGCAGTCAAAGACAGTCTTCACAAACTTCTGCACAAGGAAGTAGATAGAGAATGGGTAAAGGGTGAATACAAATGTTAAAGGGGGTGTATAGCATGGCAAATACTGGTTAACGCCATCTACGACTTCTTTTAGACAACTGCACGTAAACAAATGGACTTGAATAATGGTTAGCGCACGCTAGCGTCCGCGAAACAGACCGAAGTTCTCCTCACGCTTCGGTTTCGCGTATGTTGCACACACGTGAATACTGCGGTTGAGTCATATTATACCCGATAGGCCCGGAGTCAGGCCACAGGAAAGACATGTAGTCTCGTCATGCTACACCCTCTTTAATTTCATTGAAGAAGAGGATAAGCTCAAGGAGGAAAACACAACATGAAATCCTCTTAATCAAACTATCTATCAATCATCCACAAGGTACCGTCCCGGAGCGGGGGTGGGGGGGGGGGGGTGGGGGCTATGCACCTCCATCTTCCTCCATCATCAGCGCTATAAAAGCTTCTATAAAATCATCCAGAAAGACATGATTCCTACCTGCCCACCCTCACTGAACTTGAACGGTGGATTGTGTTTGACTGCTGCTGTACACAGTTTAATGAGACCGGCCAGAGCTAAGTCCTCTACGGTGCTGTGACGGCCTTCAAGGATGGGACGGCTGAAGAAAAGAAGAAATTGAGATATTAGAATTAATTCTTCTAGGATGGGAATTATTTTTTGAACTTAATTGATCACAATACCTTCTTCAAATTGGTATCAATAAAAAAAATTTGTTATTTCTAAATTGTTGTCATCAAAAAGTCTTGAATCTGAATGTGATATATTTATTTTTTATTATTGCTAAATTGTTCTCCTAAAAATGTGTGCACTTGAATGTGATACAGATAGACAATAGCTTTGTCGAAAATTTCATAAAATTGATAATTGGTAATAAATTTTGTTAGCATCTCCACATGATGTATACTAAAGAATCTAAAAGAGGGAGGGGTAGGAGACAGACAGACATACATGTATAAAGAGAAAAAGGGACAAATGTCCCACATATGATGAGCAAATAACAGAATAGAGGCATAAAAGAATATCATGTCCACCTAGAATCACTGTTCAAGGCTAGCCAAACTGGGCCTTTTTATGCCCTCAATTCGATTCCATCAAACGTAAAACTGTAACGTGGGATGCTGAGATTAGAGATGAGATTATCTCAATCCCAAGATAGACATCCAATGTAGTATTAATCTTGCATGGAAATCCCCCTCCCTTGGCCACTGATATGACCAAGCAAGGTCTACAGGCACGCTTCAGTATACTTCAAGAATCAACTTCTTAACCCATGCACTACTGCAATGTTCTAATTCCTATAGGCTTATCACATGGACCACTCAGTTCCAATGGGCTTAGTAACAGCTTTCTCTATTGTAAAGTTATAGTAGTTATGATGTATACTAACAAATCTAAAAAGAGGAGGGGCTAGGAAACAGACAGACATATAAAGAGAAAAGGGGACAAATGTCCCACATATGGAGATATGATGAGAGCATAACAGAATAAAGGCATACAACAAAGCTATGTACAACTAGAATCACTGCTCAAGGCTAGCCAAACTGGGCCTTTTTAAGTGCGTGATTCCATCAAATCATCCTAAAATCCCTATCTTACCTTTCAATCTTCTGGGAGAGGAGCCTGGTGAATGAGTCTAGCTCAGCATTGACCTTCTCTGGGTCAATCCTGCCTGCTCCTACCCCTACCCCGCTGGCATGGGGGCTGTCTCCCTGCCAGTGGAGGTTGTCCATCAGTAGACACAAGAGCCAGAAGTAGTCACGGCAACTGGGTATGCTGTCATCGCAACTCTTGTCGCTGCCCTGGAAACCAATGAATAGAAATGTAAACATTCAGAATACTCTAAGAGCCAATATCACGGTGACTTGTTGATGGCACAATAATTAACACAGATTTTTACAGTACATGTTTGCACATGCCTTGCCAGCTCATTTTGCTTGTTGTTAAATTCACTAAAAAAATTAATGAAATATATGAAAACCAGAGTGGCGATTGTAGATTACTTTCTTCCCAAAGGACTCGATCGCAGACCATGTGATCCACAGTCTGGTGATGTATCCACTCGATCACGACACCTCTACAATGACAAAGATATCATTACCGTACCTTCTTGGGTTGAATGTTGAGAGCTGTATCAAGAGAGGTGAAGAGACTTCTAAGAAGAGACCATAAGAAATGTTGACTGGATGGATCCAGACCTTCACACAGCCTGAACAGACCATCGCATACCTCTCGTCTGATGTAGATCTACAAGATGGGTTTAATACAGACAAGGGTTCATGAATAAAACAGATACTTGACTGTGTCTGATTGGGAAAAGTTAAAGAGAAGGTCGAGTTCTGGGAAGAGGTGACAAATAATTTTTGAAAAAAGTGTGAAAGAACATCAGAAAAAAAAAGTTCCCTCAAAGACATGGCTCTTCATATGCTTTCATATTCCAAATATGGCATGTAACAACATTAAAATCGGGACAGAATTTGAAGCCACATGTTTGTGTAGCCCCATATACATCTTTCTGTGTACAGTGCTTGTAGCTTTACCAAGACTGGGCCAAATTTCTTATCATTTTGATGATTCCAGAACCTTGCAGTACACACTAATACTTGTATGCTAGATGATCAACCTTTTCTGATCGATTCCACACCGTTTCTTTCACAATGCAATCGCATGACCAGAGCTCAACACTATCTTTAATGTAAAATGAAGAGTGCGTTCTGGTGATGGTCATCAATAATTTGCAAGCTTTCTCACTCTTTTCTAATTTTTGATGGATGGATACAATGTGGAAAGACCCCCATGAAAAGGATTCTGTAATGCCCTCATATTCCCTCATGTGAGCAATACTGTTTGAAGCCTTTGATCGCATCTCCATGCCTGATGTGTGTAGCCCCATACACCCATATCTATGTGCGGTGCTATTCATTGTTTGAATTCTCCAGCGAGATTGGGTTAACTTGCTTTCCTCTTAATGATTACATAACATAAGAATACACAATTGTCCTTATACAGTCAAACCTGCTTTAGTGACCACCTGTCTTCAAAGACCAAATTTTTTGTTACCCTTGAAAATGGTTTCTCATTGAAACAGGTACTAAAGAAACCTGTACATAAAGGCCATCTGTCTGTAAAGACCACTTTTCTTGGATGGTCGCTATAGACAGGTTTGACTGTATAATACATAACATGAATATTCCATGATATCAAGATAAAAAGGACCACCCACCTCATTGGTCTGGAGTATAAGCCTTCGTAGCCACTGGTCAAGCTTGTCATACTGACCGATGGCCATCTTGACTTCAGAGTCTGTGGACGCCCACAACACCAACAGCTTCATTGCATAATGGACAACTAGAAACAAGCAGAATGAACGTAACAACCATAATGCGATTATTTGATTTTCAAATTTAGCTGAATTGAGACATCTGCCACCCTGAATACCATGTTCCCTGATCCACTTCATGGCCCTGTTTCATTAAAACTTTTATCAATAACAAGTTAGGCTAAATAACAAAAACAAAGTGTTTCTCGTCCCCGCCCGCTTCTTTTTACTTATACTATTTACTATTCAGAAGCAAAAAGCAACAACAACAAAAACCTGTGATAAACATTTTGTTTAAAAAGCTTCTAAAGTGACACAAATCATTTGTTTTGTCATACATTGCATCAGTATACTCACATAGCACAATGTCTATGAATAGATAGGCTTGGCCTGCTATAATTATCTTGGCAGCCATCTTGGAAAAAATGGTTTAGTTCTTTTGACCATCTACCTTTGACCTTTGACTTTATGTTAGAGTACCAACATATCTTGTACTCACCCCAGTAGCCTGCCTGCATAAGGGTGGAGTCCCCAGGTGAAGCGGCCAAATACAACACACCCATCAGTCTCTCTAGCACTCCAGACTGTGAGAGAAGCTCCTGCATTATCTACAAGAACAAACATCATTTCCATACAGGTAAATACTGAATAACCACATTGTAAATGCTGACTGTACTTTTGAATGCAAATTCAATCTTCATTTTTATTTACACATAATACACCTTTTTAGAATAAACTTTCAAAGCTTTTTTTTTTTTTACATGTAACGTATGACATTTACATAATTCATGTACAGAAATGGGTTATCATAAGAAAAAGCTGGAATGGATGTTCTCTTTGCTGGCAAAAGCAAATTATCATACTTCAGACAAAATGCAGTGTTATTACGAAGGGAAGGAGATGGGGAGTGAGTGTTAAATAGAAGGTGAGAGAAAGAGAGAGAGCATCATGCAGAATCAGTAGATGTGCATTATACTGTACATCTTGTCTTGTCATGTCTTGTTTAGTCATGTCCTGTCTTATCTTATTATGTCAGTTTCCTGTCCTTTGTGTCCCATCTTTTCATTCTTTTGTTTATTTAGACACTTTAAAATGGTTTATGAAAATATTTTATTATTTTATATCTATTTCATTATGATTATTAGGACACTTTAAAATGATTTTTGAAAACAATGTTTTAATTATATTTATTTTTGGGAACCTACAAAAACAAGCTATGCTTTCCAGTAGGCTCCTGTTTCATTTCATAATTTTGAACTTACTTTGTCAACTATGTTCTTTATTATGCAAAAAATTGATATGAATTGGAATAAATTTGAATCAATCTTACAATCTACCAAATTATTAACATATGCTACTAGATATGTCCTCAGCAATTTCAAAGAGCAGTGGACTTACTGCAGAGAACCTGACGGCGAGTCTTCCAGAGTCTGTGCTGTCCTTTCTAGCCCTGGCTGCTGTCCTGGCCCTCTTCCTAGGTACCTCCTCACTGGACGATGACGATGACGAGGGTGGCTCATCAAAGACTTCATCCAGATCTCCGCTCGGTTCATTCAAGGCCTCCTCCGCTGCAAACTCATTGATGAGCTTCAGGACCGAGGCCAGACATTCTTGCTGCCACTATTGAGATGGAAGATAAAGTTGAATACCGGTGATGTGAATAAATTGTAAAAAATTGCTAATTATTTGGAATGTTAATTGTTCTTTAACAAAGTTCCCATGTCCCCCTGGGTATGGCATTGCACAATGCATTTTGGAAGACAGTACAGAGATTGTCAATTATACATGCTGGGGAGTGTTTCACAAAGACAACGATCAACTTTAAGTTGGACTTAAATATGGCAGGCCGTTCATGCCACTGTTTGCTCTCACCATTAAGATCTTTAGATAATTTTGTTTCTTTCAATAATGAAATATCAAAAAATATGAATTATGTAGATTTGTGACCATGATTTTTTTGTCCCTTGAGAGACCAATGCCAGTAAATGGTGAGAGAAAACAGTTGCATGAACGGCCTGTTAAAGTTAAGTCCAACTTAAAGTCAATCTTAGTCTTTGTGAAACACTCCCCTGATCTACAAAGATATCAGATAAATAAATGAAACTGCTATTAAATCACTTTTACACACTTAGAAAACAAACATTACATAAATTCAAATTTGTGTCTTTTAATGTTACCTGCCCAGCATGGACCATTGTCGAGTCCTTCTTTTTTCTTTGTATTGTCTGCTGTATTTATCATAAAGTGACTTATTTTATGTTCATTTATTGGTGAACAAGAATCAAATTCATGAGGCAACCATGTCCATTTCATTTCTGTTACATTGGATGATGGGATCAGAGATTAGATTATCTTAATCCCATAAGAGACATCGATCATGTATTAATCTTGCATGGAAATCCCCCTCCCTTGGCCACTGATATGACCAAGCAAGGTCTACAGGCATGCTTCATTATACTTTAGTGATCAAAGACTTCAATTTTAAATGAGCAATGTAGTTTCACATATGATGGAAAAGGCCAACATAACATTCTATATTTTGTGTTTTTTAAGTCCAAACCATTTAATACAACCAAATTGATATTCTTCATCACATAACTCAACAAAGATAAGCTTTGTACTAAAGTTGCATATTACATTCTGGCAGATAAACAGATAGAGATAAAGAGAGAAACAGAGACGGAGAGACAGAGAGAGAGAGAGAGAGGGGGAGAGGGAGGGAGGGGAAGAGAGAGAGAGAGAGAGAAAATGAGGAAGAGAGAAAGAGAAAAAGAGAGAGAACAAAACAAAAAGCCTCCAAAATGTGACTTCTTTTCTTGTTTAGTATTACTAATATGCATTTCTGTACATCAGAAATAAAAAGATAAAATAAAATAGCATCATTGATAAAATAGAATTACTAAAAATCAATAATATCACTGTAACTATGGTGTAAATTTAAGATTGTAATCACAAGGCTCGTTCAGGCAGGACATGGCAAAACCAAGACGTTATTTGTTTCAATCATGATGACCTGAAGTGTAATATGCTTCACATTTGTGTATCTTACACAGAGCTCAGTGAATACACACTCAAGTCCTTTGTTGCAAGCAGTTGCCATTGATTTACACCAACAACGAAAAATGTGATGGCTTGCAGCGCCATATCTGAACGGGCCTTAATTCCTAAAAATGCACATATTTTTTTCTCCCTATCCCCGCATCATCAAACTTACAAAGTTCCATTGTTTGTCCTCCCGTGTCTCAAGACAAGCCGACATGAAGATTCCAAACAGGTGCTTCAATCCTCCACAACTGATAAACTACATGAAAAATAGGAAAGGTAAAAAAACAAGCTACGTCAGGAAAGAGAAGGCTTTGTTCTGGAAAAGGTGACAAATTAATTGTAAGCTTTTTCATTCTTTTTATGTTAGTATGGAAGAATATTACACCAAAAAAAAATTGTCCCCTGAAAAGGATGGTGGTTCGTCACATGCCCTCATATTCGAAATAAGGTAACAGCTAAACATTGTGAACCACACTTTCATGTCACATGTTTGTGTAGTCCCATATACACATATCTGTGTACAGTGCATGTGACTTTTAGCAAGCCTGGGCCAATTTCTGATGTTTTTTTTATGCTTCCGAAACCTCACAGTATACATCAATACCTATGCGCTACATGATCAACCTTTTACATTCCCTTCCCAGCAGTTTCTTTCACAACTCATTGGCATGACCGTATCTCAACTTTATCTCGAAGATATTTCCAGAGGAATGAATAAAAAGTACAAACATAACACACATATCTCAGACTTCTGAACATGTTAACATTTCTGTTATTGGTTTTCTTTTCTTTTCTTGTACGGGCCTTTGTTTTGTTTTGTTTTCTCTTTTTTGGAGGGAGTGGGGGGGGGGGGGCGGTGGAATGGTGCTGGACTGAGGTACATACTTCCTAACCATAAATTTTTGCATTCATGAAATTTGGAAGTGGTGAGGACTTGTGAAAGTTTCAAGCTGAAAAAAATAATGGAACCAAAACGGCCACAACACAAGATCTTTGCAATTAGTGAAGGTTTTTGGCTGAGAAAACAAGTCATTTACACATCCAAAAGTTTCTGAGGGGTGTTTCACAAAGATCTGAAGTCAAACTTAACTCTAAGTTGGACTTAAGCATTATGGAGAGCTGTTTGTAGCCTTGAAATAAAATATATTCTAAAGCAAAATTGCAAGTATTTTAGGCTTTTCATAAATTCCACATCAAGAACATGAAATCTCCTTGATAATAGAAAATAGGAATGAGTTGGATCAACATTTTAAGCCTTTTAAAATAAGTTTTACAAAATATTTTCTAAGACGCAAATGGCTTTCCATAATTGTTAAGTCCAACTTAGAGATAAGCTCAACTTAGGATCTTTGTGAAACACCCCCCAGGTCTTTACATATGATTCTCCTTACCATCGTACTCCATGATCTCTGTGAGAGGACGTCCACATCACTATCCATGTCATATACATTGGTTTCACTCTTACTCTGCAAGGAGAAAAAAAACAGTAACAGATTAAACTGCTTCGGCAAACACCTGGGCCTTGTTTCACAAAACTTGTCATCAGTGACAGTTTTTGTTATAAGCTACTGAAATCCTGTCTTCTGATTGGTTATCAGCAGGTTTGTCACTGATTTTTGTCACTTGTCATTGAAAAAAGGCTTTGTGAAACGGGTCCCTGTACAGAATGACCACCTGTCTGTAAAGACCACATTTTTCATTTTCCTTGAACAATACAGTCAAACCTACTTTAGTGACAACATGTATACAAGGACCACCTGCCTCTAATGACCGCAATTTTTGTTTCCCTTGAACTGTGTTTTCACAGTGAAACATGTGACCTTTGCTTCGCGACAGACAGCTACTACTACTACTTTGAGCAACACAATGGCTTTGCAAAATTATCTATTTCCAGTCTTAATTAGCTCCATGACAACCCTTTTAACACCAGTATAGATCAAACTTGCACTGCAAACAGTTAAATAATCTTGAAAGCTTTGGTATATTTATCACATGTGAAACAAATTGAGGCACAGGGAGATTATTTGTGTGGCACATATAGAGTTATTACACTAGGCATCAGTCATCTACCTTGGTTGGAATTGAATCCATAATCTTTGATTTAATAGGCAGGAGTGGGAGTGTCGTGGCCGAGTGGTTTAAGGCGCTTGATTAGAGATGCGAAGGTCGAGGGTTCGAATCCTGACACGGCACTTATATCCTTTGGCAAGATAGTAACTTGCACTTGCTTCTCTCCACCCAGGTGTTAAATGGGTACCCGGTAGGATGCGACCGTCATTGTTGGTCAAACAGTTTTTGAGCGTCAAGTTACACCTGGCTGGAATGCTCCCCAGGGAGTGGAATATGTGCACATATTGTGTGTGGGCAAGCACTGAATCCTATGACCGGGGTAATAGTATATCTGTAAAGCGCTTAGAGACATTGTATTAAGTGCCATATAAAAGCGGAATATTATTAGGCAGACACTTTTAACTGAGCCAACTAGCCTCCTCAAATTCATCACCTTATTCATATCGTGTATACATGTCAATCAATTTTAGAGAGTGACTGGACAACCAAGCAAATTCATGATACCGTATTTATTGATTCATATTCTGCTGACCTTTTTGACCTTCATGGCTGCTACCTCTGCCATGCTGGCTGAATGCTCACTGGATCCTAAAGAAGCCTAGTAAAATTAGAAAAACAAGATTAGAAAATGAATGTTATCAAAAAATATATTCATTACAACAACAGTCACTTGTAAAAAAAACTACATTAGACAATAGTTTGAGCTCAGGCGTTGCTTAATTCTGTTAGACACTGTGGGACATTTGCTATGATTACTTTTGTGAAAGTTATACTCTAATTTCTGTTATTTTCATCTTCTACCATGTTGAAGGTTATATAATAATTTCTTTTATTTTCATCTTTTACCACTATGCACTGTAATATGAATCAACATGACAGACCTGCACTCTTACTCATAGGTCATGAATTGGGTATCTCCATTGTAATTTCTCTTCCTTTGTTGACAAGTATTAATATCAATAAAGTGAACAGAAGAAGAAAAACAAAAACACCAAACCATAAAGATATCCATTGTAAGAATATGAGAGAAACCTACCACCGATTTGCTGCGTTGCTTCTTGGTAGGTTGCCCCAGAGCCTCGATGATCTGAAGAGAGTAGAGAAGCTTGTGGGGCTTGTTCTCGGTCAGTAATTTGCCCCAGTCTACCTTGACTGGTGCGAGGTCACCTCCTGAGGGCGTCCCACTAGAATTCTGCCCATCATCCTTGGTCTTACTGACTTCTGCCTTTGCTTTGCTGGTGTTGGGCTGAAATGAAAATAAAGAAATATCCTTATGAATTATGCACTTATGTGTAGTATAGATCATGATTTACAGTGTGAAGAGTTGAGAAAGGGATTCAAAACTTGACAAGGGACTGTTAGCAAACATTATGCTGACTGTACCAAAATATTGAAAAGGCACTCCTATTGGTGCTTATGCAATTATCGCTCAAAACTGTAAGCGTGTGCAGCCAGTTTTGTGGAGATATTGCCCAATGACTTGCCCTGATTTCAATTTGTTGTTACAATTACAATACTTTCACACGGTAACAGAATTGCAGTAATGTGTACAGTATTGTATATACAATAAAGAGCTTGACACCTGGGCCCATATTGATAAAACTTTACTAAGCTAGGTGTCAACTAATTATAAAGGCTATGGTACATAGCTAGTTGACAAATAGGCTTAGTACAGTTTTATCAATATGGGCCCTGGGGAGTGTTTCACAAAGATCCTAAGTAGAACTTAACACTAAGTTGGACTTAAAAAGTATGGACAGCCATTGGAGCCTTAAAATGAAATATATTCAAAAGCAAAAATTGGAGTATTTTAGACTTTTCATCAATTCCACATCAAGAACATGAAATCTCCCATGATAATAGAAAATATGAATGATTTGAATCAACATTTTATGCCTTCTAAAAAAAAAAATTACAAAATGTTTTCAAGGATGCTAATGGCTTCCCATAAATTTTAAGTCCAACTTAGAGATAAGTTCAACTTAGGATCTTTGTGAAACACCCCCCTGGAGCCCAATACATCTGTGGACTAAGTTAAACCAGGGCCCTGTTGCAGAAAACTTGATATCAATAACAAATGCTAAATTTCTATGACAAATCTGCTCTCAGCCAATCAAATGCCACGATTTCAGTAGCTGATAACAGCTATTGTAACTTGTTATTGATAACAAGTCGTATGAAACAGAGGCCAGGTTTAAATTAAAGATAAAGTTGAGTTCTGGTCATGCGATTGCATTTTGAAAGAAACGTTGTGGAATCAATCAGAAAAGGTTGATCATCTAGCATATAAGTATTGGTGTGTACTGCAAGTTTCTGGAATCATCAAAATGATAAAAGAAATTTGACCCGGTCTTGGTTACAAGCACTGTACACAGAAAGATGTATATGGGACTAAACAAACATGTGGCATAAAAATCTGTCGTGATTTTTATGATGTTACATGCCATATTTATAATATTCAGGTATTTGAAGAGCGATGCTGTTCAGGGAACATTTTTTATCTGATGTTCTTCCACACTTGAATAACACAATGATAACGCTAACAAATCATTTTTCACCTCTTCCCAGAATTCAACCTTCTCTTCAAGTCTGTCTCTATGAAAACAGGTCTCTTACTGTACCTTGATAGCAGGTAATGTCTTGAAGCCGTTGAGGACATCGGGACTGGTAGGTAGGAGCATTAGAAGATCCCAAACATTACGTGACAGCATCTGGGCTCTGCTCTCAAGGTCTCTCTCAGACTCTTCCTCCTGAACCAGTGAGTAGAAAGAACACAGTAAACAGGGAGTGTTTCACAAAGATCCTAAGTTAAGCTTATCTCTAAGTTGGACTTAACAATTATGGAGTTAGCATCTACAAAAATATTTTGTAAAAGTTATTTCAAAAGATTTAAAATGTTGATTCAAATCATTCATATTTTCTATTATCAAGGAGATTTCATGTTCTTGATGTGGAATTTATAAAAAGTCTGAAATAATTGAATTTTTCTTTTGAATATATATTATTTTTTTAGACTACAAATAGCTGTCCATAATTTTTAAAGTCCAACCTAGAGTTAAGTTTGACTTAGGACCTTTATGAAACACCCCCAAGATGTACTAAGAAAACTTCTTAAGGAACTGACCAAATTATTTCGAAAGTTACAATATTGTCACATAATCTAAATTTGAACTTCATATGCTGCATTTATACTTGTAATCATACGATAATATCATCTTCTTTATTCCAAGGTAGCCTCATCAGTAATAATACTACTCTTTCTATTTCTAAAACCATCCAGTTACACTGCTGATCCATCGTCTGTATTTCAAGACCAGTTGTGCAAATACCATTTATGATCTCTAGCGAAATAGGACGACATGAGATTTGTTTTTGTTTTTGAAACTGGTTACTACATGTAGCAGTCTTCACAACAGTAAGAAAGGTTTACCTGTTTGCCATCACATTTTAGTTCATTGAGCTGCTGAAGCAGATGAAAGAGGCAGCTGAAGTGTGGCTCCCCCAGTAAGAGCATCATGGGAAGCTTCTCTCGAGGGGGCGGAGGCAGGCACGATGCGGGTTGATCAGCCCCTTCACGCTTACGCTCCCTCCTCATAGCACCAAATGATACAAACACCAACTGATGAGAACAAAATAAAGAACAGCATGGGGTTTTACTTCAAGACTGAAAGACTGTGTGTATCGATTCCCTGAACCTAGCACTTAGGGTGGTATTCTCGAAAGCAGACTAACTTTAGTCCATGGTTTAATCCTCCGACTAAGTATGGAATGCCAAGTGTCCATATGAATATATTTTTGAATAATTTGATATGTCCCTTAATGACCATGATAAAATAATTATTTTATAGTTATAGTGCTGTTCATTAATTATGTTATTACATTTTATTTTAATTTAGTGACAGATTAAATTATTCAAAAACATATTCATTTGGACGCTTTGCATTCCATACTTAGTCGGAGGATTAAACCATGGACTAAAGTTAGTCCGCTTTTGAGAATACCATCCTAAGTGCCTGATTCACCTAGGACTGCCCTCCCTATTCCTCCTGAACTACATGAGACCACTCATAACCTTTGACACATCGGAACAGCAATAGTAGAGAGGATCATGGGTGAGGAAACTTGTGTGTGCACTATCTCAGCGTTTTTTTAGAGTTAAATTTTGAACTGAAGTAATGTACAGTCAAACCTGTCTATAGCAACCTCCCAAGGGAACCACAAAAAGTGATATTTATAGACGGGTGGTCTTTATAGACAGGTTCCTTTAGTACATGTTTCAATGAGAAACCATTTTCAAGGGAAACAAAAAATGTGGTCTTTGTAGACAGGTGGTCACTAAAGCAGGTTTGAATGTACTACTGTGGAAAGGTTCTCCACTCAGAATGGAAGTGTTACCACAGGATGGTTTACCGAGCTGCTTAAAAGGTAAATCACAGAGTTGCAAATTTGCATTTGATCTATCATAACTCTCTCATCCATTACCACATTTTCGTTATCACACTGCCCCTGATCTGTTTCTAAAAATGTTCATTAACAAGTTAATATCAGAGTAGACTTCCCCCATCAATTTTTGGAGACTGCTTGCCTCATAATGAGTGATTTGAAGTTTGGTGTTAAGGGCTGGTGTTAATGTTCAATAAACACTTACATCAGCCCTAAACACAGAAATGGAAATCAGCTGGTGTTAAGGCTTTGACCTCTGAATATCCTAAACTTCCGGAAGCTTGTGTTATCGATTTTGCAAAATTGTCGTTTACTGAACTGACCTTTGTGGCTGGTGTTAATATTTTACGTACAAATGTCATATTCACTAACACTAACACCCAACTTGAAATCACTCAATATAGTGAATGTAAACTACTAATTTTTACCCTCGCATCACTGAAACTCATCTCCTTCAGGGTCTTCTCGTCAAGATCCGGTATGAGCTCATGCCCGGCCGATATCATCCTCACTGGTCCAGGAATAACTGTCGGTAGACCCTGGTCCTCTCCTTGCTGCTGCGGCTGCTGCTGGGGTTCTGAACCCCCGCCCTTCTCATCCGGTACAGTGGCTGCATAGAGCGCTGCCAATTGACCGTTGTTCTCTGTGGATTGCTGCTTTAAGATGTCGCTGCAGAAGTGGGTGACCTCTGCCCGGAGGTCGGCGACAAGGTCAGTGACATTCATCTCAAGGGTGAACTGTTACAAAGAAATATGACATATCTTCAATGAAAGTAGACCTTTACAAAGGCATTAAATCAAAAATCATTTTGTTCTGAACGTATGTTAGATGTTCAATGCCGCTAAACTACATTCAAACATGAGCTTCTAACGTGACTTTTAGGAAAAGATAAAGTTTAAATACACTCTCAACAGACAGGAAAAAACCTAGTGAGTTGACTAGTTGACACACTCATATACAATAAAAAAGAAAAGGGCATGCATGGAACCCAAGTCCAACTTGTTAACCTTGCAAGGGGTTAAATGTACTTTTACTCTTTACACAAAAGAATGCAAGGTATTGGCAAGTTTTTGGCAGGTAATTTTCAACATATTACATGTAGCTATATACACACTATTCCCACATCTGCCAACCTTCCACAGCAAAACTCAGAGATCCTGTAAGGCCAAATTAGGAATGTATCACGTTTTCATAATTGAATACGGATGATTTCACAAACTCAAAGCCCCACTGCACTACTTGCAGCTACATGTACTTGCTCCCTCTAAATAGCAAATAGTGCCTAATCGGTGCCTGTTGGCCCCCCATGATCACCTTTTTCTTATGTTAATTGAGAGCTGATTTGATGAGATAACCACCTGACAGTAACCATACTGGGTGGTCTAATCCCCCCTGGCCAAAGTAGTGCAGACAGGCTTTAAGAGGAATCTAGGGTTCATAACATAAGTTTTTAAGGCAGAAAATAGAAATAATACCTCCACTGGCAGCTTGGTTTTCAAGTGATTTGTGCCCTTTGATGTGCTTAGACCTACCTTGTCTGGCAAAGATGCTATTTGGCATAGGACTCTTATTGTGGCTGCCTGGCTGTCTAGAAGATGTTTCTGATGACTGGTGATGCCACAACCCTCCAGCTGCCACTGGCGTAGGTGGTATGCATATCTGAATTGAAAAAACAAAGAATTCTCAGAAATAAAAAGTGATCGTCTTCTGTTCTGGCAAAGACAAAAAAAATAATACTTCAACAGAATCCGACAAAATTATCACCAAATATTTATACATATAAACTAAAAGTCCTTCCCTTTCAATTTCATGTTTATTTTGTTAATGTATTGTATTGTGCAAATTGATCTATATGTATATAAATATGTGAAGATGTTAAAATGTACCATCATTGTAAATATGAACGACTGAAAGAGGAAAAATAAATGAATTGAATTGAATTGAATTGAATTGAAAGTATCTACCCAATGTAAGATTGCCGAGTAACAAGCAAAATAAGGCATTCCACAAAATGGGACAGGATTACAAAATGACAGGTTTTTATAACACTACAGTCTATTGGGGAAAATGAGTAAAACCGGTCAATCAAGATTTTTACTTTTGTGGTGCACTTCATCCTCATTTTGAGGTGCAATTTTGTTAGGGCTTCAAGACTACACCATATCACAGACACTGATAACATGTAGGGCCATGCATCTCAGATTTAACATTGTTAAACAATGCCTCTAATCGAATCCTGATTACCTTTTTCTGAAAGCTTCAAGGTGAGTTTTAAGTAGGATGAGCCCTCTCTGTAGGACCAGGAGACTGGCGTCAAGAGATGAGTTGAGATCAGCCGAGGCCTGGGATAGACTCTCCATGCATCGCTCAATAAACTCTTCTTCCTTCTCTAGAGTACCGTTACCAGCTGGAACAGCAAAAAAAAAAATAATGATATCAAGGGGTCAGTGACACAAAGACGTAAATTCATTTTGGCCATTTTGAGAAAAAGTGGTTTATGTGTCAGTGAGCACTTGGGCCTTAAGGAGTTAAGTCCATGTTTCACTAGCCATTGACTTCAATGGGGTGTTGGGTGGAGTTAAGTCTTTGTGTTTGCTGGAAAGCCCACATTTTTCTGAACACTTTGATATCAAATCCTCATTTTGGCAAAATATGGAGTTACGTCTTTGCGTCACTGAACCTTTGATGTGTCCTTTTACATAGTGCAGCTAGGATACAATACACTCTACTGCCCTTAATAGAAAGTATCCCACATTTCCCACACATTAGCCGAGTCACCAGATTAATGCATTCAAGGAATCTCTTCCTTTGGATTATAAAAGCAATTTGTATAATTCAAGTCTGCATAATCCTAAAGATACATTTACTGTAAAATAATAATAATCTGTTCCAGTATAGCGCATAACACATTATGATATAACGTCCCTATGTGCGTCCAAAGAGCGTTGGAAATTATTACCCTAGCTTTAGCTCTGGTAGCTGTTATCAGCCACAGTGCATTTCAAGGAATAATCCTACCAGGTACCCATTTACATCACCTGGGTGGAGTGTGGCAAATGTAGATAAAGGACTTATCAAAGGATGTTAGCGTTATGTTTTTAGTTTTTGTAGAATAAAGGGCATTATCTTGCATCTTTGATAGTCTTCTCGTATGGTCAAACTGTAGACATATTTATTTTAAAATATTTCTGTCACTTTGAGTGATTTATGTACACTAAACATGACATGCATCTGGGGGGTGTTTCACAAAACTTGTCATCAGTGACAAATGACATTTTTTGTTATAAGCTACTGAAATCCATGCTTCTGATTGGTTATCAGCAGATTTGTCACTGATTTGTCATTGAAAAGGGGCTTTGTGAAACACCACCCTGATTGCACTTTGACATGTATCCCTATGATACATATTGCTCATAAAACACAAAATATTTCAAACTGGGATATGCCAAACTCAGTGTAGTCTCCAAAATTTGTGTAGAATTTTTTTTTCCTCATTCAAATCCACCATATTATCTATGTTCACATGAAGTATACTATAGCTAAGTCCATGTCTTGGTATGAAAAACACCATTGTTTTGCTGGTGCAAAATTCAAGGAACCTGTGATGCATTGCTTGCCAATCAAAGGATTTAATTGGGATACAAGGACCAGTATCTATTTTTGTGTAAATCATCTAGTTAACTACAAGCTTGTGTTAGATATCTATGGATTGTGACTTACCATTGATGTAATATGAGTTGATATACTGGATTGCTGAAAGACTAACGTCGGTGTTCTTTGCTCGAAGTGCGATCTTCCACAAGTGATCTATACCTGGCATCTGAAAAGATGAGAATGTTTGATTTTTTAATTTTATTTCTGCATTTTTCCAAATATAATAACTGATATAATAACAAAGAACATATAAACGTAAGGTATAATACAAAATATACAAACAATAATAACTTCATTTCAAAATGTTTTTTTTAACATATTGTACATATAATAACGAAACTTAATATTTCTATAACAAATTATTATAAATTTGAAGTATCATCCAAACTATCTGTTGAAAAAGTGAAGGAGACCGCAATCATAAGCGATGCTTGACTAGGATGGCGGCCTCAAAAAAAAATCTTAAGGTAAAAATTAAAATGAAAAAAGTGTCTCACATAAATGCTTTGAGCTACATTGTACAATGTATATCACTATTAAAAGGATTGGGTGTCTTTGCCTCAAATTCTAAACAAAGTCCTAGATTTAGCTCATGCTGCAATCATAATTATAGACCTTTAGGTCAGTCAGGAATCCCATGACTTTTACAAGCAGATCACCTGTCTGATTATCAAGATATTTATGATTTATGATTGTATTCCATTCCATTTTCAAGTGTTTCTGTGTGTAGGGCCCTAATTTTAAAACAGTGTTTCTGTTGTGGACCAGGCATCCCTGGATAAAAGAATGAATAACTAGAAAGAAATCAATTGTAATTTTACCTCTACTGAAGGACTATTGTAGGAAGCAGAGCTAGCTAGTCTAGCTAAGCTACACAGCTGCTGAAATAAATTCAGTCCAGTCATACTGATGCTGTCTGGCTCCAGCTGGGGCATCTGGGTTTACAAGAGAACAGAGGAGGTGAACATTGTTTATTTTCATCAATTTCACAACATTTTGGTTACACAAAGCGTCTTTCACTTTTTCAAAAGTATTTTTTGAATGATTATAAGTCATACATATCAATTATTGAAAAGAGGAAGTGAATATTGTTTATTTTCATCAATTTCACAAGATTTTGGTTACATCGAGTGTCTATCACTTTTTCAACAAGTACTTTTCAAATCATTACAAGTCATACATATCAATTATTGATCAAAGTAAAAACATAAAATACTGCCAAAAAACGCAAGGCAGTATAAAGTGGAAGCATGAGGGACCAAAGTGAGAAGAAAAGATTAGCATAGTTGATAACTGCAAAACGGCTTCTCTGGAGCTAAAAGTTTACACTTCCATACATGCCAACATTTGAAAATCAAAAATCTGTACACTATGTGCGCAAAGCGCACATCACGACCGCGAAGTCTTTTTAGCCGGGGTCCAGGGCCCGCTTTAGGGCCCTGGAAGCTCTGGGTTTCCAGATGCTCTCTGGTGCAATCTGAGCCTATTTTAGGGACCATTTCCCCTAAAATTCAACCCAAGTTTATGGGTAATTTTTGTGTCATACTAGGTCTAGGCAAAGTCATGCAAAAAAATATATTCAAGAAATTGACTTGAAAACACATCAGACAATTAGTCTGAACCGAGTCAGGAGCAAATTTGAAGAAATTATATTTTTAAATGTTGTAAAACCAAAGATATAAGAAGAAAACTGACCAAGTATCTGTACTAAAAATCGTACATTCGACAGCTGAAAATGACGCGCACGGTTGTGGTACGTGCGTTCTCGAATCCAAAATCGTATCTCACACACACACTCTCGCCATACCGCGAATGGTCCGTCGTGGGGAGCTAGCCGCCCGAGAGTTTGCCAGTGATACCAACGCACCCTCGGAGCTCCGCAGCGCACAATTTTAGCGGAACTCGAAAGGTTCGAGGTGGGAAGGTGGCGGGCTAGCTTTTTGCCATCGTTCCTTGTATTCCTATTTGTACTTCTGAATTCGTCTTGCTGCTGTTCCGCTCATTTTGACAGATTTTCTTCCGAGACAAATCACAAATCACAAAGTATACGGTACCTTGAAACACGTACTTTGCATTGGGACCCTATGCATATACGGTGCGCTAGCTATAGCCGCGATAGCCAATGCATGCTGCTGCGCTGATATATGCGTGCAAACGTATAGAAATTATACTTACGAGATTTGCCAGCGCAAGTATTTACGTACGGAAATGTTACGTACGGAAACACATATCAGAGTGCACGTGGCGCGCAGCAACACGCTGCCACTGTACGTACATATCAGTGCACGCTGCACACACCTTGCGCAATGCAATCCGTTCAGCACTCAATCGGATCAATACTATGTATGGAAAGCCAAATTCCCCAAAATCGGAACGATCCATTTTTTAGGGCTATAAAAACTTCAAAAACGGAACAGTTCCGTTAAAATCGGAACGGTTGGCATGTCTGCACTTCCTTCTAAAAAGCATACTACTTGAAAGTAAAAATACATACTTTACAACAAATGCAATACTACAGTGAACTTATTCAGGCAATGTAAAGCCTCATTCAGAATTTTTTCCTTTTTTTTTCAAAATATTTATTGAAAACAAATCTCATTCATAATAATAACAGTACATGATAATAATAATAGTAATAATAACATGTTAGTATAGACATAGAATATGTATAATAAAAATATAGTGTAATAGTGAAGTCATCAGCAATAAAAAGATTTGATGCAGTAAACCGAAGCAGAATTGTTTGGACTTAAATATAATAAGCTTCACATTTCTGTATTTTATAACCCAGAGTTCAGTGAATACACACAAGACCTATGCACAGTTACTATTTATTTACCTGTAAAATAGAAATGCAGCCCTTTTTTGTGGTGGTTTATCAGGGCATATATCTAAAAAGCCTTAATCAGTGTGTAAACAATACATATTACTGCAAAACAAAGAAAGATCACAACTTAAAGATAAAGTTGAGTTCTGGCCATGTGATTGCATTTTGAAAGAAACGTTGTGGAATCAAGCATATGAGTATTGGTGTACTGCAAGGTTCTGGAATCATCAAAATGATAAGTAATTTGGCCCAGTCTTGGTGAAGTTACAAGCACTGTACACAGAAAGATGTATATGGTACTACACGAACATGTGGCATAAAAATCTGTTCTAATTTGTATAATGTTACATGCCATATTTAGAATATTAAGGCATTTGAAGAACCATGCTTTTCAGGGAACATTTTTAATCTATTGTTCTTCCACACTTGCATAATACATGTACAATGATAATGTTCACAAATTATTTTTCACCTCTACCCTGAACTCAACCTTCTCTTTAAATGTGAAATAGAAATGCAGCCCTGTTTTGCGACAGTTTATCAGGGCACATCTGAAAAGCCTTAATCAGTGTGTAAATAATACATATTAATGCAAAGCTAAGAAAGATTCAAACTTAACCATTTTTGACCCAGACTAGAGTATGAGCCCATCCTTACCTTGTGGAAGAATATGTGTTTGAAGTTCTCTAAGCCCAGAGCATGTTGGTCCTTGTTGTTAGCTTGCTGTAAGAACCAGTTGAGCGCTTCATCGGAGCAGTCCGAATCCAAAGCTAGACATGACCACAAGGTATCCACTTGATCAAGGGTCAATCCTAAAGGTCAAAGCAAATGAGAGATGATTTCTAGTACATACAGCAATTGACTGTGAATGAACATTTTGATGGAACTCTCAGTGGAACATTTGACTGATATCCTGGTCCAGTGTGACATCTGGGGTTCCTCAAGGGTCAGTGTTGGGTCCGACCCTTTTTAACTTTTATTTTCACTTCAGTGAAGTCAAGAAACTAGTGCCAGCTAAAACTAAACCTCTACTTCTTATTTGTAACCAGGAGGCATGCCAAGCATGTCCTCAGCAGAAGTTTTTTTTTTCTTCAATAGGCTACATTGAAAGAAATATAGCTGTGCAAGCATGGGAGAGGAGGGAGGGGGCTTAATTTTTCTATCGTTGATTGTTCAACATTTGAGTAGTAGTGGTGATAGTAGTAGTAGTAGTGGTGGTTATTTTACCTGACTGCTTAGAAAGCATAAATGCTTGTTAGTAAGCAACCAGAGGACTGACGGCTTAAGGTCCTCTGCGAGAGACCTGGGAAAGAGGATTAATGCCTTGAACACAGGTCACCGGATTACGAGACCACTGCTCTACCGACTGAACTATTATCGCTCCTCCTATCGAGCTATCGAGTGAAATGCTGCCTTATGGTATCCTAGGGAGATTGTCTGGGAGAAGGGAGAATTTGTCCATGCCTTTGTTTATCTGAAGTGTCCCACACTTGGTATCAACGCCAAGGGCATTATGCACTGGCAAGACCCCAGTGGGGTGTATCACAAAGACTAAGATCGACCTTAAGTTGGACTTAACTATGACAGGTCATTCATGCCACTGGTTGCTCTCACTAGTGGTCTCTCAATCATGATCTTTAGATAATATTTTTTCCTTCAATAATGAACTATCAAAAAATGTAAATTCTGTAGATTTGAGACCACGATTTGTACGTCCCTTGAGCAATCAATGCCAGTAAATGGTAAGAGCAAACAGGGCATGAATGGCCTGCCATAGTTAAATCCAACTTAAAGTTGATCTTAGTCTTTGTGAAACACCCCCCAGATATACAACACAATGCCAGACTTACTGAAGTGGTCTGGAGAGCCTCCGGTAGAGAAGACACAGGTTAAGAACTGTAACCTGGTCTGAATCTCAGTCTTGTGGCTGTACCTGAGGAAAAGATATCATGATTGATAAACGGATTAGAGTAGAAACATTGGATCTTATTTCATTGATTTGACCCGGTTTATACCATTTTGTTCACTTCAGTCTTTATTTTCACTCTCAATAAAAACAACATACATAAAATATATAAACAGCAGAGAATCATCAACAAATTAAATGAAAATCATTGCGGCTAAATGCTGATTATTTTGAATTGATTACTAAAAGTAATGGACACATTCCTCAGGCATGTACTGATAGACTGAAGTTACCTGCCAGTTTATCAATTGCCACAAGTTGCCATTTTAGAGATTGCTACATCATACATGTCAGACGACCCATCTGAGGAAGTTGTCTGAATCACAGACATCGAAAGTTTCACAAAATAAATATTTCTAGATATGATAAAGAACCCGTTCTAAATAATTCAAACAATCTTTAGGAACTTGTCCATGAATAGCAACTTTATCATGGTCTAGAAACTATTCTTGACGACGTGATTTGATAAACTTACAGCTGCTTTTCCGGTTTCTTTGCCAGTCTGACTTGTCCTGTGTAGTGGAGCAGATCAGCAAAGAATAGATTCATCATGCCCAGTTCTCTCTCTGCCCACCTGCAAATTACAAGTCCAGTTCATTCAATAATTAGTTAATGATTTGTTTCTCAATCAATCAATAGTGATTTGTCAGTTTCTCTCCAAGTACCTCGGTCTTGAGCCATCCGTTTCAGCATTTCATATCCTGTTGCTCCACATTCTGCGATTAAATTATCTAGAAAGCCTTTATAAGGTCTTCCCCTCGTCTTCTTTCCATGTAGACGACCTTCTATAACTGATCATCAAGCCAGCATCATGCCGCATTTGTTTCTATCCCCACAATGAAAATATAAGTGTGAGAGAATTCATGTTACTAAAAAGTCTGGCTTTAAAATACCTGGCCATATTATAGTAATTCTAAATCCAAAGTCGAATTAAATGGAAGTTAGACTGAGGTCAAAGTTTTCCCTCAGTTAAAGATGACTTTTTCTTTGCATCGGTTTAAATGAATTAGTAGAATACAGGTATATGTGTACAGATCTTTGGGGCAAACTTACATTGTGATCCAATGTGTGTTGTAGTTGTTGCGGTACTGCTGGAAGGATGCAAAAAGCTTTGGTATGAGACGAAGGGATACAACCACCGACCTGAAAAAGAGTCAATTTTCGAACAAATGTAAGCCGATCGCCTGTCTGATTATCAGGATATTTATGATTGGAAATCAAAATTTCTTTTTTCATTTTCCTAACGTTTTTTTTATAACACTACAGTCTATTGGGGAAAATGAGTCATTTTGAAGCTTCAATATTACACCATATCACAGACACTGATAACACGTAGGGCCATGCATCTTAGATTTAACATTGCCTTTAACCCTTACTGTAGGGAAAAAAGTCATGAAACGACAATTCAAAATTCCAAGCGTTTGCGGCGCAATCTCCGAAAACGTAGAGGGGGGGGGCCTGGGCACCCCCCCCCCAGTACAGTAAGGGTTAAGTAATATTTGTACATGTGATATACCTGTAGACGATATCAATAATCAAGAGAATTGTTGTCCAGCATCTTCCAATGTAAAACTGTAACATAGGATGCTGAGATCAGAGATTAGATTATCTTAATCCAAAGATAGACATCCAATGTACTTTTAATCTTGCATGGAAATCCCCCTCCCTTGGCCACTGATATGACCAAGCAAGGTCTACAGGCATGCTTCATTATACTTCAAGAATCAACTTCTTAACCCATCAGCTACCACTACAGTCTATTGGGGGAAATGAGTATGGTATAACCGGTCATTCAAAGACTTTTACTTTTGAGGCACTTCATGATCATTTTGAAGCGCAATTTTTTAGGGCTTTAATATAACACCATATCACAGACACTGATAACACGTAGGGCCATGCATCTCAGATTTAACATTGTTAAATGATGCCTTTAAAGGGATAGACTCCTCTTTAACACTCCTTACCTATGCTGTTTGAGGTTCTCTAGACAACCTTCTACAAATCTCATTCTGATTTCTCTCTCAGGAAAGACACAGACCAGGGAGCAGAGAAGCTTCTCAGCCTCAGAAGACAAACCGTCACCCAAATGCACCTGAAAAACAAACAAATAACAAGCAAAATAAGCAATTGGATAATAATAATAATAATAATAATAATAATAATAATAATAATAATAGTCTTGTTTACCCAGGGTAGCCTCATCAGTATTCATACTGTTCTCCCTGAGGGCCCTGCAATCATATCATTACCCCGGCATTAATCAAGCTTACCATGAAAGGTGCTCAAGCATTCAAGGAATTTCTTCCTATCGGGTACCCATTTACCTTACCCGGGTTGAGTATGGCAAATGTAGATTTATGTCTTGCTGAAGGACATCTTGCCAAAGAATCTTCAAATACCCCATACAATCGAATGACATAATGTTACAACATGCAAAAAATAAACACATTCCTCCTTATATTGCATCAGTGATTAAATGTATTACAACTTCACTGAAAATGAGTATGAAATGAAAACACATCCAAATGCTTTCAAATCAAGTGTGAATTCTGGGAGCTGTAGCACTGTGGTACAATTGCTCATCATTGCTTGCAAGGTTTGTATCTAAGGTGGTCTCACATAACTGAGGTATTGTATATGAGTATCTGGCAGGACTTGCTGAAGCCGGCCGGAAATGATATTCTAAAGAGTTCATTGTTAACAAATAACCATGGTTAATACGTTTAGGATCATTGTACTCACAGCACTTTCATCCTGTACAAGGTCCCAGAGTAGAGTGTGAGATTGCTTGCAGACGTCTTCAAAGCTAAAGTCTTCAAAGGGAATGATTTGTCCATCTTCATCATCATCCTCTCCATGTGTCGAGCATGAACCTGCAAACGAAGAGACCCATGTGTTAAAGTGGGACTGCACTACTTGTAGCTACTTGCGCCCTCTATATAGCAAACAATACCTAAGAGGTACCCATTGGTCCCCCGTGATCCCCTTTTTCGTATGTTAATTGAGAGCTGATTTTATGAGAAAACCACCTGTCAGTGACCACACAGGGAGGGCTAATCCCTCCTGGCCAAACTAGTGTAGAGGGGCTTTAAGATTTGCATTCAAAATTACACAGAGATACAAGATTCACAATTACTTCTGAACTCAAAATTTAATGCAACTAAAGATTGTTGTTTGAGAGAGAGAGAGAGAAAATATATTGCAAAATAGAAGATGATGAAAATTAGTACACAAGATAATATGAACAAGAAAAAAAAACAAAAAACAATGCTATATGTATGGCTTTAATCTTAAGAATATACTCATTGGGGACAATCAGAGTAAAGAGAGGATAACGTACCAACCAACCAAAAAGAAAAAAGAATACTTACTGGACAGTCTATTTCGTTGTACAGGTGAAACATTAGCGATAGGCCTCTGCCTTCCCTTGACGTGAGCCTGTAACCGATGCGGATGATGATGATGATGATGATGGTGATGACGATGGTGACCATGATCTTGGTGCTGGTCAAACTGGCTCAGCTGGGCACTCAGCTGGGCCAGGGCATCCTCACAGACAGAGCTCGACTCATCCTCCTCGTCGTCCTCCCCGTCAAAGTCGGCCATGTTCTTGTCCGACTTGGCGCTGGCCTGGGAGCTGCTGCAGCTGCCCCCTCCCTCCTCATCGTCATCCTCGTCATCGTCGTCATGGTGATGATGCTGAGGGTAGATGAGGTTCATCATCATGGGTCTGCAAGAAGTAGATGATACATGTGACCATTTAAATAGGAGCTTTCCATGCATTGACAGAAAAGGAATGTTTCAATTTTCTCAGTTTTGTTGTTGTTTTAAAGATCACATGTGTTTACTCTATCTGCAATTATAACCAGTGTATAAGAAAAGGGTGTGAGTCTTTACAAATACAAACCTACTTTAGTGACCACCTGTCTACAAAAACCACATTTTTTGTTTCCCTTGAAAATGGTGTCTCATTGAAACATGTACTAAAGGAACCTGTCTACAAAGACCACACTTTGTCTTTCCCTTGGGTGGTCGATATACCGTATTTGCCGGCGTAAAGGCCACACCGCCGCATAGGCCGCACCCCCAACTTTGACATTTCGTAGAGAGAAAAAAAAAAAAAAAAGGAAAAAAAAAAAAAAAGGACCAAAGAAAATAATCATAATTTTCTCGTAGAACTCTATTTTTCCTACAAACTAATACCAAAATTATCAATCATTTTATAAATTTACAGGAAGTTTACCTAAAAAATGATCGTAATTTAGCAAATCTTCATCGATTTTTAGGCAGATTAGCACATTCATTGGACACTAGAGGGCACTTCGCATGCATACAGAAACATGAATGGCCTGCCATAACCAAGCTGTGGCCATAATGTTATCCGGTCTTACCCCTATCGTACCACCAAATGGAGAAAATAAACAAGCTTTTGTATTGTTATTAGAGATCTACCGAGGTTAGTTTGTCGCTTTAATTAATTAGATAGTCTTAATTATAATTTTTACTGTTTCGCTGTATACGCCGCACCCCGACTTTTTGATATTTTCTCTTCCAAAAATACTGCGGCCATTACGCCGGCAAATATGGTAGACAGGTTTGACTGTACCTACAAAAAATACATAGTCAGGATAATGGCACTGTTCATGTTAACACATAAACATTCTGTTAAGCAAATGTAATAATAAGAATAGAATAATACTTGCATTTTAAAGAGGTTTTTATCCCTTGAGAATACAATACATTGAATGGCGACAAATACATGAACTTTAGTCAAGCTTCCCTGATACAGGATTCAAGAATTCCCAGAATTGTTGTCATCAAGGAATGTGTCAACACATAAAGTGAATGTACAGGTCTATCAACTAGATACATTAAAGTGCAAGCATGGGACTGGTAAATGGACTCACCTCCTGATTGGCCTAGGTCTTGGAAGAAACCTTGGACAGTCATAGATCTCTGGATCCATGCCGCTAGGACCATGAAAGTACTCCTCGGACTGGTGAGAATCATGGGAAAGTCCATGGGTCTCCGACTCGGGCGACTCATCGATGGTGGGCAGCTTGCCCCTGACCGGTAGCTCATGAACAAGTTTGACAGGGCTGCGGTTCAGGTCACTGGGAGAAAGAACCAGATCTCCCTGGACTTTTTTGTACTCCATACCTGTGTATCATAAAAAGGTGTAAATCAAGAATAAGTCTGACATTGTGCATCTGTTTCCGACTCAAGTTTCTTGCAGTGTTCTTTCTCCTGAATTGAAGAGATCAGGGCCCTGCTTCATTTAACTTATCAATAACAAGTTGCAATAAACGTTATAAGCTACTGAAATCGTTGCGATAACCGTTATAAGCTACTGAAATCGTTGCGATAACCGTTATAAGCTACTGAAATCGTTGCGATAACCGTTATAAGCTACTGAAATCGTTGCGATAACCGTTATAAGCTACTGAAATCGTTGCAATAACCATTATAAGCTATTGAAATTGTTGCATTTATTTGGCTGAGAGCAAATTTGTCATCAAAATGTGACACTTGTTATTGATAACAAGTTTAATGAAACAGGACCCAGGACTTGATTGGCAGTTGAAACATTGATATTAATGAATACGGACAAAGAGAGTTGTAAAGTAATATATTTGAATTATAAATAAATCCTTGATCGAACTGTACAGGAGATATATGTATTAAACATTACGCCAGCATGTAAAACACAAGATTCTACAAGCCCTATCAAAGTTTTTTACAATGTCTTTTTTTCAAACTTCTCAAGAAATGTACATATCAGTAAAAATGTAAAAATGTAAAGATGTATCATTACATTCATAAGAGAGAATATAAAATAGAATATATCATAGTTAGAAAGGTCATTAAGTTTTGTTCATAATTTAGATTAACAATGCCAAGTTCTTGGATGATAACTTTCTGAGAGAAAGTTCGAAGACATACATAATCATCATGTAGGCAGACTATAATCATACAAATACACTTGTGAATGTAACAACTCTAATACATAAAGGCTCTGAATGATGATTAAATAGACATGACATGGATACTACCATACCTGGGCTAGAGTCGGAGCTATCTCCTCCCTGCTCGCTGCCAGTGTCCATGTGATGCTGATGATGATCCTTGCTATGTCTCAGAGTCTTGGCCAACTGCTTGAGGACATGTCTATTGCCGTCCCTCCTAAGGACGCCCCTCTCCCTGTCCCCTTCCATCTCCATATCACTCCCGTTGCTCACATCCTCAAAGTCACTTCCCAGCGGCACACCCTTGTCCTCGTAGCTCCCTTCCGAACCATCGCTCCCGCTGTCCGTCTGGTCGGGACTCGTAGCCATCGCCTCGTTCTCGGAGTCGATACTGTCGGAGTCGTCCTGGTCGGAGGCGCAGAGCGACGACGGATGCCGCGAGGATTTGCGGTGGGCGTGGCAAATGGCCATCTCGCCCTCTGACCGCCACGAATCGGCATGGCTGGCCTTGGAGCTGTGGGAATGTACTGACCGGTGGTCATCCAGGTCGTGATGACACATCACGTCCGAGGAATGGTCCTCTAAGTGGGAGGGGTCAAGACCAACAACATCCAGATGCTCCTCCTGCAACAAAGCCATAGTTCAGTTTAAAGTTTTAAAGCCCCACTGCACTATTTAAAGCTACTTGCGCCCTCTATATAGCAAACAATGCCTAATCTGTGACTATTGGTCCCCCATGGTCCCCCTTTTCTTATGTTAATTGAGAGCTGATTTCTTATCTGTTTTTCATAAGAATGAAAGGTGGAGTACTAAAATTTTGTAAATTGTCATGTGTAATTTTTCTTACAATTGTTTGTCACACGCTCAATAACATAAACAAAGACAGACAAATTTTTACCAACAAAAAATTGAAAAATAAAAACTCTGCAAGGGTATGAATAATATTGTTTTTAACTGTACCTCGTCAGCATGTTGATCGCAATGTAGACATCTATGACAAGGGCTTTCCTCTTCGTCTGGTCGGATGCCTTGGAATTCCAATGTTCTGCTGTTATTTCTGTTACCACCCATCGACAGAGGTACTGCAAAGATTTAAAAGGACATTAAAAATCTTGATTTATATATAATTTATGGGAATCGCTTCTTATAAAGCACTCATATATGCCACGGTAACCAAAGGGAACCATTTCTACCTGGATAGAGAGCGGCAAATGTGGAGTAATGTCTAGCCAGCGGATTTTAAAGCTGGGATGGGATTCACACCCTCAATCCCAAATAAGTCAACCGAATGAACCAAAATACCATGACACCTCCACAAAATGTGATTGTGGTTCTTTGGTGTTTATTTATTTCAACTACTATCAGTCATTAAAACTTTTCATCTGGTCATAGACTTAAATTTCAAGAAAGCCAATTCAAAATAATTCTGAACTGTTTATCATTCAGTAGAAGCGTATCCTGTTTAGTAAGGTTTTTGAGTAGGTCAAGGCATACGTCCTTTCAACATAATACATTTCTCACATTTTAAAAGTATTTATACTTGACAAAACTAAATCAACATCATATATCAAGGGTTTTGGAACTGTATTTCTTACATCTGCCTTTTTCTAGACTGCTCTTGAGTAGCGGGAAATCCTGGGTAGTTGGCGAGACTTGGACCGAGGGCAGTAGTCTCCTAGGATGGGATGTGGTCGCGGCCATGGCTCTCGTGGATAGAGCATTGTCCCAAACACACTTGGTGATTACTTGAGACAAGTAGAGGGTCTGTGTAGCAAGAGAAAAGAACCGTTTAGAGACAGAGAAGTTTTGGAGCAGCCGCAGAGTAACCCATCACCCAAGTATCGTTGACCCTTACCCCAACCCTAAACCTAAAACTAACTCCAGAGTTAACCCTGATCCTGACCAAGACCCGAGGCTTAAATGTGAACTTAACCCTAACCTAACACCAAACCTAACCCTCATACTGAGCCAAATGCATAAAAAGCTGGGTTGTGATTTAAAAAATTAAAAAAATTAAAAAATAGTGATTATAAATAGTTTTCTGACACTGATCTTGACCATGACCCTAACCCTTATCCATTCTACTGTTTGAATATTCTGCAGTCAAGCCCACAATTTTTTAATTTTTTTAATCATAATTACAATGGCATCTCGAGTAACCAGGGTTGGCATATTTCCCGTTTCGGAGGCTTATTTCCCAGACGCCGGGAAATAATCGGTATTTACCGGTATTTACTACTTTTTACCGGTATTTACCGGTATTTACCGGTGGTGAGTATGGTTGCTCTGGTGTGTACTATTTGTGTATGTGTGTTGTACATGTATGTGTGTTTGGGTGTGTACATGTATGCAGTGTGGATTTTATAAATCTGTTTGTGTGTTTCTACTACGAGTGTTGTGCGCTAATTATTTCAGAACAATATTTTCGGTTGTTGAGGCTAAAAACAAGTAAAATTATTAATAAATAGAGAATTAAAATCTTATTTCCTGTTTTTTACATATTTACCGAACGGTATTTACCGGTATTTACCGCGGGTAATTACCGCCACCAGTATTTACCGCCCAACCCTGATCACGACATGATTTAACTGGTTAGTAAATTCCTTTCATTTATACATTTTTTTACACAATCAAAGGAATCAACAATTATTATAATCATTATCTTCAAATAAATCTTAAAACAAATTTTTTAATAAAGTAAATTTCAATTTGTCTAAACAAGTAAAGGAAATCCCACATGTTATTTTTACTCACCTGTTCTGTGTGTTCAGACGGATGGAGTTTGGAGACCAGCTGCATGAGATGAAGAAGGGGACGGGATTCTAGATGCTTGATGAGATGGGGGAAGAGGTCATGGACGTAGCGACCGGAATGCTTGAGCTGTGCCGCCGCCCACACAGTGTCCAGGTGCTTCAGGGTGAGGGCGCCGTCACTCGCTAGGAAGTTGAGGATCACCTGGCATTGCTTGATGATCTGAAATCAAATTCGGAAAATGATTTTGATTTTGATTTTGATTTTGTTTTGTTTTTGGAGTGATATGTTATTGTGTTATTGGCCCAAATGTGTGGGCAATGTGTCCAGCACTGCATAACTGCAAGGATAAAGTGCTATAGGGTAAAATAATACCTTAGGGTCAAATACCTTTGGATTGGCAACATAGAGAAAAACTCATTAGATTTGTGTGTGATTCTGCAATTATGTTGTTATATTCTATGAAAATCTGTCTGCAAAAGTTTCATTAAAAAAAACAATGGTCACCAAAAATTCCAAGGAAAGAGAAGTTTCAATGATGCAATAATTTATAGAGGAAAATAGGATTCATTTGACCATTCAGAAAAAGTCAGTTTCATGATAAGCTAAAAATAATCTTAGCCTTTTTTCCCCTGACAAAACAGATAACGAGAATCGCCCTTCTGAAATTACCACCTCTTACCTCTACATGCATGTTGGGACCAAATATATGTTCCACAATTTCTCTCTCGAGCAGCCATTTTGTCAGTTCTGAGCCCATGCTGTAAAAGAAAATAAGAGATACAATTGGTTTAAAAGTGTTTAATTGATACAAGTTATACAAGTATTAATCCTGTAAGAATTTAAATTTAGCAGAGAGAATGGCATGATGTCAGGCATTAAAGTGAAAAGAAAAAACAGTTTTTCATTGTTTGTTTTATTTGATCTCAAGTAAATGGAGGTACTGAGCTCACAAGAAAGGGAAATGTGTACTTACTTTTCAACATCTGTGACTGATTCATTGTGATACACCTCATTGAACATGTGGATTTGATTCTGCAAATAACAAGAGAGAGAAATATAGAGACACACAGTGAGAGAAAGAATAGAAATATAAGTAATAAAAAGGGGATAGTGTGCAAAAAGAACAAACAGAAACAAATAATTCACATGCAAACAACAAAGACATTTCATGTGAACTTGATTAGTCGTATTTTTAGAAGTTGATTAGAAGTATTTTTGCCGATTATCATATATTTCTTGTCTTTCTTGAAGGGCAATCCAACATTTCTAAGAAAGCAGAAAAATATAAACAGGAAATAAAGTAGTGCCCCTTTCTTTCCTGTTGTGTATTTGTGGCATGCTACATTCAGTTTTTCTGGGAGGCACATGGCCCATGCCCCCCCCCCCCCCTGGATCCAGCACCTAAGTCTCAAGAGTCACATTTTCAGATTGCACGCAAAGATTACATTTATTGATTGAATGTTGAATATTAAGAAGAAGCATCATATTAAAACATGAAGTTTAATAACTGATGCATTCAAGAAAAATCAAATAACTTACAGTGATTTGACCTAAGCCAGTTAGCCTCATGGTGAGAGTAGCTGATGTGAAAAACTTGAAAGCCAGCTCCAGACTGTCCTGATCGAAACATAGAGGGCTCTCCACTGGCTCCTTGATGGCGCTCCACATCATATCCGCCATGTGTCTGGCTCCATTCCCTCGTAGCTCCTTGTCGGGCAACTTACACAAATACCTATAGGTGGGATCCACATACAAGAATGTCCTTTGTAAATACATATTTCAAAAGTATGGGCAATTCCTGTCCAGACAGGATGATCATATACCCATCGGCTCAGCTGTCCACAAATGAATGTGTTACTATCAAAACAAATGGGGACAAAACCCCTTACTTTACTGTGAAAATATACTCCTTTACAACAGACTTCAGGTGGGTTGAGAATTCGTCTATCAGGATTAGTGTCATGTCTCACATAAAATTGTCAGATAAGATAATAACCATCAACTTAATGTAAACCATTAATTATGAAATACAATAAATTAGATATTTATTCAATTAAATCCTTTAACTTATTGAATTGTTTTAATTTATTGGTGTTTATCTAATCATGTGTTCATGTCCATTACCTGTCTATACTTCAATCACAAGGTTAGACTGTAATGTACAAGGCTGGAGGAAGTCATGTACATTAACACTAGACATTCTTTGGTCTCTCCCACGCAATGACTCCAAGATGACATTTAAGAAGATAAACCAGCGGAAACAAGTGATTTGCTTTCCCCACTTCAATCATCCATGTGCACTGAATAAGCAGAAGTTAAACAAGGTGAGCCCTGGATGGCACTATATTTAACCTTGTCTCATATTTCCTCCCTTTACTTTTATTATTTTTTTTTTTTTTAATCTATTTATATATTTATTTATTTATTATTATTTTATTTTATTTTTATTTTTTTATTTTTTTAAAATTTTATTTATTTATTTATTTATTTTTTTTTTTTTTTTTTTTTTTTGGGGGGGGGGGCATCTAGGAATGGGGAGGGGCAATTATGATGATCCATACCCAGTGTTTAAAAAAAATGTTGACGAGATTCCTTTTAGGATTTGCGTTTGGACAAGTGAGACTCCTTTAAGCTATTTCACAGCTTTATGTAAATCACTCACTGCTTCAGTGTATTTTTTATGCCGGCTACAAGTGGAATCAACTTGTACATCTTAATTTTTGCCTCGAACGCTACGCTGTACTACACGTCCGATCGTACAGTTTATTTACAAACAATGGAAAATGGAAATCGTTGTGCATGGTGGGATCAAGATGTTGACTCCGTACCTCGGTCTGATGAAGACGGGCACAAATTAGCCTGCTAGTTGGGAAATAGTGGGATATTTTGAAAACAAGACCAAGATTTCTCGGGATATTATCTCGACCAAATATCCTACTAATTGGAACTGCGGGCTGATGATGACGCAAATTAGCTGGATAGTAAAAATAGCGGGTTATTTGGCAATCTCGAGCTGATGAAGACAGGCCTAGTGATACATTATAAGTGAATCAACTCTCCTCATCAACTACATCTGGTCGTGATCTAAAAGCATTCATCACAAAATTTAGGAATTGAAGAAGAAAAAAATTAAACCAACAATGACCTCTACCCTCTCTCATTTTTGACAAAAAATAAGTCCTACATCTGTACTATGACGTTTTTTCAAGCTAACACATTCCAGGTAGCTTCATCTAAGGGCTTAAGTGATAGAAAAGGAGGGGTTTTCCTGATCAATTTGCTTGGAGGTCAAATAAGTTTCACCTTTGACTTACCTTATTATATGCGTCCTTAGGGGAACCACAAACTGCATGACGGCATGTAAATGAAGCCACATCCTCAGCTGTTTATAAAATGACAAAAACATGAAAAAGATACACTTTAGAATACTCATTGAAAACATCAATAATTGTATACTTATCAGAGATACATGACATGTTTTGTTGTTTTCATATAAATGAAATGTGCGATCTGGATTTGTTTCTTTTGTATGAATGCCGGTAATACTTACATACGTGGAACTACACTATGTAACTTGAATAAATTTAAATTGCTCAGCATGGGAAAATAAAGATGAATCTTTAATAAGAACCATATGAATATCATCTTCATGAGATGTATCAAACTCAATAGAAAATGTAAATATATATTATGAGAGATGACTAGCTTATATTCGGAGGAATGAAAGAGGAAAGTCATGTGATCTAATATTCTTTTCTAACAAAGGAAATAATGTTTGAACAGGAAGTTTAGCAGTCGAACCAAAGAATGAATTCCTGTTTATGTTTAAGAATTGGCTACATGATTGAACATGAATAACTGACAACAGGATATTACTTATCTTTTTCAATCTACTGAAAAAGGCACTTGAAAATGTTGCATCATACATGTATGCTGTGATAGCAGGGATGAAGTTTTCACTTCTCAGATTTAATATTTTCATACAATGCATAGCTTTATGCTAATCTGATTTGAAAAAAATATGAATATGCTGTTCCAAAATCTAAAGAACATTGAAACGACTAAAACAGCATGCATAATAATCTATCAAAAAATTGATGAAATTATCTGAGCCTAAATCATTGTAACATCGCCACTAAAGAATTAGAATATGCTCTTTTGTTGTTCAATAATTCACATGTTTTGCAAATGAACATGTGAGGCAAAAAATGTTGAAGTGCATTTAAAATAATCAACCAGAAAAGGGCTAACAAAATAGTTGTTCATTGTTTCATTTCAAGTGCAATCAAGGAGTGCTCATGAATATCCTGTTTCAAGAAAAGCATTTCCAGTTCAGCATTGTTTTTGGATAGAAGCACTTTCTTACCTGGAAATCTTCCTAATACATACTACAAGTGACCGACAAAAATATACAAACATGCTACATGTATGTAAACATTTCTAAACATTAGGTTCAACAGCACATTGTTGCAAGTTCGTATCGAACGAAGCCTCATCGAATACTCACAGGAAAGACATACTTAATTATAATGTGAACATACTGGAGTTAAAAAAATGTGGAGGACCTATATTTAGGTATTAACACAATGTAAAAGTATCAAAGATTAGAACACTATTAAATTTATATTACACATGTATTCCCAAATTCTTTTTGTAACTTGTCTAGATGTAAAAGTGCCTCATATGAAATGAAAACCAATTCCTAAAATAGAATAATGACCAATGTGCAGCAGCTTTCACAACACTTAGACAATCCTACCCATCATATCTTCGTTATATTTTGAGAATTGAAAGTAAGACAGAGAGAGAGAGAGAGAGAATGAGAGAGACCTACAGTATAACATCTTATTTATGATCAACAAATAGCTGGTTGAAAGTCTATAGTGTAGCTGTACAGGTCTATGTAGTAGTGCAAGGAATGAAACCGAAATGAAAATAAAAGATCTGCTATTACCGAATGCACAACCAAAATATCCTACCCTAAACCCATCGTTCTTAAATTAGAACAGAAAATAAAGACTAAAAGACTTGAAATTCTACTCACATGATTGGGGATACTTGATAATTCGTTAGTCTAAGTTTCATTGAATAAGTAAGAACTTACACTTTCAAAACTATATTAAAAATTCAAAAACTTAACCTCAGGTTAAGATTTTGATGATGATGCCACAAAATAGTCTAAGTCTGTTGACCTCAAATGACCTTTGACCTTGACTTTGTGATCTAAAATTCTACTCACATGATTGGGGATACTTGATAACCCTTGAGTCAAAGTTTCATTGACTAAGAACCTATACTTTCAAAATAATATATTAAAAATTAAAAAAATTAACCTTGGGTTAAACCTTGATGTTGACGCCTTACTGCCGTCGCCACCGAAAAAGCGGCACCTATGTCTCGCCTTTGCTATGCAGGCGAGACAAAAATCAACAAATACAGAGAAATAATACTCATAAGTCTATAAAGAAAAAAATTGGGCCTTTTTATTTTTATTGACGTAAGAGGTTACTCGACACATGCAATAACAACTTGTGCGAGGTTGACTGTAAGTGCTAAGTTGAAAGTGGAAAAATAGCAGAATATCTTACGTTTGTGACGACGGTGAACATTGAAATAGCAGAAGAGAAGGGCAATGTCTCAGGAGTAGACTGCTGGAAGCATTGCCTCATCACAACCAATCCATTGCTATCACAGAAGAAACATACATTCCGTAGCAGGTGAAGACTAACATCTAAATCCTGAGAAGGCAAAGAACCCAAAATGATATGGTTTGTGTTAATAAATCTGAGAAACATAAACATTCAAATCTTGAAAAATAAAAAGTCCAATCAAGGGTAAAAATAAAAGCAGTTGTTGGTGGTCTTCATATTATTGGTACTCTTTATAATGAAGTTCCCTTCTGATTTACGTTTCAAATCAGAATTTAAAAATAGCAATAATAGCAATAGTTGAAAAACAATTAAATAAATCCATCAATGGTGCTAGACTCAAGCAGGATATTATTTACAGAATTGTGATTTTTTTTTCTTTCTACAACATTTCTTTGCTTCATATATCGGATTAAATTTTATGATTCATATAAAATTGAATACTTGTAATCTACATATCATTCCTATGCAATAATGTTCCTGGATATGAAGAGTACTATTATAACAGAGATCTTTAATATATGTACTCATTCGTTCATTCATTTATATACAACCATAGTTTGGGTTTAATTATCCATCTACAACATTCTCCCTGATTTTTCATGTCTACAATGGTTCAGTTTTAGGAATGTAAACAAAAATAACTGATATAATTATCATGTTACATACATTTGTGTCACAGTAGTTTCCTAGTGCTTCTGATTCTTGTGGTGACAGTTCCTGTTACGTGGAAAGAGAAGAAAACGTTTTGTACACATGTTTTGTTTGAAAAATATGTAATTCAGCCATCATCTTCTGGCACACACCCAAAACATATGAATATATGTACATGTACCGGTAAGTACCGGAAACTCATTACGATTCATGTATATTTAATTTATACATGAACAAGTAGCGTAAGTAGTGAGGTTCTGGCAAGTTTGCCTCAGATGCTGCAAACATAGTCCATCCTAATGGTAGGTTTACATTATGTTCCTGGCAGCCACGGCAATCATGTTTCAGGCCACATTTGTTAAAGATTAAACTACATTTTAATTACTTTGAAAACGAAGGAAAAAACATATTTCTATCCAATGTACTGTACTGCATTTAAAAAGGAATTCATACATTGTCTTATGGGGCGTTGTAAGAAAGTTGCAATCAATTGCAAATCCCCAGAATCAAGCGTAAGTTTTGCGATTAATTGCAAATTTGCAAAATCGCAACTTTCTTGCAACGCCCCATTACATGTAGTGTGTTTTGAATGTTAAACTTGCACACATCTAATTGGTTAGTTGGGTACTTGCAAGTCTATGGTAGGTGTTTTCCTAAATATGTAAAAGCATTGTAGCAAATACTCTACTCACGTCCGTGACACCATGGTAGTACTGTTTATGTGCTGAATACAATGGGAAGGTCATGTGAAAAACTTTGGCAACGAGATGCAACAACCTCTGTTTCTCCTCCAGTGTCCAATCCTCATCCTCCGCCCGACGACTACTATCCTCCGGTGGTGTTCTACACCTCTTCATCTTCCTAGCATCCTCCTTAGCAACATCCTCTCCATCCTCGGTGGTAGTCATACCCTCCTCCATTCCATCTCCCTTTCCATCTTTCGTTTCCTCCTCCTCCTCCCGCTTTTCACTCTCAGTTCTTCCTTCTTCAGTCATTCCTCCATCATTACTCTTCTCTTTGTCTTTCTCAGTTTCATCACACTTTTCTTGTCTTGTGTCCTCTGCTTTGGGCAGTTCAACATCATCCTCTTTACGGTCTGAGGTTCCTTGGCCAGACTCGCTGGCTTTCTTTTCTGCGTCCTTCGATTTGACCTCTCTTTCTTTCTTCCGCTCTTCTTCTTCATCGTTCTCTCGTGATTGGTGCCACGAGGAGATGATATTAATTGCAAGTCGGAGGACAAGCTGAACCAAACTGTTCAGCTGCTCAAAGTTCTTGTATTCCTTGAATACACAATTGCATTGTCTGGGAACAGAAATAAGGGATTGGTTAATTGATAGAGAACAACAAATTACCTTCAATTAAATAATTTTGTACCACTTTACACACAAAAAAAGTTTTCTTTAATTTATTAGAACTTAGATTTTTAAATTTTTGCAAATACAAATCTTAACCTGTACGCAAGACTTATAAAGACCATGTCCAACAAAGGCCAAAACCTGAAATCCTGAATGGATAACACCGTTTTGACATGACAATGTAAAAATGTACAGGACAGAAAAACAAGATCCCTGATTTCTTGTTTTGTCAGACTTCTCATGATACCCCTTTTCCTCTAATTGTGGCTTTTGTTACTTTTTTTTTTTTTTGGGGGGGGGGGGGGGGGGTTGCCAGCAGGGCTAAATAGACAATTCAATGGCATCTAGTGCTCATTTACAGTGAATTACACAAATTTCACATAAGCTTTTTGTTACGTTCAGGGAAATTTTTCGGTTGTCCAAAAGGATTTCACATGTAAAGTGGTCAGTGTTTAACTGGATGATGGCAAATATCTTATCAACTTATCAAGACCTGCTCTTTCAGTCAGTATGTCTGTCTGTCTGAATCTGTCTCCCCTCCCCCTTCTCTCTATTTTTCTCTCTCTGTCTCACTGTCTGTCTTCTCTCTCTCTCTCTCTCTCTCTCTCTCTGTCCATCTGTCTCTCTCTATCTCTCTCTCTCTCTCCTTCTTTGCTTCATATACATGCACATACACATATTATCCCAGTCAAACTTGTAGCACAGTGAGCGGCTGGATGTTTTGGATTATTCATCATCATGATGCACACACATGTAATGGAATCAAACAGTTTAGCAGTAGGTGACACAATTACACACTTCCTCACAGTCTCTTCCCCGATCTTTTGATCATATTTGGCTAACACAATTAGCACCCCGTCGGAACAATCCCAGGCCTCGAGACCCCAAAAAGACAGCAAGTTCAAGGCCAATAGGATGTATTCATTTTCACCATCCATTTGAGTTGCCGACTCAAAATAATACTGTATTGTTTACAATATGTATCCACAAATATTCCACTAAACCACTACAGAACCTTCAACCTACATGTACATGTATAGAGTTTCTATAAAACCACACTGTATACTTTTGCAACACCAAACCCTTTGTGCCTTGTTAACAAAGGATGTTTAAGAAAAATAGGAATTGATTTGATAATGGACAAGATTTCTTTAAGTGATTTCTTCAGTCTATAATATTTTATTGATATTTTATGTACCAGAGCTCTTTTTCAATTTTCCTGACTATTTTTGTGTTTTCCAGAGCTGAATTGCTCAACACTGCCTTGCATTTTCTCTTTTTTCTTCCCACTCTGCCTTCAAATCAGTGAAAACATACTTGTTTGTTCATGGTCAATATTTAACCACTGTTATTTTTATGTATTTGGTTGTCTATTTCCACCTGAGCTCTTTTGAAGGTTTCTAAGCTATTTTTGAGGTTTCTAAAACTATTAATTCATTGACCAATGCTAATTGCTATGTATTTTTCATATTTTTTTAACATATCATGCTGCAGGTAAAAAATTGTTCAAATTTATGGAAGAAAGTTAAACATTGCACTACCAACCGACCAGACAGGAAATCAAAGTTACTGGCAGGAAGTCAATTCTCTAACGAAATAAATGCCCTTCCAGGCATCGACGGATATGTTGTTTTGCAGGAAAGCCCCCTCTAATACATCATGTCTGCACTGTGCTAATGATGATGCAAGCTATTAAGCCCCTGACACTCTTTACTAATCCTGTATTATAAGCATCTTCTTCTTGTTTATAAGGCTTTATATAGCTTTCCATGAATTTTGACTATAAGAGGCATGACGATATTTCAGTAATGCTATGACGGTCTTGTGTCTGAAGTTAGGAATTCCTTTTGAACATGCACTGTGCAAAGTCCACATTATTAACAATACTTTGTAGCAAAATATATCAATATTGCAGAACTCTTTCCCTTAGGATAATTCAAATCTAGCTTTAGTGGTATAATGATCAATCCTATACGGTAACCCTTTGCAACCCTTCTCTACCCCTTTCACCCACCCCTCATTTAAAAAAAAATAAAAGTATTTAAAAAAAAAATATATCAACCTTATCAGATTATGTGCGTGTACATCACATGGGCAGATCTCTAACAATTTTCTTAAAACAGTATAAGTGATTCTGAACTACTTGAACAGTATGATAAATCTTCAATTTACGATAAACAACCATGACACACAAATGTCATTTCAGATTTGACCACATGGATTAATGAATTTAAGGAAATAATTAGATAGTTACCTCTGAAGAAATGCTTGTGTATAGTTGTAGACAATCCATACATGCTCTTTTTGCAATTCAATCTTTTCATGGCTACCTGCAAATAAAAAACAAGATAATAATAATAATATTACTAATAATGATAATAGTAGAAGTAGTAAATAATATGAATAATCACAATAATAATAACAATGATGATGATTATCATAATAAAGCACAGGTATAGGCCTACTTGCCCTGCTACACTTGAAACTTTAAGTACATAAATTGATTCAACATACTGCATTCATCCTGGTCTATAAAAATTAATTATTAATTAATTTCATAAATCACTTTGCAAAATAGAAAAAAGTCTATAAACACTACCGCACACTCATGCTGAAGCATTTAAAACTATTATGTGTCAATTTAAAAGAAAATATTCACTTCAGCAATCAATTTCATATGGTTGAATCAAAATCAGAAAGAAATGGTATAGGAATGCATCAATGAATTTGGGACTTGCAAGCCTGCGAGGCGACAAGGTATTTAACAAATGTACAATCTCATACAGAGGTATTATAAAATTTCTCTATCTATGATGCTGAAGAAATGTTCCCCAGCACTGTTCTGTGTAGTCAAGCATACATGTACGGTACACACTTCATAATACATTATAAAGCACATACTTGCTCAATACAAAATTTTATGAATGGAATTGTGTACCCCTGTGCTTTCTAAGGTGACAAAAGGTTGTGTGTGTGTGCGTGAATAAATGGCTTTCTATTGCTGACTTGGCTTGCTATTAATACACACAAGGGATGATGAGATATTAAGCAAGCTGGATGCTAGTCTAGCTAGAGCTGTGTATGTCGGGGAAGAAATTGCCCCACACCTGGGCTTTCCAATTGAGTATTATGTCTGATAGCCTTGAAGGTGTAGTGTAATATATTACAAACTTGTGTACAAGGTGAAAGCATCCACATCTAGCAGACATCCAGACTGCCAGTTCTCACACATTTAATCAAATGGTCATGTCTAGTTAGGTGTTAAATGAACTGCATTTGTAGATGGATATACTCACAAAGGCTATGTTTACGCTCGAACATTAAATCCCATGGGAAGTATTCATAAATATAACTTATCAAGAAACATTTGTGTATTTTTATGGGAATTCCAGGTGAGAATACTGTACATGTATATCCACACTTTTGATCAATACTGTAGACCTACATGTAAACCAGACAAATGTAAATAGACCATGTAAACCATGTATGAATTGTAAACAATGTATACATTGATTGAAAAGTATTCTCCAGTGCAATAAGTGCACTTTATTTACATACTCATGACAGTACAAGTGTTACATGTAAAGATGTTAGTCACATGGTTCAAACACTTTACTGGATCTATGCTAAGGTTCACTAGCTTGATACCAGAAAACATACATTGTAGATTAATTGTTTCTCTCTGTTCATGTTTTAAGTGGGTACTGGTAGGATTGTGGTTGGATTAGCATACATATATGTGAATGCTGACTGGCTGGAATGCTCCCCAGGGAGTGGAGAACATATCAAAAACATGTGCCATTGTGCCTGCAAGCCTCTGGGACATTGGATTTATTATATACAGTGCGTTCCAGAAAAAACGAATTCGAAAATTATCAATGTTTTATCATAACTTAATCACAATAAAAAAATTAATAAATGACACATATTTGTCAAGCTTACATCCTCCTCTTTCATTTATGCAACTCATATGATGCATATTTCATGCATGAGGGATTAAAACAATTTGAAGAAAGGGTACCAAAAAGCCATTTGGCGATCGGTATCTGAATTTCAAAGAGAAAATCAAATTTCCAGAAAGTTTATTCTCTGCCCTTTCATACGACACCTCAATCAGGAAAAATTAGCCAGGAATAACAAAGTTCTGTTTGTTAAAAGTAATGCTTGCATTTCCATAATTTTATCAAACGAATTCATTTTCACAAGCTGCCTGTCGTAGCAACAAACAACAAACTCTGTTTCGTTTACGATCAGCCGTACATGAAGTTTATTGTCTTCTTTGTTGTTAAGGCAGACAGCCATAATAAAATTATGGAAATGCAAGCATTACTTTAAACAAACAGAACTTTGTTATTTTGGAACCAGCTGTGTCTGTTGACATTTTGTAGAACATGCTGCATGCTAGCTACACTGTAGATGGGGCGAGGGCTTAAATTGATACATTTTATTTGTATTTTACATTAATGATAAGCTTTGTAAAAGAAAATCCAAATTATCGTTATGATAATATATTTATTGAAAATTATATATTCATTAGACCAAATGGTGAACAAAACAATATTTAAAACTGTTACTACCATATTATGTAATGAAAGCACGATGGATTTTTGTTTATCGCACATGTTGTATCGTTTTCACTGAATTTGCACATAGAAACTTTCGCTACCGTACGTTCGTTTCATTCTTCTCTTCCGGCCAGGGCTTGCCACAGCGAGTGAATTTCACCGGCACAATGAAAGGGACAGCAGGGAAGACGGCGGTTTCATCTTTGTTTACATAAGGAAAATTCAGTCAGTATTTTCATCGGTATGACTACGATAGAAGCACTATGAAAGGGGTATCAGACAGTATCTCAGTAAAAATTCCCTGCCCAATTTTGAATACACTTTGAGTGTAAATGCACCCTTGTCACAATCTGGGGGCCAATAAAGGAGCATTCATGTCACGGTACCCATCCTCACGTGCGAATCCATTAACTACACTAAGCTATCAAATCAACGCTTTAAACCTACAGCGTTATTAAGACTCAACAAGTTCTTAGAACTGTTGATGATTCCAAAGATTGCATGCATGGGTCCTTGTCAGGATTAGCCTAGTGTGCAATATCAACGAATGTCAAAGGTCTTACTGGTGCCAATCAAGATCTATTGGCGAATTTGTGCTTTGAATGAAAAACATTCTCTGTCTCCAAGAGATGCACCATGGACCTTCCCGATTACGTCCCCACATCTCTGGCATGACCCTAATTGCTGAGAAGCCACACGACCAGTATAGAAGTGCAGTCTTTATTCGCAACAGGCTATATGTTGACAAGACATCAGTTCCTGACAAGGATGACATTGAAGTCATCTCCACCAACACCCCGAGAGAATTTCTTTTAACTCAGTACATACATGTATAAACCTCCTTCTGTCACTTTTGACATTCCCCCTGACCTCAGCAGTAGCCATATCAATGTGACCATAGGGTGACTTCAACAGCAATAGTGTCAACTGGGGCAATGCTGAAACTAACAAAGATGGTGAGCAAGTTAAGAGGGCAGACTTGAACATGCGCCTCTCATCCATGATGCTAAGCTCCCCCCTTCTTTCAATAGCTCAAGTTTGAGACGAGGATACGACCCAGACCTAAACTTTGCATCAGCTACCTTTGCAAGGCTTCAGACCTGCAAAATCATGCACTGGTCAATGCCTGAGCCTCACACACTTCATTGAAGATCGTTTCTAGAGTGGAAAAATCACAGGTGCTGCATTTGTTGACCTTTCTGCAGCATATCACAATCAACCACCAAATCCTCACCCAGAAAATGCATGAGATGATCTCAGATGTCAGACTGAGCTGACCGAGTTGATTTGCAACATGTTGTCAATTCGCAGATTCTTCATGAACCATGTGGCAGACAGAGTTGATGGCGGACACAGAAGAACTGGGGCTCGTTCCTAGAAACCAACGACAAGACAGTCATAACTTTATCCGCCAACTACGGAGATGTCTCTAATCTTCCTAAACCGTTTCACAAAGAGCTTACTAGATAGATATCTCGTGAGATCGATACTATCGGCGAGAAGAGGAGCCACGATTTAGCCTTAGTCGCAATACTGTACCTCCGGATTATTACAAAAGTAATATTAGGGAAAATGCAATTACCGGTAGTTAAATGAATTAGTAATAAAAAAGATTGAAAATGATACCAAGAAATAAGAGATTATACAATATACTTCCAAATTTGTGTAGATTATACAACAGAAGTACTTGTAAAATATAAGTGTGAGTATTTCATTACATGACAGGTGAATCAGTTTCTGTCTTGAGATGGGTACCCCCTGGATATTTTCATTTGATAGTTTATAAAAAAAAAATACACCCTTATATTCTTCTTAATAAAAATACAATGTTTTGAAAGCTTTGTCCATTGTTTTAGGCGTCAGTACAATATTCAAATGACAAAACTTTGACATTCCAAAGTCCAAACGTTAAAACTCATGTTTTAAAGTATTTATTTTACACATTTGAAGATAGAATATATCTCGAAAGCAATATGGGTCTGAAAACTAGAGAATACACTTCTAACTATGGGTTGCCTGTTGTGGCAGATTACCCATCTTATCGAGGATTTTACAATGTGGAAATAAACACATATACAGGTAATCAGTTTAGTTAAATAGGAAAAGCCTTAGATATAACCATGGCATATTTTAAAAAGATTTTTAAATATAAAAAAAAATAACTCCCTGTTTAAGTGAATGTGTAGTAAGATCATAGCCGGAGGATTTCTTGTCCTTTTTTGCCAGCCATAGTCTACCCAATAAATGACATGTGATGGTGCTGCCCATTGACTAAAAAGTTACGACAGAGATATGACGGTGTCAGAGGCGTCATAACTACTTAGTCAGGATGTTGCGTTGATCTTGGCAAAGAGGGCTTCGTGAAACACGTAGCGGACAAGTTGCTCACTAAAGCTGATTTAGTCAAAAAGTTAGACTCATGACGGTTTCTAGGAACGGGCCCCTGGCTTCCATAAAAAGAGTATCCTTGCACCTCTGTTGTACAATTCGACCAACCCATCTCCCAAAACAGCAATAGGAGCAATCAGTTTAGTACACCAAGGCACTCACACAGAGTTTGCTAAATTTAGCTGCTGAATTTAGCTAACTCCCTGCACGGGCGCCTTTTTACACAAATCGCTATAATTGTAATGTAAGTATCAAATTGGCAATGCGAAAATATTTATTTTCTTTCATTGCACCATGCAAATGTATTTGCATTTCAGGCATAACGAACATCGCAAACTCTTGTAAGAGGCCAGCGCTGTGCAATGTAAATCGCACATAGTTAGCTCATCATCATCATCAGGAACACATAGAAGGTATAAGCAAATCGCTATTGCCTGGGTATCAAAATTTCACATTTTTGTTAACTTCTTGAACGACTTCAAAGTCAAGTGTTTAGTCAATTTCCTTAGTCAATTTCCATGCGCAGTAACAGTTTAAAATATGGCTACAGAGTTCAATTTCGACAAAGAAAATCCGGAAAAAAGACCCTTCCTTAAAATGCAAATGCATCATAGTTCATACAGTCAATCTGGTAAATGGAACCAATGTATTATTAGCGTAGGCCAAATTTTCAAGAATAAATGCATCAGATTAAGAATCGACTATAAAATTGAGTATTGTGGCAAAGTTTGCAGAGCAGACCCTACAGTACATGTATGGTCGGCTCACGTCTCTAATAAAGAGAGGAGTGGATCCTATAGTATACAAATAAGAGGCTAACAGTAACAAACAAAAGAGACAGTCTAAGTTGACTGCACTCGGTCTCTGCAGTCCTAATTTATAATTTATTTTAGGTGGTGGTCATCAATGGCAATTGTCACAAAAGTGCCGATTTTTAGAGCATTTTGATGAGTTTGTACAGTGATGTTTACAAAATTTGAGAATCAATTGAGGATGTCTAAACATTTTTGCCTTTACAAAAAGGCATACTAATGCTCCTACGAGTATGACTGATCGATGAATGATGACTGTGGCATACGGAGCTGAGACTTAGCTTGAGATGAGAGTCTGCAAGTCGACCAGAGTCTGCAAACACCATTCAGAACTTACGTGGATTTTAATATCTGGGACTACAATTTTCCTCTCACACATGCATTATAACGTTAAACGTAATGCACTTACGGACCTCGTTTACAAACATCTTACAACTTTTTAACATTTTTCCTCAATAAAAACAAAGCATTCATTTTTTTCTACACAAAAATGTTAACTCGAAGGAGAAAGTTAAACCACTTACTCAAATCAAGTAGCTTGAGAATATCTCCACAATAACAATCCGCAGAGTTATCCCCCGCCATTTTGCAATATTTGTACTTTGTTGCTACTTTTTTGTTGAAATAATTTGATGTGAAATTTGATTTTTGATTCATGATGAGTATCTATCGATATTTAAAAAATAATATATGTTTATTTTATAACAGTAATCTCAAATTCTACTTTATATTCGTTACCAAACTTAATTGAATATTTCTTTCAAATTGGCACCAATCTAGCACATGCTGGTTGGTCTTTTTTGTGCACTTGTATTATTATCTTGCAATATTACGAGCATAGCATGCAAGCTCTGAAAACTCCTTTTGTTCACATATTCACATCAAAGAAAAATTACATTTATGAACGCTCTGGCTATTTGGCGGGTTCAGCTCCCTAGCTCAACGATCGAGCAATAATCTAGGAATGAATATTCCCTCGCTCAATAAGGCCTTAAAATCAATTATTTTCGTTTTGTTTTGTTTTGTTTGGATTTATTCTGTTTTGTTTTGTTGATTTGTTAATTGTTTTGTTTTGTTTTATTTTATTTTTGTGTTGTGTTTCGTTGTTTCTTGTTTTTATGTCACAAATTTTCTCCTTCTTCTTCTTAATTCTATATTCTTCTTCTTCTTCGATCTTCTTCTTCTTTTTCCTTAGTTAATTTCTTTAATTCTTTCTACATGTATTTTTTTAAACGACTTATAATTATAGTCTTAGATAGACTATTCAACTTTTTACATGTGATGGACATTCGTATACTAGTAGGCCAGAAAACAGCCTGTCACCAAATAGTCACACATACATTGTATACATGGGGTGATTCATACATGGACATGCATGTACAAGAGTTAAAAAAATATCAGATGGCGCTGTTACAACTCGGAACTTGGGAATGAGAATTGTCACACATTTTTAATAAGTTGAAACATTTGTCCATGATAAAATAGGACCGAGACCGAGGATGAACAATACTCTAAGATTATTTACACCTCACTATTAAACACTTACAACACTGGGAAGGGGCATAATTTATTATACAAAACATTACAAAAATCACATGCGGCCTCTGTAAATACTTGCTATCTGTACTTGCCAACTAACTTCCTTTATCCATCATTAATTTTTTTTATTTTCCACTTTGTAATCTAAGATTTCACTTATTTGAAATGTTCTATTCAAAGAATTTAAGATTCCCTGCACTTGAAAAAAGTATCATTTTTAAAACATTTTTATGATTCGTGAAAAAGAATTCTGAAAGTTTTATTAACTTGGTTAACGGTTAAATATGGGAACAATAGTTTATATAATATTTTTTCTGGTATTGTGTGGAATGAATGGCGCTAAAATTGTGAATATAATTACCTAATATAGCAATTTTTAAAATAAATTATTACTCATGCTATACAAAATAGGCAAATGAGGTACATGGAATGCAATAGATAATCGTTTCGCCTAAAATAAATGAGTAATTATGCGACATACTGTAAAAAGTAAACCAAAAACGTAAATTTGTTGCCTTGTAGTATATAAATGGGGCCATTGTCGTTTAATACATTAGGTCGAATACATAAAAGAAATATAGAGAAAATAATAGGGTCGAATACTTATCTTTCATCAAATTGTATTTAAAAAAAAATCTTACTTTGATGTTACATAGTATCTTAAAGTTACCCTCACTGCAATTATATGTTTATTATCTTTATTGTCGACCAATCTCATTATAAATATGATTTTTTTTTCTTTCTTGACATTCCAAGTTTCCTTTTCTTCCAAATTGCTAATTTTTTTAAAGAAAATATACTCGTAAATCTTTATATTTATCACATTTCATAATTATATGGAATTCATCTCTTATACATTCATATTGCAGTCTTCACAGAATCGTAGATATGGGGGCGTTTTTTGTTGTTGTCTTTTTTGTGCGCTCGTAGTTTGGTCATGATATTGTTCTTAAAATGTATTTTGGTCAGTATGAGATAAATACTTTTCTTGCTTTCACTGTATAAGGACGCTGAAACCTGGGAAGAGCCTCGTCGCTCTACGTAATTCATCCAAACTTCGTATTCGTATCCAATATTTGAGCATGTGTATTGCAATTTGAATAAGTTGAGGATGCCTTCCAATTCCGGCTGAAACTGCTAAATTAGTGCATTTGCTGTTTACCCTTAAGATGTGTATTTTCTCAATATTATTTCTTATAATAAAGTGGTGTTTTCCCTGTTTCTATTTAAAGAATTTTCTTCATGTTCTTCATTGTACTAGCACCCTAAATTTCTGATCCATAAAGCAAAAATAGGTTGTACAGTAAGTTAAAGATAAAGGTTTAATAAGGTTGATACAGGGCAGGCGCGTACGCAGGATTTTTTCAAGGGGGGGTTTTAACATTTATAAATCGGGCCGAAAATTTCGCAACGACTCAGCCAGCCGCTGAATAAGCGGGGGGTAAGAGGACACTTTCTTTTTTTTTTTGGTATCGAAATTTGAAAATTTGACATTTTGCTCCGTTGGGGGTGGGGGGTAAGGTCAGCTTTTTTAGGTCAGCCATGGGAATTTAGTTTTTGTTTTTTTTAATTAAAAAAAAAAAAAAAAAAAAAAAAAAAATCCAAAAGGGGGGGGGGGGGTGGGTTTAGGGAAATTTAGAGGAGGTTTACACAAAAAAAAATACCAAAGGGGGGGGGGGGGGTTAACCCCCAAAACCCTCCCCCTGTGCCTGATACAGGGCGTAGTTATTGCCGTAAGTTTCTCCTGGCCTTACCCGCTAAACCCCTTGTCGCCGTTTTAAACGATCCATTATTACTAAAAACAATGCCTAAATATTTAATTTCCTTTACCGAGCAAAGTTTTTCCCCGTTTATTTCAAATTCACTCTTATCATTTAACCTGCCTGACTTATTATGTATATCATTCTTTTAGTTTTGGAGACATTAATATTCAACATCCAGGAGTTAAGTTGAGTGATTTAAACAGTATTGCATTCCTTGAGGGGATTTAGAAATAATTGCGAGATCGTCTGCATAAATTATGCAGTTCAAGCTCCTTTTAACGTGAAAACGTTAAAAATGTCAAAAAAAGAGTGAATTTTCACTCTATTTTCACTTTCTTGGGAGTGACGTCCGTGATCACTTGTTTAGGAGTGAAAATCGATTGATTTTAGAGTGCTCTCTAAGAAGAAAAGAGTGAATGTTCACTCTATTTTCACTACATTTTCACTCTCCAGAGGAGTGACGTCCGTGATCACTAGATTTTTTTTTTTAGAGAGGGCCTTTCAAAACTAGACATTCCCCGCGAGTATTAAATGAGGTGGTGGACAACTTTCCACAAGCTAAGATTATGGTATACGCTTTCGCACGAGTAAGGTAAAAATTCAAGCGCCAATTTTACTTACTTCAAAATAAAACTTAAAATGACATCAATAGTTCTTCAAAAACTTACTTTTATTTCCCGTACTATATCATGTGAACATCTGTTTGGACGGAACATTTTAGTTTCATAAACTTTAAGGAAGGAATTATCTTTGTCCCCTCCCGTGTTTGTACTGTAGTCCACAACACCTCCTTACAGTCCGTCCCTATATATTTTCCCTTTCTTTACAAATCACTTGCATCTCCAGACAACTCGTCTCTCCCTCCTCCTCTCTTCCATCATTTCCCGCTTTCTCTCACTCTTTCTCCTTGTCGAAAGTTAATCTCTCTTTCCAACTCACTTCACCCTCCCTCGCTTCCCTCTTCACGATCTTTCTCTCTCGCCCACTCTCCCTGTATTTCCATCTCACTCTCATTTTATGTTCTTGTTTTGGTAGTTTAGGTAACAAATTACTTTATCAAAGCATCACTTGAGCATACATCATAAATTATGCACTTGATTCAGAACATAGTAATGGAATACAAAGACAGATACTAACAAGAAAGAGACCTGAGAGTAAGGGAGAGAGAGGAAGAGAAAGAGAGAGAGAGAGAGAGAGAGAGAAGATGGGAGGGGGAGGGACAGGGGTAATAGAAGGAAGCTAGAACAAAGACAGAGTAAAGGGATGAACAAATATATAAAAATAAGAAATTAAAACAAAACACTCAAAGATTCAAATATGATTCTGCTACAAAAATCAGTTGTATGTTATTGTTTTTTTTAATGTTTTTGTATCATTATTTCCATTTCACCATATTCACTCCAGTCATCAGAAGTAATATTAAACAGATGGTATAGTTCTAAATTTTTCACAAGAACTGACTGTAGGTTTGATCAACAAACAGTTTCATAAATAGTGATACTAATTGACGATCCATTGAAACGTTCCTGCAGATATATGTTGGAACACTTGCATACCATTTTCATATATGATTTAAAAGATTATGAATATTGCTTAAAATATCAATTATAGGTCATAAATAACACAGGAAGGCCTATTGACATTCATAGACAGCTGATTAAAAATGTATTGTGATGTAAAGCTTTTCCTCATTATAATTTTCTTTTCCAATATCTGTATTTACATTACTAAAACAATTCAATACTGTTAATCGAACCCAAGCTAATTTCTTCTTATTCTGAATGTAAAAAGGTCTTCATACTAGAAGAAAATTCTCACGATATACCAAATCAGGCTGTGCATAATTATTTGTCATTCAAAATAAATTGCAGATTTAAAAGCTTTGACACTAAACTATCTGATAACATAGCCCGGGACGCTTGGGCAAAAGTCTTAATTTAAAAGAAGAATGAGAAGAAGAGAGATAGAGAGAGATAAAAATCAATTGTGAAAATGAACTGATATCTTAAAGTCAAAGATAAAATACAACAAAAAAGTTAAGTACAGAATTCATAAATTCATAATTAAAAAGAAAAGCAACATCATTTTAAACTCACTATTTTCAATAAAATGTTAAAGTATCGAAGAACACAAGGATGTAATAAAATAAATACTCTATTAATATCCCAATCAGGTCTCAAACTTAAAAACAAAAATCTAACGTTTCAAAGTCAAGAACTTTTTTCTCCATTTAAATACAAAAGTGAGCTAGGAATGGTTCCTCAATGTAAAACACATACATTGTGTGTGTTAATGGTTTTAGGTCATACCACCTAAAGACTTATTCATGGACTTATTCTCTAGCATTAGGCAAAAAACAAATACAACATACTATTTCAATAGAAAATAAGAAAAAGGAAGGTCATAAACTGCCCTCGATAGGGTTGTTAAATACAGATGTTTTCCAAGTTCAAAACAGCTTTTTGGCAGTTTACAAGATGAAACTCTCAAGTACATTACCCAACATTTTACAGATTAATGTGGGACGAAAATACTGCAATTACACAATCACCATAAATATAACTCCTCAATGAGGAGGATAGCTATTGCATGACTGATCAACAGTGAAACACATTTTTGTGCCGTTTTTACTTCCATATGGAAATATCACATTTCGTAATGCAACCAAATTTAATGCATACATCTTTGTGAAGTGCCTCAATGCAAGTTATTTCATTCACTTATTAAGAATAATTGTATTTCAATAGTCAGAATGCAAATTGCATATATTGTTATAGTGTTGTTAGGTAGGGCAGGCCATAATGTTTGCCCAAATATTGTATGCAATTCAGACTATTGAGATAAAATTATTTGTAACATGTGAATGAAATCATTTGTACCAAGGCTCTTCACAAAGACGTACGCATTAAATTTGGTTGCATTACGAAAATAGAATATTGGCAGCCAATAAAATACGATGGCCTTGTAACTGCAGGCACACACCACACACAGATATGTAGAGAGCTTCCAATATTTACATAGAGGTATAAAATGAACTCTATTTTTGTACACTATTTACAAGACTATCAAGGAAGAATATGCACACAGCTATAAGATAATCTATAATACAAACACACAGAAAATACAGCTAAAAATCTACCAGATAGGATGATAACTTGAATCTGCACCAAATATTTAAAACACCATGAAATATTACAGGGAATTTTTTATGTTGAGCGTTTTACTTCAAAAGTTACTGTTCCAATTCAATTCGATCTGATCAATATTGGTTGGAAACTTTAAAACCAAATACTCCAGAATAAGAGGTTTTTTTCCTCAGTAATCTCCTCCACTACCCAATGATAAAAAGCTAAAAATACTGTACATTATGTTTCTTTTCAGTTTAGCTCAAGTAAAAGCAATTAAAATGGATTATACACTGTAAAGTTTCCTACAAATCACTGTAATATGTTTAAATAGACACTTTTCCTTTATGATAGAATAGAATACAATGTTTTAAATTATTTCAATTTAGTTTCTGCATTCAAGCTGACAGCTAATTTTAAGTGAAATACAGCTATCGATTTAATATTTCCTAATTCAGATGCACATCATATTTGACTAAAAGCAATCCATAGCACCTCCGACAAATTTGTTAAATATAACTACATTTTAGGCTTCTTTGGTATCAACAAATTCTAGGCATATCTACATAAGACCCCACCACAATAAATGAGGGTTCGGGTCAAGTCTAGGGTTAAAGTTTGGGTCAGGGTTAGGGTTACTTGTGTGGTGGGGTATTCTGCCGTTGTTCAAAATTCAGCAACAGCAATTGGTAGCTAAATAACTTGTAAAACATGATGTGTGAAGAAAACTATGTACAGTGCTAAAACTACGATGATGAAGGAACAAGCAGACTTCTACATAAATATAATTGCAATAGGCAAGATACAACCTCTTTGGATGAAGAATACATCATGTGCTGAGAGCCAGAAGGGCATTAACTGTTATATTTTAATACAGAGATGATTTTGTCTATTACGAGCCAGAAAGTGGTTAATTTCGATTATTTTAAACATGAACACCCTCCTAGCATTCAAAATGGAAATGGCCCTGCTTTCAAAACCATTTATGCTGTTTGAGATATTGTTATATCTAGTTATCCTTGATTAATGATGACATATTAATAATTTCTAATTATGCTCAAGTTTAATATGATATTTCCCAATCTTAATAATGCTATCAATATATCAATGTACACCTCCTTATCTTTCCACTGCTGATAATGCAAAGACCTTGGTGACTTGTCCAAGACCTTTAGCAGAGCCTTCTCGGAAGAGGATTCTGGCGCCCTCCCGGATGTACTCAGGCTGCCGTACAAACCGGAACTTCACCAAAGCCTGCTCGTTGATTTTCACAGAATCCTGTTCAAGAATAAATTGAAATTGAGATTGAGATTGAGACTGAGATTGAATAAAACACAAGCAATCAAACTTTAGAGAAATAGAGAATTTTTTCTAAGGTTCACTTTGGGATTTGAATAATAAATTGAAAGTTAGGATTTGAGGTAATTTGTTAATATTTCAATTTTATGTGATTTATAAGACATTATTCCTTTGTATTTGAATAACATCAGCTGTATTGAGTATGATAGGTGAACAGATTTTTTGTTAAAGCAAACATGCGAAATATAATTATTGAGAAAGGACTCTTGTCCACAAATTTTCAAACCAGCAATGAATAAAGGAATTAACAAAGAGAACTATGAAAATGACTGTATTCTACTAATTCACTACACCCAGCGCAAGAACTACATGAACTACAACTACACCCTAATCTATATTTTTTCTTTCATTAAACTGGACTTTAAAATGAGCTTGAACTCAGCTTCAGGACCCTGGCCTATACAGAGTTGATATCAATCGCAGCTACTGTATGTACATAAGAGATAGGAGACTGCAAACTTGCGATTGATTAGAAGACTTCCAAATCAATCGCAACTCTTTATAAGATGGGGCCCAAGGGGGTGTTTCACAAAACTTGACATCAGTGACAAATGACAGTTGTTGTTATAAGCTAGTGAAATCCTTGCTTCTGATTGGTTAGTAGCAGATTTGTCACTGATTTTTGTCATTTGTCATTGAAAAAAGGCTTTGTGAAACGGGGCCCAGGTCTACTTGTTCAGAAGATAAAAGAGGGGAATCCCTTGCCTTGTCCATGTCACATATAATAGCATTCTGGCAGACGTTGCCTATATGCACGGTTGCTTGGTATCCACGACTGACGGAGGTAGTATGGTACAGGATACATATATCAGCTTCAAACTCGTAGCAAGGTGTTGGCTTTAGTTTCTCACTTACTAAAACCATTCCCTAGGAAGAAGAAGAAGAAAATTAATTCATGAATAAAATGTACAGAAATCTCTTTAAAGCCGGACTGCACTACTTGGGTCCTATATATAGCAAACAATGCCTAAGCAGTGCCCGTTGGTTTCCCATGATCCCCCTTTTCTTATGTTAATTGCCAGCTGATTTGATGAGATAACCACCTATCAGTGACCTTGCAAGGAGGTCTAATCCCTCCTGGCCAAACTAGTGCAGACAGGCTTTAATAAAAGTAAATCTTTGAATACAACAAGACATGTCAAACCTGAAAAACTTTATCTGAGATGGCAAATTTGAGTAACAATATCATGATACATTGCATACATTACAACCAGAATGGTCATTTTTTTTATTTTTTTTTACTCCAAGTGGTTCTTGTTTCAGCTTTTTAAAAAAACTTGTAGCTTAGGAGAGCAAATTTCCCCAAGCCCCAGGTTTTTTATTTTTTTTGCATCTAAAGTTGAATGCATTCATGCTCATGAAAGTTATGTAATCAATATTCACTTATTCTCCAGCAGCACATTCTATGGGGCACAGGTGGAATCATTCTACTCAAGAGGGCAAACAAAAGGTCTTCATGAAGCACCTCCATCACCTTGGCATTAATTATTCTAACACGCCAAACATTGGGGGGGTCTCCTTGTGCATGTGCTAAAGATCTGTGGATATTTGAGGTTCATTTGTCCCTAAGTTAACTAGGAACTGGGGGGTGTTTCACAAAGACTAAGATCGACTTTCAGTTGGTCTTAACTATGGCAGGCTATTCATGCCATTGTTTTATCTCACCATTTACCGGTACTGGCATTGGTCTCTCAAGGGACGTAAAATCCTTGTCACAAATCTACAGAATTTATATTTTCTGATAGTTCATCATTGAAGGAAAAAATATTATCTAAAGATCATAAACGTGAGGACAACCAGTGGCATGTAAGGCCTGCCATAGTTAAGTCCAACTTTAAAGTCGATCTTATTCTTTGTGAAACACTCCCCAGGTCTATTGCTTTCTGCATATGATAAATTAGAACACTGGAACGGTTACTACCTTTCTAATGGGCTTTTCCATCTCCCCTAGGGCCAGAGTGGCCGCTTGACCTGCCCTGACCACCCTGCTTGCTGACCGGTTCCTGTGTATACTCTGGATGTTCACTTTGCTGAAGGTCCCTTCCTCACTAGGTCCTAGTAGTAGAGTGTCGTCCTCTTTGATGACCCCCCTGTCAAAAAACATAACTCTAAACGTTAGAAAAATATATGCTTATGAACTGGGAGGCAAAAAGCGAACTGAATCGCTGCAACCCTGGGTCTCACCTCCAACTTTAAGTATTGCAAGTGTTCACTCCAAATCTAATCTAATGGGTAGAACGGATAATTATTCAACAAGATTTTGACTCCAGTGTTACTAATAATATACAATGTAACTACTGCTTTGACATGGAGTGCCATAATTGTTCTAATATACATGACATTATTATAAATATCATTGTTATCATTATTATTATTACATTAAAATCTTAAAATAAGTCCCTGGGTTTATATCTTAAATATTTCTGTCCTTGAAAGATAGCACACCTCACATGACATTAAAATCTTTAAAAAAAAACATGAATTTTCGTTTCCATATTTACAAGTGATCTTTACAATACATGCATAGAAATATGTAGACATTACATGCAGGGAGACATGATACCATTCATCAACTATTCCAATGATTTACCTGTATAGTGTACCTCCTACTACTCGCCCAACATTCGGAACACTGTACACCTCATCAACCTGCAAGAGTAAGATTGCAAACAGTACATGTTAGAGTTAAAGTTAAAGAGAAGGTTGAGTTCTGGGAAGAGGTGAAAAATAATCTATGAGCATTATCATTGTTATTATGCAAGTATGGAAGAACAACAGATAAAAAAATTTGATATCAAAAACTCATTTTGGCAAAATATGGAGTTACGTCTTTGTGTCAATGAACCCTCCATATACTTATTTTGAAGAGATTTTTGGCACACTTACTCCTTAGAATACAGGAATAATCCAAAGTAAACATAAGAGGAATAGAAAGCAAATTCTAATTTGATTTCAAGTTGAATTGTAGGTACCTAGACATGGGGTTCCCCATTATAATAATTAGTAACCATTAAGTTACTTTGACAATTCATTCAGAACATTTGTTATCACCTTACTGTTGTGGACCTACCTGGTATTCCGTCAATTCCTGCGTCAGCTTTTCTTGTTCCATAGAAGTGTTGGCAGGAGACAAAACATAGAGGAATTTCTTGAGCATCTCCATGTTAGCTCCTGTGACGCTGGACACGCAGAAGATTGGACATATGCTGCAAAGGACAGAAAGAGTGTTTTGTCTAGTCTAGTCTAAAAACAGAATTACAGAAGTACAGGGCGCTGTAACACAAAGCTTAGCAATTCTCGCATTTCACAATACATGCGCCACCAACGTTCGTACCATGAGAGGCAAACGCGGGTCGGAAGCATTTTTTAAAATCCAGGTGGAATTGCGATTAAGGCTATGTCTTGGCTCCTCATCTCGCCGATAATATCAATTTCACGAGATATCTATCTAGTAAGCTCTTTGTGAAATGGTTTAGGAAGATCAGAGATATCTCCGCAGTTGGCTGGTACAGTTATGACTGTCTTGTCGTTGGTGTTGAGAAACGGCCCCCTAATTTGTTGAGAAAGTTGTCGACCAAACTCCCAAAATTATCATGCTAGAGTGACTGTCGCAACTGAACCGAATGACGGCGCAAGAATTGTGGAACGCAAGAATTGATTGTACGATTGATTGATTGTACATAACAGTCAATAGCAAATTAGCAAGCAACCTGACTTATGTTTGTGTGACGGGGCCCTGTTGTGCAGATTTTATTCATCTGCAAATTTTCAACAGCCATACATGACAGCCATACATATACAAATATAAGCTGTCTAGTTGTTGGTGACTTAAAATTTACAGACTGACACTGAGCCATTGGGGAAGAACTGAATGACTGCATAACTTTCATGAGCCCTAATTCAGTATTTGCCTTGATGGGTTTTACAACTTTTGTATATAATAAATGATAAATGATAGGTTCTTATCTACAAACTGGCTTATTACACTGCATTCTACACCTACTTTGAGTTGTTGAAGTTGATTGCGGCTGTGACGGCATCATCTTCATTGTTGACTTGATAGGGAACCTTCTTGCAGCCTGGACCGGTCAAGAGCCTGGTCAGCTGAGAGATGGTACGCTGCCTGACCGCTGAACAACAGATGTCCATCTTGCTGACCACAATGAAGATGGGCACCTGGAGAGCCATGGCCAGTCCTAGATGTTCCCTGGTGGTACCAGCTAGGTAGCAAAAGAGAGAATCACTGATTATTCATGAGGAGGTGTTGTGGAATATTCACTTGCTTTCAGAATTTGACAGTTCAAAATGAATTAAATTGAATTGAATGCCAGCCTGGCACTAACATCTTTTGGCATGGCATTGATTGACTTACCATGGAAGTATTTGACGAAAATAAAATACAAAACGCTATTGAAGATGACTTATTTTGTTTAATGATTAAATTAAAGAAATCCAATCATTTGCAGGCTTCTCAGTTGGAACTAGTTTACTCTTGTTCTAAATTTAGTGAATATGGCCTCGCAGCATACCAGGGGTGGTTTGGTGATTTGGGAGGACAGAAGTAATTTTGTAGATATTAATTTGTATTTATTCAGATATTCAGTAAAAAATAAACATGTCCGGGGATGCAGCAAAAGGTTTAATAAAACCTGTACAAGGCTGCATCGCCAATAAAAATAAATGAATATTGCAAGATATTAAATTTGTCATCAGCATATTCATTACCCTTCTCAGGGGGAAAGTGTTCATGGTACATTCAAACCTGCTTTAACGACCACCTGTATAGAAAGACCACCTGTATAGAAAGACCACCTGTCTATAAAGACCACTTTTCTTGTCTCTCTTGGGTGTTCTTTATAGACAGGTTTCACTGTATTGCTTAGTCCCTAACACTTAGTATCAGCACCAAGAGTGTAACACACTGGCCAGCTTAGAACCCTGATCTTACCGATGCCTGTGCTTGCACTGATGACGAGCATGGCAAAGTCTGGTGCGTATCCCATCAGCCCAAAGATGGTCGTCTTGATGTACTTCTGATGCCCAGCCAGGTCTAGCAGGGTGATGAGCTTGGAAGCATTCTCACAGATCTCTTCTGCTGTTAAACAACCTTGCTGAGAATCACAGTAGTTGATCACCTAAAACGTATTTAAAAAATGTAGGAAACATGAATAATTTTGAGTGGGCAAGCTGGATAGGCCAGTAAAGCGCTGAACCAAAGGTCGCATATTCAAATCCAGCCCATACAGATGACTGAACCCTACATTTGCAATAAACAAAGATTATTAAAAAAATGTCTGAAAATGTATTATTTGTCCAAATACTGACATAAAACCTAATCATATTTTGCACTATGCTGTTCCTCTGGCTTATTTCTTTATCACTGTTTGTTTTTAATTTGTTTACATGTCTTTCAGTAACAGAATAAGTAAAAAAAAAAAAAAAATGATATCTACTATACTTTTAGGGAACTTATTTTACCAGGCCTTTTGGCCTATTAGTTCCCCTATTCTACATTTCCATTTTGCAATACTATGATGTACATGTAATTATAGGGCCTGTTTTCATTACAAAGGACTTTTATTAGATGTTTTCATGATGGAGGTCTATAATATGTGATCTACTTTCAATTTCTATGTGCTGAGAATCATACAGGTATCCCTGTATATTAAAGAGGATAAATTAATAGTCCAACAACCCTACAGTGGCAGAATCAAATGTATAAATGGGTTACCGGGTATATATAAGCACAGAAGTATAGCTAATGAAGAGGAATTCAACATTTAATAAAAACTTTAAACCACTCATTCATCTGATCAAATCAAAAGTACCGGGTAGCTCTTTTATTTCAAAGAATTGATAAATATGTGATGTTTTTGAGATGGAGGTCTGCATAGAAATTGAAAGTAGATCACATATTATAATAATATGTGATCTACTTTCTATTTCTATGCACTGTGAATCATACAGGTATCAGTGAATACAGAATAAACTGAATGGAAACAGGTTATAAACACAGAAGTTTCCAGGGCAAAGGGATTAACCCTGGGGGCTTAACATTTCAATCCCAAGCTTAAAACCACTCATGTATTCAATCAATACAGAAGAGGGTCATTTAACAGTTAATGGTCCTTGGATCAGAAGTTTCTATTGATTAGTCTTATCAGCTGACTGCAGCTTTAAGAAGCCAAAACAGCTCTGGCCTTGTAATCACGGCCATTGTTACATAACCGCCTATTATCTTCATGTGCGGGTACGATGTGTGTAAAAGCTGTGTTTGTAAACATTGTTGTTTCCGCATTGGCTAGTGTGTGGCGTTGCCATATATGCTATTACAGTTTAGAAACTGTAGTTTGAATGTTGTTGTTGTTGGTTTTAATGGCGTTTTCCATCCTTGTTGGATGATTTTCGCCATATGAAGAGCTTATGCCTTTAAATCTATAGATGGTCCAAACAGTCTATAAAGGAAACTTCAATGGACTCTGCAAAAGGCCACTATGGGCAGGTAGTCTTTCTAGACAGGTTCTTTCAAACATATACTGTACCTCCAAAAGGCTGACAAAAGGTTTTGGAAAGTAAGCCTTCATACTGTCACTACATTGGGTTTAAATATTGTTTTTCGTACTTAGGCAACATTTGCTCTGTGGTCAATTTCCTACAAAAATTAAATTCCAGACTTCCAACCCAGGACAAACACGTTACCTAGCCTCGACCCTAACCCTAAACCTAGCCTAAAAACCTACTTCCAACCTGAACTCTAACCCCTATATCTTTGACAAAATAAACCCTGGAATATCCTCACCAACTGAGCCCCGTTGCACAAAACTTACCATTGATGGTAACTTTGCCATCAATCGTAACTACTATGGAAACCTTGATTTTTATTGGCTGTTGAGCCCTGTTACCTTGGTAGTTGCCATTGATGGCAAAGTTACCATCAATGGTAAGTTTGATGCAACGGCTGAGAGCAAATGTCTGGTCACCAGGGCCTAGGAAAACAAAGCTTAACATTTGATCCTAACATTGATTTTTGCTATTGACTTCATTTTAAAATCACTATTAATTTGCAATCAATTGGACGATCGATTGTTAAGCTTTGTGTTATGTAGCCCAGTTTCCATCCATCCAAAAGGTGTTTGATATAGCGCCTTTTTACAGTTACAAAGCGCTGCACACACCGCTCCACAATGTTTGGGCCACTTTTTCTTACCTTTCCTCTGCTATTAAAACCAAGTATCTCATGGCTGATACTGGACGTCCTGCCTGACTGGATCTCATGTAGATGGCGGAAGAGATTCAGTCGTGCCCTCCCCCTGCCATTGTCCAGTTCACCCTGTGTCAAGACCCCTAGTAGAGTGCTCTTTCCCGCTTCTACATTGCCTAGTACTGCTATCCGAAGATCTATGAACTGAATGGTGGTGAATAAAGGGAAATGATATTAGATTAGATTGAATTGAAATAGTATTTTTATACATGATCCACTGGGAAGAATGAGGGCTGAATTTTAAGGAACGTATAAAGTAAAAGCAAAAACACAAAATACTATCACACAATGTATTTGTATAAGATAATTATGTAATGTGAAGCATAAAAATAATATAGAAACACTGAAACGTCTAAAAAGAAGTATTACAAATGTAACAAACATCTTAAATTCAAATTTTAACTTTAATCCACTGGATAAATTAATGTGGAATTACCGGTACAATTGAATATTGTTGTAATTATGTTGTCAATATCAGAGTTTTGGTCGACATGTAATATTCCAGCTAAAATGGTGTTTTATCAACCAGACTGTCAATAATGGCCCTACATAATAGTAATACATTTCAGCAAAAACGTTACACTTGTTTTATTCCTATTATACATTGTGTTTGAACGTTTTTAATGAACAGTATATAAATACTTGTGAGATGTATATATTAAATAAATCTAATTTACCTGCTGGTCATCAGGAACCCTCCTCACAAGTACTTCACAAGCTTTCCTGTCAGTATTCTCTCCTTCACAATCTACACACCGCTCCCTCAGGATGGTCGTTGTAGCTCCAAGTCTAAAGTAAGGGTAATCAAATGATATTTTGAATTTTAGTTTCATGGAAAAGTGAAGTAAATGTCAAAATATGAAATTACAACAATCATTATTATACGTAGTGAAGTACATCTGTTTTGTTGAGTGTTTAGCATTACAGTGAGTGTCAAATATCCTTCAGGCATTTGTACACACTTTGCAAATTGTAATTGAATATAATGTACATACGGTACACTCTGAAATACCGGTATCCCCTTTCAAACAGCATTGTTAACATACAAATGTACATGCACATGTACCGGTACACATCATGAGGTAGAGAAGAGTGATAGTGTCACATGCTCATTTCAACTGAGGTGGGAGAGAGAGATATTTGTTGCATCTGCAAACCAGGGGAGGTGTTTTACAAAGGTCCTAAGTTTGACTTAACAAATATGGAAAGCCATTAGCATCTTTGAAAATATTTTTTAAAAGTTATTTTAAAAGGCATTAACTATTGATTCAAATCATTTGTATTTTATTATCCAGGAGATTTCATGTTCATGATGTGGAATCTATAAAAAGTCTAAAATAAATGAATTTTTGCTTTTAATATATTTTATTTTAAGGCTACAAATGGCTCTCCATAATGTTTAGTCCAACTGAGAGTTAAGTTCGACTTAGAATCTTTGAGAAACACCCCACAGGAATACCAACTTCATAACTGGCTGCCATTCTGTTGAGAGTATCCAATGATGCTTCCAACTCTTCTTGGGAGAGAGCGGCTAGCATCCCATCGTCATCAACACCAACCTCACATACTGCCACACCCTAGCTCTCCCTGGACCTCCACAAACTTACCTGGATGCCATTCTGTTGAGAGTATCCAATGATGCTTCCAACTCCTTTTGGGAGAGACCGGCTAGCATCCCATCATCATCAACACGAATCTCACATACTGCCACACCCTAGCTCTCCCTTGACCTCCACAAACTTACCTGGATGCCATTCTGTTGAGAGTATCCAATGATGCTTCCAACTCCTTTTGGGAGAGACCGGCTAGCATCCCATCATCATCAACACAAATCTCACATACTGCCACACCCACTGGCCACACCCTAGCTCACCCTTGACCTCCACAAACTTACCTGGAAGCCATTCTGTTGAGAGTATCCAATGATGCTTCCAACTCCTCTTGGGAGAGACCAGCTAGCATCCCATCATCGTCAACACCAATCTCACATACTGCCACACCCTAGCTCTCCCTTGACCTCCACAAACTTACCTGGATGCCATTCTGTTGAGAGTATCCAATGATGCTTCCAACTCCTTTTGGGAGAGACCGGCTAGCATCCCATCATCATCAACACGAATCTCACATACTGCCACACCCTAGCTCTCCCTTGACCTCCACAAACTTACCTGGATGCCATCCTGTTGAGAGTATCCAATGATGCTTCCAACTCCACTTGGAAGAGACCAGCTAGCATCTCATCGTCATCAACACCAATCTCACATACTGCCACACCCACTGGCCACACCCTAGCTCACCCTTGACCTCCACAAACTTACCTGGATGCCATTCTGTTGAGAGTATCCAACGATGCTTCCAATTCCTCTTGGGAGAGACCGGCTAGCATGCCATTGTCTTCTACCCCAATCTCGTAGATAGCTTCTCCTTGGCCCTCCCTCAACCTCCATTTCATCTGGCTCACTAGGTGCTCGAAGCGACTACTGGATGGATTCACTAGCTTCAACTAAATATGGAACAAAATAAATAAACAATTATGGCTTCTAACAGTGAACTATAAAACTAATATTGTAAAACCACAAACATCTGTACGCACAAGACTTTCATAAGTTGCATAGGAGGTTCACAGAAGTTTCCATGCCATGAATAAACAGCATGACCTTAGTTTTTGCAGTTCTCAAAAGCTGCCTGGTGTGAAATAGGCTGTCGATCGTTATTCCATGACAGTTTTCCTGTAAGAAAATGTCCGGAGGCCAACAGAAGTACAAGATGAAAGTAAATGTACTTCTAAATTTCCATAGGCATAGGGAAGAAAAAACAAACTTTAACCTTTTTGAGGCTTAACAAATTCATGAAAATTTATAAGAACTACCGGTATCAAGTTTTCAACAGAATAATCTTGGCAAGTCAGGATTTGGAACTCTATAAAAGTATGGAAAAGGAAGTCTGATGTTCTGGCAAAGCATCCTCATTTATAATCTAGTCTGACTAGTCATATCTTTCACAGAAATTCAAATGATTGTGCACAATATTTCAAACGGGATCATTTTGCATTCATCCCAGTGATCCAACTACCCTAATAGACAGTTTACTAATTTAAATTTATGGATGTTTCTTTCATGGGGACCTAGTAATGAGCTATGCATATTATCCATTTACCTCTTATTAATAAATGAATTACACTATTAGTACTTAGAATCCAGTTTACATACAAAACTATGCATAGAATTTGAATATATTATATTAAAAAACCTGTTTATTGGGTATACTACAGTAACTAGGCCTTTAATACTTGTCAACATCTATAGGCCTACCGTACTTACAACTATACATTAATTTAAAGTATGGCCTTATCAACTATCAAGGGATCATGTATCTCCAGGCCCAGGGGTACTCATTTTGTAGCTGTACAAACTAATCCAAATTCAGACAACCAGAATTCAGACAACCAGAATTCATTGTATAGCTACATGTACATATCTCTCTGATTAGTAGTTCATGTTCCCAGTCTGAAGTTCTGAATATCATATTTAAAAAGAAACGCCATATACCATGTATGTTGCGCATCGTTTGATTGAATATTTCACAAAAAGAATCAGGGACTACAGGGTCTTGTTCTAGTTTGAACATGGTATTACATCACATGTATATGAAAATTGTTTGTACCGTAACTGAGTGGGACTTCTTTCACTTTACAATGATTCATTACACGTTTCTTTCGACATGTTTCATAAATTTCCTCTAGTATGAACAGGTTATCAAATAGACAAACAGCCAGTTGATGACCTTTCATCAGGCACGTTTGACATCTATTTGTAGTTTGCAGGCGCAGACCCTTGTCACTCGCTGTGTGTAAAAACAGAGTCTGCACAGTGAGACTAGGCTGACAGCACACTGCATAGGCTCTGTAATTTACACAATGTAGCTCCTGCGGTCTGATTTGACACAGCCAACGACTGATTAAGCAAGGATCTTCTCAAGACCTTTGGAAAATTGTGGTCAAGTGTCAAATCAGAGTCTGTGTCTGCAGACTATTTAAAACCTTGGCATGATAACATCGCGGACTCTTCCGTTATATAATGCCAATGTCATGTGACCTGAATGCCAACAGAAGTCTTGTCAGTCAGGCATCTCTGTTCTGATCTTTGTGAACAATAATAATATAAACAAGACCCTGGATATAGTAGGCCAATAACAACAACACAGAAAAGTTGTAAGCCTACTAAGCCCATATCTTAGCTACATGTATGTGACATAATACATATGTACATGTACTAGAAATCAAATGTTACTACAGTACCTATTGCCTACAACCGTAGCTGAAATCTACCGGTACATACACATTATATATGTACTTTATACATGTACATACATCAAAATATACAACATTTCTATTCTTACTGATATCAAAACATACCAGGATAATAATTGCATGAAAGCTAATATCTGAAGGGGTTATTCAACAATTTTGACATTACAAAACAGTACAATTCTTACTAAAAGTATGCAGTGATACAAAATAGCATTGAATAAGTGACTTTAAAAAATACATTCTGGAATGTCATATAAAAACAAAGTTTAGGAGAGAGAAATAATTGCTTACCTTATACTCAATATTGCCTTCTGCAGCCTGAAATTAAACCAAAAAAAAGATAATTTTGAGTGATTTCAAAATGTTTGAAAATATCTTAAAGGTAATTAAGAAATTTATCATTGATGATTGATATAGGCTGGCCACAATGCTCTTTCACAGATTTCACCCCAAACATCAAATTATTTCTGCACTGTTTCAGGTACAGTATGGGTTAAGGCTTAGGGTACATGTATATTTGTTGTATCTAACAAAAACCTAATAACTAGACGATAATCTGAACACTTCTTGTACGTGTACATGTACATGTAGCTCTATGTGTTGACTTATAATATGAAGAATCAATGGCGCGTTACTTTCAAACACACAATATATACATGTACTCCAGGATGTTTCATGATTTACCAAAGAAATACTGATGCCTCAAATTCCAAGGCATATCTTATTAGTGGTTCTACATACATGTATATCTGAGATAACCATGATCTCTGACACAAACTTTCACAGAATTCAAATTGATAAGTTTTGCTAGCATCCAATGGCATGACAATGAAAGTTACTTCAGCACAACAGTTTCATCCTTCATTATCTTTCCTTCTACTCCCTTCATCATAATCACTTTCGCCGCAACCAAGGACCTCTTCCATTCTATTGTGAGTTTTGTGACGTATGCAATAAATACCAATGCAACCCTTTTGTGACAATAATGGGAGTTGAACATTCAAGATCTCACAGAGATCTTTAAAGAGGAAGACCACCCTGATAATAAGTTAGTTGAACGATTTAAAATATAGTCATGTATCAATGTTAAGGTTTTTTAAAGTTGATATCTATCACAAGCAAATTGGCAACTCCACCAGACCACCATGCACCTTTTTGTGTACAATTATCTTGGTTCTGGTAGAAGTAATAGATTATATATGTTATGGTGATATAAAATAATATTTGCAACCATAATGTACAGTAGGCCACATTTAATAAATTTATTCTTAAGAAAAATGATAGGGTGCCCAAAGCTCGCAGAGATTTGAAAAAATATTAGGAATGTGACTCCGATCCATGATTTCTCATATTCTACACAAATCTATTTTAGTTCAATATTACAAAATAAACAGCAATATTTTAGAATACAATTTGGTGCAAATAGAAAATTAATCATCAAAGAATTCTGGAGATATCGCAATCTCAAAATTCAATGTCGGATAAGAATACTCTGCAACTGACGAAAAAATAATAAAAACAAAAAGACGTTAATTCACACACAGGAGTTTACAGCAGAATTGTCAAAAAAACCAATCAATCAGATGTAAAATAATTGCATAATTTGCAAAGGCTAATATCATACAATCAGTTGGTATCACTCTTAATTTTTAATTTTGATAACATATTTTTTCTAAAAATGAAGATTTCCAGACTCTTGTTGGCAAGTAACTAACGCAAAAGACTGCAAAATTTGCTGAGGTTTTGTCAATATTTTCATAATTTCACATGATGATCGATGAAGATGATATGATGATGAACTATAACATTTAACAGGATATGATAATGGTAATTGATGATTAGACCAAATGTGAAGAAAATATAGTCAATTTTCAAATCAATTTTTTTGTTTTTGTTTAACTCTAACTAATCCCAGGCCCAGGCATTAGTCATTATCATAAGATGATGACGTGGATCCTTATCAAAAATAAATGATTGGTTGAAAGCGTACACGTGACCAGGCATTTATTTTGCCTAATGCGTAATTTCGATAATGACCGGTCATTTAGTAAAACCATGTTATAAAACAAATAAAACAAAATCTTATAAAACAAGTAGTAATAGAACTAATACACATCATTTTGTTCGGGCATTAGTAAAATTACCCACACTCGGTACCAGTCTAAACACCCTCGGCCACCGCCTCGGGCATGTTAGACTGTTCCAAAGGTACCTTTAGCTTGTGTGGGTAATTCTTACTAATGCCCTCACTGCTGTGTATTATTTGTATACTGAGTGTTAATGTTTATAGGACAGGTCAATCAAAAGTCTAGACACTGAATGCTGAAAAGGAAATGTAAACAAGCAAAAGTAAAAAATTAATCTTTTTTTTTTACTTCTACTAGGCCTACCGACAATACCTTAAATAATGGCAGTAAAAGTTTCATAGATCTACAGGGCAAACCTTCTTCAAATGCAAGTGCAAGAACTTAGAAATCTTTTGTTTTGTTTTGGCCCAACCCGTGTATCCGCTCTTTTCATATAGCCTAGGGTCCACCGACGCTTGAAGCTGACTAGCCCGCGCCTAGCCCACCCGCCTTCACTGTCAACCGCTGTTTGTTTTGACTTACCTCTGGCGGAAGGTTGTTCAGGGAGCAGGAAGATACCTCTACTTTCTCCTGGCTGCTCATGAAACCCGACAAATTCCAGCTAATATCCATGTTGAAATCAAACACGAGTGCACATTTCAGGTCAGAAATTGCTGCTAAAATGCTGTTCAAAGTCGGATTTCTCCGCTCTTGATACAACCAGTCAATCCTCTGTATATGCCACCTCACGCACTGCGCATGCGCAGATAAATCACCATAACATTATTATTATTATTATCTGATGCAACTGACAGGAAATTGATAAGACAACAATAACACAACTGACTTTGCAACATATGTCGAAAGAATTGCAACATCATTACATGTCCTAGTAAAGTTAAGACCATTTACACAATAATGATACATCTATTATTCTGCTGAAACCCCCCTCTTCGTGTCTTTATAGGATTTTGTTGTCTCTAGCTCTTCCTCATGCATGCACCCCTCCTGTTCTACCTAGCCTAGCTCGATCTCCTCTTTTTACCCCTCCCCATTTCCCCCTAATCTGTCAGCGTCATTTCCTCCGACTTTGCCTCCTCCTCTTCCTCTTTTCCCTCAGAGTTTGCCTCCTCCTCGACCAGCCCAATCTTTCTTTTGTTTCTTCCGACTCACCATTCGATTCCCGCTTCCCCCCTCCCGTTTTGTTCGCATGATTTTCCGTTCATTCTTTGCTTATTTTGAAACTAGGATATGTACTTTATAACAAGTGGTAATTATAGTACTTAATCATTTTTTATAATATCTATGTCATTTCTGGCTACTTAATCATTGAATTTCATATTCAACATGTTTAAGTCGTGAGGGGAGCCTTGATTCAGAAGCTTGGTGATCCCCAGGTATAAGCTGATGTTTCATATTGTATATGTTAGTTTTCTTGTATTCTTTGTTCTTAATTGTTACACTATTTCGTGCTCCTGGAAATGGAAATAAAGAAGTAATGAAATAATTCTGTCAATAATACTGTATTGAACCAAGGAGTTACTATCCCTGCATATCACTCAGGTACAGGTACTCGCCGTAGACGGCGCGTTTGCTCACAATTTAATGCAGGAACAACTGGGTTCAGTGGCAAGCATGTATTTACAGAGGGACATTGGGGCACGGCCCACCAATCGAGTGTAGATTTTTTTTTTTTTATATAGAAAGAGAGACAATAGAGGAAAGCGAGAAAATGAAAGGGAGAATGGAACAAGGAGGAGGATATGAAGGCAGATGATCGAGGAGGAAGAATGAGAGGATATATGAGATGAAGGCATGCAGAGGAGGAGGATAAGTTGAAGGCAGAAAAGGAGTTGAAGGTAGGGGAGGGGACGAAGGCAGAGGAGGAGGAGGAGGAGGAAGAATGAGTTGAAGGTAGAGGAGCCTGGAACGAAAGCAGAGGATCTTGAGATGAAAGCAGAGGAGGAGGAGGAAGAGGAGGAGGAGAAGGAAGAAGAGGGATAGGATTTATGAAATGAAGGCAGAGGAGGAAGAGCGGTTAAAGGTGGAGGTGTCGTGGTCGAGTGGATCCGTCGACGGACTGTTGATCGTAAGGTCCGCGGCACGAATGTCTTTTGGCAAGACATTGATCTACATTTTGCCACACTCAACCCAGGTGATGTAAATGGGTACCTGGCAGGAATTGATTCCTTGAAATGAAAAAGCGCCGCGGGGTAATAATCGGGGCAGTGACAAGAGCGTCACAAAGTGACGGACACGTCCGCTTTATAAAAAGCCACCATTATTATTATTATCATTATTATATAATGAAGGCAGAGGAGGATATATTATTATGAAGGCAGAGGATACGGAGAGGAGAATGAGATGAAGACAGAGAAGGAGGAGATGAAGGCAGAGGAGGGGGAATCAGAAGGCAGAGAAGGAGGTGGAAGATGAGAAGGCAGAGACCGTCTAGGAGGAGGAGATGAAGGCAGCTAGGGAGGAGGTGAGGGCAGAGAAGAATGAAGAGGAGGAGGAGATGAAGGCGGATGGGTAGGATGAGTCAAAGCAAGAGGAGGAGCTGTCATTTGTTTTTGGTGGAAGAGGCTAAAATTACAGAGGAAGATGATAAACTGCAAGGCAAGGTGAAGATCAAGTTGAAGATGGAGAAGGATTCATAAAATTAATGAAGGAGTTAATAGAGTTTGCTGAAACCTTCTGGAATGAGATGTGGAAGAAGAAGATGAAGGAGAAAAGGCAAAATCAGTTGGAGGAGGAATTGAGCACAAATGAAATGAAAGAGATGTTGGTGGAGATACAGGTGGCCCATGACTTCGAAAAGGAGGGGAAGATAAGCGGAAAGGAAGAAGATGGGAAGAACAAAAGTGTTCGAGATAACACAAATCAGGTTGTTGTAAATGGATGAAGACGTGCCCCTTTCATCAAACGGCGAAAGGAAGGAAACAAAGAAGACAACAAAAGAGTAAGAAAGAGACATAGAGAGTAAGAGACATTTAGAGACAGAGGGGGAGGGGGAGGTAGATAATAGAAAGAAAGAGAGAGAGAGAGAGAGTAAGAGAGAGAGAGAGAGAGAGAGAGAGATAGAGAGAGAGAGGGAGAGAGAGAGAGAGAGAGAGAGAGAAATTGATAGGAGGAAATGAACGTAAGAATTTCCGGTCGGTATCATCCTGACATGTAGTATGAGTTTTATATGTAAAATGTGACTTCAACTTTGAAATCAACACATTTAATTGTGAACCCCTTTCAACTTTCTTGAATAAAAGCGCACAATGTTGTCCTTTGAGGACAACAGTTACTGCGCTCAACTGTGACGTAATGGATGCGGTGATGCGCATGCGTCATGATCTGCATAGTTACAAAGTTATCTTTTCATCATTATTGATGTAAGCGCTTTTAGCTATAACATCGATTTAGTAGCATCTCTTCTGAATATATCAGAATATTTGTCTAATTGTCTTTGATTTGAATCTTTCATCATGAGTGACGAACGTAAGTCCTATCTAGAAAACACGTCGATATCATACAACTAGAATAATTTATTGCGATATGTTTTCTTCATGATTTAGGTTAAAAATCAATATCATATGCAACGTCAAAATAATCTTGCGTTTAAAAAAAAATAAAGATAGGGGTCTTAATAAGACAAGCGTTAGTTTTTAATAGACTCCTCCTTCTGTACGTTTCCTATACTATAAGTCTAAATCATTTAAATTGCTTCGATATTGTATAACACCATGATTGTAAAGTGTATACAAGTAAATTTTGGGGTATCACTTCTCATATTAATTTTTATGTATAAATTATTGTTACATTCTCATTAATGATGTTGTCATGTATTTAGAAAAATACAAAAACATATTATGTGGGAATTCAATAAGCTTTGCAACTTGGAATACAAAGACTGATGAAGTAATCAATTTTTCATTCATGTTCAAATTTGAAAATGTTCAAATTTCCAATTCTTCTTCTTCTTCTTCTTCAAGATAATCTGCCTCCTTCAATACTGAAGATTCTTGCAGATGCCGTATACTCGGCCTGGTTGGGGTATGCAGGTGGACCATTACACCGGGGTTTCCCCCTACTCTTACACGAATAGTGCAATGGGTTCTTAACGTGCAAGGGTTATGACTCTCCTGTACACGGGGCCTCCATTTAACGTCCTATCCGAGGGACGGAGTGTTTTCCACTTGACATAACCTGCATCTATGAACAAGGGAAGGGGCACGTTAACACACAACGCAGGCTTCAGTCATCCGCCTGGGTGGGAGTCGAACCCGGGATCTTTGGTTCGACAGGCAGACGCTTTACCGACTGAGCCAACTCGCCTCCTCAAATTAAAGCGGATGTGGAAAATCGTTTGCATAATTATTAAAGTCGTATTGAAATCCTTGAAACTAAAACAGTCGATAGTCGCTTTTAATTTTGGATACAAAATATATGATGTATCATACAGTGTCATTATATTGGTCTTCTCCAATTTGTTTTTATTATTCAGCAAATCGAGTAGTTCCTAGATTTCAACACGAGTTGGCAGAGACTCTTGCCTTCAGTGAGTATGTCTATCTGAATGACATTCAGACAAACCAGATTAACGAGTTTGTCCAATATCTCCAAAAGAAAGGCGCAGAGCTGACGACTGATGAGGAGGAAATCATACAGGAGAAGGAAGCAAAATTTAATGAAGCGGTAGAATGGGAGGAGGAGTTGAAGGCAGAGGAGGAGGAGGAGGAGCTGGATGTAGAGGAGGAGGAGGAGTTGAATGCAGAGGAGGGGGAGGTGAAGGAGATAATGGCTGAGGAGCCTGAGAAGGAGATAACGACAGAGGAGGAGGAGATGACGGCTAAGGAGGAGGAGATAAAGATTGAGGAGGAGGAGGAGGAGATGACGGCAGAGGAGGAGGAGGAGGAGATGACGACTGAGGAGGAGGAGGAGATGACGGCTGAGGAGGAGGATGAGATAACGGCAGAGGAGGAGCTAAAGACAGAGGAGAAGGGGCTGATGTTAGACGAGGAGGGGATAAAGGTAGAGGAGGAGGAGGAGGAGGAGATGAATGACATTCACACAAACCAGATTAACGCGTTTGTCCTGTATCTCCAAGAGAAAGTTGCAGAGCTGACGACTGATGAGGAGGAAATCATACTGGAGAAGGAAGCAAATAAAGCGGTAGAACGGGAGGAGGAGCTGAAAGCAAAGGAGGAGGAGTTGAAGGCAGAGGAGGAGGAGGAGGAGGAGGATGATGATGAGTTGAAGGCAGAGGAGGAGGTGAAGAATGACATCCAGCCCAACCAGATTAACGCGTTTGTCCTGTATCTCGAAGAGAAAGTTGCAGAGCTGACGACTGATGAGGAGGAAATCATACAGAAGAAGGAAGCAAAGGAAGCGGTAGAATGGGAGGAGGAATTGAAGGTAAAGGAAGAGGGGCTAAAGGTCGAGGAGGAGAAGGAGGTGAAAGTAGAGGAGGAGGAGATGGCGGCAGAGCAGGAGGAGATGAAATCAGAGGAGGAGGAAATGAAGGCAGAGGAGGAGGAGGAGATGGCGGCAGAGCAGGAGGAGATGAAATCAGAGGAGGATTTGAAGGCAGAGGAGAAGATGAAGGCAGAGGAGGCGGAGATGATAAAGGCTGAGGAGGAGAAGATAAAGGCAGAAGAGGAGGAGACGAAGGCGGTGGAGGAGCAGGCAATCACTTTGGTTGCGGAGGCTAAGGTTACAGAGGAAGACAGAGAGCTAGAGGGCGAGAAGGTAGTGAAGCTGTCAGAAATAACGGAGGAGTTAAGAGAGTTTGCTGAAACCTTGTGGAACGAAACGCCGATGGAGAAGATGAAGAAGGGGCACATACAGAAGGATGAAAAGATCATTAACGAAATGAAAGAGGTATTGGAGGGAATACGAGAGGCCAAAGACTTCAAAGAGGAGAGGAAGATCAATATAAAGAATGAAGATAGGAAGAAGGAGAGTGATCAAGATAACAAAGATCAGGCTGTTGTAACTGGAAGAAGACAGAAATGGTGGCAACTTTTATGCTGTTTTGGTTGGAGGAGGCGCAGCAGGCGTTCTTAAGACTTGAATGAAGACTTATGTTATGATCATTGACATTGTGAATAAAATTGTAAATAAATTGTAAATTTAAATTGACTTCTGAGGACTGTTTGACATATTTTGATTCACTATTGGAAGACGGGGAGTGGTATAATCCAGCAAATACAGAGAGAGAAAGAGAGAGAGAGAGAGAAAAAAAAGGATGGGGGGGGGGGGGGTGAAGAGATATCTATAAATTAAAAAAAAGAACAGACCCGTTTACTGATCAATTTATCGGGTTTCTCTAGAAACTCTTGCTATCAACTACCCAATTGATATGCTATGCAAACTGGCACCTCTATGGAGGGGATCCACTTTGCACACATTGGTTGCTACTATGTCTCACAAGCCTAATGCAAGCACTTGGGTCGTCAAAAAGAAACGTTTGTTAAAGACATAGGCGTAGAATTAGTAAACAGGCATACTGAGTGACAAACAGAAAAAAGGACGAATTTCCATGCATTTTCAAAATGACACATTATTTACTTTTTAGCAGTTGGGTTAAATAAACTCCATATTATCTCTCATTATTCTCTAAATGTATTCCAGTCCTTCCCTAAGTCGAGTTGAATGACTAGTATCAATGATATGCAAGTATCTGAAAAAATCTGGAACCTAATTGTGAAATGAAAACTATGAAATGGAAATATTGATATAAAGGCAATGCAAATACAAATGAGATTTATGTGTAGGCTTTAATGTAAATTTTTATTTTCACACAATGATTTGAATACTTACAGGTTAGACAAGGGAATTTCAGTTATTATCGGAATGAACATATCCATGTGATTTCATAATTACATTTGGTCATAAAGTTACAGATATTACTTACATTAAAGGTAAAGATCAGTATTGGAAACGCCCCAATTTCAAAAAATGAAATGGAAGCTCTCATTACCAATCATGTGAAAGAATATGTTTTGACTAATACATGATGATAAAAAATTTGCCGGGGAAACCGCCTACTAATTCATATATTTGGTAAATTTGTTTCTCTCATGGTCTGTGAGAGATATAGGGTAGTCCCATATACATCTTTCTGTGTATAGTGCTTGTAACTTTACGAAGAATGGGCCAAATTTCTTATCATTTTGATGATTCCAGAACCTTGCAGATGCTAGATGCTAGATGATCAACCTTTTCTGATCGATTCCACAACGTTTCTTTCACAATGCAATCGCATGACCATAACTGGTCTTTACCTTTAACACATTAATTACAGGGCAATTAAGTTAACATAGGCCTTATTGAAAATATTGTTTTGAATGTTTCCCATAAACAAAATTAAAGAATGTTCTCCTTAATTTCCTGGGCAATTATAATCAAACAGACCTAAATCTATAATTTTACTTCCTTTTTTTTCCATCTCAGTTTAGTACTGTATAATAAAAGAAAGTGTTTAATAAACACATCATTGAGTTAATAGTTTAGGGCAAAACTGTGGAATGTGTCCCTTGTCCACATATTTCATTTAAAGATGAATCTCTCGAGAAGACCATTGTATAATGGTGCTTTCTGGTACAGTCAAACCTGCTTTAGTGACCACCTGTATAGAAAGACCACATTTTGTGTTTCTCTTGAAAATGCTTTCTCATCGAAACATGTATTAAAGGGACCACATTTTTCATTTCCCCTTGAAAATCAGTTCGCACTGAAACGTATACTAAAGGAACCTGTACATAAAGACCACCTGCATATAAAGACTAATTTTCTTGTTTTCCTTGTGTTGTCTTTATATACAGGTTTCACTATCTAAGCCTTTACTTTTGAAAATGCAGGAATGTGTCTACGGTACAAATGTAGTAAAATCTTCATGGTTATATGCACCTGTGTGATAACATTACAACATCAATATCACATACATTCCAATTCCAATTCGATGAACTTTGCATTTGACTAGTATAATTTCTTACATGTATATTCAAATAGAATTAATTTTTTAAAAGAAAAGTCATCCTTTAAATACAAAAGATGTTTTTATTGAATTACATTGGAAAATAAGATATCTATTATCAAATTAATTCACAGGGCAGGGATGGATAACTTTAAGAGTGAAGGATTAACAAAAAACACACAAAAATAACAACAACAAAAAAATAACCTTGATAGGCCCATAACACATAGGATGAAGTTCTGCAATGTTGCATGAAATAAATTACACAAATATGTACAATTCAGTTAGAAATATAAAAAATAAATAGAAATATTTTTACAAAATTCAAGTATTTATAAGTCAAAACTCGTCTCTCAAAGATTATTTACAGTCTCAGAAATATGTTACAAAGGCATAAAAATGTACAATTCTAAGCATCTCTTCATTTACACATATTTCACATTTTAAAAACATATTGATAGGTATGTACATGAAGGTGATAAGGACCACATATGGCAGGTTAATACATCTGAAAATATCTTACCTAGCTTTAAAAGAGCTAAAAATGATATACAGTTGTCTCTGCAAAACTTTGGAAGTGTAAATAATGTGTTTTGCGTTGTTTGGTCAAAAAATTGATTTGCTTTAGGGTTAATTTGACTTAGGCGACTTTGAGTTATGCAGGGTTAACAGTTCATTTAAATTCAGCCCTCCAAAGAATCACATTCATTTTTAACAATTTAGTTATAGTTAAATTGATTTCCATGTTTAATATTCTAAATCCATTCTAACAACCTCTTAAAGACCAACAATAATTTTGTTAAATGTTTTGATTAAATACAGGTGAAAAAAAAATCATCCAAAGTTGTAAGCTGCTTAATTCTGCAACACAGAATTGAGATGTTCATTATTAAGAAAAATATTGAGTTTCTTGAATATATCCCCTCTAAGTACCGATACTTCAAAAAATTCTATTAGAGATTAACCAGAACAAATATTAATAAACCGACACCCAAGACACAGCAAACTGAATTGCCTTCAACCATTTATTTTACAGAAAGTGGAAGAGATAGGGGAGAAGGAGAGAGAGAGAGAGAGAGAAAGATATATATATATATATATATATATCCTTTGCTTTCCCTCTTTTTCTTTCTTTAGTTTTTGTATGACGTATTATTACGTCATAACACTTCCCTTCATTTTTTTCTTACTTGCTTGCCTTCCTATTTCTTTGTGACATAATTATTTGTGTTCCCTCTCGTTGTGCCTTGGCGCATTTTATTTTGACACATAACAATAATATTTTCAAAGTCAAGCAAAGTCATTACTTGACAAAGCTCTAAGGGCGAAAAATTTGTAAAACAATTTTTCTGTGTACGGAGCATCATCATTTGTTGTATTTTTTGGGGGTGTACATAAATATATATATAGTCAGAGAGAGAGAGAGAGAAAGAAAGAAAATGGTACAGAAAAATGATATAATTAATTCAATACTGTTACAGTCAATACTGGAAAAATACCTTTACCACATAACTACCCAATCTTACTAGATTCCAGATTCATATACAAATAGAATACTGTGAAAATGAAGGTTATGTCATTAACTACAGGAATAGCACACTCAAGATTGCCAAAAGCAGTCAAAATCTGGGCATGGAAGTAGGAGAAGAATCAATATAAATACTCTTCATAAACAGCTTCCAATACTATAGTTCACAAATATCAACAGATTTAAAACACCAACGTACCAGAGAAAATACAGGTAACTTGGTATGCAATATCAGAAAATAAATAAGAACAGTTGATTGCCATCTATATTATAAAAGATTGAATTGAATATTGCATTAAACACACATGTATACACATAAAGTAACAACAGACATTGCAGAAACTATTTAACATCACTATACTAGGATAGATTTTGTTTAAAGTTCACCGTTTCAAAATCACAATTTACAATTTACTGAACTGTACATGTATATCATACACATGCTTACAGTTATGAAGATAAACTGCCCTTTCTTTTTTAAATACAATGGTATAGTAACATGTTTAATTACACAGGGAAGCAATAGATTAGATAACTTGACTTTTACTGTCCGTCATACGTATTGCATCTGCATAGATCGGTGGTAACAGTATGATATAGAATAATGTGTGAATACTGAATAATGACAATAATTACAATACCCTGGAAGCTCAGATGTAATACAACATATAAAAGTGAAAAATTTACTGGCTGACTTTTTTCATTACTACACTGCCATGAATTCCTAATTTGTAATCCATGACAGAAATACTGTTACTTTGTCCTGAAATATGAATGTTATTTCATTTGCAAATATTTTTGCATTAAATAGTTTTCTTATCGGCAATGCTATGATAATATTTTGACAAGCAACAACTTGGACGTTTTATTTACTCATTGTTAAACTAACAAATAAGGGACAAATATACATCAATATTACTAATGCATACCATTTTTTGTACAAATATCACTTCCTTGCGATGGCATTTGACAAATGAAAGAATAAGGCAGCTAATTTTTAAAAGAAAGGGTTCATATAAAAAGCAAAGCACTGTATTTTAATAACAAGTGTTTCTGGTGCAGTGTTAAAATTGGCAAGTATATTTCAATTATTAAAACAAACAAAAATATTCTGAAATCTGCACAGCTGGAAGACTTAAGTGAGGTGACCACTGTATGATGACTGTATTTTATCATATTTTTTCTTCTCCTCAAAAAGTATTGCTAACATAAAAAATGGATGCCACTTGTGCTACATTAGGATTCAACGAAGCCACATTATGTCACAAATTAAGAGCCTAGTCTCTCTGTTGGCAGTAGGTTTTTACCCATGGAAGACAGTGACTCGTTTGGAGAAAACTTAGCTATGTTTATATGCCATGCGTAGATATGAACATACACAAATATTACTGAAAATTACTGTTGTATGAGTAGGTGTGATTATTATATTTTAAAAATATTTCTAAATATATATATCTTTAGCATATTTCATCATTTTCTTAGTTGTTTGTGCATCCTTATTGTATTAAAATACTGCATTTAAAAGAAGAACAGATTTAAAGTATCATTACAAGACCATAAAAAGATAGAAAAACCTCTAAAATACAAAGAAAAATATGATTGCAAAAAGAATATACACTGTAGGACAGGCTGTTATTTGTATGACCTTAAGTTGGGTACAATTTGAGATGCATTCAAGTTCAAACTGACCTGACAGGTTAACATTCAAATATCTAAAATATACAACTGTGCTGATAATCACACAAATTTACATAAAGTCTACACTTTCTACAATACCATATTGAATCAGGAAAGTGATTACGCAGTGTTCGATGGGGGAAGAAGTATATACCCGGGGAATGTAAAAGAATTCAATATAGAGAATAACTATTATCTTACAGCATGAGGAGCATCATTATGAAGATATCGTTATTTTGCTTGAAATATTGTTTCTGTGAACGTAGACATACTCCCTCTCCTTGCAAAAAAGCTGGAAGGGGAAATATTTGCAAGGTTCTATGAATTCATTATGAATGAGTATTTGCTTCAAAAGGCTTACTCATCCACACAATCTATTCTGAATTTGCATACAAAATTAAATTCAAATTTAAATATTCAACTATTTGTACATGTTTTCATTTTCAAAACTAATTTTTTACTTCTACAGTATTATTTGGAGAAGTTTTACTACTGCATATACCGCCATAAGAATTTACCAAAATCCTGACTTGATATGTTGTATCCCTGCCTGCAGTGATGACGTATTTAAGATGGTAATGAAAATTACTTATTTACATTTAAATTGAAATTGCATAGTGTTTAAAAATTCATGAGAGAATATTTCAGACTTTATCTTAAACATTTGTATTTACGTACATACAAAATTTGTAGATATGCATGTGAAGTTTATCGGAATGGCAGTTACTTTTATCATATGCCTATCATTCTTTACATTGTGAATTTTGTTATATCTTATATTCCAAATCCTTACTACTTCTACTACATGTACCTCTGATGTGAGTCACTCTCTTCACAAGTGTCAATGGTCAAGCCCTCTGGCCGATCTACTACGCTCTTTCCGCGATGGTGGACTACTTATCTCTGATCTGTGGCACTCTCTTCACAAGTGTCAATGGTCAAGCCCTCTGGCTGATCTACTACGCTCTCTCCGCGATGGTGGACTACTTATCTCTGGTCTGGGGCATTTTCTTCACAAGTGTCAATGGTCAAGCCCTCTGGCCGACCTACTACGCTCTCTCCGCAATGGTGGGCTACTTATCAAATCCTTGGATTCATCTAGTTGCTGGTGGAGCTGGGCTACTGTGCTCTGGTATCTGAAATTAAATAATAATAATAATACAAAAAATTTATATAGCGCTTGTGAAATAAAAGTTTCAAAGCGGTGTACACAAATCAAGATTATTTCAAGAAAAATCAATATTACTAATGGAATCAACATGACTTAAATTACCAAGAAAATAAAATATTACTAGCATTATAAATGTGGATAAAATAACTATATAAATGAAAGGTCATGATAGTTTGTTTTCTCTTGTTTTCTGATTGAGCATATGACATTATGAATATGACAGACAAAGAAAGCGGACAAAATATACAGTTCCTCAGGTAGACAAAGGAACATCCCTTCACTGCTATTATGTAAAAAGGTGAATATGCATGTGACACCTGTTCTACATATGTTTACATAATAGCAGTGAAGGGATGTTCCTTTGTCTACCTGAGGAACTGTATATTTTGTCCGCTTTCTATGTCAGTCATGTTCATAGTGTAATATAAAGGAAAACCTGCTTTAACAGCCACCTTTATAGAAAGACCACCTTCTATAGGGAGTGCATGTGTTTATTTCTCTTCAAACCTGTACAGAAGTAAAGACCACCTGCTTATAAAGACCATGGGGGTGTTTCACAAAGATCCCAAGTCGAACTTAACTCTAAGTTGGACTTAAAAATTATGGAAAGCCATTTATAGCCTTAAAATAAGATATACTCAAAAGCGAAAATTCAAGTATTTTAGATGTTTTATGAATTCCACATCAAGAACATGAAATCTCCATGATAATAGAAAATATGAATGATTTGAATCAACATTTAACTCCTTTTAAAATAACTTCTACAAAATATTTTCATTGATGCTAACAGCTTTCCATAATTGTTATGTCCAACTTAGAGATAAGATCAACTTAGGATCTTTGTGAAACACCCCCCCCCATGTTTCATTTCATCTTGGAGAGTGTCTTCGTATGTATACAGATTGCACTGTATCTACATTAGGATCTAATAACTGCTTATTGAGTCAGGTTAGTGAGCTCTGAGGTCTGGACAAAAATCAATTTAAAAAGAATAGTCAAGTGTGTTTTGTTAAATCTGTTTCTGTCAGATCAAACACAAAAAGTGTGAGAGGAGAGAAGAGAGAGAGAGAAAAAAGTAATCATAGAGAGAGAGAGAGAGAGAGAGAGAGAGAGAAAGAGAGAGAGAGATCACCACCAACATTATGTTGGTTCCACTCTTCAAAATGAGTTGATTACTTGTTGATATAAATCATCTGTTTCTACGAAAATTACATTCATGTTTTGAATTACAATGTTCCTACATATGATCCCAACATTTCATGAACAAAGAAGTTAATTACTTCACTTAATTTGTCTTCATTCTGACACAATTTAGATAAGATTTAAATTAAAAAAACAAAAAAATAAGGGAGGAGTATTATTCACAAGTACCTGTTGTATTTCTCCTCAATGCGCTGCCTTTCTTTATCAAGGTCCTACATGTCAAAAAAAAAATAATACAAAATATGAAAGGATCATTTGAAACATGTCATGGGTATAATTATAATGACATTGGTTGAAATAGTGCTGCCCAGCATGTGATCAAAATGTAACAAAGTTATAAAATTAATAGTAAATGAAAAGTTTACTCAACAACTATTTAAAGACGGTGCTGAATTGTCTGATTGTTACCAATCTTGAATGCTTTCATGGACACAGATACATCACTTTCACTAAAACATTTTAATTTGCATGCATGTTCAATGTACATTTGTATATCTTTACAGACTCAACTGTATGAAACATAACTTGTAAGTATGACCTTTCAATATGTAACCCACATATGTGGTGAGGCAATGACAGGAAATCAAAGGAATGTACATTTCAGAAAACCTTCCTGTAATGAACAGCGTACTCAATCCTACATACCAAATTGAAATCAACAACATTGTTCATTACACTGGCACATCTGGCCCATCATTCATATTGTGAATTTCAATCAGATATTTCAGAGGAGGAATGACAGCTACAAGAAGTTTATTTATAGTAGATATCAAAATGAACATTTCTGAAAGTCACATTCTCTTCCAAAGTTAGTTGCATGGACAAAAAAATAAAAAATTCCAGCATTGGGTGATAAAGTATCATGTACAAAAATAAAAGAAAGAAAGAAAGAATGAAAGAAACAGTTGCCCATATACCATTGCAGATCTGTTGCCAATACCACATCTTTTGATTCATAAATTGGCGAAATGTTCAGAGGTTAAACAAAAATCATTGTAGTTAAAAACAGAGTGTCATCAATAAACTTCTTAATAAATTTTTTGTCCATTTATAATGTTATCAGATACAGGCCTTTTTATTTGAACAACGAAACAATTTTATAATAATGATTTAAGGAAGAAAAAGTGATCAATTTAGCCATTAAGTAATTTTTGCTTTTGATGAGGTAACAGAAGAAGTGTGAAAGTAGTTACTACTTACCCTCAGTCTATCAAACTCTGAGTGAGAGGAGGAGGAGGAGGAGGGGTGAGGCGGAGGAGGTAAATGATCTGGCTCTGAGAGCCGTTCAATTGACCTATCCAGAATCTTAGTCCCCTGAAATAAAAGGAAGGATAACAATATTATATCTTTAAATGTTCCATTTACATAGCTCATAATAATCAATCAACAATTCACTATGCACTCAGCATATAGTAACCATAATGTTTCCATCTTGTGGAGAAAAATACAATCAAGAAAATAAACTCTTGGGAAAGTGAGTCAAACCTGGTTTAGTGACCACCTGTCTACAAAGACCACCTGTCTACAAGGACCACATTTTGTGCTTCCCTTGAAAATGGTTTCTCATTGAAACATGTGCAAAAGGAACCTGTCTACAAAGACCACTTTTTGTGTTTCCCTCGGGCTGTCGCTATAGACAGTTTTGACTATACATTGTTCAAAATCTGTACTTGTTTCCACAAGACTAGGAATTTGTATCATATTACATTACTGACAGTGACAAGGTATGTGTAAAATATGAATATGGAGGACGTTAACTCTGAGAAAAATTATATGAGCTAATGCCCTTTTGGCTCAAAGAGACAACTTGTTAACAATCTTATACCAGTAAAAACAAGAAAACTTGACTGGTAAAGAAGTGTAACAGATGAAGGAAAAGGTGATTTTCAGAAGTGATTTCCATCTCACCTCTCTGATATGTTCTTCCATGTTATCTACTTGCTTCTCCAACGATTTGACCGTGTGGACTCTTTCAAGGTTCTGTAGATGCAAATCTGGAAAGAGAAATGCGTATTTATAGTTCGTAAACAGATTCGCTGACTACCGTAACTACGTGAATGTATAATACACGTACATATACATAACAATTACGATATGAATTTTCAAAGTTGATTATCATTTTTTTTCTGAATTGCCCAACATCTTAGGATCAGGATCATAACATTTGAAGACTCTTCCACTTTCAGCAAAAAGAAGAACTCATAAAAGCAAATGTATGTTATGTCCCTGACAAAGAGAGACTGAAACTGTGACTTTCAAATGAAGGCTATGAATATAGATCTTGATGTTCATTCTTATGTCTCTTGACGAAGGCAAAGAAAGTGGATGCCTGGTAGATAGAATTTCCCGTCGTAGTTGAGCAGTTTAATCACTCGACTCGGAATGCGCAAAGGGTATGTTATAAGTTTGAGCCACGGCAAAGCACATGCGTCCTTGAGAAAGGCATTTTATCTATGTTGTTTCTCTCCACCCAGGTGTTAAATGGGTACCATGTAGGATGCAAATGACCATGAGACTGGATCATTATATGCATGGCTGTAAAAATGGCGACTGACTGGGATGCTCTCTAATGGAGCAAAGAGAGAGAGAGAGAGAGAGAGAGAGAGAGATAGAGAGAGCACTGTTAGTGCAAATCCTTAATCAAATCTAGTGACCTGGGTAATAATAAACTGTAAGACGAATTACCAATATCATTGATATTGTTAATGGCTTGAGAAATCCAAATCGGATGCACAAGCTACAACAAGAGTGGATGCCAAATTGTTGAAATGTTCACTGTACAAAAGCATGCTTTTACTGCCGATGAATATATCTTTCTCCTAACCTTGTTTCTCATACTGTAGATCTCGTAACATTTCCTCAGTTCTATCCAACTGAGTCTCGTAGGTGTACTTATCGGCCCGGTAATCTTGCCTCAGCTCGGTCAGCTCTGATCTGCTACGATTGAGGTTCTCTCGAAGCCTGCTACGCCCGTCACTCTGCTTACGAACTTCCTTTTGAAGCCAGTAGAGTTTGTTCTATTAAATAAGATACAAAAACATCATCTTTAAATGTACCATGATATTGTGAGGTACTATGTCCCTTTTGCAGTCGATTCAACAACTAATAGTTGTTATTTTCCTACTTCAAGAAATTTTCAAGCCCCCATTTTTTTTAGGGAAGTTCTAAATTAGTTTTATCTTTCAAATGCCATTGGAATTTAACCTTTTAATTTGTTTTCCTGCAAATGGGTCATAGTACCTTTAAGGTTAACCCCAGATATTTTGTTGTTGCACTGAACAGCTATCAAATACTGATTTTGAATTGCCAAAATAGTGACAAGAATCAACTTATCATGGAAGTTGCTCATGACAATGAAAGTCAACCAAAAGGTAATAAACAATTTGGAGACTGTCATAAAAACAGAAACAGATAACAGGTTGTCCATTTTCTAATTTCTTGCAGATTGATTACAGTCTTCTTCCAGCTTCTTTCCCTGCTTCTCTGTTCTTTTCAGCTTTCAGTGAGACCCCCTCTCACCTTTAGATTAGCAAGCATGGCATCGGGAGAGCCATGTGATCTGGAGAAGGGTTGGGGTGCGTGGTCATCATCGCCATTCTCAGTGACCAGTCCAACAAGGACGTCTACCTCTCGGACCACACCACGGACATCATTGTCATGGTCAGTTCGGAGGCTCTGAATGGCTAGTTCTGCTCTCTGCAAATGCTTCTCCAGTACAGACGATCTAAATAAAAGTGAATGGAAGTGAGAGTAAGTCAAGAAGGAATGAAATACAGTCAAACCGTCTGTAGAGACGGATTGTGCAGAAAGAGCACCTGCCTTAAATGGCCACATCTCTTGTTTCCCTTTAAAGACGGATCATGTCTAAAACTATGGTCACTATTTGTGTATTCGTTATCAGCCTTGTTCGTGTCACAACGATGGAACAAATGGGTATTTTGCAATGGACCGAGGTGTGTAAGCAGCATGGAAATCCTACAGGGTACATTCACTTTAAATACTGAACTAAATATTGTCCATGGGGAGTGTTTTGCAAAGACTAAGATTGACTTTAAGTTGGACTTAACTATGGTAGGCTGTTCATGCCACTCTTTGCTCTGAACCATTATGATCTTTAGATAATTTTTTTCCTTCAATAATGAATTATCAAAAATGTAAATTCTGTAGATTTGTGACCATGATTTGTTCGTCCCTTGAGAGAGCAATGCCAGTAAATAGTGAAAGCAAACAGTGGCATGAACGGCCTGCCATGGTTAAGTCCAACTTAAAGTAGATCTTAATCTTTGTGAAACACCCCCCTGGAGTTTCCACAAACCTGTTATCCCCTACTTCCACCAGCTGTGCCTGCTCCTCAAACCCAGCTCTGATCCGGTCAAAGTTTCTCCTTAGTTTGAGGTTCTCATCGTCAAGGTGACGGATCTCTCCCCGCATCTTCTCCATCTCGCCGTTTCCTCTCTCTACTTGGCGACGAAGGGACTTTGTGGATGATCTCGCCTCTGCTGATTCAATCTATAGGAAAAATAATCATAAGTGGAAGTTAAAGACAAAGTTGAGTACTGGGGGGTGTTTCACAAAGATCCTTAGTTGAACTTATCTTTAAGTTGGACTTAACAATTATGGAAAGCTGTTAGCATCCATGAAAATAATTTGTACAAGTTATTTCAAAAGGCATAAAATGTTGATTCAAATCATTCATATTTTCTATTATCATGGAAATTCCATGTTCTTGATTTGGAATTTATAAAAAGTCTGAAATACTTGAATTTCACTTTTAAATATATTATATTTTAAGGCTACAAATGGCTCTCCATAATGTTTAAGTCCAACTTAGAGTTGAGTTCGACTTAGGATCTTTGTGAAACACCTCCCCTGATCAAGTAAAACATTGTGAAAGAACTAAGATGAATTTATTAGGATGTTGATTATGAAGTACATAAGAATGAACATCAAAATTATATACAAATTCATTCAGTCTTGCTGAAATTCATATACAGTGTAAAAGCACTTTTTTTTTCTTCAATAATTTTTTTTTTATTGATTCCAAACAATACAAATTAATTTTAGAAATAAAATACAGTTGTTTTTCCTTGACATGAATTCAAAACATTTTCATTACATAAATTGTACAATGATGGAAACAAAAATGAAATCAGTTGTAACATAAAACAAATAACCCCATCCAACCAAACATTTTGCCATAATCTGTTAACATGTACACACTCCATACAGATAAGAGCTTAAGGGGATTACACACAACACACATGTGGCATAACAAAATTGGTCTATATTTTAAAACTATTTTCAGTAAAAATTTAGAATATGAATGTATCTCAAGAGCTATCAATTTCCAGTGACACTGCTACTATTTACTATTCTTCCACCTGGGAATAAATTGAATTGGAAAGCCCTCATAATATTTTCCCTTCACAAGAGCCCAAATTTTGTACACACTTGGCTGTTTTATCTTGTTTTAATTTAAAGTGTTTGCCATGTATAGATCACTCATTCTGTGAATGGCAGTATGTGTGTGTGTGTGTGTGTGGGAGGGGGGGGGGGGGTAAAGTAAACCTTATTTTCAAAATGATTTATGAAATTGTTTGTAACATGAATTTCAAAAAAAAATAAATGCATTGCACTTACTTTGAGAGCTTGGATCTCTGCTTCTGACTCGGCTTTCTCACATTTCATTCTCCGCATCAGATCTTGAACAATTTTCCCTTCATTGCCCTGCAATAATGTATATCAATAATATATTAAATTGACTCCCTAACATTGTTGAAGAAAAAACTGTAATTTTTGGATGAAATGTTACTTGCTATATTCCTTCTAATTTACTTACCCTCTAACAGGCAAAAAATCCTGAGAAAATTCTCAAACCACAAAGATATTTATGGTTTTCTTTGAAGGCGTCACTGTGCAACACCCTCTAACAGAGATTAACAGTAAATTCTCCCAACAATTTTTGAATTTTCCCCAACCGTTTTCCTTGAAAATAAGACATAAGACAGGCTTTTAAAACTGTTTCAAAACTTAAGTGTCTGGAATGGTCTACAGAGCAAATTTATTGCTTTGTGACGATTTAAATTCAACTCAAAATGTAATTAAATTGTAGTAATATAGTTGAGCTGTTGAGAGAATTAAGAAATTGATTAGATCAGTCTTTTCCAATTTTAATCGTTAATAATGGTTCGTTTTCACTCAAACTTTCAGATTATCTTTAATCGTACATCTAGCATTGAAGTCACTACCTTAGCACCATTTTCTCTCATCTGAAGAATGTTACCAAGTCCCTTTAAAGGTAATAAGCTTATAATATACAGTTATCTAAAACTGCTTTAAGATTATTGTTTTGTGTTATACCAGAAACATGAGCCTCTCTTTTATTTCCTTGCTTCTGATGGCAGTTCAAGAATGTACATGGCCTGGTCAGAAACATCTACAAATATTATATATCTGTACCTTTTCCTAACAATGTTAACTCCAAGAATGACACAGACTTTAATGTTTTCTTAAATATAAAGGTATATGATACGACACACAAACATATTTATTAAGAAATACAAGTTTCTAATAATCAACTCTACTCTGTCATTTACTCTTAAAAATTGATAATGGCAGAAATGTAGTTTTACAGGATGGTTATTTATCTTGTATCATAAAAAAATGTGCCTCAAGAAATAAATGAAAGTATTTTATTACCTTGGCTGTTTCCATTTCGCGATGTAATTTCTCAGTGAGAGCTACATTGTAGTCCTGAACCTGAATAAGCAAGAAAAATGGTAGATCATTAGTTTGAAAAAGAACAATTTCAAATTCTAATATCAACGAATAGACATACTAAAGCTTTTCGTCTTGCACTCACTGTTGGTCCCCCATGATCCTCTTTTTCTTATGTTAGTTGAGAGCTGAGTTAATGAGATAGCCACCTGTCAGTGACCTCGCTGTGTGGTCTAATGCCTTCTGGCCCAGTAGTATTGACGGTCTTTAAAGGAACAATCACCTCTTCGATTCCAAATTTGACTTTACAAAGGGGATTCTCAACACAGCTGAGCTGCCTAAAATCAACATCAGGGCCCTGCTTCATTAAAACTTGTTATCGATTAAAACATTCTAAAATTTCATGGCAAATTTGCTCTCAGCCAATCACATGCAAGGATTTCAGTAGCTTATAATGGGTACTGTAGCTGGTTACTGATAGCAAGTTTCATGAAACAGGGTCTAACAAGGGCAAGCTCCTAAGACTGATGAGGGTTCTATCAATCCATAAATTTAAAAGTGACAAGGAAGATTCAACAATCACAATGAACACAACACCAACATGAAAGGAATACTGAAAATGCAACCCACTACAAAGGCAGTAAAGCCTCACTCATAATTTTCAATATTGTACACTCTAGAGGCTTTTCTCGATTAAGACTGGAACGCACTGCATGAGAAACGTTTACACATCCTCTCAAAACAACCGCAGATCAAGGGTTTTGTCTTTTGAGCCATCAGGCAAGGGAATGCTTGCAGTTCATTTTCGAGGTACACACTCCACATCAAAAGCAACCATGCCAAACTTTTTAAACAGTTCTTCTTTTCCTGTCACTGTTCAGAACCTCAAAAGTGGAAGCATTTCAATGCATTTCACGGATAAAACAACAAACTCCGCACACAGCGACCGACCGTGGTGCATCAAAAATTCTTCAACCGTAAAAAAACTTACTTGTTGTACTAAAATTCTGCAATCATGACTTAAATGTATTCTACACATGATAAATAATGCCACCATGAATCCAAAGCCGGTGTGAATCTGACGTTGCTAATTGGGGAAATAATTACCAAAATAGAATTAAAATCTAATGACCTTGTGATGCTGGACTAAAACAAGTAGAAGAAGTTTCAAGGAAATTAATGAAAATTTGTCAAGTGTTTTAGAAACTAGTAAATGGTACTTGACTGATGTGTATCAACTATGAATAGAATCAGTTTGAACATGTTCCTGTTATTAGGCAGTGATGATCGTAGAGATCAAATAAACTATGAGTTTTCTTCAATGATAATGCATTAAAATAATAAATGGACTAAAAAAGTCAGGGTTCCCTGTATGGCAAGACATATCTGTTTACCATTTTGGATTTTTCACCTCTAGCAATTTGTTTCTTATTCTTAAATTCAAAGATTTATAAGGGTAAAGAGATCCTTATCTGTAAATTGGAAGAAAATTATTTTATTCTGGAGGATTTCATATTCAGATTTTAGCTCAAGCTATTCATAATGATAATGATAATGATATTGGGTTCTTGTATAGTGTTCATATCTGTCAGACATTCCTGATTATTACCCTGGCTTTAGCATGGCTGCATTACGGCGCTCTAGCATTTCAAGGAATTAATTCCAGCCAGGTACCCATTTACATCACCTGGGTTGAGTGTGGCAAACGTAGATCAATGTCTTGCCAAAGGACATTAGCGCTGCGGCGGGACTCGAACCACGGACCTTGTGATCCACAGTCTGGTGACGTAACCACTCGACCACGACACCTCTACTAAATACATATCAAAAGACCTCAGATAACTAAGAGGTGTATCAAAACTAAATTAAAAATGAAGAAAGTATATATTTTCCATTTGGAAACATCAATATTACAAAAATGAAAATGAGACAGCAGGATAAACGCGCTTCATATCATTCAATATAAATAATAGTGACTTTTTTGGGGTACCATGATCATGTTTCATCATGCCTTGACACTCTTGGCATTCCAATGTTACTACTCCAGTTTTAGCTAAACGTCCAAATATACTTTATGTACTATAGAATACTGGGTACCCATTGACACCTGGATGGAAAGTGGCCATCTTAGTTTAGCCAAAGGAAACTAATGTCGGTCTGGGATTTGAACCCTTGACTCCTTGATTGAAAACCAATTGAATGAACCACTAAACCACAACATCATTTTAGTAGTCTTGAAATCTGAATCTCATCAAATCCATACCTCTTGGAACTTTTTATCCAGCTTCTTAAGATCTTGCTTGATGTTTTGCTTCTCCTCCTCAGCAATGTCCAGCTGTCTGTCTACCACCTTCTTCTGAGCGGTCAGCTCAGAAAACTGAGTGGTCAGTTCAGCCTTTTGCCTGGTGATGTCGCGCAGCTCTCTCTGTAAATGACAAGACGGGTAGATACTAGATTTCATTCTGAGCATTTACATGTTTTGTATGCTAGATGGAGATACACATTGCTATAACAAGTATTTGTTCGGTACTGTGTATTTAGGCAATCCGTTTATATATTTATAAGATGTGTATACAAACATATTTTTTCAATTGTTTGAATTATCATTTATATACATATACATGGAGTCGGGCTAACTCGGAACAAAGACAACTCGGCCCAGCTGCAAGGTTTAGACAATTAGGGTTAGGGTTAGGCTTAGGGTTAGGTTTAGGGTAAGGGATAGGGTAAAATGACAAAAAATGACAGTTTTGGAAGCTGGGCTGAGTTGTCTTTGGTCCGAGTTAGCCTGGATCCATATACATGTAGTAATTATTGTATTCAAAGTTATGAGAATAATCTATTAATGCTGTATCAAGAAAAAAATAAACATAAATTAATAATAAAAATAATAATAACAAAATAATAATGATAATATGTTGCCTATGGCTAACAGTTCCTAGCTGAGTGAGAAACTTCACACATAAACGCAGGCTAATCGCTGCATGCATTGAGCTCACTGACCCTATTCCATGCTAACAGAAAGAGTTCATAAAGACACTTATATTTATCAGTAATCAGATTAAAAAAACACCAGCCAAACGAACAAACGAATGAACAAGCATTCTCACACCATACCTGTGTTCTCTGGTTCTGCCCTTGAGCATCATGTAATGTAGCTTTAGTTGAATCTAGCTGCTGCTCTACTTTGAGCTTTTCATTGCTGAGTATCATGAACCTCGATTGCTCTCCCCGTAACTCTCCCTCCAACTAGAATGGAAACAACAATAATAAAAATGGCGATGATGACAGTGACAATAATGATGATTATGAAGTAGAAGAAAAAGAAGAAGAAGAAAAAATGAAGAAGATGAAGAAGAGAAGAAGAAGAAGAAGAAGAAGAAGAAGAAGAAGAAGAAGAAGAAGAAGAAGAAGAAAAAGAAGAAGAAGTAGAAGTAGAAGAGGAAGAAGAAGAGGAAGAAGAAGAGGAAGAAGAAAAGGAAGATGAATCCATATAGATTTACGTGAGATATATGTCAACAATGAACTCTTAAGCAGAAAAAGGACTGTCCTAAGCGACAGCTTCGGAAAGTTTGACTGACGTCCTCTGATGAAGACAAATTATCACAATTAAATGAATACTACCGTATCAGCTGTTATTTTAACTAGGGTTTGATATTTCACAAATTTGCAAATTGTTGTAGGATCATATTTTCAACAACACAGGAGATAAGCTGGCAATGCATTTACTGCAAATAGGCTGTTATAACGATGTTATTATCATGAAAACAACAAATTGAAAAAAATCAAATCAAAGTGAGCCCCTAGCTGTCATCACCAACTTGCTATTTATTCACACGTAAAGTTGTTAAGATTTTGCCCCAGCAGTTGAATGAACGGATGAACCTTTACTGTGGTGTACTGACCTTGTCTGTTAGATTCCTGTTCTCCCGGAGTTCTTGGTCTAGTTTCAGACAGGAAGACTTCATTTCATTGACCTCGATGTCCTTTAATCTAAGCTGTTCATCTTGTCTTGCTAGCTTTTCCTAAAGAAGAAAAAGAAAAAAAATTTATCATCTATTTCATTCAATAAAGAACTGTGAAAAAAATATTAATCACAATAATAACAATAATAATAATGGTTATAATAATAGCAGCAACAATAATAATTACAATAATAATAATAATAACAATAATAATAATGGTCATAATAATAACAGCAACAATAATAATTACAATAATAATAATAATAACAATATTAATAATAACAATTTTATAATAATTATGATAATAATCTTTTTTCTGTTATGACTTCCGTTATGGACAAAAAGGAGAAATATGAAGATAAGATATATGGCATTTGAATGTTATAAGTGCTTCCTATATCCTGTCGAAAATAAGGAAAGATTGTATAGATTGAAAACATTGAATCTTAAATCAAAAGGAGAGGAAAATAAACAATTTGCAAAATATGACCATGTTACAAATTATGTCAGAAAGAAATAAAGACATAAAGCTTACCAGGATATCGGCGATTTCCCGTTGCAGGTTCTCCATCCTGTGGCTCATGTTTGCTTTGTGCATCTTTAATGCCTCGTTTTCCTTCAGTAGTTCCTCAGACCTATCTTGGTGTTGAGATGAGCTGTGACTGCTGGATTCATGTTCCCTCTCCAGCTTCCTGCATTTGGATTTCAAGCTATTCAAATAGAAATAATAATTAAAGGGTGCAATCCAACCCTTGTAATAACTTCATTTGTATGAAATCTTAAACTCTTTTAAATCTAAACTAAAAAAATACTTCATCTGTTTTTAAATCTATAATAATATTTGCATGTTAATACGTCTCCTATGTTTTGTACACTGTTTTGTTATTGTTATACTTTTTATAGCCAATTGTTGGAACTTGTATATGTATCTTTTAATAACACGGAGCTGCCTCGACAGAACCTTATGGTTTTATTTGCAGTTTCCCCAATTCATTTCTATTGCTGTTTAACTTTTTATAATTCCGATATATTTGTAGACATGTTTCCATTTTGTGTGTATTTTGTGTTTTCTATATTGTATATAATCTGTATCTTATATGTTTTTTATGGACTTGAATTGAAATAAAACTTGAACTTGAAAACTTGAAATTGAACTTGAAAGAAGGAAAATAAGAGAAACAGAGTGGCGAAAGTTTGAAATAAATAGGACCAATAATAAGAGAGTTATGAAAGTTTGAAATATGACATCACCATAGCTTTGTGAATCTCAAATTGGCAATTTGTGACGTACTTTACGGACTACATTCCTGTTTGTTGTGTACAAAAATATAATAAATTTCAGTTTTTCTCCCAAGTGCCTTCTCTCTTGGGACACTAATCAAAATATGCCATAGATAGTATATTATTATAGATTCTCTAAAGAGAAAAGACCCTCCCAAGACATACATTTCGAGAATTTTTTTATTTTTTTATTGTGTTGGAACAAATGGGAGAATTGTCCAGCATTGCATCACAGTGACATAACCGATTCAGCCAATTTGAAGTTCCTATACATTACAACTTTTACATATATATTCATATTAAACTTAATCATTTTTTGTCAGAATTCGATCAAATTTTCACCTTTAAATTTGATAATGTAATTCAGTACCGGTAATGCATAGTCCAAAATGATAACATTTTAATTTTTTCCTGATTCTCAGTAAGCAGCCTCTTGCCCTCTCTTTCTTTCCGTTCCCCATCTACCTCCCTCCTTTTCACATTTGTTCTTCATTATTTCTATCTTTCATATTCATTCTATTTAAAAACAATTTTTGTTCTCATTCTTTCTTCCTTTAATGCTCTCTTCTTTCATCCTAATTCTTTTCCCTATACTCCCTTGTCTAAGTTTCTCTGTACATTTACTTACTGTTTCAGTATGTTGAGAAGTTTTCTCTGCCTTTCTTTAGTCTTTCTTTGGTTCTTCTGTGAAAAGTCTATCACTCTGTTATTTCTCTCCTCCCCTCTCTTTTATTCTCCCATTTTTTCTTCTTTCTCTCTTCTTTCATCCTTACATTAAACATTTACATACTGTATCACCATGTCAACTAGTTTTCTCTCTCTCTCTCTCTCTCTCTTTAGGCTTTCCTTGGTTCTCTAAGTTGCCTCTCTTTCTCTCCTCCCCTTTGCTTTTCCTCTCCCTCATTCTGCCTCTTTATTTCTTTCTCTCTTCCTTCAACCTTACTCTATACTTTTACTTATTGTATCACCATATCAAGTAATTTTCCATCTCTCTTCAGTCTTTCTTTGGTGCTCTGGACAAATTTATCTTCTTCTCTTATTCTCTTCCTCCTTCTTTTTTCCCTGCTTCCGGACTTCTTCCTTCATCCTAACACTAAACCATGACTTACTGTTTCACCATGTCAAATAGTTTTTTCTGCCTCTCTTCTGTCTTTCCTTGGTTCTCTGAGTTGCCTCTCATTCTCTCTTTCTCTCCTCCCCTTCACTTTCCCTCTCCCTAACTCTGTCTCTTTCTTTCTCTCTTCCTTCAACCTTACTTTAAACTTTGACTCATTGCATCACCATGTCAAGCTGTTTTCTCTATCTCTCTTCAGTCTTTCTTTGGTGCTCTGAGAAAAAGTCCCTCAATCTATCTTCTACTCCTACTCTCTTTCTCCTTTCTCTCTTCGTTCACTCTTACATTAAACATTTACATACTGTATCACAATGTCAACTACCGTAGTTCTCTCTGTCTCTCTTTAGACTTTCTTGTTCTCTGAGCTGCCTCTCATTCTCTCTCTCTCTCTCTTTCTCTCCTCCCCTCCGCTTTTCCTCTCCCTCATTCTGTCTCTTTCTTTCTTTCTCTCTTTTTTCATCCTTACTCTAAACTTTTACTTATTGTATCACTATGTCAACTAGTCTACTCTAGACTACTCTCTCTCTCTTTAGTCTTTCCTTGGTTCTTTGAGCTGCCTCTCATTCTCTCTCTCTCTCTCTCTCTCTCTTTCTCTCCTCCCCTCCGCTTTTCCTCTCCCTCATTCTGTCTCTTTCTTTCTTTCTCTCTTTTTTCATCCTTACTCTAAACTTTTACTTATTGTATCACTATGTCAACTAGTCTACTCTAGACTACTCTCTCTCTCTTTAGTCTTTCCTTGGTTCTCTGAGTTGCCTCTCATTATCTACTCTCTCTCTTTCTCTCCTCCCCTTCACTCTTCCTATCCCTCATTTTGTCTCTTTCTTTCATTCTCTCTTCCGTCAACCTTACTCTAAAATTTTACTCATGGTATCACCATATTAAGCTGTTTTTATCAATCTCTCTTCAGTCTTTCTTTGGTGCTCTGGGAAAAAGTCCCTCAATCTATCTTCTACTCCTATTCTCTTCCTTCTTCTTTTCCCCTCCTTCCAGACTTCTTCCTTTCTCTCTTCCTTCATCCTAACACTCAACCCTGACTTACTGTTTCACCATGTCAAGTAGTTTTCTCTGCCTCTCTTCCGTCTTCCCTTGGTTCTCTGCGAGTAGTCTCTCACTCTCCCTGGCCCTCCTGATGCTAGCCTCGCTCTCATTAGTCTTCCGTCCATGCCTCTCTTCTAGGTCCTGGAGCTGGTCCAGGGCTTGCTGACGTTGGTGCTCACTCTCCGCTAGACTGTCTGTAGCATCCTTCAGCTGGGCTAGCAGCTTGCCCTGGCTCCTGTCCTTACCGTCAAGTTCTTTGTTGAGAGTCTGAAAGCATCAAAATAAATAGAGAGGTGTTGTGGTCTACTGGATAAGTCACCAGACTGCAGATCGCAAGGTACGGTGTTCGAGTCCCGCCGCGGCACTAAAGTCCTTTGGTAAGACGTCAATCTACATTTGCCACTCTCCACCCAGGTATTAAATGGGTACCTGGTAGGATACGAAAGTTAATGTGGTTGGATGAGCAAGTGTCGCTTGTAAAATGGCGACTGGCCGGAATGCTCCCCAGGGAGTGGAGAATGTGTTTACATTGTGTGCGGGTTAGCCTGAATCCGATAACCAGGGTAATAATATGGACTGCACCTAGAAACAAAGGTTTAGGCGCATTATTAATGTGAGCTATTATTATTATGAAATAAAACTAATTGCTATGATCTGATTTACCCACGATAGCCTCACCATAACTGCTCTCCTTGAGGGGCCTGCAATCATGCCATGAACTACTTACAGTTCATCTACCATGATAAGGTGGGAATTTACTTCTACACAGATCTCATTGTGTGGGCATACATTAAGAGAGACATCTACTTTAGCACCAATAGAAAGCGCCTATTCCATGCAACTTTAATTTCTTATGATGATTTATATAAATTTCAAGATAGCATAGTTTAATATAGCATAGCTATTTTCATATGTTTTTGTAGTAAGTAAGGTAAGTACTGTCTGAACTCTTTCGCTCAAACAACTTCTATTTTTTTCTTCTCCATTCTCTCCTTTTCACTGTCTTGGTCTTTCAACATACAAGTGTATTACTACATTAAACTCATAACTTTGTTTTGCAATGTCGATTTCATTTTACCAATGCTAAATCATTTCTGCAAAAGTTGACTTACTGTACAAAATGTATTTAATTTTGTATATGTTTATATCTCTCTATATTTTAGATTTGTTTGTAAATTGAGCATTTTCAGCCTGCGAGGTGCTTGTTTGATGTGTTTTTGCAATAAACCAAACCAATTCAATTCAATTCAAGTCAAGAAAGCATGTGATTTGGGATGGGTACTTACATCGATATGTTCAGACAGCTGCTCCTTTTGTCTTCTGCTTCTCTCCAGTTCTTTCCTCTGTTCATCATACTCCCTGAGACTACTGGCCTGGCTCAGCTGGGCTCTCAAGCTGTGAATCTCCCTCTCCAACCCAACGTTTTCTCTCGCACCATCTGCATCTGTAGATTTGTACAATGAAGGGAGAGAAAAAGATAAATATGGCTTACTCTCTCTCGTTCAGTCTGTGCGTGCCTGCCTCCCTCTTTCAGTCTGTGTGTTTCTCTCTCTCCCTCTTTCAGTCTGTGTGTTTCTCTCTCTCCCTCTTTCAGTCTGTGTGTTTCTCTCTCTCTCCCTCTCTTTCTCTTGCAGTCTGTGTGCATGTTTACCTTCCTCTTTTTCTTCCTCTTTCAGTCTCCATTTTGGGTGTATGATATACCCAAATGATTTGTAATGTTCCTTGTATTAATGATCTACATGTATCTATATTCATAATTTTACCAATTTTTATTATACTCAATTGAATAATATTAATAATAATGTTGAAAATGTATGTATTATATCAATCCATCCCTTTGGTTGCTACGAATAAACAAATTAATTTGTATCTCTGCAACTTTCTATCTCGGCCAGTTTTAGAAGACTGCAAAGACTAGACAAAAATAAAGGTGATAATAAAGGACACTTTCTCTCTCTCTCTCCTCCTATTAACCTAAATTTTATAAGAAGAGAAGAATGTTTGTACTTTGTGTTAATACAAGGGAGTACTTAGAAGACAAACAAATATAAAATACTTTTTCAGAACTAAATATTCTAAAGGTGAATCCTCTGATGAGATATGGCCAGCAACAGGAAAAATATTTCTCTCTCTCATTTTATTCATTTATTTATTTAAAAAAAAACTAGATGGAATTTGACTGCGCGCAGTCGAAAATGATGCCTCCGTCATAGAGCAATTTTACAAACTGAAACGGAAGAAATTTTTCAAATTCAAGTTCAATTGTAATCCATTAACAGGTTCTCAGAATATCGGGATTACAAGCAATTTCTCATATACATATAAGACCCTTTGACCTCATCTTTGACCTCATGACCCTAAAATCTACTCAGTTCATTGGTTCTGCAAGATGTCCTGAGTTAAATAGTAATCCATCTGTCAGTTCTAATGAGAATGCATTCACAAGCTATTTTTGCATAAATAATGAGCCCATGACCTTTGATCTTATGAACCAAGAATCTACTCAGTTCATTGGCTCTGCAAGTAACATACATGACCTACATGTAAGTTTGGCAGGAATCCATCAATCTGTTCTAATGATAATACGATCACAAGCTATTTTTGCATACATAATGTGCGCTGTGACCTTTGACCTCGTGACCCCAAAATCTTATCAGTGCATCGGCTCTGCAAGTAACATACATGACCTAAGTTTGGCAGGAATCCATCAATCGGTTCTTGAGATAACGCGATCACAAACTGTTTTTGCATACATTATGAGCCCTGTGACCTGTGACCTTTGACCTCGTAACCCCAAAATCTAATCAGTTCATTGGCTCTGCAAGATACATACATGACCAAAGTTTGGCAGGAATCCATCAATCGGTTCTTCAGATAACGCGATCACAAGCTGTTTTTGCATACATAATGAGCCCTGTGACCTTTGACCTTGTGACACCAAAATCTAATCAGTTCATCAGCTCTGCAAGATACATACATGACCAAAGTTTGGCAGGAATCCATTAATCGGTTCTTCAGATAACGCGATCACGAGAACGGGACGTACGTACGTACGGACGGACAACCCGAAAACATAATGCCTCCGGCTACTTCGTAACGGAGGCATAAAAATTCAACAGGGTGGCAAATATCACCTATTCGGTGGTCTTCCACGAGGCCCTGTTTTCTACATTTGTTGTGTTTGAGGGTTCTCCAAACTTTCCTGTACATTTCATTATATTTTCATTTTATTTTACTTTATTTCAAAACAATGCTACAACCACTAAACCCTCTCGTTACCTTCACGATTCCTATGTTGCCTCTCTCTCCTCAAGACAGGAAAGTCATCTTCATGGAAAGAGTCCTTCATCTGCGTCATCTGGCTCTTGAGATTGTGTCTATCTTCATCTGAGCGAGCAAGGTCCTTCCTAAGCGATTCCATCTATGGGAGAGTAAAAAAGATGGGCTTGCATTCAATCACAGGTGGACTTGGTTATACCTGGGCCCCGTCTGATAAAAACTTGCCATTAATCGCATCTTATTTGCAATGGGAGTTGCATGCTTACATTTTCATAATTTTATGAAACAAATTTGTTTTCCCTGGCTGCCTGCCGTAGCAACAAACAACAAACTCTGTTTCGTTGACGATCAGCCATGCATGAAGTTTTTTGTCTTCTTTGTTGTTAGGGCAGACAGCCAGTGGAAAGGATTTGTTTAATCAAATTATGGAAATGGAAGCATTACTTTAAACAAACAGAACTTTATTATTCGTGGCTCATTTTTCCTGATTGAGGTGTCCTATGAAAGGGCAGAAAACTAACTTTCTGAAAATGTGAATTTCTCTTTGAAATTCAGATACCATTTGCCAAATGACTTTTTGGTACCCTTTCTTCCATTTCGTTTTAATCACTCACGCGTGAAATATGCATCACATGAGTTGCATCAAATGAAAGAGGAATCTTTACAAATATGTATCATTTATCGATTGTAATCCTGATTAAGTTATGATAAAACATTGATAATTCTCGGTTACGTTTTTTCTGGGACGCATTGTATATAACACAGAGTCAGGAGATACACTCATGACTTTGCTGGGCACAGTTGTCATTTATTTACACATAGAAAAAGTGGCGGTTTACAACATCATATCTGAACAAGCCTTTTAAAAGAACTCACATGTTGCTGGAGAACGGATGAACTTCCGTGAGATTGGTCCAGTTTTCTCCTGGTACTCTCCAGCTCCGAAGCCATCTTCTGCTTCTCAGCTTCCATCTGGATCAGCCTTGATCTCAACTCGCGATCTTCCTCCCGGCTAACGTTCAGCAGAGTCTACGATGGTTATAGAAAGAATAGGACATGGAGACATTGACCATCTGTAAAGGTTAATATCCCTCTCACCTCTCTCTCCCTGTCATCTCCTCTCCCCTCTCTCTCTCACTCTCTCTCTCTCCTATATCCCTCTCACCTCTCAGCCGTCAATTACAAACAATATGCAAATTCCAAACCCTCAATGGCATATAGGGAAGGGGGAGAAAAAAGGGAGCCAAGCAAAAAATAGCCCATCCCCCCCCCCCCTTCCAGCATACTCTCCCCTTCTTGTTCTCTTGTTACTCTTGTCACTCTTGACAACTTTCTTATTCCTTACTCTTTCTCCTCTTTTAGTACATCTTACTCCCTTCTCCTTCACTCACCAGAGCATGTTCCATATATATCAGTTGACCACCTCCAAAATGCAACATAGTGCCCCCCCCCCACTTTCCCTTGCTTTACATCTCTCACCCTTATTTCTCTTTCCCCTTTCTCCCATTACCTGTTACTCCATCTTCTCTGTCTCTCTCTCACTCATCTGATCTGTCTTGATCTCAGCCAACAGTCCCCTTGTGGTTTTCATTCAACAGTCCAACAAAATCAGGACAACTGCACTTTGAACACTTTCTCTCTCTCTTTCTCTCCTCCCTGTCACTCAAGTGTTTTAAAAATGTTATTTGGTTACATTTGATTTTTTAACAGCATTTCATTGCTTCATTACTCTTAATTCTCAGCTGATTTAATCAGACTTTCTTGGGCAAGATGCCTCTGTTCTCTCAAGTCAAATCCTGGGCCCTGTCGTACAAAGAGTATCAATCGCAACTATGTACATAAGAGATAGGAGATTGCAAACTTGCGATTAATTGAAAGACTTACGAATGATTTGGATCAATCATAACTCTTTGTAAGATGGGCCCAGGGTTGATTGCTATACCTCTCTTATCTCTGTTTTGATGGAATCCCTGTCATCAGTGCCTTTGAATTTCCTAGAAACTGACTCTCGTTGCAACCGCAGCTCTTCCTGTAAATCTTTCAGACGTTTCTCAACCCTCTCTGATGGCTGCAAAAGATAAAAGAGAGAAGAAAAAAATCTCTACTAAATCAACATTTACAACTTTCACATCATCCGTTATTTTTTTTCGGTAACAAATTTTCACATTGCTTCAAAAACTCACCATCATCTTCATTTTCATGCCATCATAATCAAAACGTTTACAATTTTCTAAACACCCAGTACTATACTCTAACCAAAGACTACTGTATATATTATTTCCAGGCCATACCAATCTACAAAAATGTCTGAATCATAACAACATGTGCAATTTTGTCTTCATGTGCATACATTAAAAAAAACATCTCATTAACGAGAGGTCAGCAGAACTCTTGGCTCGGGTGAGCTAAAATATGAAACTGTAGAGTATCTTACACCACACACGTACCCCTAACCCTAATCCTATCATGAGGGTTAAGCTAACCCCAAACTTATTAGATAAATATTTTTTTTAATATCACATCATAAGCAATCTTTAAATCTAGCAGTGTAAACAATAAATAAAATTAAAGAATATACGCTTGACTGGAGATGCAAAGGTCAAGGGTTTGAATCCTGACACAGCCCTAATATCTTTTGGCAAGATATTAACCTACACCTGCTACTCTCCACCCAGGTGTTAAAATGGGTACCCGGTCAAACAGTTTTTGAGCATCAAGTAACGCTTGGCTGAAATGCTCCCCAGGAAGTGGAGATTGTGCACACAGTGTGACCGGGTATATCTGTAAAGAGCTTAGAGATGCCCGAGATGTATTAAGCGCTATATAAAAGCTGAATATTATTATTATTATTATACCTTGCTTTCTTGCCACTGTGACCGCTTCACAGAGTCTGAAAGGTCTAGAAGAATCTTCTTATTTTCAGACTCGACCTGGCTACGACGATTCCTTTCTTGACTGAGCTCTTCTGCTAGTCTGGCCTGATCCCGGCCCAAATCACGAACATCCTGATGGATCACATGAACCTGAGAGCGTAAGGGTTAAAGTTCGTTCAATACAACTTGTTATATTGAATAACAATAATACTACAGCATTTATTATGCACCATCGATGTAGTAAACTATTCTGAGGTGCAGAGGGAGATTAATACCCTGGCTTTAGCACGGCTGCAATTACGGCGCTCTAGCATTTCAAGGAATTAATTCCTGCCAGGTATCCATTTACATCACCAGGGTTGAGTGTGGCAAATGTAGATAAATGTCTTGCCAAAGGACATTAGTGCTCAGGCTTTGTGGTCTCTTAGATAAGCCATTGGACTGTGGATCACAAGGTACAAGGTCCTTGTTATATCACTTATATCCTTTGTCAAGACATTAATCTACATTTACCATTCTCCACCCAGGAGAGGTAAATAGGTATTAATTAGGAAGAACTTCCTTAAATGCTGTCGCACCTACTCATGGCAGAACAGCTAAAGCTATGCAGCTATCATTATAAAAATTTCTACCCATGTTTTGTTTTTCATAAAGTGATGTTTAGTATAGTAACTAGTTTATATAATGACTTTATACCAAGTTTTTTTTCCAATTTTCTTTTTGGTGACTCACTTCAATGAAGGGTAGAGTGAATCTTATGGCAGTCATTTCAAATCATTTGCAGTACTCAAGTCGTTCGAAACATCAAATTAATATTTTCACATTCATACCAAATACATGTACTAAATTCAATGACCTTTGGATATGGGGAATGAACAAAAAAAGAATGTCTTTATCAAGCTCTGTTTATTTTATTGAACACAACACTTTTAATGCACTTTCAAAAACACAAATATTTGAACTATGTATGATGCTAACTTATAATTAGTCAATTAAATTTTAATAATCAAGTGTCTTACCTCATCAGCATTTTGACTGAATCTTACAGAAGGCCTTGTTGTCCTCCTCTGTGACAAAATAGTATACCGTAATCATCAATCAATAATGCTACAAATGTTAAGAAGCTGGATATCACACATAATATGAGAATTAAAAAAAAAAAGGCATTTGATAAAATAAAATAAGAAGTTATAATGAGTGTACCAATATTAGAGATTAATTTACATAAAGTAATCCTAAAGTGCAGTACAGATTTATTCTTAAATATTCAAGCTAGGTATTCTGACATTTGCTGTCATGGCAGCAAAAAAGGGTTAGGGTGTAATAGGGTTTGGTTGCGATCTGGTTATAGGTAAAATACATGGATAGGTAGAGTGCTTGGCACATTATTGAAGAAATTCATGATATTTGTCACCAAAAGATGTTGTGCAATACCCAGACATCAATAAACAAATCTGAACAAAACAGCTATAATATGTATTCAAATATCAAAGTTACCATAGTTATGCAGTACCTAAATTTCACTCTGCAAAATGTGACTTGTACCTTCTTCATCCCTTTCCCTTTCCCTCTCTCTCTCCCTCTCTATTTCTTTATCATTCCTAACATAATAGCTCAGTTGCAACTGTATAACCGTGGTAATGATATGATACCTTGTACGGAGCACAATAGAGTATATATGTATAGTAGCTGTGCTTTATAATTGTATATATTAGGATTATTAATTTTTGTCCAATTCTCTCTCTCTCCATCTCAATTTTTCTACTTCATTTCCTCTATCTCTAACTTTTTTATTCTCTATCATACCCCCTCTCTCACTCTTGTTTTCCGTATCTATCTCTCTCTCTCACATTCAATCACTGTATCTCATTCTGTCTATTGCTCTAATTAGTTCACTCTCTTTCTCTCTCTATATCCTACTTACCGCATGCGATGCTGAAGCTGATCTTCTATGCCTTGAGTCCGATCTTAATTCACTCGCTGACATTGTGTCAGACTCATGTCTTGAGAATCTGTCAGAGCGATCCCTACTCAGTTGAGAATCTTGTTGATTTAGGTTGGACCGCAACTAGATATTTAACAAGAAAAAGAAAGAATTGACAAATCAAAACAAGTAAAAACATATAATGGTAGTATCTTTAGAGATAGGTCAGATTAGGACTTTTCTTTAAAAGGAACACTTTGATACTTTTTAATTGTAGTTTTATTACTCATACAATCACTCTGAACCTCAATAAAAAAAAATATACACACATTTCTCATCATCATATCAAGTCCTATTGCAATTTCTTTCATAGTCCAATCATAGTCAGACTGTTAATTAACTTTAATAATTGCATATGGCAGGATCAAATAAAGGGTGTACATACCCTGTCAATTGCATTAGTCTGTTTGGTGCTGGCACTTCTGTATGTTCCTAACAGCTCACCAACTTCTTGTAAGTTTCTGTTGGTGTCCTGTAAAAGGATGAATCACAGAAAATGAAATTGAATAATTATAACATTTCATTGGGTATTGTAAACATGTTTCTGCAATAATTAGTAAACTTTCTCTCTGCATTGTCAAGTATAAGTTATCAAGACGGGGTTACAGAAAAAAAAGTATGGTGTTAAAATAAATGGAAAGAAAAAAGAATTTGAAAGAAACAAACATAAGCATGATGGCTCAGTGGTAGAGCAGTGGTTTCTCAACTGGGAGGACCTGGTTTTGAAACTAAGTTGATGCACAAGTACCAGTTGGAAAGGCATTAATTGGGGAACCTACAATAAAACAAGCTAGTATAGTATGCTTTCCAGAAGGTTCCTGTTTCATTTCATAATTTTAAACTTACCAGTACTTTGTCAACTATGTTCTTTATTGTACAAACATTTGATATGAAATGGAATAAATTCAAATCGATCGATTAATCATCTATTACCAAGTCCCTTGGATAAGGTCCCTGTGGTTGCATAGATCCACAAGTATACTTGCTTTCTTAGGAGTCAAGTAAAATCAAACCTCAATCTATCAACACCCAAAAACAAAAAATGATCAAGATTCAAGAACATCCCATCAGTTAAGTTTTGGTTTGGGGTAGGTGGAGTCACATTGCTGTTGCTGTTTTTAATCAATACAATAACAGAAAGCCATTTGAATTATATTTATCCAGGAAGTTGACAAAATCCTACTTAAATCGTCAACACAAATTTTACTTGATATATGATCATTCTAAATACATTAACAAAATCTTTATCTAACATTGCAAATCTACATATACATGTACTTTAAAATAAGAAAATAACAAATGAGTCCATCTGTATGATTATCAAGACAACATTTTTAAAGATGATTCATAGTGACCTCTTCACAGGGTAAATTTATTTAATATCATAAAAGTGAACACGTTGTGAAGTATACTAAAAGTCCTTTATCTTACTATTGCTTCATAATAAAGCATATTATATGCAAGGTCTTGGTGGAAATCATGACAAGATTTTCGGCAAAAAAAAGAAGAAGGCCTAGCTTACCCTTAGAGAGGAGGCCAAAGTATCCACTCTCCCGGCAACATCAGAATTAGATGAAGGTCTAGAGCGTCCTCTTCTGGGCAGTGGATAGCGCCTTGCACTGATTGCACTGCCTGTATCTGAAGCGCCATAGCCATCACTTTCTGTCGACATTCTTGATATTCTCTGCTTTAATAGTAAAGCACAACAAAGCACTTAGTAAGCAAGGAAACAAGTACAAGTTACTATCATAATCTTATTTTCCTAGTAAATATAATTTACAAAAAAGAGTACAAGCCTTGTTGTGCTACGTTTGAACTACCATAGAATATTATTATTCAGTACAATACATTACAGAGTCTACATAGCATTTTTGAAATGCAACAAAATATAATTGTCACTGTAGGCCTGTCTCCATCAGCTTGAGTCGGCCAAATAGCCTGCTATTTCTGATCCGGGGAATTCCTGATCACAAAATAGCCTGCTATTTGCTCGGGGAATCTTCCCAAGATATCTTGGGCTAGTTTGGAAAATAGCCTGCTATTTGCGGTCTGTCACTAGCCCAAAAGCTCTGGAAGATTTCTGGATAGGCCTGTCTTCATCAGCTCGAGTTGTCCAAAATAGCCTGCTATTTCTGATCCGGGAAATTAGGTGGATTGAGAAATAGCGGGCTATTTGCTCAGGAAATCTTCCAGATATATCTTGGGCTAGTTTGCAAAATAGCCCCCTAATTGTGGTTCACTAGCCCGAAGATTATGGAAGATTTCTCGATCCTGGCATGCATGACAATATCCTACTGTTTCCGGTTTCTGGTGCTGGTTTTTTCATGCATGAATGTTTCATGTGCGATCAGCTGTTAGCTAGACAATTTATATACACTGCTGTTACTTGTTTACATGTACAACTGCTGCGTGCAGACTTTAAAGATCGTGACCACTACTGGGCCAGAAGGGATTAGACCACACAGAGAGCCATCGAGGTCACTGTGACAGGTGGCTATCTCATTAACTCAGCTCTCATTTAACATAAGAAAAAGAGGATCATGGGGGACCAACAGGCACCGATTAGGGAAGTTTTCTATATAGAGGGAGCAAGTAGCTACAAGTATGGCAGTGTGCCTTTAAATTAATCATCGTTTTGTCAAAGATATACCAGTTAATTTTTCGTTATTCCTGATTCTGTTTGATTATTTTAAGTTGAACATGTTAGTGTTGTATTGTGTAGTATTATGTCTCACTGGGCCGCGGAGCAGGTTGGGGCTTAATTTCAGTGAATTTATTCAACATGATTTTGCAGTCAATGGAGATGAATTTCCTGACAAGAAATAGAGGTTGAAGTCTGAGAAAAAAATTGTTATGGTTGGTATAAACTGTCTCACAATAACGAATTAAAAATACCGTGTACATGTAAGAGTGTGCGACCGATTCAAGACTAGCCGCTGATGAGCGACTGTACTTTGTTCATATTTTGGATGGAATTTAAATGTCATTTTGGACTTTGTCCCGGCACTGACATGCCCATTCCCTCGGACCTGTCTAATTCTCAACAGATAATGACAAATATTCATCAAATTGCACTAGGGTAGCGCGCCCAGTATTCGGTCAATTCCCAGTATTCGGTCAGACAGCCGTTTCAACAGCTGTAACAATTAAAAAAATAATTTATGAACCACGAAACTTGCACAAATCAGGCAGCTGAACAATTTTTCTTAACTCTCAAAATTAAATCAGATTCAGGGCCCTGGAAAGATCTCCAACTTAGCTCGAAATTGGTCAGTGTCGCACAACTTTCCGCACTTCCGCGTTCTCTTAGCACATGCGCTAACATGCATAGCCATATGTAGAAGTCTATTGCGAAACAACTACGTGTGCTGTCACAATGAATTTAGTATGTGTGTGAAGAGAATCACTTCCGTGTTCGCTCCATCGCAGCGAATTTGCAAATGATGCACTTGCCGATGTGCAAGAGGTATTTATACGATACCCTTGCCATGCGGTATCGCTCGGCCAGTATTCGGTCAACGCATTGACATTCAGTGCTTTATCGCGCAATTGTGTGAAAATAGTGCGCAAATACGCTACGCTCCTTTGCAACGGAGATACCACGCACAAATTGCGTGACCGAATTCTAATCGGCGCGACCGAATTCTGGGCAGAAAAATGCTCCGTCTTCTTTCGGAAGTATTTTGCTTATCATTATTTTATATTTTAAGTGACTATAAAATCCTGTTAGAGGAATAAATTTCTTTTCTTTTGATGGATAGATTGCCAAACAAAAGAGGTAAAAATTCAAAATATTTTGAGTGATTTCCCCTTAAGTGACCGAATACTGGGCACTCTACCCTAGTCTAAAAATCTATTTGTCCCTTCAGTTAAGGCTTTATTATATTGTCCAATGCAATTCTTATAAAATTTATGAACTATCGCTCATAAACTGCTTCTAAATGCTGTTTTAAATCAACTATCCGGACACACAACCTGTACCTGGCCTGTTCAGACACACAACAACCGTGACAAAGACGTCTGGGCATACGCTCCACTTCTAAATTACACGCAAAATAATGAATAGATGGGGCAGTGTTGTTATTTCTGCTTCGTCGACGAGCTACCAGCTGCTCCTTTGTACCTCATTTTAACACTGATATCATTTTACTATCTCTCAATAACTGATTTTTCTTACCTTTCTCGGAGATATCTATGATTACCTGTAGACTACAGACCATTAACAGCCTGGAAAGGAATACTCTTCATGATTATCAGGACGTACAAAATTTACGTTAAATTGGCCGCTTTCACTTCCTTGGCAGATTAATTCTGAAAGCTCGCCTGTGATTGGTTCGTGCACATGGCCTAGCCCGGCTATAGTCTTTGACTAAGCTCGCCGCGGCTTTTCTTTGACGATGAGCAAGACTACTCGACCGAAAAAAATAACGGATGCTGATTCGGATTTAACTTTATTGCTTTCTCGATGTCTTTGATATTTGAAGCCTCATTTTTCGTATTCAATTGTCCCGTCATTCATATCAAGCTTGCAATCAGCGGGCTAGCTACAGGGGTACGTCGCCTCCAGATGGAATGGCTGAAAGAAAAAAAAGAGAAATCAGACAAAAAGGATAGAGAGATGGAGATGGAGAGAGAGAGAGAGAGAGAGAGAGAGAGAGAGAGAGAGAGAGAGAGAGAGAGAGAGAGAGACGATAGACAGACAGACAGAAAGGGGGTGGAGGTGAGAGAAAAATAGAAAGGAAGAGGGAAAGGCAATCATACAACATGTTTACGAGAGGTGTTAGACCTTCCTACAATATTTAGCATATCAATTCATTTAAACATCTTTCGACAGACTTCATAATTATATCAGTAATACATTGATCAGCACGTTCGTTTGCTGTGCCCCTCCAATATGATAAATATGCATTGCTCAGGAATGCGAAATTGATAGATTCAGATTATACACTCACAATCATAAAATGCGCCTCTATGAATTTTCTCCGCTGAATATACATTGCGCGTGTTTTGATTACTAATAACAATAAGCTGGTCTCGTCTGGCTGTCCTACATAAATCAATCTCGAATGATTTTGATTATTGTCATCGTCTGGATGAAATATATATGCATGGAGATCAATAGGTGGTCATCAAAAAGATAAATTACTGTAAATCTTTATAACCATTACAAGTGGGGGAAGATGTTTGCATGCTTCATTTCGATAAGCTAAATGTATGTTTTTTTCATTCAGGAAGTCTGAACAAAATAATGTTGAATACGCGATTTGAGATTTGTTTAAAACTAAAAAAAAATTAAACACATAGAAATAACAATCCGGACCCTGACGATTATTATTGTTTTCCTACTTTGTTCGTGTTAAAGTTCATTCATTGTTTCAAAATGCAAAGCAGACTCTGGAATTGAGGTTAACTTTATATAACCCCCCCCCCCCCCCCCCCTTACAGCAAAAATCACGAAGAGTGTTAGAAACAAAAGCATTGTCAAAGCACGGTAAACCTGGGGGGTGTTTCACTAAACCCTAAAATCGATCGGATCGATTTTAAGGGCCTAAAATGGATTTCGATTTTAGTTGATGAAACACCCCCTGGTTAGAATGGTTTGAAGGGGGACAAGCTCTCACTACGATAATACCACAATGTATTCATATCTCTTATCATCACGTTTTCCAAGTTCCTCTTTCTGCCCTCTAGTGCTCTTTCACAAAAATGTTGCTCAGCTCAGCAAAGGTTTTCCGGGGCACCCTAATTATTCAAACCAGGACCATCGAAATTGTGTTCCTCGCATATTACAGTGTTGTGAACTAAATATTACTCTAAAGCAGATATCCTATGTAGATAAGTCCATTGAATTTGAGGGTTAGCATGTTAACAAAAAGATTAACACTTGGGTTACTCTCTTTGTATTTCTAGATGGTTGCTCATTTTCCACACGTGCACTTTTTCACAAACCACTAAAGCACCAGTTTTACAAAGGGATTGCTTTGTGTAACACAATTGCCTTTAAAAGTATACCCGTTTACGGTCTCGATTAGCTCCATGCTGAGGCGGCACTCCCGGGTGGGGGCAGTGGCGGATCCAGGAAAAAAAAGAAGTGCATTTTTACATTTTTTAAAGTTAATTTTACCTTTTTTTTGGAGATGGCCCCCCCCCTGGCGCTCAAGTGATGGAGGGGGGGGGGGGGTGCAAATTTTCAAATTTTCGAGGGCCCCCCTAAAAAAAAATGTGCTCACTACCCCCCTTCCCCCCCCCCCCCCCCCCCCCCCCCCACTGAGCGACTTTTTGGCCGGCGCGATTTTCAAATTTGAGGGAGCAAAAAATAAATAATTGGGCCCCCTCCCCTAAGAAATCCTGGATCCGCGCCTGGTGGGGGCATACTCAGTCCTGGGCATACTGCAGTGCCCCACTTGATCAAGTACCCCCAAAATACCCCTTTGTACATAAGAAATGTGCCCCTATTACTTTGTAATAGTGCCCGTTCCACTTTTCACCTCTGATAGGTGCCACTCTTATTTTGACTCGTGCCCCTTTTCCTTTGCCATAAGCTTTTACCTTCGATAAGTGCCCCTATGACAATCAGATCGGTACCCCTTTTCTTTGAACAAATGCAGATTTTCATTTATTATGAGCGCCCCTTTTTCATTCTCATAAGTGCCCCTTTTAATATCTGGTCAGTGCCCCTTTTCACCTCTGATAATTTCCCTTTTAACAATGATACGTGTCCCTTTTCTTTTCCAATAAGGGACCTATCCCCTTTTCATAAATACCCCATTTCCCCTCTTATAAATGCCACTATCAAAATCTGATGGGTGCCCCTTTTTCGTTCAGAAGTGCCCATTTCCCATTTTCCTAAGTGCCCCTTTTCATCCCTGATGAGTGCCTCTTTTCAGGTGTAAGAAGTGCCCATTTTCACTTCTAATAATTACCCTTTGTAATTTGATAGTGCTCCTTTTCTTTTCTAATATCCTTTTCGATAAGTGTCCCCTTTTCCTCTCTTCATTAAACGTGCCCCTAATTTAAAGCGACCTATAATAAGAGCAATTCCCCCAAAGCTCGCTTGCTACGCTCGGTCACATTTATAGATGATATAATTATGTTATTTATCAAAGGTCTTTTCAGTCTTCGGTTAAATTTCTTGTAAACAAATTCGACGACGTGTAACATGAACGGTAAAATACGAAATAGACCGAGCTTAAATAAAACTAAAGCCTTGCTGGTAAAAAGGGCTTTATGCACTGTTAAAACAATATATGCTGGGTAACAATTAATGTGCCCAATGTATAGAGTAATAATTTGTGTTAGAACAACTTTTGTGCAATTACAGACCAAACGTGCTTGATCAATTTTTTCAAGCACACCAAAAGTGCCCCTCTAACTTTGTAAGAAGTGCCCCTTTTTACATAGGCAAAGTGCCCCTATTACTTTGCAATAGTGCCTCTTCCACTTTTCACCTCTGATAAGTGCCACTTTTATTTTGACACTGTCCAAAATTTGGTGGATGTAATTAAACTCTTGTTGGCCAACTTTTTTTCCCTTTATATTTCAATTCGTTCAGTGTGTCACTTAGAACATACAAAAGGATAGGACGGCGATAATATTACAGAATTCATTAAAAATTTCATCTCCTGGTTATGATTCATACCGCAGTTGAATTATAATCATAACAATTTGAACAAGAAAACAAGAATATTAAATTTTTCCTGTACTAAACGTCGATCATTTTTGTGATAAATAGATTACAGTTCTTTCCCCCTTTTCTTTAATTCCTAATAAATTTATTGAATAACAACAGGAGCATATTTTCACGATCAAGCAAAAAGATTTGTAAATGCTATCTTTAATCACGAAAGCATACGGATGTTGAGACGAGGAAATCATGATGGAAACATGAAACATTCACCAGCTACTCAACATTCAACATTCAACATTCAACATTCAACATTCAACATTCACCAGCTACTCTCTCTCTCTCTCTCCCTGTCTCTCTGTCTTTCTCTCTCTCTCTGTGTCTGTTTCTCTGGGTGTGTCTGTGTGTGTCTGTCTGTCTCTCTGCCTACGTCTCTCTGCCTACGTCTATCTGCCTACGTCTCTCTGTCTCTGTCTCTCTTTGTCTCTCTCACTCTCTGTCTCTCTGCCCCTCTCTGCCCCCCTCTCTCTCTCTCTCTCTCTGTCTCTCTCTCTCACTCTTATTCCCTGCCGAGAACAGGATGCGAATGTAAAATTAAAATAACAACAAACTCAGGTATAACGGAAGGGGATGAGAATGATTAATGTATAGTTACCTGTACATGATTATTCTTCAGCACATTCTGATTTATCGGAGGTGCTGAGAATAATGTCTGCTTTGCTAGAACCATCTGCTCTGATTGATGGCGGGAAATAAATTTCAGGTGTAATTTGTCTGGATGGATGATTTATTCAGGCACAGGAAGGGTGATGCTTGCCGGATTTCTACTTGCCAATTTTAAAGAAACTGTAAAAAATATATTGAGTAAATTTTTTAAAAATAAAAACAACAACAAAGAAGCAGGAGAACGTATAAAATGTGTGTGGGCGATTTAAGATTGAACAGAAATATAACTTTAATTTGAAAGAGAAAGAGAAAGAGAAAGAGAAAGAGAAAGAGAAAAAGAGAGAGAGAGGGGTGGGGTGGGGTGGAACAAGAGAAAGAAAGAGAGCAAGATAGAGACTATAGTTGTAAGACTAAAATAACCAAGAGAGAGAGAGAGAGAGGATGACGGAAATGAAAGGAGAAATAGCGAAACGCTACAAGGATTTGTCAACCCCCCAAGACGGTTGTATAATGCCAAAGCTATATTTTTCTCATTAAGTTGCACCCGAGTTTATCAATTTAAGAGAAAATATTTTTGGTTGCAGTAGCTTCTCTATGTTATTGAAAACTAAAACATCTTTCTGGAATTAATTTTAAAAGTTCTGTATTTTACAACATGTGTCATTAGAATATCTAGACATGCTCTTTTAATAGGAAATGTACCCCCTTTGTTTTGTTTTGTTTTGTTTTGTTTTTGCATGGATACGGATATGGTGCATGATGCCATTGATCAAGGAGTTCCAAGGAAATCTTTTTAACATAAGAGAAAGAAGAGGTGAACAGAAGAGCTAGAAAAGTAGCAATCAAATAAAGGTTATCGAAATAGTGGTTCAATGGGGGAATGAGATAGAAGGACTTATCATTACAAAAGAAGAAAAAAATTTCGTTAGCATTTCTGAAAGAATCACAAACCCTTTTTGCGACAGCTCAGGCTTTGGTATTCAAAATCATTTTAGCCTCGGAGAGCGATCTGAATACTGCAGCAGTGAGGTAAGAACTCGTTCTTGCTATTCATACACATCTTCATGATTTGACAGAGTTTCAGAAAAATGAGTGGTAACCTCATGGATAGTGCAATATTTTCTTGAAAAATCTTCAAGAACAGTGGCTTAGCGACAGGGGGGGGGGGGGGGAGGGCACATTTTTCACCAGGGGGCCTGACATTTTCCGAAGGTCAACTTTCCATTTTCTAACATTTAGCGACCGAGGGAAGCGAGCGAGGAAAAAAAGTGATACTTTGTAATGGAAAAGGTGTACTTTCGTCTTTTGTCCTGATGCACTATAAAAACATTAAATGACATTTTCGAGCTCTGAATCGCTGATAGAATATGAAATGGTGCTTGCCCGAATATTGTTATTTCGCCAGAATCATCGGGGTGCAACCGGTCTCGTATATACGCCTATGGCATTCACTCTCTCTTAATTCAGCAAACAATCACATCACCTGTTATTCTACAAATCAATCAGTCAGCAGCACATGGATGATTAGAAATAACACCTTTTGTATCGAGATATCAAAGATCAATGTTCGCTAGAAGGCACTATACGAGATTGATAATCAGCAATGCAAGAAGGAATAAAAATATTTTGTGAGAAAAACCTTGTTCTGGGGGAGAACTTTTGTAAACTTTTAGTTGCGATTTTAATTTATTCATTATTTTTTCCTTAGCACTTTTGACTGATTTTGAAACATATTCTCAAAGATAATGCACTCAAATATAACTTTTCTCACTCACTTTACGTGAAAAGAAGTAAACCATGATAAAATAAAATCCCAACATCTCACTATCAACCAAGCAGGCTCTTCACATGATCTATAAAGAGAGTAGGGGGCGATTCCATGACTCTTTACAGGGGATAGGGGTCCAAGTCCCTGAAGTCACAAGCAAAAAGAAGTTATGGAGAACAAAAAAGGGTTTCCAACCCCCGTGACCCCCCTGCTCTCCTGGATCCGCCTCTCGAGGAGGTCAGTCTTGACAAAAGTATCATCATCTCTCTGAATTTCACCTCTTTTCTTCTGTTTTTTAATAATCTACCATCATCCATTACACACTTTCAAATCCCCAGTTTTAAGGACACACCAGCGAAAACAAGACTCATTCAAAGTCAATATGTGTTTTTCTTCTCATATTTAAAACTTTTAAAGTTTTATTGGTTTGTCATAACAAAATTAAGTGATTCATTGTTATTAAAAAAGAAACAACAATAACTTTACATGTTACAACGTTTGATGAATCATTTAAATTAGTATTCTGTATGAACATCAATAGCATAAAAGCGGTAGAATTAAGATGTACTCGTTGAATATTTCAAGACTTGTGCTTTTTTATACAAAACACGATCGCAACTACTCCATATTATGACAAACGTAAAACGTTAACAAAGAAAACAGAAAACAGGACAGTTTTGCATTCCTGCTTTAACATAATGTTCTGGCACTTATGACATGGTGCATAAAGTACATAAGTAAAATGAATGAATAAATAAATAAATACAAATGGCGATTAATGATAAATTTCTATTTTGTTTGTCGCACAATTCACCTATATTATTAAGAATACATGGTACATTTTGTCTTACTCTACCGTCCATACTCAATTTTTTTATTATTTTAAAGTCTAGTCGCAGTCGGATTGCAAGGTGTGCTTTGGCCTGTGAGTGCATTGTGAATTACGGATGTCGCTGTCCATACGGGGTAGACCTACATACTCTGCGTGGTTAGAAGCGTGACTTACAACTGACATTGTATGGACAGGAATTACGGTTTCTGAAGTCCATACTGCTACATTCATGGTTCATACATAGATAAATTCCAATCATTCTTACCCGTCATATTTTGCCCAACATTAATGAAATGCAAAGTTGCAAAATGCAAAAAAGAAAAAAAAAAGGAAAGAATCTGATACAGATAAAGAACGATATAGATCTCATAAAGTCACATACTGGTCCAACAGGTTGTCTGTAGAATTATACCTTGTATGTGCATTTCTTATCAAAACGTTGGGAATATCATTAAAAATAAATCATTAAAAATAACATGATTGCTTGCTTTCTAGCACATCAAATTCAATCAATGTCATGTAAGTAAGGTTTCAATGACACAGTACTAATCGCAATATTTTAATGTAAAGGGGGCGTTCATCGTTTATCAATGTTTTGATGGATGATCTATATATAATTGTCCAACATTATCATCGAAATGGTTTGTTATTTCCTTCACGATCTTCGATGTAAACAACCGGTAATATTTAAATAGGATAATTTATATGGATAAGAACCTCACTTTAAAAAAAAAAATTCAACCTCGAGGAAATGAATGGATTGATTGCATATGACGATACTATTTTTAGGCCGAATGAAAGTCGTCCCTATTTTTGGCAATCTTTGTTGATCTGTGTATAAATCATACTTTTTATTTTGCTCGGCCTACAAAGATAAGTTAGAGCAATGATGAACGTGGATATAACTCCTGTTAACCACAAACATCGATGATTGAATCCTCAGAGTCAAATCGTATTGTTTGTTTCTCTTTGGTTCCATCGGATGACTCTCATTTTTTCATCTCTCTCCTTCAAAATTCAGATTGAATCCAACAAATAAATGAGATCAGAAGCAGGATTGAGAAATATTTTCTATTGTGATATTGTTCTGAATACCAAGGCATTCTTATTTTCATCGATCTAGCTGAAGTCTTTCCAGCGCTCTAATGTACGATTGTATTATTTGGTTTCCATGCCAGTTTATGACGTCACTGACCGTACTTCATTTTCAGAAAATATATATCAAATGTGCGCCCGACAGCTCTCAGAGAAATTGTATATCTGGGGATGAGTTCTTGCTCTTCATTTCTCCCTTTTCATCATCAAAGTGGCATTTTCATTAAAAGGAATAACAAATGAACGCAGATCATAACAGAGGGATGGATTGCTCTGTTAAGCGGCATAAACAGTGTCACTTACTGTGGGAATCATTAGGTTTCTCTAATTTGTCTACATCTGCGCCATAAATAACGTTAGACCGAACGCTGTGTCGGATCATTGCCACATATTAAACTATCCGCCACATGAAAAATTACAGGGAAAGCTTTGTTAATGAATAGCATCGTTCTATTCCTAGTGTAGATGAACCAAAATAACCTTTAGAAAAAAAAAACGATAAACAGTCGATTCTTAAAGCATGTGCAAAGTCCATGTTCAAAGAAATAAGTCATTAACAACCAAATTTTGTTGTAAGCGGTAGATATGGTCCTTGATTTTATTATTTTCTTAACAAAATTGATATGAATTAATGTGCCTTGTGTAATTTAGTTTATTATGTCCTTCATGAAAATTGATTATTGTTTTCGGATTTTTTTGAGAGAGAGACAAGTCATGAAAGAAATATCTTTAAGATTGCTATAATGCGTTCATTGTTTGATAGTGTGTTCTACACGAGACATATTACAGAAAGTATATAGGAATATGTCTTATATAATGCTTGGATTTAAGTCATGTCCAAGTTGCTAGGTCCATGTCACTGGAGATGGGTGCCCTATGCATACGCGCTCTGATATGAGTCCGGGTTTCGCTGATTCCGAACCATCGTCCTCTACCGCATAGTCAAATCGCCCTTTTGTCCGCTTTCAAGTTCGGGTGAGAGTATATGGACCCACTTTATAGGTCCATGGTCAGAGTACAGTCGAAGGAAATTATTGTGCTCTTGGTCAGTTTCCTGTTGGCAAGTCAGCATTGAAAAGGTCCAGTTAGTTGGAATGGATATGGTACCAGACATAGCGTCTGAGTTTACCATTGCGAAAATCGTATCCATTTATTGTTTTGTAGGTGTTCCTTTTTGTCTTAAGCCTTTTTGTCGTACGTCCTACATTAACAAGTACCTGAAGTCGAAGTTATTGGAAAGTTCATGAAGTACTGGTATGGTTTAACGGTAATTCGCGAGTCGTAAGTCTCAGTATATATAGTTAATAATTGTGTGCACGGAACGGCGTGATTATTCGTATATATGCGATCGTCATGTTGCCTATTATCACTTAACTGAACTATGCAGTAGAAATCTGCAGTCTAATCAGAAGAAAACCGATATTGGTCAGGTATCAAGTAGTTTACTTCCCGTTTGATGTACAACTTCTTGTCTAATTCTTCAGATGAAAATTTATTTAAGTTGTCCTTTGTCAGTTTGCAAAACATTGTCTCGTGTTCCAGTTTTTCCGGGTCTACTGGTAGTCGATTTCGTAGTTATTGTCAAAACGTTGAGATTTCGTCGAATAAGGATCTCTAATTTTATCCTGTACTGCAGTATCGGTCATTCGTAAACAGACGCACTTCACAATGCACCCGTTTGCGAGTCTAATTCCTAGTATGAGGAAGAGATAATTCCGAATGGCGGAGAGAGAGAGAGAGAGAGAAAAGTGTAATATGTTTATAAGATTTCGTTTGTAGAAAACTTCGGTTAAGGTCAGTTGGTGAGGTAAGACGCCATTTTGAAAGTCAGTCGATCTACCATTTCGTTGCGCAATGATGTCGAAGCCACCGAACCTGGCTAGTCATAGTATTACACTCGATACACGTGAACTCAGAAGAGGCGTTTGACACATGCACAAGTCTCCCAAGCATCTTAGGTTGTCAGTGTCAGATTGTGGTCAAGTCAACCGTCAAGAGTACCACTGATTTGAATATGTGTACGTCAAATATGTCCCTAGATCGTTAAATACTGCATTTTAAAATCCTATGTTAAATACTGTCGAAAGTTCATGTTATTCAAAATGCCTACCGATAATAGGTAAAACGCAAGTTCTTGTATATTAATATTTTTTTCTTCAAATGTCCATATTTTAGATTAGGAAACGATGCCGCAGAATAAATTCTCTATACAATTGCTAACAAAGCATGAATATTTAGCTCAAGTAAACATGGTGAAAGTGAAAATCTATGATCTTCATCACAATTTTGTACTCATCCTTCCTGACCAAACTGAATGGCAGCTATTGTTGAGGTATCTTCTGCACGAGCTGTTGGTGAATTCATTGTTCTTCAGTTCGTGAGTATAAAGTCATCGTTTCAAAGTGGTTTTCAGAGGTTGAAGGAGTTAAGTCGTGTCATTGTGTTTTTCAACGGGTGAGTCGTAGTTCGTTTTGAGTTGACGTTAAGACAATGAAGGTTACATTTAAAACTATTAAGATATATTTTGTCTATATTAAAGTCAGAGTCCGAAGGTCATCGTTAACGTCTGTGTTATGAAGCACTCTATTCTTATTATTGAAAAGTCTACATTTATTTTAATCATATTGGGACGAGGTGACAAGTTCCCAGTCAAGGTTCAGGAAATACCTAAGTCATCCAGAGTCCGACGATTGCCCAAGTCTAGATATCACAAGTCAAAGCCAAAATATCTTTGAATATATGTGATTATTTTGAAGTGTTAAGAGCATTCCAATGATATATGATTTAATTTCACGTTGATAACAGTACACTCAATATAGGTAAACTCGGAAGAGGTGTTTGACATATGCACACGTCTCCCGAGCATCTTGGATAGTCAACGTCAGTTTATGGGTCAACTCAACCGTCAAGAGTATCACTGATGTGAATTTAGTTAAGTATGTTAACTATTTCCCTTGATCGTTTGATACTGCAAGTTTAAATCCTATGTTAAATATGTACATGTCAGACTTCTATCTTTCAAATTAAGTCATGTCTTTGTCTGTAGTACTTTGTATGTCTTCTTTGTCTTACTCCATTGATGTTGAAGATCAGCAGCTTCCTCAGCAGCCACAACACACCAGGGGCCCGTTGCACAGAACTTACCATTGATGATAACTTTGCCATCAATGGTAGCTACCATGGAAACCTTGATTATGATTGGCTGTTGAGCCCTGTTATCATGGTAATTGCCATTGATGGAAAAGTTACCATCAATAGTAAGTTTTGTGCAACGGGGCCCAGGTTCTTGGGTTGATGGGTTACTTGCCTATTGAATGAGCATAAATGGTCATTATAGCTGGTAACCACACGGAAGATAGACGACCACTGTCTAGTCCGATCGGTCAGACTCTATAGTCCTGGTATAAGTATCCTAGTCGTTTTTAAGTTCTCAGTTCTGTGTCCGAGTAACTCTCTTGCTGATTTGAACCTGTGTCATAGTTTTTTAAACTTTGAACCGGGTGACCAGAGTTCTAACCGAAAAGTCCCCGAAAAACCCCAAAACACTGCCTTCTGGTTCTGTCCATCCGTAATTAAAGTGATTTACGTATGGTATGAGTTGGTTTGTCTATACCTTCTCTGTCCGAAGGAAATGGTCAATAAGTCATTCTGAATGCGTAGGAAAATGCATTCTTCAAGTCGGTCTGAACATCATCTAGTTTAAGCCTTTAATAAAAGTCAAATGATGATCCTACAGTTGTGTCAAACGGTCGTTCGAAAACGTCCCGTTTGATTGAGTTCTGCCGGGTAAATTAAAGTCTTTAAGCCCAACGACTCTGACCAAACATGGACATTTCTTTTCAATCATAACCCTTTTATTAAACCGATTGTCACTATCCAGACGTCAAGACTGTGGTAAGTGTGGCGTTAGTTTTTGTCAATGTCAGTATCCTTGTCTGTAAGTTTTTCCTACAGATTCCGTCCAGTTTTCGTCACTTCTATACTCGCTCCAGATTTCTTAAACAGTTTTCGTCAGTTTTTCGTCGTTACAGTCTTCTGTAAGTCTTGATGACGGTTCTGTCAGGGTTAATCACTACTGTATACTGGTCTGTAAGTTCTCATACAGGTTCTCATTTGCTCGTCTGTAAGTTCTCATCAATGTTACGCCAAGTATTCGTTTTTGAGTCTTCATTTGAATGACGTCTTGTGTCCAACGGGCACGATGGTTATCTGTAGGACTATTTTGCAGTATGGTGTTCTTAAGTTCTGACGTAGGTTTTGTCAAGTCTTCGTCACCATGTTCGTCTGCCGGTTATGTCGAGTGTTTTGTCAAACCTTTGTCAGAATGCTCGTCAAGAAGTTCTGTGAAGTGCTTCGTCAAGTTTTTATCATGTTCGTCTGTAGGTTCTGATGAAAGTTTCCTAAAATATTTGTCTTAATGCTCGTCTAGACGGTCCGATAAGTTTTCGGTCAAGTTATCGTCACTCTGTACGTCCGTCAATTCTGATGCATGTTCTTCCAGTTCTCCTCACAACGTTCGTCAAAACTTTCTGATTTAAACACTTTGCGGTCAAGATGTTACATTGAGGTCATCTAATTCTAATGAGTGTTGCGTTAAAATTTCGTCAATATTCGTCTGTATTTTCGCTGAATATTCGTCATTAAACTCGTCAGTTCCCAAGTTATTCTAGGCGTTTTGTCGTTCTTCATAATTCAATGCAGTCAAAGACCGAACTAGTCCCTGCCGTACGTTGGCCTATATTACATGGTGCCTGATGTGCAATGCGTATAAGAAATGAGACAGGTTCCGCCAACATGGTCATGTTTTCATCGTTGCGATAGTCTGTAAGTCATGATAGTTAAGTCAAGTTCGTCAAGTCTTCGTCAGCATGGTTGTTTTTAAAATTAAGAATCAATTCCGGCAGTTTTTCTTTAGTGTGCCCCTTGTATTTTTAAGTTAACATGTGCAGTTCGTAATTTTGTTGTAATTATTTCGTCTATGAGTTCTTACGAAGAATCCGTACAAAATTTGCATTCAGCGTTTCAGGTAGTTGGCCTAGTTTTGTTTTCTCCTACCTGTTCTAGTCATAAATACGTTTGGTCGCTTCCTGGTTATAGCATGATATTGTCAATGGTCGGTCATCCAAATCTTCGACTTATTATCGGAAATACGTCACACATACAGTCGAAAACCTGTCATGCAGTCACTAAGACATCTTCAAGTGGGTGTGTGCTTTATCCATGTCGAGTTGTATACCTCCTTCTTAATGATGACGAGTTAGAATTCAAGATGAAGTTATGGGGAAAATTATTCTAAAGTATCTGTACACCCGGTAACATATAGAAATCCTTAAATATTCTAGTGTATAAATTTCGAGTTTCATTTCCGGTCACTTCTTCGGTTGATTGTAGTCGTCACAATGTGAGTTCGTAGTGCTGTCTGTATTGCGAATCACTGTCATGCTTAGTCGAGTATTTCGTCCCAAGCCAGTGTAGTGTATTAGAATTTAATGCTTGTTGCACTGTTCTGTAGATGTGTGTCACTTTTAGCAAGGTCAGTGTCAAAATCCGATGTCGAAATATAGAAAGGAATAGTCCTCTCATACACCATGTCGAAATATGGTGGTTACATTTTTGCTTTGATAAAAACGTTAAACTTCCTTTTTTTAAAAAATTATTGTCAAGTGTTTTATCACTAGTTTTCAGGCAATTTTGAAATTTTATTCGACTTCTATCTCCTTCTCCATTACTATCACATATTAAGGGGGTGTTGTCTTCTGACGAAAGGTATATTTCATTCATGCTCTGTCCTCGTGCAATAGTACTTCAATTTGAAACTTACCTCGAATCAACGACCTACCTCTCATGTCTGCCGGGGACAAAATTGTAGTCTAAAACAAAGTCAGTGATAGTCGTCATGTACAGTCTTATGGTGCTGATTCGTCATTAAAGTGAAATGTAAATTTACATGTGTCTAGATTTCTTCGGCAAAAGGTCAGAGTAGTTGAAGTCCATACATATAAGTTCAATATCTTGTCATGGCGATGTCTCTTGTCTTGCCGAAGGTTGGAGTCGGCTCATTGTATCTTTCTTTTGAACAGGATAATGTACGTTATCAATTGGAATAAGACTGCCTTTTGGAAGAAAACCAATATCTCATAATTTCGATATACGGCTTAGTAATTGAAAATGAGGTAAAGAAGGAATGAAAGATTAACCTTATATCAAATTTATGATTTGACCTTTTCAGCTTTCGTGGAGGAAAGTAGGGAAAAGAGGTCATACCAAAGGCCTAGTCAGAGTCAATGAGAGTTGTCATTTTGAAATTGTAGGGGAAAATTGAAATGATAGTGGGTTGGTTGACGCTCCAAAGGGTTCTTTTGCATCACATAGTAAACACAAAAGGACTGCATGTTCTCTGCCTCTTGTATATTTGAAACGGCATTTGTAAACAAGGCAATGATTTGACTCCAAATAAAAAAAGAAAGGAAAGGTGACCAGAACACTTCCCACGTTGTCGTGACAGAATGTTAATTGAATGCCAACGCTTTGCTTGGAGTGATACAATTGGTAGTTGACACTTCAGGAAAGCATTGCAGAGTATCGGCTCATCTCTCAAGTCTACCTACCCGCAGCTGCCCCGCTGTGTCATGTCCAATTTGCGGTGAGCCGCCGACGTCCATCGGGTAGGAATGCAGCTCGGCTAGCCGCGAGAGAGAAAAGTGAAACACTTCTCAATCGGACGCGCCCAAATAAACTGCATATTTTCTGTTATCGAATCAACGACTGGGGATAGCTTGGTCAGTTGGTCAGAGAGTAAACGGAACAGTAACGATTCCCTACATAGATCAAGAAATAGGCCTACTATATGACATGAAGATATGACACATACTTTAAATAATTTGTTAAGTATCAAGGCTTTTTGAATATATATCATGATTAAGGCATGAAAGCCCTTCCTTTTTTGAGTTACTTCTTCTAACATGTCTCTGCTTTAACGTATCTTATAGTGATATTAATGAGGTATATGTAATTCGGAGGAAACTGCATTCAGCGTGATGTAGAATGAAAGATGAACGCAAAAGCATAATAAAATGTGGGTGAAAGCGATATGACTACATTTACATATTGGGGATGATACTATCATTCATGTGCATTCTATCCTTAACCTTATTTCGCAAACAAGGAAACTACTTTTTTGCGCGACATAGTAAAGATAATACTGGCAAGATAAATTACTTTTTTGGTCATGCACATCTCTATGTCTAAGAATAAAATAACGACGAGATTGAATATCGCGAAATATATATTTTATAGTCTTTGACGCATGAATATTTGAATTAGGCAAGAACATTTTGAATCGCAAAATCTATCGAGCCCGATCTTAATGATGACAATTAAATAAAGGAACAAACAGGGACTGTTTAGCATAAGGATAAGTATTACTTCTTAAAGCCATCAACTGTTATGAAATGGATGGTACTTAAACTTGACCTTTTTCGTGATTTCTGTGAAGCTGTCATAAAATTTGCATTACAATGTTATTATTTTATAAGGCCAAGGGATAAAATTCATCACAATATCTCGTGCCATTAACATCTATTCAAACAGAGGACCTTAAACGTGAACGAGGTTTAACAGATCAATGTAGGCCTTTAAGAACGTTGGCGCTCTGTCGACTAAATGGTGGTGCTGTGTTTCTTACTTGCGATGAAGTCCGCAATGTCTTCTTAAAAAGTATCATTCTGGGAAATTTTGAGGACTATCGATGTTCAAATATTATTTGATGAGGTGTTTTCCTTGTGTCTATTTAGGTTATTAGAAATCAACTTCCTGAGTATAATTAGAGTGTTGCCCAGAAAGTTGGAATATATTTTCTTACCTCTTTTCATGAAATCATTGTGACAATAGGATTTATTCTTGACAGATAGAGTTAATGCCTTCTCAGAATATATTAATAAATCTAGAGAGTCATGGAGAGTAATCAATAATAATCTGATAAGATATATACTTTATCAAGACTAAAACATATTGTCACAATCATTTCACGGAAAGAGGGAAAAAATGTCTTCCTATTTTATGGGCATAGGTGTATGTACTATATTGACATTCCGAAACGTACTGGTTCTGAAAAAATAAATATATAAAAAATGTATATTTTGAGAATCAGTCACCTGTTTGATAAATACTAACGGATTTGACTACATGTATATAGTTAACAACTAAATTAGTTTACCCCGTGTATATTAAACTATCAGGATACATTTTATCACTATTTAACATGAATATCTACTGAATTAAAAAAATCTTTTAGCAAATAATATTGTGTACTCTGAAAGTAAAATATTACTCATCGAAAGCCAAGTACAGTCTTGTTACAAAGTGATCAAAATACAATATTGAGTGATTTATTAATAAAAGTGCACAAAAAATGAAGGAAGACTGCGCCAGCCTTTTATATTGTGGTCTATTGCTTCTGATTCGACCAACAAACACGAGGGGATTGCCGTGTGGTTCCCAACCCTTCTTTGTACGTGCAGATTGATTCAGACTGCTTCTGAAACACACAGATGCAGCACAAGAAGGACTTTGACCGGGTCCAAACGGCCACACGATATAGAACGTACGCTCCAGTCGGAACAGGCCTCAAGAATGACATTAATGTTCTTGTCGATCGATCTCCATTTGGCCGATCAACGATAGTGACGTCAAGATTTGTGCACTCTGTCTCAGAGTCATTTTGGCTGCCAGAGTTTCGTTCACCCTGACTAAATTATAGTTAGACAAAGAGGGTTTCAGGAGGGAGTCGATAGTCCAGTTGTCTTGCCGTATCAGGGGGGGGGGGGAGGTGAAGGTAGCGAGAGGGTTGTGCTTTCAATCAAGTGGATATCAATGAATGATTTTAAGAAAATGTCTTCCGGCGCGACACTTCCTAAACGTTTGAACCAGTTTCGTCATACGTTACAAATGAGATATAAGTACTGTTTACTTGGAATCGTACATCTACATTGTTTAATCATATAAATAAAATCAGCTACAATCTATATAATGACGATGTACGGGAAGATAAGCGATCAAACTCTGACAGGTTAAATGACTCTGAATTCAGAGGCAGGCCTCGTTTCATCTCTCCCGCCTTTTCGCTTGCTGACGTTGCTTGTGTTGTCTCCTGTGGCGAGGTGTCCACTGGCATGTTAGAATTCTTTTAAAGGCTCTGCGAAAAGTTGCATTACATAATGCGTAACAAATAGGATTCACCGTGCTGTTTAAGTAACACAGCCAGTATGCGACTTCAAAACTTCTGGTGACGGCCGCGTTGTTGATTCCACTAAAAGAAATGAGCACCAATACGCTATACGGAGTCCATGTGATAATGAAGGCTAGTAGAATAGCACATAGTGTTCTCGCAGCCTTCTTTTCTCGTATCAATTGTGACTTGCGTTTGCGATTTACGTTGGTTTTGGCGCGAACCGCCATTTTGTTCACCATTGAGATGGTGCTGATGCTAAGATTGGACTGACTGTTTGCAGGTGCTTTGTTGTTACTAGCTACAGAATTCGATCTTGATTTTTCATTTCCGTTTGTTTCCGGTGGCATGAGGCGAGTTCCTTCTTGATCTTGAATCAAAGACTGTTCCCTTTGAGGCGATTCCTCCACCATGGTAATTTTGGGAAGTTTGTCCTCCTCGCTCGCGTTGGGACTTTCATCTGGTAGCTTTATGAGTATAGTATAAAGAGAGGCAGCGAAACTCTTATTATTATCACTCGAGTTGTTTTCCGCGGCAGCTAGATTACCGTTCAACTGATGGGCACTTCTCGGAGGTTCTCGGATAGTGTGGTGTCTTGGAGAGTCCGAAGGTAAGATCGCTTGTGCCCTTGATCCCCGCCGTGACTTGAGGCTGGCAGAGTAAGACATAGTGGACGGTGAGTTATGGTGGATTGTTAGATCACTGCTATCGTCTTCTTCATCTCCTAGATCAGCTATCAGACAGCAGGGACAACGGAGACACTTTGATGTGTTTCTGACTCGAACTCCAACTTCTTCATCGGTATCTTCACTGGAAAGAAGCCGACGGGCAGGGGCACTGGAATGACCACCTTCCTGTAGTCTCTCCAGCTCCAACGATCTCTTTTCTGTTTCGCGCCAGATTTTGTAGTACAGCGTTCCCATGAGTGCGACCGGCAAATAAAATGCAATAACTATAGTAACAACATTGAGAGCAATCTCGTCATAAAGGAACTGGATATAGCAGTCGTCTGGGGGTACGTTTCTTCCTGCTTTAAAAAAGAATTGCCAACCAATTATAAGTGGTATCCAAACTACAACGGATACTAACCAGGCCAACGCGATCATAACTTTAGCTTTCTTTGGAGTTCGATTGGCTCTGTAAGTAAGTGGCCGAGTCACTGACAAGAATCGATCGAAACAGATAATGCACAAGTTCATGACGGACGCGTTAGATGCAACATAATCAATTGACAGCCAGATGTCGCAGAAGATGTTTCCTAGTCTCCAACCGCCCTGCAGTAAGTACAAGGTGTAAATGGGGATAGACAGGGCGCCGATGATGATATCGGCTGTCGCCAGACTGAGGATGAAGTAGTTGTTGACGACCTGAAGTTGCTTGTCCATATAGAAGGACAGCCACACCATGACGTTGGCGCTGACTGTAAAGATGGCAATAGTGGCACTGGTGATGATGATGAGGATGGCTTCCCATAACTCATGATCGCCGAACGGCTGCAGAACCGTCTCTGTGTCGTTGAAGAGTGAGTTGTTGTAGTAGTCGTTGTAGGATCCATCGACAACAGCCGTGGATATGGCTGATATAGGGCTCAGGGTTTGCGGCATAGCCACTCGTGAGGCAAGCCAAGCCAACCAGTCAGCTACTCACTGCAGAGGGAAAGGAAAGGAATAAAAAAAAATCAAGGAAATAATCAATTAGCGGACTGGAATACAAATACCAAACAAGAGTGAATGATGAGGCATTTCAAGTTGCATCAGCTAGGGGCTTCTTAAACATTTAAATAACATCGTTTCATATCAGTCAATTCTGTTCTACCCTTGTAAAGAAATCATATTTTTTTGGAGAAATTCTTCGAATCTATTGATGAACAAAAATATTGTGAAAGTGGGGGAGCAAGTTTTGATCGGTACGCTAGTCACGTGCTAGTGTTGTCCCTAAGTCCTATTTAAAATGTCTCTGCCCTCCTCCAAGCAATTGTCTCATTTGTAGGATAAATATTATTCAAATTGTCCGTCAACATTGCGGGTATGGCCTGCCTTCGGCTTGTTTACCTTACTATATCTTTGGGGAAGAAAATATAGGGGGAAATTACGAACGGAGAGTGGGAGTATAAAGGAGAATTATTCGAAGAGATATAGAGGAATGAAAAGAATGAGAGGGTGAGGTTAATTCTACTTGAGAATTGTGGAAATACGTCAAAGTGGAATGAAGTTGCACGACACCTATTGATGACAATTTAAATGGGTACAAAAGGAAGGTAATTACAATTGATAAATAGAAAGTACTTTTAAACTCGTCGATAACACGAGAAGTAATGAAATTTGAGTAATAAAATGGTAGCAAGACAGAAAGAAAAGAGGGATGAAAACTCGGCGACAATGTATGATCGCTCTACCACGAGCCAAGCTGACTAAACGAAGAGGTTTTATGAAAGCGGGACAAACAAGCCCAGTGGGATATTGATAGACGACAAGCTTGGGAAATTAATACCTCCAAGCATTTGAAGGAGTGTAAAGAAAAAACTTTCGTTTGATTTGTCTGACAGTTGCAGTTTGAGTCATGTTCATGGCGTGAAAAATGCTCCTATACTAACTTGTTTCTATTAATATACCCGTATAAATGAGTCTACTCCACCCTTCCCTGTTGACAAAGCAGCAAGGATATCACATCTCTTCTACCTAAAAGTATTTAATTCCAATATATAAGTTTCATAAGATATATTTTGATCATTACTAATCGGCTACGGGAACTTGATGGAGCCAATGGGTTGAATGATCAACAGATTTTAAAAAGTTTGATTGAAAAGGGATCTTAAAACTATTAATAGTGAAAACAAATATGAAATTTAACATGAATCGCGTTACTATCACTGTTCTAAACTGTTCCAAAATGGCAGTGATGTTTTCTATGTTGTATCCTAACGCTATCCTCTCTGCACGTGAGATGGTTTCGTTTTGTTCGGCGTGATTATTGACATTGGGAAATGACAACAATTCAATAAAAACCAATGGAGCTGGGATGAGGTGCCGCTGGCAGATAAAAACACCAGGTGAAATCCTTCTTTGCAGTCTCAGTCCCACCTTGGGGGAAAGAGTCAGACGCAGAGGATTTGAGAGAGGTTCGGAGGATAGTGTACTCGGCTCGGGTAGAGTTTTGCGGGTGATGGAGGGGAAAGCGTGAGGAAGAAAAAAAAAGGGGGGGGGGGGGCTTCACTAGACTGGGGGGGGGGGGGGGGGGGGGGGTTGTCGGATTAAATTTAACGACTAGCTAGCTAAAGATATTCTATCCAGAAAGAATATCATCCCTTTTTGTAAACATTTGAAGAAACATTCAGACCCATATACACAGGGTATTGATTATGCTACCACATGTTTGAATATGCATGGTGAGTTAAGATCGTCGCCATTATCGACGCCATTTTGAAAAGTTCAGTTTGTAAATCAGCTAATGGAAAAGTACATACATGTAGTAACAGGCTAAGTGTAAAGAGAAAGATTACGAAGCAATACAACGAACATCTGAAGATAGAACAACGATGGCAAGGGCATATGGAGATTTATCGATAGTTGATGATGGCTGATGAACAGAATGTTTGCAAGATTCTTAAGCGATGGAAAGGATTTGTGAAGCCATGTCATGCTTATTTGATAAACGAGGATGGGGCGTTTTACTCCACCACGCACCCCCATAATCTACCCTGCCTGATTTCTATTTTCATTATATCTGTCGCTACAGCTTGATTGTGCATTGAGGAATAGGAGATTCTATGACTACTGTGACGTGCGAGCGCGTGCAAAGCAAAGAAAGTATCATAAATCTGTGACGTCAGCACGGCAGACTGGTGCTCATTTTGATGGAGAACATCGGATGTAGCCTTCTATTGAGAAGACAGGAATAAAGAGAGTCCTATCCGCTTAAACTCTGTCTTCTGGAGAAGCTTGTTTCTCTTTCAGCTATTTTTAAACAACATTGGAGTGGAACAGTCGAATGTTTTCCACTCTTGAATGTAAAGATTTACCCGTATCATGAACAAATAACACATTCAATATGACGTGATAAACTGCAGTCAATAAAAAGTAGAAATCGAATAAAGCACCTAAAGATTATTAAAATATTAGGTTTTCGTTTCATTGCTTCTAAAACTATGGCTGGAACATGATTATAGAAAATAAAGTATTACTGACCCTTATCTACATAGATGAAATCAGTGTTATAATACATTGAGAACATTATGAGATGCGCAAACAAAGATTGACAATCTTATAATATTCATTAATATATTCATATTTCTATATTTTGGGAGTGAGGATCACAGTAAGGGTTGATTTTTGGAAGAAACATGGATATGAATACACCTGATCGGTATCACCTGACCGACAATAAACAAATCAAAGCAACAACACACTGTGGATATTTTATAAGTCGAGGCTATCAAGTCCACCCACCGTTGGCATTTGAAATTAGAACCAAGGGCATAGATCTGATTTGGCTTTCCCTAGATGTCCATTCAACGGAGCTCCATGACGTAGATTATTGAAGCATTGCTTTTGTGTTGGCGACGTTAAAAATTGCTAACATGAATGCTTGAGTTATTGATATTGTTCAAGTGAGTTCAGAAAGATGATGAAGCATTTTTTATTAGGTTCTTGAGGAGAAAAGGAGATGACATGTGTAACGATGTAAAAAGAGAAATATAGACGGATGGAAAATAGTGAGAGCATATAGTGAAAGTTCTGGAATTATCTCGATTCTATGATTAAAAGGTCTGTTAGTGTACATGTATACAGAAGAAAATTGAAAAGTTATTATATGAATACATATTGTCATTCCTGATTCCTGACTATTCTTGTCTCCAAGCTGTATACTTTTGTTCATTACAATGAGTAAATAACGGTATGACCATACCAACTATGCTTATAATATACTCATATCGAGAACAAACTATATTGTAATATTGTTTCAATAAGCTGCAGATATATTCCCTTCCTTTTTCCTTGTCTTTTGTAGTTAATTGTGAGTATCGGTTCATGTATCCCTGTAATCTCCCTTTCCCTGTTTTTAGCGTGTATTTGTATTTTATAAACTTTACTTTAGTTAATTATGTCATTTGTAGTTTAAGGGGCCAATCCACAACAAGCTCTGCTTTTCCATAGGCTCCGCCACTATATCTCTTAAGTTCAACTTAATGGACAATATTCTTAATAGTGTGTACCCGTGTTGTATGTATTTGTATATTATAATCATTTTCAAGATGTTGTTACACTCTTTGTAAAATGAGATATTGTGGAAACCAATAAACTATCTATCTATCTATAAAAGGGTTTAAATGGGATAAGCGAATGAGAAGAATAAGTTTATAATTGTTCTCTTTTTGGATTGTTATACATTCAGAAGTATGTAGTCACTGCCTGTACCCTATAATGACGAGGTGTCGTGGTTTAGTGGTTTCTTCACTTGACTCTCAATCGTAACGTTGAGGGTTCGAATCCAAGCCCGACACTAACATCATTTGGCAAGACATTATCCACATTTGTTACTCTCCACTCAGTATATGTAGTCTGCAGCCAGGGATAGATCATACCTCAAAGAGTTACAGTTGCAATTTCAGCAGTGCGCCTATATAAGGAATATGAAAACTTGATAACTTTAACATTCAACTCAATGAAACTCTCATCATGGAACCAATGTTTAATCTATCTATGGATATTTCTCTTCATCGTTGGTTTGCCTTGCGTGTTTCTAATAGATGCCATGCTGACTGTTCAATTTTCCTTAATACACTTGGCTGATTAAAACCAACATGGCGTCCACATTTTCGTAATGGCCGCCTCCCAAACGAGAGGGCCAGGCCGGGCCGAACACAATAAATGAAATCGAGTTTTTCTTCGACGCCTGGCTTCGGTTTCGCTGCACCCCTTCGAAGCTGCAAGCTAAACCCTGCCAAATTACAATCGTAATTGTATTTAATCCCCTACCACTCTGCACCCGCCAGGCTTGTAATGCACCGTATGTCAAACACTCCAACACCGGAAATACCAATCCACTCATTAGGATTAAACTAGAACATAGGAAGAGAGATATGGGAGGAAAGACGGAAAGATAGAAGAGAGAAAGTATCAGACGGAGAAACAGAGAGAGAGAGTTAGGGCATGCATAATAACATAAATGTATATATTGAGAGATATGATGAGAGATTCGAGGCAAAGGGAGAGATAAAAAGAGATGACAAAGAGAGGGAGAGAGAGAGAGAGGGAGAGAGTTAGGACATGTTTAATAACATAAATGTATATATTAAGAGATATGGTGAGAGATTCGAAGTAAAGGGAGAGATATATGGAAAGAGAGGATGAGCGAGTGAGAGAGCGAAAGAAAGAGAGACAGAGACAGAGACAGAGAGCCAGGGTAAGGTTTTTGGTCAAAAATAATTGGGGTTTGGACGTTTGGTGATTGGTTAAAAAAAGGTTTGTGTCGAAACAAAGAAGAATTATTTATATACTCCAATATAATATAACCCAATATAAGAAACAACGACGACAACAAAGAGGAACAAAGGAGAATATTAGTGAAGTTTCTAGCGATGGGGAAAACTATGAACGATTGGGTGTAGATGTAGATCTCATTCACGACAATCGAACGAATAATACAGGGAGATGAGGTTCATGTGGATATGTCTGTGTGACTGAGATATGAGAGCAATCTCCTGATTCCTGAATAATTATGATTGAGAGAGAGAGAGAGAGAGAAAGGAAGAAAGAGACATAAAGACAGAATGAGAGAGAGAGAGAGAGAGAGAGAGAGGGGGAGGAGAAAGAGAGAGAGAGAGAGAGAGAGAGAGAGAGAGAGAGAGAGAGAGAGATGTAAGATCATCTTTATCCTCGTTGACATGACCGATGACTGAAAGGCTTACTTTGATATCACGAGTTAAATCCCTAACCTTTCCCAACCATCTAATGACTTCCTCCCTGCCTTTCATCACACGACATTTACATCAGAACAATTGGCGGCCTTTGTTCAGTCTCTTTTCTTCTTCCCGATCCCCCTTTCCCCTCTCTGTGTCTCTCCTTGTCAGTCTCTGTCTCTTTATTTCATTCACCACGTCTTTCTATCTCCTTCCAAATATCTCTGTCCCCATTTTCTGTCTTAGTGTCACTTTAAAAAAAATTATTGCTGTATCTTTCTAATCTCCCTTTCTTATTTCTACTTCTCTCTTCCTCTCTCTCTCTCTCTCTCTCTCTCTCTCTTTATTTTCTTCTCTCCCTCTCTCTCTCTCTCTTTCTATCATTCCTTTTATGATTAAACCTTTGATTTGGTATCATAGCACAACCCAAACGTTTGTTGATTCAAATCCTTGTTTCACAACTTTAGTCATAGGATTGAATGAATTATCTGGGGTAGATGTGGACATGTTGCAGCTAATCCGGGCAAATACCCCTTATCACTACTACTACTACTACTACTACTACTACTACTACTTCTCTTACTAAAACTTATCCTCCTCCTCCTCCTCCTCCTACTACTACTGCTGCTACTTCTACTACTACTCTTACTACAACGGATCCTCCTCCTTCTCCTACTACTACTCCTTCTACTACTCCTTCTACGACTACTACTCCTTCTACTACTACTACTACTACTACTACTACTACTACTACTACTACTACAACTACTACCACCATTACTACTACTACTACTACTACTACTACTACTACTACTACTACTACTACTACTACTACTACTACTACTGATACTACTACTACTTCTACTACTACTAATACTACTACTACTACTACTACTACTCCTAATACTACTTCTTCTACTACTACTACTACTACTACTACTTCTACTGATACTACTTCTACTACTACTACTTCTACTACTACTACTACTTCTACTACTACTACTACTACTACTACTACTTCTACTGCTACTTCTACTACTACTTCTACTACTACTACTTCTACTACTACTACTTCTACTACTACTTCCAATATCACTACTGAAACAATTACTCAGGGCAGCCCCATCAGTACTCAAGATGCCTTCACTGATAATATTGCAGTTAGATTACCATACGTTCTTCGTTAGGACTCGTTTGTGAAACCTGTTGAGATTTATGTACACTTTGCGGTGAAGCTATTCTCCCTAAACAATTCTGAGCCGTGTATAATATCTATTATATCCTTCTTTTAATGCTCCACTGGCTTGACCTTTAAACAAAACTGAAGCATTGGAAAGAAATGGTACGCAATTGACATAAAATGATGTGAATTGGACTGAATCCCATTTGATTTTCCAACACACTCATGATTACTGATTACAGGATACCGTAGAACGGAAATCGTGGATGATCCTACAGCTAAACAAACATGGCGGAGACACCCAATCCGTGTACCTGTAGGGTCTCAAGCCCTCTACATTTCTCTTCCTTCCGCTTCCAATACTTTTGACTCTGACATTCAAATCTAATAATGGAAGAGACTGCTCTACAGCTGTTCGTGATTCAAAAGGATTACCAATAGGTCGATATGTATTGATCGCACTGCTATAACAGACGTGAAATATGCCCCTAACGCATCGCACAGATGAAAGCAAAAACGATACCTATTCTGGCGCAAATACGGTCTAGACTTGATGAACAGGTGTTAGAAAGCCCGCTTTACACATTAGCGACACGCGTCGTCTGCACTTATCAAGCTATCTTATACACCTAGAAAGATTGATGTACTTTATGAGTACAAACAATCGTGACTAACAATCCATATATAAGGGTTACCGACCCAAACACTCTCTCTTCCGAAAGGTCGCAAGCTGCCGGGTAAAAGGTGTGTGCAAGTATATTAATAATTTTAAAAAGCTTATCACTTGAATTTGACTGTGTAAATGTTTAAAAAGGTTTTCGCCCATCAAACCAACTTTACACATGCGTGTAGCTTGGCAAATACTGGTTAACGCCATCTACGTCTTCTTTTGGACAAGTGCACGTAAACGAATGGACTTTATTAACGGTTCACAGCGACTTAATCTCTACATGGTCAGCGTTCGCGAAACTGACCGAAGTTCTCCTAACGCTTCGGTTTCGCGTACGTTGCGGTCGCGTCGTCCCGATTGGCCCCGAGTCAGGCATGGGGAAAGACACGTAGTCTCGTCAGTCTACACTCCCTTTAAATTTGCCAAGAAAGAAAGGAGGAGGTGTGCATTTCCTGCGTCCCTGATGGATAAGCCGCTGTTATCATCCACAATGTCTTCCCCTTTCGTGTCTCATACAAACCATCATCCCTGAAGTGAATTATTATGACATTTGTTCTGAGAAGAAAACACTTAAGACATGATAAGAGTGACTCGCATACAGCTTAGCTAACTTTTTGAGAAGGAATCTTCGAGTAACTTCATATTGTTCAGGTGCATCCATTACGGCGTTGGCTGTCAAGTCTTTTGCTTCAAGGACGGACGCCATCCCGCCAGCCTTGCCTTCCCACCTAGCTGTTTACCGACTCTCCTCACGTGACCCGTGATATTTGCCCACCGAATCAAACTGCAAGCCTGCAACACACTTTGCATCTAACAACTACAAGCAAGAAACTCGAGACGGTGACTGCAATTTCCAATTTCATTACGCAAACACATATTTTCTTCCGTTTCGTTATTCTCACATAACACAAGCAGATATCAAATTGCTAGAGCGTTTATTTCATCATTGTGAGTTGAAGATGATTTGAACATGATACGGTTTCACTATTATATCTTCCGGCAAATTGTCTCAATAACTACTTCATTTCCAGTATTTTGTCTTAAGAAAAGAGATCGGATTTCATTGCTACAACGGATCAAGCTTCTATTATACGATATCGAAATATATATTTTACGACAGGAATCGTTTTTTCCTTCCTGCTTTGTTTTGCAACATCTAAAATGTTTGCATCGTAATGATGAGCTCGAAAACGAACATTTCAGAATACAGTTAATCGAGGTCTGTACAACGACAAACGTATTGACAAGGTTCTTTATTTTGTTTACTAAACAATTGTTTTGGGTATACTTATTGAAAGCTGTGAACATCAGTCTCTCCAAGCATTTAAGAATTCGTTGAAAATGCTTGCACTTTTCAAAGGGGGTGTAGCATGACTGACGAGACTACGTGTCTTTCCCGTGGCCTGACTGGGGGCCAATCGGGTATGTTACGAGTACGGACGACGCGACCGCAGTAATCACGTGCGTCCAACATACGCGAAACCGAAGCGTGAGGAGATCTTCGGTCTGTTTCGCGAACGCTGACATGTAGAGAATAACTCGCTGACTACCGTTAATCAAGTCCATTTGTTTACGTGCAGTTGTCCAAAAGAATACGTAGATGGCGTTAACCGGTATTTGCCAAGCTACACTCCCTTTAAGACTCTCACTGAGTGCTGAGCTGGCAAGCAAACGGCGCACTGGCTCTCAAAATGAACAAACTATTACCATCAGCAAATAAATGAAGCTTAAGAAAAGTTATGTCACATCCGTGTATTCTACACATACACACCAAGTCACGACGCCAAACAGACTCTAAGCCGACCGATTCTTGGGTATTCTGGGTAATGTAATATTTCTTTGGTCTCAGTTGTCAGACTTGTCTGTATTGTAGGACTGGGTATACTAAAGACTTCAAGTCCATTATCCAAAACGTTCCTTAGACGGACAGCACATGAAAAGAAAGCATCTAAGATGATGGTGGCCGAGAAAGGATTATGGATGAGTTGCTGACCACATGTCAGTCACATCGTCTATGAGAATCGATGTGGATCAATCGAAAGACGAGTGGGACAGAGAATACAGGGCTTTCTATTTACATCTCCTGAAACAACATCGCGTACGAATGAATCCCCTCGGGAATCTTTAGAACGTGAGATAGGGGGATGACACAAACGTGATTCCTTCTACGTTTCATTGCAAAATGTTAAAGAGCCCAGTCCATTAAATTGATGATTTTTGTGAAAAATCATCAGCAGCTAGACACTAAGTCACGAATATTTCAAATAGGTACAATGAGACATTCAAATCATTTGTAAAGAATCATCTACACCAACCTCGACTTTCGTTTCCAATTATTTTCTTTCTTTTTTTAAGTATGGGCAAGTGTGTTTTCTATTGCTGATGTATTAACAACTTCAACGATGTTTCTCTTGTAACAAACAAAAATAATTTGAGAGGATTGAAGTTGTACGAGGTTCGCATGGAATGTAATTGTTATCTACCCACAAAAATGTGCGATGCTCTCATGGAAAGAATAACATCGCTTAATCATTACATTGTCCTACAAGGTGTAACACTTAACTGAATTTTCAAATGTTTTGCAAGTATGACTAAATAATATATAACATTGGATTGTCTTGTTCATACTGAAAAAATGACTTGAAATCAAATAGAAATTAAATATTTGATACCACGGTAGAAGTTATGTGCCCTTTTATGTGTGCAGAAACAGCAGTAATACCAGACAAACAAATACAAAAAAAAAAAAAAAAAAATGATTGTGATTGCTTTCTTGCTTGCTCATTGGAAATAAAATTGCCATCGTCGGATGGATACTGAAAGGTCTTACATGACAAAGAATGTTCTTATTTCACATTTCACTTTGCTCCTGGGAAATTAAGAATAATGTTCATATTTTTTCGTTCAATTTCGCTTTGAAAATTACAATTATCGTCATAAAGTCTTGATTATCTTCTTTTTCAAAGATTATTGCATTACTTCCACATGCTCAAGATCATACCTTTTAACATGCTCGGGCCTGAATGGAAAAACCAAGCTACAAGTGAACTAACCTATAACAACAAATACAAATCGAACTACGTCTTTAAACATGTTCAAGTGAATTTGGTAGTCAATCTTATCACCCTATATCCACGGAAGTAGTAAATCAATTTGTAAATCTCCATGAGAAAATTTCATATTTCATTAATGACCACATTTTCTCTGTCTGGACAAATACGCCCAAATCTAAGTAAAGGCCTACAACGTTAAGAAAAATCTGAAGTGCGAATATCAATCAATTGAGTTGTCCGTGCTAGATAACTATAAAATGTTATAAATAATAAACGAACAAAATAAACGAAAAAACTAACAAAAAGTCGAATCACAATATCAAACTTTTCGGCGCACATGACTTTCCATGAACTATGAATCTTTGGTTTCAATTGCAAAACGTTTAACAAAAAAGGAGAAGTCAACACGATGATTGAAGGATACAAGCCAACTATAATCCCTTCCATTTAAATTTGGTGATTCATGTTAACGTAATACAAACACGGCGGGATCGGTTACCATGTATCCCAGAGTTCAATCTTTGAGATACCGGAAGACCACTCATTTGTGAGATGAGAACCCTACTCCCCTTCCCTCTCCGACACGACTCGTGCAATAATACCTCCATGACATTCTTCCAATTACCATTAGTACCTTGGATGCCGTGGCATAAGGCGGACTTTTACCCACATCTTGCTATTGAATAGCTAACCTTTTCATTCCCAACAATAATATACGGGGCAGGGAGGAGTATTAAATGGCTTTTGAGAAATGTCAGGGAGAGCGTATGGAGTGGTTACTAAGAAAACATGAAACGAAATTGTCGAGTGGCGGAGAAAAAGAAGGAACGCTCTTTGGATGATTTTATTTGTTTCATTTTTTCATGTTCTCTGATGTTAGACGCAGGTTGGTACATAATTTTAAGGTTGTATTACAGCCTTCACTCTGCGCCATAGATGGAGAAAAAAGACATTACTTCACACGCGAATGAAGCAATAGTATATAGGCATAATATAACAGATGCAATGAGGTACAACAAATTGACTTAAAATCGACTTTCCTGAGAGAATCACTAATCATATGAATACCATATAGTGTTAGACTCTAGTCCTTCAAGTCACCTATTTTCAGACGCTGTGAAGACAAATATTCATGTTATAAATGTACTTGTATATTAATTATATATCTTTATATATATATATATATATATATATATATATATATATATATATATATATATATATATGTGTGTGTGTATCTCTATGTGCCTATTTACATGTTTATACAGTTAATTGTGAGAGTATAATCTAATATATTTGCTAGCCGAACTTTTTTGGACCTTTGCTTTTGTGTTTATATTTTGAAAGCGAAAGGTACACCAGTACAATGTAAAGTCATATTTAGCATGTTTCATAATAAGTTACAGACTAATTTGCTCGTAAGTGCCAAGCAAATCCCTTTTTACAGTTTTTTCGAAATGTTTATATTTCCGCAGGTAGAATATAACCGTGTTTTTTTCTTCTTCTTATGTTGCGTAATTACAAAAATGAAATATTTCGTATTTCGTTATCGTATTATTTGTAATAAACGCCCGGTAAAGGAATCTTAATGCGCGGAATCATGAAACTTCGGATAACAAAACCTTCATAAATATGGATGCACCCCCATCCCTTATCTCTAAGCAATATGTCACCTTGGTGTTGGTTCATGTAACGGTAGATTAGCTTGACAAGTGAGTGACGGAGAGGTGGAATTAAGTTAGAATCAAACCACATTTCACCCTACATAAAAGCCACAATGGGGGTATTGGTCAGCATTAAACATGGCTTCAAGGAATTTAATCTAGGCAATCCTCCCTCGTTCAGCGACTGTCAAAATGACAGATATCTTTCAAAGATCCCTTTTGGGTATAATCCCCCGTTTTGAGTGATGTGGATGCATCGTGTATATTTCCAGGCGGCTTACTTCACCATCAATTATTTGATTGATATAAGAGAACTTGTTTAAAATAGAAATCAATTCATCGATAATGGGTTTTTGCCTCAGTGAAGAGGGGAGAATATAATATATGCATGAACAGTTATCGTACAATAAACCAAATAAATGAGTTAAAAGGGACCCCTCGTCGATATAGGGTGTTGTAATTATACTCCCTGGTAAAGCGTTAACAATTAAGAGCTAGATTAGCACCACTTTACGATTACTGAACACTGTCACGACACTGTTAGGCACGACAACTAACAAGGGTTTGTGCCTGAAAACTAGGGGAAAATATGGAATAAAGGTCGACCCTCTCGGTGTTCTGCGCTTTCAGCGCTTCTACGCCACTTGTTGGCGATCTGGGCTAGCTGATTATGTGGTATGCTGTATAATTTCAGTGGTTTAAATCCGGTTGGGTTCCCGTAATCATCAGAGGTCCAGCCTTCCAGCTCAACCACAATCAAATAATTTGATTAGATACTAGTCAAGTGAAATCGTGCCCGCTTCGTACATCATTCATGTGCCTTTGCATAACCCTCCGCAAGTTATAGAATCACATGCATAAATTATTTTTAGGCATGGAACGTCTGCTTACTTTAAAATGCTCGGTAGAAGCTCATCTAAAAACATAAATAATGAAACTTATATAAATTATACAGGCATTTTATGAAAAGGGAATTCGATGCATAAGGAACCACGCAAAATGATATGACAGATTTTGACTCCAGTATGATCTGACGTTTCTGTTATATAAAATGATTTTGGGTAACAGATATTAAATGCTGTATATCATAAAGACGGTAAACTATCTATATTGATTAAACAGTCTAAAGTATTCATGCCTAAATATATGGTCATTTCATGCATCACTAAATGTTATTTAATGAGTAATACCGTGTAACCGAACGGGAACATCCTCAGAGACCGACAGCTCACGAGACCGGTGATTTTCGGTCTCTTCGGCCGTCGCGTTGATCTCCTGATCGAATGAACTTATAAGTGGAACGATCGAGGTTGAAAAGGGTGTAAACTAGCAAATGAATGCCGGAGGACAGTAATGAAACAAAGATATTTTCGACAGCCAGACAAATCTCTTCAGTCATTATGATTTTGTAGGAAGCAGGAGAGTATATCAACAAGCATTTAGGACTTATAATAATTATTAATATAATATTAATAATATTTGTTACGTTTTACTTCGTGAGGTGTAAATGGCTCGTGAAACGAGATAGATGCATTAGTCCTATGGCAGAGGCGAACAGCCTCGACGTTCCACGTGAGAAGCAGTGTGGTAAATAAATCTTATCTTGCCCTGAAAGATCTCTTCCTCTATCTCCATCTCCACCTCTCTCTCTCTCTCTCTCTCTCTCTCTCTCTCTCTCCATCTCCACTCTCTCTCTCTCTCTCTCTCTCTACATCTCCACCTCTCTCTCTCTCCATCTCCACCTCTCTCTCTCTCTCTCTCTCTCTCTCTCTCTCTCCATCTCCACCTCTCTCTCTCTCTCTCTCTCTCTCTCTCCATCTCCACCTCTCTCTCTCTCTCCATCTCCACCTCTCTCTCTCTCTCCCGCCCCCACCCCTCTCCCATCTTCTCTCTCAAATATTTAATGCCTTAGATTTCAAAAGCAATTTAGGAAATAAACTGGGTTTTTTGACGATCCGCACATTGGCTACAAAAAATATATATATATTGATGTTATCTGAATATCATTATGCCCTCAACGTAAGGAGTGTACACAATAATTAAGTACCCTGATATCAGAAAAATGCGTTGGTAATGATCATTTAATTATTACTAATTTGGGGATGTTCTTTTTTCAGTAAGAGACAAATATGGATCAGAAGACCTCAATGAATTTGTCTTAGAGAAAAACAAACTATCAAACATTTTATTTTGATCATTTACTAATTTTAAGCTTAGATCAGCTGAGGAATTCGAATCTTTTCTCATCCAAGAAACTGATAGTCTGTTTACGATCGCAGGAACTATTGTTACCCTAATAGCAACATAATTGCCCATAGACCTCCCCTTGAATTCTCTCATTTTTTCTCAAGCTATATACATTTTCGTTCGTTACAGAAAGGAGAATCTCATTATCCTGAAACGTAGGTGAAACATTTTACTTAAAACAGGTAGATAGGGCTTTGGTATTTGAAAGATTGCATAGATCTAACATACTATCACCTTCCTTCCTGTTTGGGGTTTAGGGCAATATTTAAAACGTTTATCTAATGGCGACGTTAATTCGTGGTAGAGGTCGTATTGTATTACGAGGACAATTCTCCTCTCGTTACATTCATCCCAGGATAATTGCTTGATCTTTCTGTCTGTTTTTCCTTGACTACACTATATTTATAAACGGTGATGGGTAAATCGCTAACGGCTTAGGGAAATAAATGAATTTCTTCCAAATTAGGAATAGCCGCCACGGTTAACTTTTAAATACAAGAAGAACAACAAATACAAGTCTTAAAGGTAAAGACCAGTTATGGTCATGCGATTGCATTGTGAAAGAAACGTTGTGGAATCGATCAGAAAAGGTTGATAATCTAGCATCTAGCATCTGCAAGGTTCTGGAATCATCAAAATGATAAGAAATTTGGCCCATTCTTTGTAAAGTTACAAGCACTATACACAGAAAGATGTATATGGGCTACCCTATATCTCTCACAGACCATGAGAGAAACAAATTTACCAAATATATGAATTAGTAGGCGGTTTCCCAGCAAATTTTTTATCATCATGTATTAGTCAAAACATATTCTTTCACATGATTGGTAATGAGAGCTTCCATTTCATTTTTTGAAATTGGGGCGTTTCCAATACTGGTCTTTACCTTTAACCTCTTGACTACCGAATTCTCTTACTCACATAGCCTTATTACAGGGGCTCCCGGTTCCAGTAGGAAAAGGGTTAAAAGATCGAGATGAAGTAAAGGTAAACATTTAACGTAACAAAGCTTGAACACTCTCTGATTGTGTAACAACAGACTAATATGACAAGAAAATCATTTTGACACGGTCAGTTATGTGTATTATTTATCTATTTTATTGAGCTAGCATGTAACATATAGATGTGTTTTTAAAAGTGGTCAGGGAATCCCTGAAATTGATTTTTAAAAAAAATGCAAAAGGATTAAACATTAAATGATCCAACTACTTTCGTTCATCAGTTTCCTCAAGCGAAAGAGACCGTTTTGATGTTTCAAGAAACGTACGTAAAATATAACTCATAAACGTTTGGATACACTATACCCATCATTAACGAACAGTTATGTGTTCATTTTTTCATTTTGACATAAAGAAGTTCCCTTTCGGTTTAATTTCCATCATTTTGTGACTTGTACGGAATAAGCCATCCTTTTAAATCATAAATTCCATATTCACCGATCCCTTTTTTGTTCGTGTTCATTTCTGTTCGATTGCTTTGATGGGTCGACGGGCGCTGAGGCAATCGCGATAAAATGTCAAATGAAAGGGCTTTTATATTCCAAGGTCTCCTTCAAAATACGATGCTGGAGAATGCTGAGAGCATATCTGCATGACAATAATCATGTAATCCATCTCCCTCCCGGCGCAAAAAGAGGCATTTTCTTCGTATTTCCATTAAAATTCGACCAAACGTATTGGCATGCAGTTACTGATATTTATACAAGTGAAACTACCGAGCGATTGGTTTAAAGCAAGAATCGCAATGTACTGTAGATCACCCTATTGTCAATGGTAATATATCTAAAATGTGTCTCGTTAAATCATGCAACACTAATGCATATTAAAGGGAAATTGTACCTGTACTGAATAATAAACAAGCTCTCTAGTTATGCTCGTTGCACAGGAAGAGTCAGTTTGCTGACGTAGAATTCCGCCTACACGGGACTGACGCACCATGTGACTGTTAAATCTCTAAAAAATGAATTGTGCTATTAAGTCCACAGTGCAAATATTGCCATGCATAATTGACGGATAGGTCAATTTCCTCCACATGTTTTATTGGCGCAATGAAAACACAATGACGCTTCATGTTTAGCAGGCAATAGTGTTTGGCTTTTCATGTCACTCTAACTATCAATAGAAATGGAGAGAAATAACCAGGATATGACACTATTAGTGCCGTTGCATTATGGGAACAGTATGTTGTAGAACGTGCAAGAAATAGAGAGCACATTCTAATCTTATCTAAGTTAATTTAAGCATCTTATAGGAGAGCGTATATCTGCTCTTCTGTTTTATTTTTAAGGTTTTTATTTCCTTCACTTGTAAAGAAGTAAAATAGACGATTAACCGCTGGAAACTGTAATGACATGTGATTAATTTATCAAACAGTTTAATAATTAGTATATCACAAAGGAACGTTAAATCTCTTTCCTTGACTTCATTTAATTGTTTCGGACGTGAATAAATTTCATTTTCATAACCCGATTTAGAATACCAGAGTTTATTCATTTATTTGTTTTGCTATAGGATTAAAGTGGAGACTCTATATAACTTTATTTCTTGCCCATTTTTAAAATATTAATACAAAGTGCAGAAGAAAAAACAAAAAACGGCTACAGACAGAGCATTCGTAAACAAATATTAGGATGGCCCTGGAAATTGCAGTGTGTTACAAGAAAAAGCAACAAAGGTTCTAATCAGGTTACAAACACTACCGAAAAAAAAGCTTGTATAATTCTATAAATGCCCACTCAATCATGGTACGCAATTATATTGACCTGAACGCATCCGTTCAAACGTGTTCGGTGGGCCAAACGATAAATTGACGACAGCACTTTCAAAAGAAAAATGTCGGTCTGAGGATGGACCATGAAATTCGATTTGATGAATATATCAATAAATAAAGAAGGTATTTTGTTTCGCCTGTGTTATGTCACTTGTTCTATACCTTCACAGGTCTCGATTTTTCAAGTGCGCGCGTCAATCAGATCGAAGTTCTTGATTTTGATGGTGAAAGAGAAATAAAAAGAGAAGGAAACTGTAAACATCACCTACGATTTCTAGCGTTGCTGCATCACGATATTAGAAGCTGTTTAGCGTGAAACCCGATTTCAACGCTGTAGAGCAGTATGAAGAGATTCCTTGAGCGTTCACAGCGAGAAACAACCATGAACATGTTTTTATGCTGGTTACTCACGATACCATGAATGGCAAAGTTTAAAATTTAATATTACGGAGAGAGAAAGAGAGAGAGAGAAATGGAGAGAGAAAGATAGAGAGAGAGAGAAATGGAGAGAGAGAGAGAGAGAGAGAAAGAGAGAGAGAGAGAAAGACAGATGCCTTCTGCATGGATAACTGTGAGTGTGCGGTTGAGAAGTGTTCTTAAGACGCTGCTTGAGTGCGGACATAATGCCAAATCATCACGTTCATAACCGCATCGAATACCAAATGCGGAAACAATTTCCTGAATTTGACACGCAAAATTTCAAACTCACTCTCCTTTTGTTATCTTAATGAAGAAAGTATATCTAATGGCGGAAACCTTGCCCTTTACTGTAGTGCATGATAGATATATAACAAGCTTATATATGCAATGAATGAATATGCCTTGTTAGTAATTCACTTTCTTACCGAATCGCAACAGGAAACACAGGATACGTTTTATCCTCACTCAATTGTCCGTTCACTTTAAGGTCACTTGATTCTTCTAAAAACATTATTTATATAACATATTCGACCCCTCACCCACTTAACCCACTCCGCCCTCTACGGTTATATCATAACTGTTGTATTTAAAAAGGTGCCTATTCCGACACAAAGCGCTGAATACTGATTATTAAGTTTGACTCCCATTACGTAATATCAAGACTCTGCAGACATCCAAACGCCCTTGCGTATTGAACAAAACATATATCTTATATAACATGCTTTTTCTAGAGCATTATTCCTTGCTATTTTTACTCAGGGTACAAGGTGGACAAACTCCTTTTCAATTTTTACGACCTTTCATGATAGGGGTTCGAAATTCTCTCACGAACGTGTCAAAAGCTTTGATTTCCTACGATTAGGCGTTGATGGTGGTTGGGAAGCGTTGTCCAAGGCCTATTCATCAGCGGAGGTTTGTTCGTGTATATGGGGGTATAATACAACTGGAAAATCCTTTTGTAACACCTTCTATGATCAAGGAAATTAGACGCAGATGTTTTAGTTTTGTGACTTACATCGACTCCATAACAGGAAAGCTATTTCAATGTAACTACACACCTGAATTTCGAGAGGCTATTCAACACGTATTACAAAGACTGAGGTCAGTAATATTTCTCACCTCAGGCTCACGATATTTTCAAAGACAATTGAAATATACAATTATTGTATGAACATCGCTGCTCGAATATGTGGTAGCCTTCCTAATTTCCATGGGCCTGTATCTCCCTATCAGCCTTGTACGCTTATGGAAGTATAAATGAAAAATATAAACACTTTCTCTCGTTTCCAGAGGACAATGCATTGAAGCGATCAGAACAGGAAGTGCGTAAGGTATTGGCGGGTAAAGCAAAGATGGACATATGGTGACCACTTTCGCTCTTTAACATATCTAAGTCCAGGTTACTCGTAAAAATTTCCACGTACTGTAAACCCTATAATCCTATATAAATTACCTTCTCCGGGCTTTTCCTTGCACCCCCAAATCACAAGCAAAGCCGAGAAACACAATCGCTAATTCTATGCATTCGTTACTTTTGTAGCGGAAAATGATTAATACCATGGATTATTTTTCGCTATGAGTTCTGATAAGTTCACCATTTCTCGTACGCCGGAATGAAATGCTCCACAGTAAGAAAGCACAACAATTATTCACGGTGAAGGAAACCCATACACGTCGTATCGAACATTGACTCAGGTATTGCCTAGAATGTCTGTATTAAAATTTCAAAGTACGTTAGAAAACTTGCAAATTATATACGGTTCGAGAACACTCATATTTTTAGAATGATTCATTAACAGGGACGATGGTAACGGCAAGCAAGTCACAGAGTGCAGTTCCCTCATAATCATGTAGACTGAAATGAACTGGAGAGAGAGAGAGAGAGAGAGAGAGAGAGAGAGAGAGAAAGACAGAGACAGAGAGATGGAGGCTCAGGAACTGTGGAAAGAGGAAGAGGCAAACTGCATGGAGAATACAAAACGAGTGTGAGTGCGGGTGGATTTGAGATGTGGTGTTTGCATGTGCATCTGTGAGCGAGATGTTTAATATGAAAGCAGAGGCGGAACAGTCGGGGGCAGGGGGTACAGTGCCCCTCCCCCATTATTTGAGGTCCCCCTAAAGTGCCCATTTTTACGTAGGAAGAGTGCGTGGCCCTTTTCTTCAGATTTCTAATAGGTGCCCGTTCCACATTCCTAGAAATGCCTCCTACCACCTCTGACAAGTGCCCCCGTCACATATGATAATAAAATAAAATCTAAGAGGTGCCGGTAATAATTATACTACTCAAAATGGTAATCGATAATAATAATAATAATAATAATAATAATAATGATACAAATGACAATAATAATGATTTATGTATTTATTATCATTTTAAGATTTACTATGGAATAATCATTGATATTAAATAATTTAGCTTCATATTTTGTAAAATGGAATCTGATATTACCTCTTTAACCACCATATATACCGTGGCTTATTACCTCATCTATTGTATGTTTATCATGATTTGTATGTTTATCACTGTCATGTAATATTTCATTTATATATCTGTATCGCAATATTCTGTAACCAGTGGAAAGCAAATTTCCTTAAAAGGACAATAAATTATTATACTTATACTTATACTTATTTTGACAAGTGCCTTTTTTCCTTTGTATGCTCTCTTTTCTTCTTATAAGAGACCCTTTCACCTCCGATAAGTGCACATTTCAATTTGACACGTGCCCTTTATCCTTTCTTATTTGTGCCATTTTTCTTCTGATAATGCAGAGTAAAATGCTTTTAAGCAGTATCTTAGACCATGTAAAGGAAGAAAAAAAAAATTGAAATCATCCCTGATGATGTAATCACAATGTAGGAGTATATACCAATGTCTAAAAATAGTAAATTGTCGCTTTGAGGTTACCCTTTTTAGGTGCCCCCTTTCCCCCAGAAAGTGCCCTTTTTGTTGATACCCCCTCCCCCACTTTGAAAGATGCTCCGCCGCCCCTGTATTAAGGAGATATTGAGAGAATGGAGAGAGAGAGAGAGAGAGAGAGAGAGCGAGCACCAGGGAGGGGGCGAGGGAAAGACAGAGTATGAAAGACAGAAAGGGCAAAAAATGGTGAAGGGAGAAATAAATAACGAAAGAGAATCTTTCATAACCTAAGTTGGCAAATAATTTGTTTGCATTAAAATTTAAAAACGCGTGACGTAAGATGATGGATTGTCTCTCTTTGTTTTCAATTAAGCAGGTGTTTCACAACAACGTCATTTGTGAAATCAAAACTCACTTATTTATTCTGACCTGCAATCAAAAACTCGTATAAAATGCCAATGGCATGGCTAAGGAAAAACATCTCATTACTTTTGAGCAAAACATCAGCGTCAACACTCGCTTCTATTTTGTTGTTATCTTTATAAAAAAAAACTTAAAATCTATATTGTATTATCTAAACCTATGGAAGTAAATGAAAACCTTCTCTACCCAATCGATTTTAATACACTATGTTGTGAACTGCTTGAACGAATGACAAACTGTAATCACTTTTAGTGTTAGTGTTTGCACGTCTGTTTATACAAGGTTCTTCTTAATTAACACATTTGAGCAGAGTGTCATATCTAATGTAGGTGGAACATGATGACTCTGTAGACTGTTTACTTTAGTCTGGCTAAAACGTATGGATTGCAAGAGGGACCCAGGAGCAGGTATAATTTTGGGTGTGTCCATACGGATTGACCTTTCTGATTATTTAGATGATAGACATTATGGCGGAATGCGCAGCGAAAATCTCCAAATTTGATTCAATCATGTAGACATTATTGTCCATATTGCACTCCTTTTTTGGAGTTCCTGACTCCAAATCGATTATCTACTGATTGTCGAAACACACGAACAAAAAAAAACGTAAATGCCTGGCGCAGGGCTGACTCTGGAATTCGAAATTATATAAATTCTCAAAAGTCCTGAATCGCGTCGGGGAGATTAAATGTGGTATGGACACACCCTTTCTTGACGCGATCGCTTTCCACTTGTTGTTTGAACGAACCTTTTCATTTGAATCATATCGATATCTTGTTCAAACACTGCGCTAAGTGACATGGTAAATAGCACAAGACAGGTCCAGTTTGTCTGCTTCCGCGATCTCTGTCAGTTGCATCACGAAAAAATTGATTCTTCGTGAACACAGTAGAAAATCTGTTTTTAAAACCAAGGCCCGCGTTCTCCGACAGAGATTCACCTGACGCCGGGAGCTCTTTTTTTAAATCTCAAGTTTAACGTAGCGATCTAAACGAGATTACCTGTGGCGCTTTGTAATTCACGTTACACACGGTGCGTCAATTCGTTGCGATATCATCTGCGCCAATCAAGCCTATGGAGGCAATAAGCTCATTTGTTAATAACGCCAGGCAATGTTTGCACTGTTCGTTTTGTTTTTAAATCTTTATGCGATCTCACTCTTACATGTCGTCCAAGGGCGTGGCAGTCGCTGACGTAGCCTTACGTCAATAAAATGACACATCGTGCACAAGGGGCATTAGACCAAGCTTCAACCCATCATGGCTAGTCTGTTTTAAGGAATATAATGGGGAAGACGGCTCGAACGATTTTGTCCATGCCATGATATTGATAATCTATATATGACTCCTGTATAGCAGAACGAATTCTCGCAAGTGATATGATGCGAATGTGTGAGTGTACTCTATGATGTATCTTTAAATAAACTGAGAAAACAGTAAACTTTTCACCGCATGAATATACTTTGTCTTAGAAACAATCAGAAAACGGGAAATTAATAGAAAACGGTAAAAACCTAGATTTCCGATTACATCGAAATGGACCGTCAGTGGACGAAAAACTTTCAACCACATCTGTGGGTTATTATTATTTTTCAATTTTTTTAGATAACGATATTTCTTTTCACCGCATGAATATATTACTTTTGAGAAACAATCAGAGAACGGGAAACAAACCTAAAACAGCAATAACCTAGATTTTTGGACACCAACTAAAACGAAATGGACCGCGAGTGGACAAAACCTTTTCAACCACATCTGTGGGTCGTAAGACTGACCTGTATATATTACATTCGAGAGTCGAGAGTGCATATGGGTCACGAATACACCCTCAAGAAACGTCACTTTATGATGAAAGAAATCGATCCTTTTCAGTGATATGTGTGTCTCTCACTGACCCACTGACCACTGCTCGTCCACGCACCATACTTTAATAATTTACATGACCTATATTCCGAGGAGAGTGGTTTCTCCAGGAGTGAAAAGTTCAAACCAGAATACGAAAGATAACAAATTTGTTTGTAACCAACAGCATAATAATCGATACATTTTCCTTTAACGTTACGAAGTGATATGCCGATGATGTTGGTAAGACCATACGTTTATGGTAAGACTGGCAAATTAGCTAGTAAAAGTAGATGGTAAATTATGATATTACGTACGTAATCAAGTGAAAAAAGACAAAAATTAAAAAAATATATATATTACTGAGCACTGACTGACATTTAGTGTTCAACTTATTTAAAGCCTCTCTGCACTAGTTTGGCCAGGAGGGATTAGACCTCCCTGCATGGTCACGGACAGGTGGTCATCTCGTCAAATCAGCTCTCAATTTGCATAAGAAAAGGGGGATCATGGGGGACCAACAGACACCGATTGGGGAAGTTTTCTATTTAGAGGGAGCAAGTAGCTAGTAGGACAGTGGGGCTTTAAAACATCGTATCAATTCACATCAGTGTACATGGGACCAGATGACAATATCTACATAATCAGCGTAGTGGTGAAGAAGAAGAAATCTAAATACGTGTGAAGCTAAAGTAGATTCATCTTGATATCAGTCACGACCTCTTCTTTGTTTCTGTATTGCAGTAACATAAAACATGAAGTAATTCATAAATGATTTCCACGTATATCGAATGTCTCTATCTTGTCTCTATGCTTAGTAGAGCGCACACACACTGCACCCTATAAAGTGCAAATGCAGTTCTTGGCTTGTCTTTTATGTTGTTAAATGGCAAAATATAAATATTGGTATGAATACACTGTAAAAAATAATAGTCGAAATAACTCAATAAAATTGAGGAAAAGAATTGCCTTATTTTTATTAAGTAAATATTACCTACGGCACCTTAAGTAGAATTTACTTATTTTGCTGAATAAATTTTTACTCAGTTAAATCGAGTTACATTAACGTAAATAATTTAAGTATTGTAATCATTTTAGATAATTAAAAAAAAGCTATGATAGGATTACATATTGCACGATTTGGTACCCATCTAATCTAACAAGTAACATCCACTAATCACTCACTACTTCTATTTAAGATTAATCAATAATCACTAACACTACTTCTATTTAAGATTTAACCGTATATATATATCTACCACCATCACAAACTATTACATACGCTTCAATTCGACACATATTATTGAAAGGCTCCAATTTTATATATACTTGATCGTAGAATCTTAAAAGGAAAATTGGTTGACAATTTCCTGAAATATCAAGTTTTGATTTGTTTTGAACTGGGTAACAATTAAAAATTGTCTTGTCTTTGCTTAGCCATGTTAAATGAATTAGTAAATGTTTTAAAGTCCTTAAATTTTCGTTCACCACAAAAAAGAATTGTTTTATTTAAAAAAGAGTTTAATTTGGTCTTAATGAATATTCATAAATTATGTAAATATTTCTATTACGCACTGCATCGGTCCTTACTTTAAAAAGATAAGAATAATCAACATAAATTGTTTGAGTAATACGTATAATTTCTGATTTTGAGTTAAAATTACTAAATTAATACAAGCTGAAATTACTTAAAGTTCTTATGTATTTGATTTTACTTAAATATTCCACGTATGTTCTACTAAATTGAAAGTTTGAGTTAGCAAGACTTAAATTTAGTGCGTAAGTGGTAAAACTAATGTTTTCAAGTAAATTCTACATGGAAAAAATACGTAAAAATTACCGATGAACAAATTCTTTTTTACAGTGTAGCACTGGTCAAAGGGGGTGTAGCATGACCACGGACGACGCGACCGCAGTATACACGTGCGTGCAACATACGCAAAACCGAAGCGTGAGGAGAACTTCGGTCCGTTTCGCGAACGATAGCGCGCTGACTGATAATCAAGTCCATTCATTTACGTGCAGTTGTCCAACAGAAATCGTAGATGGCGTCGAAAAATTATTTGCCATGCTACAACTCCTTTAAGTTTCTACAATCTCATTAATTTGCCACACTATACTGCATTGATGGTTTACATTAATCAAGCAGTAATCCCACCTCTCTCTTCCAGTTTTCCTGAAATAAAAAATAACATTCCTTTAGAAAACGGAAGAGCTAAGACATGTAGAATAATGAATAGGAAAGCAATGTTTTCAGTGATCCTGTATAATGTACAGTATGGGCAAAGGGTAGGCAAATTCTGGAATTGAAGCACCTTGAGAAGCTCGCATGTCAAAGCAAAAGCGGACACTATGAGGTTTAAAGTCACCCGGTAACATTGTCTCAGATTCTGAAACAAAATCCGGGATTTAACTCATGCTGCAATGACAACTATAAACCTTTAGGTCAGTCACAGATCCCATGGCTTTTACAAGCCGATCGCCTGTCTGATTATCAAGATATTTATGATTGGAAATCGAAATCAAATTTTCCGTTTTCTTAACGGTTTTTACAACACTACGGTCTATTGGGGAAAATGAGTATGGTAAAACCGGCCACTCAAAGATTTTTACTTTATTTGAGGCACTTCGTAAGTTTGAAGCGCAATTTTGTAGGGCTTCAATATTACTACATATCGCAAACACTGATAACACATAGGGCCATGCATCTCAGATTTAACATTGTTAAACGATGCCTTTTAAAGGACATAGCACAGTTTAATAAAGTGGATAGCCGTTGAAGTAATAGCGCGGAAAGGATAATTAACTCATCACTTCATCATTTAACGTATGACCAACCTTCAACGAAGTGAGGCGACGCATCATTTAAGCAAAAATGCATATCATGACCTTCTTATACACTTCCAACGGAATACATTACACTTGTAAAACACGTTGCTCCAAGCAAGGTTATGGGTGTCCCATTTTATTGATAAGAGGGTCAAATATATTTCCGATGTACTAATGTCGTGAATATACATTTGTAAAATATAATCTACGCCTCCCCCCTTTCAGATGGAATTCATCACCTTGTTTGAGTAGAGGGCTTGATACGATCCTGAATATTTACAATTCTATGAATAAACAATAAATATTAGGTTTTTATTTTGTGGTAATACTTAACAATTAAAGTGTAATCTTGAGAAATGATATGAAAACATTACAAAAGTATAAATAGAAGAGCAGGCACAGTATAATGTAAAATGATTTATCATTCACCTTGTTTGAGTAGAGGGCTTGATACGATCCTGAATATTTACAATTCTATGAATAAACAATAAATATTAGGTTTTTATTTTGTGGTAATACTTAACAATTAAAGTGTAATCTTGAGAAATGATATGAAAACATTACAAAAGTATAAATAGAAGAGCAGGCACAGTATAATGTAAAATGATTTATCATTCAATACGATATGTGTGGTTAAAAGTTCCACCAGCTGCCCTTTTTTGTTACTTCTACTTTATTACCTCCCCCCCCCCTCCCCAAGAACAAAAATGCAACTTACTTATCTGGATCGAAGATGTGACACTCTATAATAGGATTTTAGGCAGATTCTCATTTTTTTATGTAATAAAAATAAATTACTTTAAACTATACATTTACCGAGAAAAATTACTGAAGAGACTATTTTCAGCTTCTTTGATCTTTCTTCTGCGTTTTGGTGCGTTTCATTGGTTTGTTTGTGACAATTTATTTGTATGTCTTTTGTGCGAACGTCTCACTCTGAACCCAATGAAGTAATGTGCAGAATATAATTTCGTTCGACATTCTCGGGTTACAAAAAATAAGTATAAAGGCAATAAAAAACGACCACATCAACAATTGCATGTTAAAAGCCTCGTGCTGTCTGGTCTGAGAAAGCTTTCTTCGTCGTATAAGGACAGTGCAGATGCGATCGCAAGCAATAACAACCGTGACTTGGTGAAGTACAGTTTCATTTCATTATACCTTTAATATCCAATTGTCCATGAACTTAAAGAACAAAAGGTCACTAGGACCATAAAGTGCATGTTCCCATGTACATGGTGGAATACACGTAAGCAAATAAAAACGAACTGCAGAAATGCAGAACTAATATAATGAGAGCGAATTGGATGAAATGAATTGTTTTCGTTTGTTTTGGATGTCAGGTTTCTCAATTATCCTTTCCCAGTAGACTCTAAATATAGATGCAAAGGGAAAAAGCCTGGCAAAATTGGTAAACATGTACAGCAGTTTACGTATGGCGACGATTTTATCAGGCTTATATTGTATGGTTTTAGATCAAGCTGTTTGGTGCAGATGCATTCATGGTGATAAATCTCTTATTTTGAGACTTAAAGAAGATGAAGTTATGCCGAACAATTTTGGCAAGTATCATGGGAATAAATGGAAAGAGAGGAAGACAAAAAGTATGTGTATTTTAATAAAAGCTCTCCCTCGTTGTGCCCTTGCATAAACATATATTATACAACGATCTCCATCTGTAACTCAACTCATGTTCTGCAGGAAACGGCTAATGCCATGTTTTTGTTTATTTGCAGTCCCGTCAGAATTAACCAATTACCCAATATCAGTTATTAATAGCAGATGTTTATGAATATGGTCCAAAACTACACGCCACCATTCAAATTTCAAAAGCAGGTTCCACGGACGACAGATTTTTACGTGAAATCAATTTTTCAAAAGGAAGTAATTGATTTACCGATTGTTTAAGCAAGTTTAATAAATAAGGCACTTGCGAGTGAATGCATCAATATCTGACTCGAGTACGAAATATTATTTGCCAGAATTATGTAATATGAAGAAGAAAAAAATGTTCATTCGAAGATTCCGCTAATGGCAGCATATGGGAAATTGTTCGAAATAACTAAAGAGGTTGACTTAAAACTTCTTTGTTTAAGGGTGCTTACCTAAAGTAGATTAAACCAGACTTTTGTAATCACCTCTTGCGATCTAAACTTCGAAGCTTTCGAACCTTTGTCTGAACTCTCTTTCTTTATCTCTCTCAATTATCTGCTATATCTCGCGTTCCATCGTGTCAGAAAGCTTTCAACAATCGTGTTACTAAGTGTTTTTTGCTCTCTTTTTCTATAGTATTGGGAGCATAGCAAGTGGGCTGTGATTGCGTGTTGTCGCAGGGAGATAGCACCTTACAAGCGTGCGCGGTCGAGAAAAGTATCAACTGATACAATATCGAAACATTGGGTGTTGCTGTCTTTTGTTCTCTTATATGCAACCGAACTGAGCTGAACTTCCGTAAACAGCCGTGGTTTGATGGAGATCCGCTTGCTATCGATTAGGTGGTTGTTCACGGGCTCGGTAAGATCTCGAGCCCAAGCTTATCATGCTAGCGCGAACTAAGGATATTAACTCCCTCACCCCTATCTTAAAGATAAAGTTAAGTTCTGTTTTTGCGATTGGAGAAAATATTTGAGAAGGTAGATTGAAATATAGGCCTTCTTAAAAATGATTACGCATTTCTTAGGTTTTGGAATCATCATGTTTCTGGGTGAAAATTGTATACAGATAAAAGCTCTGAACACAAAAATGAGTATACGGAACTACACTAAATATGTGGAATCGAGATTTGGTCTAAAGTTTTTAACTTTTTCTTGTTAAATTATGAATGTCAACCAATGCATATTGTCTTGAATCTTGTTTATGTGATGGTTGCAAGAATGGTATTCTTCTATTTTGGATTTTTTTTTTAGAAAGCTCACTCAATATTTTGTTTTCCTTTACCAGAACCCAAACTTCTTTCTAAAACTATTCGTAAAAAAATGAAATGCGATTGATATAATCTATCCTGAACGTGTATGTCGTTTGCTGAAAGCCAGAAGGGTGTTAATACTCTGGTAAAAGTATATAACTCACGCCATTCGATATGCAAAACCGGGTCATGCGACTTAACACTGCAACAAATCTATAACAAGTGGGTAGGTTCAACAGTTTAAAGGTCACATAATATTTGGAATTTCCATGTGTAAAAATCGCAAAATTTGGAAAGTGTGTTTCTCATCAATTCCCTTGAAATATACAAAAGTAACTAAACGCCAACAAGAAAATTTCGTCTTCTGACCGAAAACAATAAGGGGGGGGGGGGGGGGGGTGAGAAGAAAAAAGATCCCCATCCCTGGAGGAAGAGAAACCTGAGGAGACCCCACGTAGGGCAGTGTATTTTGTCAGTCATGGATATGCAGGGAGATCGCGTCACCATGTATTGTGTTCGCTTCTAGAACCTATAACAGGAAACCCCTCAGAACGAAACAGAGGGCAGCTTACTGTCGAGTGCGGCGTGTGTCAGAGATGCTTGTGGTATGGTGTGGTGGGGTTATTTTGGAAGTAAAACAACCGGCACTGGAAGCGGTCAGTGAAGAGACCACACCGGCGTCTACCGCTGCGTTTCAACGTCGGAATTGTTGGTGTCCGCACTGCGTTACAAGACATGTGATTTTTTTTCTTCTTCAGCATTTTCTTTTATTTTGCTTCCAACGCGTTGAGATGTTTTAGCCCGTTCCAAAAAAACTATGCCTATGATAATGGTCTGCATGGACAGCAAACTCGAAACTAACACATCAAAGCATGCTCTCTAAACCTTATTGTCATTGGTTTTTACTATTTTGCTGATTCCTTCAGTTCCCTTCAGTTAAGATCAAATTAACATTTTTTTTTTTACATTATTGCCAGAAATGTAAAATGTCATACAGCTAATCGACTGAGTGCTATCAGTTATAAAAAGGTTTTTATTTCTGATTCGCCAAAGATTTTCTTAAGATTTCACGAATGTACATCTTTTAAAGTAAAACAAAAAAGGTGGTGGGGGTTAAAGGGGGGGGGGGTGGTACTCATATGCCTGTACCTGTCTCTAGAAATATAATCTCCAGCACGTACAAAACTCTCCGTCTTCTTACCTCATGCATGCCAGTGAATTTGGAGTGTTTTAGCGGGATAGGGGGATAGGGTTAATGCATGCAGACACCTGAATGAGGCTAAGTGGTTATCCGATAGAGCCGTGAGTTGCCTTTAACGGTGCCATAGTCTGCCTTTCTATCGATGGCCTTTGCCCCGATGATTTCAAGCCCCACTCACGGGTATAGACCTTATCGATCTATCTTATTACCTCTTCTCTTGAAGCTATGATACAGTCTGCCTCAAGAGAAAGTAATGAATTACACATTCAAGTTAACCATCATTTTTTCCCCGTTACTGAATGATATTTATATCATTATCGTAATTTGGTACGGTGTGTAAAGCTTACATTCATTATGATCCGTATCTTGTATTACGTTAATAGGTCAGATTCAAACTAAGATTAAAACAAAAACATCTTTATTTTGGAATCTAATCATCGTGCACTGATGAAATCGCAACTGTTTTTCTAAGAACCCAATATCTGACGACATAAACATATTCATCAAAATAATGGTTCGTTGGGAAACGTCTTCTTGTGTGATTACTATTATGACATCTTAATATCAGTTATGCCTCCAGTCGGCTGAACTAACGCCCGTTTTTTCTTCTACAGTCCCACTCTAATATAACTGTGTCGTGATTAATGCAATGTATCGAAAAGAATGTATCGAAAAAGTCGCAGCATGATTCGATTATATTCCCTCTTCCGACTACATAACGCACACATTTCAGCTCGGTGATGTTTCTATTTGTGTCAATTCGTACGAACTGGACCAGAATGCGTTTTGCTGTCGAGTGCAGGAAAATTGATTTAGGTCCAGACCACTCTAAAAAGCCAATACATTAGTCTCAATTCCAACCAAATACAACATCAATCTAGTATTGATGAAATAAACAATCACTACTCACAGAAAAATATGCCCTGGAGAATGACATTTGAATAACGTAAAACATGCGTCGCAGTCTTTTTTCCACATGCTGTTGCAGAGACCACATAATGTTGAAAGTCAATAAACAGTTCTTGGCTATTCTTACAATTTACAAACGTCTCCCATTTTGATAGTAATATTTTACTGGTGATGCCTATCATAAAACATTTCAAGGTATGACGACAAATGTACCTTTGTCGTTATTACCTCGCGCGAGATTTTTTTTTATTTCATCTCCGATTAAAAAAAATTCAATCCAAACCTCAAAGTCACTGTTTGATTGACGTGTATCGGAAATGAGTATGATTATCTAAAACAACTATATTACGAGAATACATCCAACAACATGATATTTAAAAAAATGTTTTTCATATAAAATATCAGAATACCGATGAAAGGCATTAAAGCTCTGAGTGTAACGCTCATATTAACGTCCCATTAATCTTCTTTTAATAACAGGTGAAATGTGTGTTTGTTTAGATTGATGAAAAATCTTATGCCTGAACATCCGCCCAAAATAAAATTTAAGAGAAATGAACTGTCATTGATGAATCAAAATTGTAAGCTGTACGTCATTGATCATGCGGGCTGCCAGTCATTCTTGATATATTTTTCAATAAATCAATAAATCAATCAACCAATCAATTAATCTCAACCACAAATGAGGTATTCTAAAATGAGGATTTCAAAAATTATACGGCATCACTGCGTAAAACTTACAAGATGCAACATGCACATGTTGTAACGAAAATGTGGAAACAAAGAAATATTATTTAACGCTGGAAAATGCCAAGGTTAAAACGGAAGAAGAAAAGGCGGAACTTCTATAGGACACCACAAGAAGGCCGAGGTCAATACGCAGCTAAGAAAGGGAAGAATGCCTATACTATTTGAACGTGAAGGCGGATCACTTTGTTGGATAAGAGAAAAAACCATGGCAACAAAATATTTCAATGAAATCGATGAAATAGTCCTATAGTCTGGACTTTCAGACTCCTTGGTATTTGCAGTGAGTATCATATCACTCTTTGAAACATGATGGTCACGTTTGGACATAGCAGCTGGCGAATTTGGTAATGCTCCCGATTTTGTATCACATTACATAATCATGTGAGCCGTCTATGTTGTCTGCCTGTTTGTCTTGCTGTCTTTCTGTTTCATCTCTCTTTCTCTCTCTCTCTCTCTCTTTTTCTTTTTTGTCTGCTTGTCTCTCAGTATTTCTGTATGATTCAATTTCTCTCCTCTTCTTCTTCTTCTTCTTCTTCTTCTTCTTCTTCTTCTTCTTCTCTCTCTCTCTCACCCTCTCTTAGTACTTATGAATTATCAACATCTTCATCTCTATTTTATCTTCTGTTTCTTACTAACTCTTGTTTACCACCTGTCTCTTAGGCTCCGTCCCTTCTTTTTCGTCATTTTATCTCCGGTTATCTTGCCATCTTACTAACCTCACCCCTTCTCCTTACCCCCCTCTCTCTCTATCTCTCCCTCTCTGTCTCTCTTTCTCTCTCTGTCTCTCTGTCTCTCTCACTCTCTCTCTCTCTCTCTCTCTCTCTCTCTCTCTCTCTCTCGGCATATCCCTCTTTCGCCCCTCTTCCACTCGGATCTGTTAACCTCATCGGATGTCGCCTTGCTCGTTTGGCGCCTTCTCCGTCGTCCATTTAGTGCCCCACTAACGTAATACCATTAATAGGCGGACCTCTATTCAACTACGAATAAAAGGTCTGCACTCCTACATACATATTGAACTTAACGAGGCCGGAGCTGCGTGGAAATGTCATGTAAAAGAACGGCTAATGATCGATAAGATATGGCCACCCACTTTTCGACGCTGATGTACTCAATGCATGACTTGAAATGAAAGAAGGAAATGCTTTATATCTTAAAGTAATTATAGGAACAACAGCAATGACAACAATAATCTAAAAACTGAAGTGTTGCATCACCATTTAAAAAGGCATAGGAATGACCATGCACCTTTTCACAGAGGTATAGATTAACACTTGAACATGCTGGATACATCACTTAAAAGGTTAAATCTCGCACGTTGATAAACCTGATATTTGTAAAAAGTTGTCAATCCTCGGCCCTTTAAATGGTGATTTGACACTTCGTTTTTAAATTAAACAAATTACAATAAATACAACATCAACAACAAAGAATACGCCAAATCGACAAAAGTTATTTTAGAAAAACTCTAGTACGTATGTCTGTTAAATAGATAATAATAATATTACGCTTTTATAAAGCGCTTAATACATCTACGATGTCTATAAGCGCTTTACAGATATACTATTAGATGAAGATAATATCTCAATGATAAACTACACCATGATACTGCGGTATATCCAGCGTATGACGTGAACCAAACGAAGCCCCCCCCCCCCCAGTCTGACGCCCCCTCCCTCCTCCTGAGTAAACAAATAATACTGTGAATCTATTCTGATAGACCGCCTCCAATCGCTCATCAATTACCGGATACGCCGCCATAATAACGTATGAAAGTTATTCTTAATGTGCATGCATATCGATGGACAAACGTAAATACATAATACCAGCCTTGAACCGTGAGTTCAATACACCCAACAATACAGCGGCCATGTTTAGCCGGATACATTACCCGAGACCCTGAAAACCTAACTCCACTTCTAATCATGGAACGGCAGCTTAGCCGGTATGAATTCCGATTGAAAAGAATGTAACGTTAAACCAGACTATACAGATCCCTAGTTTTTAGATTGGTATGACAAATCATCCCCGGTCACACTGACAAAATCGACAGTCCGACACCGAACCGATAACAAAAACCCGAACATGATTATTTAACCAATTATTGTTAATATAAAAAGAAAAATATGAGAAGAAAGGGAATATTATATCATATTATCCCGATGGGCCAATGATCGGTCGGTTTTGAATCAGTTTGGCGGTGTGATTAAGGTATCTGGGGACATGAAGCCATGAACGGGACTATACAGATACTTGTTTTCAGATTTTATAACCGGTCATACCCTGTCACATTGATAGGACCGGCAACAGACCGAACATATTATTAAACTAGTATCTCAATTGCCGAAAATCGCTCGGATTGGATTTGGGTTTGAAATCGGATAAGCAATGTGACAAAGATATTTGAGACTATACAACTCACTGGATTTTAGATTGGTATGACTGATATCCCAATTACACCGGCAAGACCGACACGAGACCGGTAACAGACCGAACATAACCTTTTAGTACACAGAAATGTCCGAGAATCGGTCCGGTTTGGAATTGGTTTGGGGGTGTAACTGAGGTTTGAGTCCATGCACACGACAGCTACTTTCTCGTTTCCTACTTCTTGTTTCAATTATAATTTAATTATAGAAATTGTCGACTCATACAAATATTTTAAACATCAAAATGTTCAAATTAGATCAAATGAAGGTCCTTCCCAATTAGAAAGCAAAATCAATTCGGGAAAAGAGCATTAATCTCAGCTACATGCCAGGGTTTCCGCATATTCTGCATTATCAAGACCATTCATGGATATTTTAATTAATGAAACTTCATCGTACTGACGATGTGACAAATATTGAAGAGAAATTAAATGTGAGCACTTACCATGCAAGTTCTGATATTGTCATTAAAAGGGACCTCTCTTGGCGGTATTCCTGTAAAATATTGAGAATAAATGAATAAATGCTTAACGTCGCCTGAAGAAAAACAAAAAGCTTATTGCAAAATGTGAAAATGTTAGAGAAGTTGATTTAGAAAACTACACCATAAAGTTATCAGAAAATTATTTAAAAAAAATCACATGTCTTTCCTGCGTTCTTGTTAAAGATGTGAGAATAAAGGAATCTGATATCTTGAAACTAAGAAACAACTTCAATTTTCCTTCAAGGATATTTTCTCTGAGTAATACTTGTATTTTGCTGCAGCGGAGTTGTCCAAGCAAAGTGTTCACTAAACCATTTATCTGAATTGAATATTGTATATAATTGGTCTGTGGAGAAATCATTGGTTTTCATTGCCCTCAACTAAAATATTTATCGCTGCATTGTCACTAAATACTATATTTTTGTTTATTGCACCAGTATATTCCTACTGCTATCACTTTATTGTATGATTATGTTGATCACATATAGCGATTACTCTCTTTTCGTATTGTTTGCCCAATTTTAGGGGATTGTTGGTTTCCTGCATTGGTTTCAGGTTAATATTAATTAAATCATGTTAGACAAATCGTTAAAGATAGAGCTTTGACGAACCAACAGAATGCGGATACCGACGCTAAACAAGAAGCTATTAGTATCATCATCAACAACAACGCTATCATCATCGTCATCATCATCATCGCTATCGCCATCACCATCACCATCACCATCACCGTCACCATTACCATCATCGTCAGCAGCAGCATCTTCAAAAGCTTTTTGCAGGTTTGGTGTTAACGAATCACGTTTTAAACCTGAGTGTTTACTGCCCCAATCTCTAACACGCTATCAATCATACACTTCATTCTCTCAAGATACATTACGTCATAGAGCATTCCAAAATGTCGACAGTCTTGTGTATTTAGGAGAAGTGATTTACAAGCAGCTTTACCATGTTCGTATATCAACGTCAAGTAACGATGTCATTTCATTTCTGTTGTCAGAAACGGCACAAATGCTACCATCAGAGCGGAGAACAATCTAATGTTAGTCGGTCTCAATCATTTGTGTTAGCTGCATAAGGTGTTAGTCAGAGTATGGTTGCCTAAATCTATCAACAATAATTGATGTAATCATGCAGATATAATCATAAAAGGGATGTAGAAATAACAACAAAAACACCAGCAACAAAAGCTGCCAGTAATTATTATATGAAAGAGATTCTTAAAAACAAAAATGACTTTCATTTTAATGAAGGACTTTCCTAAATAATATACTTTGTAGTTAATCATTTAAGATATCAACTTTTTTTCGCTGCCAATAATTGCAAGTATGAATGAAAAACGCATTTCTATATTAAGTACAATCGAGTCATGGACTTTGACCTTCGGCTGAATTTAAGAAATGAGGTTTCAAATGTCATATCAGATGACTTCAGACGTGCATGATTGTTGAAAGTGTATCAACGATTCCTATCTATAAGACAGGAACAAGAACTCCAAGCAAAACCTTTAAATTATACCCCATTCACAGTGGCCTCAAACACCGCGACAGCAGCGGGACTGTCCCGCTGCTGTCGCGGTGTTGTCTTCAGTGTGAAGGCTCGGACCCGTTATGAACTATCGCGGGATAACACCGCCTCGCGATAACGCCGCGACAAACTATCGCTAGGTTCGCCTAGCTACAGCAGCGGGACAGTCCCGCTGCTGTCGCGGTGTTTACTCAGTGTGAAGGCTCTCCGCTATAACACCGTGACAAACACGTGTGATTTGTTTACTTACCTATCACTGACCTCTTTTCTCCAGCAATGGGGAACATAAAGTGAAATAGAAATAAAGTAACCAGTGGATTCAAATTGATTTTATTATTATGTAGATATTATAATTATCCAAATAAAAATATTTCACACTTCAAAAAATTAAAATATTCTGACTGGAAGCAATAAAAATGCTAGTTTTTTAAAAAGAGTGTGTAAAGTACAGCTAGCGCGCGCAATTTCAAGCAATCGAAAACCCCGCGCTGAAGTATTTCCGGTCATATCGGGGTCCTCGCGGGTCATGAGCCATGCATACACGTGTTTGTTACGGAGGTAATAAAAATCACCCGCTGCAGCGTGAATGGGTACATGATATTTATCCCGCTGCTGCAGCGGGATAACTTTTCTACTGTGAATGCATTTGTAGCGGTGTTATGGCGGTGTCGCCGCTCCGCTACAACGCCGCTACAAATTTCAAAACCACTGTGAATGGGGTATTAGAGGAGTTTATCCTCGCTTGGGACGACACCAGAAGTGATTTGACAAGCTTAAATCAGGGCAGACGACACCCAGCGGATGTTAATAATGAATTATTATCAGATCGTGTGCGGCAATGGGGTATGAAGCTTTTCACACTCCGGTGCTAATTCATTTCGGAGAGGCCGACACTTTGGATTGGCTGCCGCTATAAATCAGCAGCGCCAAGGGTTTCCCGTCTCTTTCACATGGACCATAGCTAGGCAGGATGGCGATGCCCTGGAGGCATCTCACCGATGCTACCTGCTTGGTTGGCCTTCGAGAAACCTCAAGACTCCTTTCTATCGTCAGGTAATACAGCCTGTGGCGCGATGAACGAGCGGGGAGGGAAAGTATCCCAGGGGTGTCGCAATTGGAAATCTAAACCCGCCAAAATGAGAATCCTTTTTTTCAGGACAAAATGTTAATTAGCGGTGGTGACATTTCGAAGCACATCCTCGCTAGATGTGGAATTACTTTTAAACAGGTTTTCATCAATAAAGGAAGTAGCATACCGGTAATAGAAATCTTTTCATTCGCAATCGAGCCAAATTGTTCAGAAGCAGTAACGACAATGTCTACATTTTGAATCGAAACTTTGATACATGTGAAATACTTTTTACATCCATTTGAATGAGTATTATGATACAAATAAAACATATTACAAATAATTTTTCAAAATAAATCAAGATGATAAACAAATGCTTTTACAAGTATCATGTACTATCATTTGTTCTCTTTTTTTAGAACCATAAAATATAGGAAATTTAATCTGCGCGTTTTGACGAAGATAACCCGAGATATAATCAATCGATTTAATCAATATTTGGCAAAACGAAATAACATACAAATACAAAAAGGAAGTATTCATCGGAAGTAATTGAAGATAAGTTATTTTATAGACTTTTCTATCACAATTCATTGAATGAACAATGGTTTCTAGACTAAATGTTTGATGAGCGCACAGTATTGAAAGAAGTGCACAGTACCGACAGCAGCCTCGGATAGGCCTTTTTTCGTAATGTAATCAATTTGAAAGTGCAAATCTCTTTTAAGTGCCTTGTTACAATTATTTAATTAACATGTTACGAATACTTGTATTCCAAAAGTCAGAGTGCGAATGGCATACAGGTCGTATTGTTACAGACTAGCAATTATTTTTGTTCTACCTAGCAACAACTAATGTAAAGCAATTCGCATTCAGACTATTGAAATACAATTATTGATAACAGGTGAATTGAATGATTTGTTTCTAGGTACTTAACAAGGATTTGTGCATTAAATTTGATTAAAATACGAAAATAATATATTCAGGAAACTTCCAAGTCTCGCTCAAGGCTCTCAAAGTAACAATAAAGCTACTTTTTCACATTCCTAGGCTACAAGAGAATAAATGAGAAAATGCTTATTTTGAAAATATAGATTTGGATTCTTCTTCGATTCGAAATCTTGGAAATCATGTATATCAGAGCGCCTCATCGACAGTCAGGAAAAGCGGGCGAAGAATAAGATTTTTTTTTCCCGAGAGATATTTCACTCCCAATTATTAATCGCACCGATCACTTGGGCATCGGAGGTTGCCAAGTAATTCGAACTTTTATTTATTTGGTATTGATTTTATGATCCCTGACATTTTGGGTAATGGAACATTTCATGCCATTGGAAAGAGGAAGTACTGACATTTTGGATATACACAGATCACCGAGTTCACTCTAACACAGAATTGAGGGGAACCGGAAGGCAAAAGGCTGGATTGAATGAATTACTTCTTCTTTTCAATTTCACGGGATTTTTATTTTGCAGAGAAAAAAATAATAACGAAGAGAGAAAGCTGTAAAGGAATTGATACTGCGAATTGGATAGAACAAAGCAAAGGCAAATTATGATATAATAAAAATGGTAATTATTTATGTAAAATTATCTCACAGTGAATAACTAACATATATCTTGCTCTTCATTCTATACGTAAAGATTAATTTTCTCCAGTATCCACCTATTTGATATTTTGATTCATCATCATCATTATCCCCCCAAAAATGTTACATCTACAGCAATTTTAGAAGTCCAACCATACATTTTTTCAGGGTAAATACCTTTAATACAAGACACCATGAAGGGATTTTGATACCGCCATTTAATCATGAATCTAACCGCCCAACCGATCATAATCTGTGACAATTATTGTTGCAATGTGTCCTTAGGTATATTCGTGCAAGGATGCTTAGACCAGGGCATGGTCTTCCCAAGGCCCTTGTTAAACATTGTAAGTCTTGAAATTACTTCAGAACATCTCGTGTCTCCTATTCAATACAATGTAACATGAATCCCTCCCAACAGACGGCGTGCCAAAAGAACATTCGATACTTTCTTTGACAATATATAGCTCCTACCGTCGGCAGACGACCCGTGTTCTAAGCCCGGCTGTTTCAACTCCGCTTGACTCGGGCTACAATTTGCATACCCCTGTCTTCTGGAGAAAACAACTTGATTATAGCCCCAGTCTACGCTCCTTCACCACTTCCAAGAGATAAGATGCCGAGGAACCTTTTTCCCCATCTCGTTTTTCATCTCCGGTAGACGAAAGGGGGCACCGAGTTGAGTGTGTATGGCGTGAAGCTCTTGAAAAATAATTTGTTTGTACTGCTCCTCATGTGTTACCCCCAAATGTAACTCTATGCGTAATTTCTAATATCTAGATTGGATTGCGCTCGTGATGGGTTTCCGCCGCTGTTAGGCCTATGCTGAACTCTTCTCTATAAAGAAGGAGGAAAGAGAGAGAGAGAGTGAGAGAGTGGTGAGAGATGAGAGACAGAGAGGGGGAGAGAGGGGAAGTTGAGATAGAGAGACTAGAAATAGTGATTATAGAGAGAGAGAGATAGAGAGAGAGATAGAGAGAGAGAGGGATAGAGAGAGAGAGAGAGAGAGAAAGAGAAAGAGAAAGAGAGAGAGGGGTAGAGAGAGAGAGAATGAGTTTCGGAGGGGATAGGTGCAGAAGACCAAAAGGAAATCTTCAACATTGCATTTTTGCGCGATCCCCAGGGTATGGAATTTGAGAAGAGTGATGCTGACACCACGTGACGTGCGTGGTGTTGCCTCATGTACAAAATTACTCCCGATATCTTCTCCCCCTCCCTTCTCTTTCCATATCCCCCTCTCCATCTATCTCTTTCTCTCTCTTTCTTTATCGCTTTTTATCCGCCCTTCCACCCAACATCCGCTATGATTACACCGGTATCGGTACCTCCAAAGTTTTTTCGTTTGGCGTTCATTACATTAACTCGGCATTGATACAGCTGCATTTGCAATCAGTATAACTGATTTGCTTCATTCCTCGTCAATATTGCAGGCGAGGGGGACCCGAGAGACAATTTGAACAGTGAATGGATAGTCTGAATTTAAGTGGGTCAACCATTTTTATTCTTAATTAAGTTTGCATGATCGTACAACACGGACAAGTAGTGGCTTTCTTCTTGGTATATATATAGTTTTTCTTTATTCCTGATAAACCGAATACCGAGATATGAAACGCAATTTCTGCAATCAAGTGACCTTCGAACTGTATATGAACATTGATAGCAACATGTTTTATGCAAGGAACCTTGCAGGAAATGGATTACGAGAGTGGAGCGGAGATTTATACCATTTTCATCTCTGCGGCCGCGAAGTTCACGTCACAAACTAATCAAAAACTGAATTGAATTCATCCTAATGCCATCTCCTGTTCCACAAAGTTCAGAGAGGATACGGGCCAATCCAATTAAAACAATACAATAACGAATAACAACGTCAAGTCCCACATAGCAGGAGATAATGGCAGATTCGTTTTCAATGTCCCTAGAATTAATTGGCATGTGGGGGAAATCCATAATGTATTAGTAGGTTATTAATATTTCTAAAATATAGATTAGTTTATTAATGAAATTAGTAGAGAAGGTCGTTGCTCTGCACACGATGTATGGTGTCGTTGAAATAATCTACAAAAATCTAACGGTATTGCGTTGAGTAAAGGTGAATTATTCAGTTATTTTTAGTGGTTTCCATTAATAGGTTATGCTGGTATATGGCCATTTTTCATGCATAATTCAAAACTCACTTGATAACGGAAATTGGATTTCATGTAGCGGTATTTTGTTGGACAGTATATAAGGTCACGGAATATGGCCGGTATTAATAGTAATGGAGTTCAGAATGATGCAAAAAAAGTCGAAACAAATACCAAACTCGTCGATTTTTACAATTCTGACAGACAGTCCATGAATACATGCCGAACTAATGAAGATATAACATTGTATTCAACGGCAAAAAAACTAAGAAAGTAGCATCAACAACGACAAAACCAAAACCAAAAACCTCCACAGTAAATAAGAGGTATATAACCAAAGTATGAGTTATAATATTTGTTGTAAACCACTGAATTTATATGGAGACACATAACGTGACACATTTTGAAAGTGATCTAAATAAAATCCGATTCGACATGAACTTCCACACCCACTTCCCGACTGCTAAAAGTATTAAAATGACAGATCATCGATTTCGAAAACTATCCCAAATCACTCTCTGTTCCACCTACTTCATCGTTTGTGATTGAGAATGATATAGCCATAAGCCCTTTACAGAAGGCTGTCTTTTTAAATCATGGCAGTATAATGAACGGTCGGCCGCTGAGATGTTTTACGGACTATCAGCCATGCGTGGAAGATTAACATCAATTTTGAGTGATGGCATGTCACATGCGCAGGAGCTTTTTACCATCATTTTATTACCAGGGGCGGATGGAATTCTCTTCATCTCTGAATAAAGTTTTTGAAGGTAGGGGATAGATTGTTCAGGAAAGAAGTGATTCAGGGACGGAGGGAGACTCAAGTATGACTTAACAATGCAAAAATGGTTGAAATCAGTATGAAATTGGGATTGTTAGCTCTTATTCATTTTAAAGAAGGAAGGCGAAAGTTTTAACCCTATCGCAAACCATACGATCTGACTACGATCCGACCGGACACACCTTCGCAAAGTTTTGAGATCGTAGTCGGATCGTAAAGAGTGCGTTGGGATTAAAGCCAGTCAAACACAATACAATCCACTTTGATAGGATTTCCGAATTAACCGAAATCTTAGACGTGAAGAGTTATAAAGGTAAAACATTCACGAATGAGGTTACTCAATGTCATCTGTATAGTACAAATGAAATTGTGAGCTAAGGCAGTTCTTCCTGACGGAGAAAGTGACAAAATTGCATGAAATCGGGGATAGCCAAGCGACCAAACTGACGTCACTACGAATCGCAGCCAATCAGGTCTTTTCTTCATCAGTTGGGATGCCACCAATGTCTAGAGATGTTTTATTTCGAGGGGGTTGTAATGAAACATTTTTGCAATAGAAACATTTTGTTATTTCAAAGGTATTTACGACGGTTCATCTCCTGCAGGGCCATAGCCACACCTTTCGCTTTGTGTTTATTCCAGAGGAACTATTCTTAGCAATAACGACCGCTTCATCACCCATTTTATCCCGTAACGATAGATAAATTATGCTCTATCCTTGAACAGATTGGGTGATTTATGAAAACGACAGTGTGGAGATATTCCCTCAACATAATGTTACTTGTGAAAACAAGCACGGTAACAACATTGACCGACGAGGAATGAAAATGTCAGACGATCGCATTCCGAGGCGGATGGAGGTTTCACTCGCGCCCTTTCACTTCTCGTTCCCGCCAAAGTGATGGCAAGTAACTTTATTGGCGCGTCAGAACGGATCAAAGCAATAACGACATACATCGGTGAAGATGGCGGGGAAATTGGAAGCAATAATAGAGATAACAATCATACCGTGCTAAACCCAAGCACCCATTACAGAGCGGCAATAGAAGTGAAAAAGGGGCCGTTGTTGTAAAACGAAATGGTCCTTACTTCGAAGCAGGGAGCTTGAAGGTTGTTCCTCATTCGCTAGCATTTTGACCCCTATGAGATTTGATAGGTACACTGCCCCCACACCTAATGGAATATATGCAAAAGCCCTCGACAGCATTCTTATTCGTATTCTGATACTTTTTCCATGACTGAATTCTTTTGCCTTGTGGGTGTAATTTCCTTCCCCTGGGCTCTCAATCATTTTAAATGTCGTGTATAGGTAAAGATGCATATCAAAAAGCTATCAAGGAAGCTAGTTGCTGTCCCCCACTGCATGCTATACACAATCAGTCAACGCCGGTGATGTGTGAAGAAAGGGGGACGGCATGAGGGCTTTAATATACGATGTCCGCAACAATTAGCATCACCGTTGGGCCTTACACAATTTGTATGTGGCGTCTCTTTCCCGCTTTGGCAGTGGACTATCTTGAAGGGGAGTGGAATTGGAAGACGCATTGGAGCGAGATGTTGTGGCATTCCGATACACGCTTCCTTATCCAATTTCAATCGAATCGTATACGAACTTTCAGAAGTTTCAAGGCCAAAACCCCTCCTCTCTCCTTCTTTTTCTTCCCCTTTTATTTGCTCTCAATCCCGCTATTTCCCCACTTTTTTCTCCCCTTTTCTCCCCGAAGCATTTCTGTCTTTGGTGCGTAAAATGGACATTTTGTACGCAATTTACAGATGTTGTTCTGGTTGTTGAGCCCGTCTGATATTCGAGACTCCATACCTCCATACGTTAGAATGGACACGTCCAACCATTCATCCGTCCGCCTCCCCTCCCTCATCCCCCTCTCTCTCGTTCCTGTCTTAATATTCCGTTGCTTTACCTAAGATAGTGCCTACAACCCTATAGACAGACAATTTATTGATATAGTTATTGTAACAAACGACAGACGATATCAGACCCACGCAAACATGATTTTCATTTCTCTCAATTTGATGACGACAATAGAATACGAAGAACGTCCAAACGTACCATGTTGTCAAAAATGCAGTCCTCGAATGAACATCTAATTGACATGCACTACTGCCTATATGACTTCATTAGACAGTTAACTATATGCTTCAGAGCATCATGGACACTGTTGATATATCATGTTTCCCACTCGTTGGTACTCGTGTTTGAACCTTCATGTGACCGTATCAACTTAATTACGATTCATTCGTTGACGTGCTTTCCATCTGTATTTATTTTTTACACAAATTTCCATCTGGTATTTGTTTGCGAATGTTACGCTTTGTATCCGAGTGAAACGTATAGATAGAGACCAATGGTAACCAGGGGATTGTTTCACAAAGACTAAGATTGGATTAAGTTGGATTTAAACTATGGCAGGCCGTTCATGACACTGTTTGCTTTCAACATTTACTGGCATCGGTCGCTCAAGGGACTTTCAAATCGTGGTCATGAATGTACAGAATATATATTTTTCGATAATTCATTATGGAAGGAAAACAATATTATCTAAATATCATAATGGTGAGATCAACTGGTAGCATGAATGGCCTGCCCTAGTTCAAGTCGAACTTAAGTCTATCTTAGTCTTTGTTAGACACTCCCCAGGTCTATTAAAACTGTTATGTTTTTCTTCTTATTTGTCTACATGTATCATTTTGAATTTGTAATGGTAATGTCGAATTGCCTTTGTAAAAAAATAGTATGTTACTGCTTGGAAAACTAGCCTTTTCAACCTGTCCTGCTCGTCAGTATCTTTATATATATTTATATATATATATATATATATAATACATAAAGTTTAAATGAATGAAAGACATTAATAAATGAATACGTAAAATGACAAATCAATTAATTAATTAAAACTAATTAAAAGTTAATTAATATATTAAGTAATTAAAAAAGTATAGTCGATAATTTTGTAAGCAGGTAGAATAACAGAACACTAAATGGAAAAAAGAATTATAGCATACTATAATGCTCAATGAATATAATATTCACTAAATCTGAGTATCGCATTTTCGAACAGGTTTCCTGTAGCGAATAAGAACGTTGTAGTAAGTTCCCATCTTACGTAGATAACAGAGGCCGCTATGATGCTTCAAACACAGCACAGTGATCCGAGTTACCTCCATTTTTGGCACATTCTCTTCTCTGAACTTTGCCTTACATAATAATGTTCTTCCCTGTGTAAAAACTGTTCATCATTGGATTGAATCGTTAAACATCTCATCAAGGTACCTGTAACAATGTTTATTTTAATACAATTATATCCCTTGTACCGGACATACCAGCAGGAACAATCCATATTATATTAAACTACTGCAATTTCGGTATTTTATCGATTACCAATATGCTATCAAATTTTATCATAATATTATCCCGACCGGTATCAGGAAGATATACATTCCTGTGTATACATATTGGAACGAGACATTCGATTCCCGTCATTGTATATGGAACACCCGAACTGGAGGCATGCAACCTCGGTAATGGCGGCAACGCTTTGCTTTTATAGAAAGAACACGCAACATCAATCAATGAAACCGTACGTCACCGCTTTGATCTGGTTCGAGAAAAATGTGGGTCGTCTGTTCTCATTTTTGTTATGATTCTTTCCCCTTTTCCCCGCCTATACCTATTTACCCACGAAAGCGATTCCAAATATAGAGCATAAAACCGGAGGTGCAGACTTGGATATGAAATTGCCATCATGATAACATCTTGAATGGCATTTTTAACAGCCAATGGCATTAATGAACGGGTGGAGGAATACTTCCGTGGCTGTTAATGATTACGGCCTATTTAGGAAATCCAAGGTTATTTCTCTCTCGATGATTAGGGTTTAAAGCTGCTCTGGCTTACAAATTATAATTTTTCATATTTCTGAAATGAAATTATAATTTTAGGGGACTCGTCCATTTGAGCTTCATAAATTTAATATCATCATCATTTTTCTTAGTTCATGTCTCTTTAAAGATCATATCAATTTGCAAAAATAAAAGTATACCATTAATTTACAATGTAATAACTCGTTTTGTTCAAACTGCTCGCTTTTACACTTTGATGGCGCCGAATAGAAGCGTTAGTCCCACATGTAGGTTAAAAATTCGCTAACCGTCGACCTCTTTCGCATCTTCTAGAACATGCCGCTCGAAGCACGTTTTCACAACGTAACAAAATTCTCCGTTCAAGGCCCTTGGTTAACCCCATGTTCGATATTCTACGCAATCAATCCATTTAGCTTTAAGTCATGGATGTCCCGATGTAATTGATGGGAACACGAAAACTGAATAATTATAGTGGTAAGGTTTAGGCGACGACTTTCTATCACGGTGGTCTTGATTCTGTTTAGTTTCGGGAGAGCAGAATGGTCATTATAAAATTGTGGAAAGTTGAATTTTTGTACATAGTAAAGAAGTCATATATTTAATGGCATTTTGGCAGAAACTGTCAAGATATATATTATATATATATATATATATAATTTGTTTAATAGGCTAAATATAGTCTGGTGTATTTTATTCTTAAATCAACTTAATTATAATGGGGGATCCACAAACTACAAGCACTGCTTTTTAGTGGATCCCCCATTTCCTTAGAAGTTAAGAATTTCTTGTAATGATTTTATTATGTGCAAAGTGTATTTGTATAGTTACCAGATAAAATGAATTATGTATGAAAAAAATGTAATCACTTTTGTTTATCTTTTTGTTGGAAATGAAATAAATATGAATTAAATTGAATATGTTGTTGTTTTAAATGCCTCATTCACAACAAAATTACCAACAAAATTATTCATTCCAATCAAAAGAGTATTTATAAAGTTATTATTTGAAATATGAGAACCTGAACAATCATGCGTGTTGTTACATTAAACATGGGAATAACCAAATATTATATAGCTCAAGAAATATTTTACTTCTAACAAGTATACAGCACTCACTCGAGACCTAAAATTTACCAAAGTGAAGTTGCAACATTTACCGCTTATATACAAAGCTGTGAGACCAAATACCGCCCTGTGGCACTCTACCTACAACCAATGATTAAAAGCGCCGTACAGGTAGATGAGTTTGCAGTATCAGCGGTCGAGCTATAACATACATTTAGATTTGAACCTAACTTGATTAATTTCATGTGAACGAGCGAGGAAATCTAAATGGTATTTGATCAAATATAAAACAGATCTCGTCTTCTGATCATGAACATAGTTCTTCTTTTCGATTCTATAAACCTCGGGAAGATCTACCAAAGATGTGAACATAATGTAGATATCAGCAGTGCACTTTGGATGGAGAGTATGGCTCACAATTGTATCCGCGTCAGTCTTGGTAACGCCTCATTGAACCGGCAATCTGGTATTTTGAGTCTGAATTGGCGGAGGAGCAGATCATTAAAATTAATAGTCTATTATGGTCTAGAACGATACTAAGAAATGTTTCTACATGTATTGCCGAAGATAATTTTATCGATACAAATACTATTGTTTTACCTTTAATTTTAATCTTTTCACTTGCTTTCTTGATTGTCAACCTCAGCAATGTGATTTGAAGAATAAACCCTTTCGGGCCTAGCTCATTGCCAAAAACTCAAAAAGAATATCACAATAAACTAAAAGCTGGCCTTGTTTGGGACTCCTCTTACAAAAATTGACAAAAGGTAGGCTGGGTAGGTTGCCAGAAAGAAAAGAAAAAATAATACTGTGGGTAATTTTTGTTTTTTTCTTTAAATATTTTTACCGGCGAGAATAAAGCTTATTCCTACATTTATCTGGGTAAACTTCACGCAAAATTCAAGCAAATAGTACGTTTCAAAAGAAGAGACGAGAGTGTGTAGTGTGTAGTGTGTAGTGAGGGGGGGGGGGGAAGAAGTGACTAGACAGGTAAAAAGGGTGGGTAGCACGGGAAATGAACAAGACATAAGAGAAACTGACATAGAACGGAGGTAAAGGTCTGTCTTTATTCTGTCTTAATTCTTGGTTGTTGAATGATGGATGAGGGTGAATAAAGTCATCCTCAGTGGTCCCTCTAGTTTGGAAGGCATCTGTCACGTCAGGAAGGATAAGACTCTTCTAGCATCTGCATGCTAGTAAATGAAACCTGACAAGCATGGAGAAAGGGAGCACTTATAGCACCCCTTTTAGGAGATACCAAGGTTTGATTATAAATAAACAATTAAGTACAGGCATAAACGATTAACTATAAAATAGAATTTCCAGCTTTATGAGGGTCGTTGATTGATTTTTCCAAAACGGGGAAATGGAAATGCTTTTGATGGGAGCACACACTGCCTGGTGCATAATTATCACCGTAAGAATCTGAGTGTACGTGTGTGTGTGTGTGTGTGTGTGTGTGTTTGTGTTTGTGCGTAAGGTGGGGGGGGGCGATCTAAGAGCGACCCAGAGGAGGAAAATCCGTCTGCATAAATAATACCTGTATTACAACGAAAGTTGTAGCAAAAGAATCGCATCTAGGATGAGGAAGGTCAGGAAAATGGACTTGCCATTCTCTAACCCCCTTTTCTCCCAACCCCACCAAACTCCCTCTTCACTCTCCTCGATCCACTCGCCCCTTTTGATGGATATTGCTCCGGTGAACTCGTTTGCAGGCCTTCTCAAAACAATTCCAAAGGGAGAGGGTATTTACACAGTCTCTAGAGCTTCCTTTGTCCTATACAAGCATCTCATAACCTTTCCTCACGTCATCCACGATACCAAGATGATGCGCTCCGGTGCTCATCAATTCGAATATAACATGTCAAGGTAGCCTAGGGCTCATCTGCATAATTGTGAAACTTCAACTAAAACCACTTCTCAATTTTGTCGTTCACCTTTTATACACATTCGTGATTTTTTTCTTCAATATTAACGTTAGAACTACGGCTTACAAAAACAAAGAGTTATAAAGTAACTTGTACTTATACCACAAAACGAGACGATTCTCGTATCAAAATCAATCGGAAAATATCGGGTGCATTACTCCATCCAAACATCAAGAAAGCTAATCTCTTCTTAATTTCGAAATGTTATAACGAAATCGTCTGATCAAAGAGTAATCAATACGCAGCATGAATTGTCATCTTTTAAAGTCTTGATTTCATTCTGGAGACATAGTCGACAGACTTCAATCGGTCAAATATCAGTAGACAAACCCATTTTCGTCTAGCAATTCATGTTCTCTCTGGTAACATAATCAGGTCGACTGTGTTTATCCTGGGATAAGTCGATACTGTACAAAATCGTTTACCCTCGATCTGAATCTCTCCATTCCTGATGTATCTCTCTATCACTGGTAATCAGTTGATCAGATTTCATGCATCCAATAAAGGTCACCATGTACTCTGAATTAAAAGGGAGTCGGTTTCCCGCCAAAAATCGGGCCACGCGGAAGCGCGGGAAATGGACGGGTAGATGTCCCGCCTGCCAAGGCCCACGCAAGAAGGGGTTTGGAATAACAGACCGAGGACGATCTCGGGTTTGCAAGATGACACGCTCGCTGGCTAGAGGGAAATTTCGTTGGTAAAAAATGTTTTTACTTGCATCATAATACCTCATCAGCTGAAGATAGGTAGTGTTGTAAAATAGAATTCGACTTGTTTTCAAGCGGCTTCCTATACGGCGTAATTGAAACTGAGCCGAATGACGTTACATTTTCACATTCAACTGCTATTACTTCTCTAAAAGACATCAACGATATATACGGATGGCATCTAAATTTGTATATACGCTTTGATGAATAAATGAGCATTTTATGGTGAGTAAAATTACAAAATCTTGGAAATCCCATAAGACTGAAAGCTCACGAGACCAAAAATATCGGCCCAACCCAGTGAAAACTTTTGAGAAGGTTTGTGAGACCGATACGTCCATCTCATGAACTCTCTGACAACATTTTAGAAGGGCAGAGAGACCGACATCCTCATGGCAAGTCGGTCTTGTTGGCCGATGTTCTCGTGGACTGTATCCCCGGCAAATCAATAATTACATTCTATAGTCTGTTATAGGAAGGGGGACACGGGCAGCTCGCCCAACACAAGAATCGGCTTAAAATGCCATAATTATCATAACAATCTATATTGGATGGTGTATAATTTTAGCGGAACAAGATTGGCAATCACATCGCGAATATATTTTTTCTTGCACGTTTCAAATGAGCAATAAAATTTGTACGCACATCCGGGAAAGAGCCATGCATAATCGAAATCTGAAGAAAGGCCCTTTGAGTGGCATTAAATATGGACGTTGTTCCTTCCACAAACGACCATTTATTTTTCCTCCAGGGGTGGTGTTTATGTCGTACGGTCCAGTGGGAGTATGATTGATCACATCGCGTTCACACTGCTACGATGCATAGCAACATCCTTGATTAAAACTTTATATCTAGACACCACATAAATATTATTGATGTTTTACAGATATGCGCTAAAAAAAGTAGGGATCTAATGAGAATCAGATGGGTCTTAAACTATAAGTTTCAGCAATGTACGGACATTTACAAAAACCAAGATGACATGATAAAGTCTAGTTTATTTTGGAGAACAAGGGCCATGTTTTATAGGAGCTACAAGGTAGATTGCACATCTCAGAACATTGGTCACCCTGGTGACTTTGGTCAGAAATTATCATCAAAACAACAACAGCAACAAGAACAACAACAATAACAGCAGACTGTGAGATGGAATGGATAATAGATTGACACTCTAGATCACCAGGAACTTACTTAAGGTGCAATGAAAGATTGCGATAACCCTTCCGTCGGTCCCCTTAACCAGAAGTAGCGTCTGTTGACTAAATGCAACAGAGAAAAAGTGGAATACTCGTATCATTTGAGTGACGTCACACAATTAAAATGTCTTAAGAAAACATGACATATCCGTGGCAAATTCACGTACACCACATATCGCTTGATTTACACCATCCACTGCATGTTCACCTCGTCGTCTCGAGGGAGGTTTATAATTATGAGGGATAATCTACAACTAGTCGGACATGAGGCGTCATTTGTCAGACGCAAGACGCAAAAAAGGGGAAAGGGGGAGGGGGAGCAGTCTCTGCGGACTAGTGTGATGTAGTGAAGGTGCAAAGACCGCAAGCTCCGTTAAAAACAGTGAAAATACTGACTTGAGTTCCTCGTAGACGCATGGGTTAGATGTTTCATTCTATTCCTTCCTCGTTCACGGACCCCTTTCTTTCCTATGTTTTCTGTCTGCAAAGCTTACCCAATGCATGATGGCAACTTCGATCACATCGTTTGTTATTTATCATGCATTATGTACTATATATTCTGCATTATCTATTACGTATTGCATTGTTTGATATATTTTTTTATGGAGAAAAATATGAATAGGGATTGAATTTTGAATATAATAATCAGGCTAGAGTTCAGAACCCCAATCTTCTGATTACCAGACTAGAGCAAGCTGATTTTATTACTACAGCAAACATGACGAGCGATGTGTCTGCCTATACTGTAGAGAGGTACTCTAAACATTACTAATACATTAGCATCGAACGCGCATCTTGTCAGTAAGTGTGATTTTTTTTCCTTTTCTTTCCTCTTTTTCTTTGCGAGTCGACTTTCCCCTATCGTTTGATATATTTAAAGTAATTACATTACGCTGTAAAATGTAGCTCTACCTGTTTATATTTTAAGTTGACTATGCATTCACCAGATCAGAAGTTACAGTTTCTATATATACCCGAACAAAAATACGTGAGCGCAACCATAAATAAGAAAACTATCAATTTTTATGAAAACGTATGTCCAAAATGTCTTAGAAACGAGCGGAATCAAATTTTAAATCCAATCAAATATGATACGAGGAAGAAAAAGTAGGAGCAATGGGAACATAGCGCTTTGCTCTTTAAGACTCCGCCATGCACCGGGATGAGAGCTCTCGAACAACGAGAGAAACGGCAAGCAGATATATCAATTAATTTCAAACGAAATCAATCTTAATCTAATAAATCTGCATGATATATTCCTTATCCCGTCTCTCATGCCTCGACTGGTGGAATGCATAGCTAAAGCTTACACACTTGAGAGCCTATGTTTCGTGGGAGGAAAAAAAGTGTGTTATATGAAGGCAAAGGTCGGGAGATGGATCAGCAAACAGATCAAGAAGAAACACATATATACATTAAACATTAAGATGTTTGCCCCAAATGTATCATGATTTTTCTTTCACATGACCTTAATATTATCTTCGGGTCGCGTGCTCGAGTGAAGTGCTTGTTTTTTGAAGTCCCGCTTTAAGTGATGAACACAGATCTCTGGAAGGCAGAGCTATTGCACACTACTTTGAGCCGCATACAAAATTATGTCCATTGGAGCGAAGTAAAATTCGATTTTACCTTTGTTTTAAATTTATCAAGATATTCTTTAATTATGAATAACGACGGAATAACCTCTATTCACAAATAGTTTCAAAGGGAATTTAAATCAATGATATTATCCCGTCGATAAAGAGACAATGATGAATTTCCCTCATCTCATTTAGTATGCGCAGTATCCCCCGTTGCACAAGGTTCAATTTATACATCATTAAAAGATATGGAATAGTTTGCAGCAATAATCTTGAAGACAAAGGTTCGTAGAGATGTATTCAAGCCTTGATTGTGTTATCTATACATATCTACAGCGAGCGACAAAATGAGGGTTGTATGGAAGATTGTGATTATATTTAAACCATCACCTTTTCTTTCCTCAACGTACTCTTTGAACGATAATAATACTAATATAGAGCTAACGCACTTAAAGATAAATTCACCGGATTGTTTTAGGTCCTCAATTTTGCTTCTATCATTTCCCACTGCTCATTCAGCTGCGCTAGCGGATCAATATCCAACCGTACGCACGGTATCGAACCTGCCCAAATGATAGGGGTGGCACCATATCAAGTAATGGTCATTGATAATTAGTCTCCCCTGAAAATCGAACGTTCCCATGCAAATGCGTCTCATGATCTGCCGATCAGTCCAGGTGCACATTAAGCAAGAATCGCTTGAATTTCCCCAATATACCATGTCGTTACCAACCTTGAGTCGAAAAAGAAGAGAGAAGGAAAAGGAGGAGAACACAAAGAAATAGAAGTAGAACTAGAAGAAAAAGAAGAAGGAGAAATAAAAAACAAAATGGGTGAATGTTACTGGATTTTTCCTAGAACTCGTGGCGGAAATCTGGCTGATGTGGGTTGAAGTTACAGTTTGAAGAAGTCGTCTCACGTTCTGTACAATTAGGTTATGAAGCGGGAATGCCACTAGTGGCATTATGGGGTTGTCCAGGGACAGTTTCTTGATAAAAGATTGGCTTCTAGTTCAATTATAGGAGATAGTGTAACCTGTAGAGGAGAAAGAATATCCTTCCGCCAATGTTATCACTTCTTTGATCTCACGACTCGAACGTCTAACCTTAGCTGCAAGGACTGCCATATAATATAGCAAGAGGTAATACCGACTAATGTTGAGTTGTTTACAAAGTATCACTCTGGTTCTAACCTTTAGGATAAGAGAGTATTTTTGGTAAAGCTTGGAGACTTCGTAGTTTCATGCCTGTTATCAAAACATGTTATACAGAGACTGCCGTGATCATGTATAGGAAGTTCGTGTCACTTGGGTTTTAGAAATAATCTAAGTAGATCCTCCTTCATACCAAGTTAGGCCACTAGATATATTTGATAAATCAATAACAAATCAATAACAAATATGGTGCTGCACAAATACCACTCTATGTATTTTAAAAGATTGAAAAAAAAATTACCACTCTATGTTGACATGCAGTACGTACCCCTATGGCAATTACATTTCTTTGATTCTTCTGTTCCATTCTGAAGTTACAATCGATTTTTTTTTTTAAATTGATCTACAACCACAGTCAGAGAGGCCAAACTCTGGAGTTCCTAGAGGACGTCCTAGCACGGGGCTTCGTGAGGCACTAGACATGATCACCTATGCTGGCACATGTTCTATACACATGAACGGGCTTTTATGATGGAGTGCCTCAGACTATTGGCAAGTTGGGCCAATATTTTTCTTTCATCAAGTACTTTGTTACACATAAAAAAAAGGCGGGGCAGTGTCTCTGTTGTTAAACGGTGATGTTTCTTTGTTGAAGCAATATGGCTCTATCGATCTATCTAGCACAGGTGCTTAGTGGGTTAGCATAGGTAATCATTGTCTTGTCAAGTTTAAACGATAAAAAGGGGTTATCCCACCCGTTTCTGCTAATATTTACATTTTGGTAAAAAATATGCGGGTTATAATATTCATATGAACTTCCGTCGCGTTACGAACACACGAACGAACACTTTCATCTAGGCAATATTCATAAGAGACGACGACATATACCTCAAAATATCTGGTTAAAATTTAGATTTGAAGGAAACCTTACACGTGTAATTTATTCAATTAGTCTTTTGCTATTATGAGGAATAATATTTCCCTTAAATATTTTCTAAAGATAATAAACAAGTCAGCTCTCTCAGCGAAGCTTTATACACAAAGAAAATACATCTTCCGCATGCATATTGTGTCCAGTATGGAGAGTACTAGCATTGGGAGCCCCACAAATTTGATGGCAAAATTTCAATTGAATTGTATCATAATCTGAAAGAGGATGTCATTTATGACACATTGCTGCAAGGATTTTCAAAACAAATGTGTTTGAAGTCGAAAAAACAAATTATGGATTCTTTATCAATATATTTTTCTGGTCAAAATCTTTGCGGAAAAGTGTCTTTAATACATGACACCCTCTTTCACGTTATGATACAATATTATTTGTGTGAAATTTTGCCATCAAATTTTTGGAGGGGCTTTAGGGGGGCTTTAAAGAGTCTCGCATGATTAAAAAGCAAATGATATCTTTCCTAAATTGACTACTCTCTCACAGTCAGATTTCGATATTTCATTTTTATTGTTTCATAATTGCAAGCTTACGTGATCATGTAGTAAACAAGGTAAGGCGAATATTGAAGAGAGTGTTGCCCCCATATGCGCTCCTCATAACCAGGCTAAATACCGCATTTGCTTTGAAAACACGTACATTTCGTCAACGTTATCAACCCGATGGGTGATTCGGCAATCTATATTTTGCTGCTGAACTGACATTTTTATGAGTCTCTCGACATGAAGAGATCAGATTCGTCCCCCGTTTTTGTAATCCATACGTCAAACATTATGTTTCATATTTCCGATTCATTTCGTGCTTCGCATAATTAAGTGCATTAATATTGGATAGCAACTTGGTGGAAGGGTATCGCTCAACATCATGGAAGGGTTTCAATTTATGGCTGCCGGTTAAAGGCATACAAAAATCGAATATTGTTTTCAGTGGGGCTACTGAAGAAATGATTCAGACAATCTTCTTGCTGATTGTTTTGGCTCCAGATTGTAAATAATCTGGGTGTTTTGCTTTTCTTGACTGGTGGGTAATATAAGACCGTTGCACTATCCTACCAGGGTACCCACTAGGCCACTAGCACCATGCTGTTGATGTACAGATATCAGAGACAATCTTGAAATTAAGTTGGGGCTGTCTCAATGTTTCATGGCAACGCGTTCTCTCTCTGACTCAAACCTTTCACACTTATCTGCCAATTCATCATGAGAGTATAGTGTTAAAAGCGGTAAGGAATACGGATACTCTATGATACGGTCAAAACGAGAATACATACATACATACATATTGGTATTTATTTAGCGCCTTTACATGAACATGCTCAAGGCGCTTTACATTTTATGATTTTTATGATTTTATGTTATGAGGTTGATGTAAACTGAGCATTAATTACGCTATTCTGTTAAAAAATGTCATGCTGCTTATGACATTATTCTGAGTAATACACCGTTTTACCTCATTTATGTTCTCATGCGAGTACATCTAGCTTCCAAGGTCGAAATATAATTAAACATAATCGTTTATTTAATCGTAGGGCTAGATATATCAAAGATGTCTCTTTACGTCTTCTTTCTTTCTCAATCTATATCTCCTTTCTCCCTTTTCTCTCGATCTCTCTGCGGGTTCTCAACTGTGTTCGCTCCCCATTTCCTTCCTCCAATATTCTTCCTACTTATTCTTGAAACACTTCTACATTCCTGGTTTTAACATCGCATCTGTCATGTCTCTTCGACACAGTCTCGCAACTAAAGCACCCATAAGTAGAGATCCGATCCACATCGCATCTATGAGAATTTCATTTCATCTGCAGATGTTTCATCTTCCTTGCAGACAATCGTATACAATTCTTCTTCTCGCAGCCTTTTAACCTAGATTCTCGCGCCATTGCAACCCTACCCCTCGCAAAAGTGGTAAAGATATATTAAATGCGTTTTATATGCGAAGGGGCGTATACCGATGCAACCTGTGCGCCATGAAGCTTTTGGATGGCGACTCAAATTTACGAGTGAAGACGGAAAAGAAAAGAGCAAGCAGGCGTACGTGCCAATATCGGATGAGAATCCGAACGGGCATCACTTTGTTCAAATATGGTTGCCATGCCAACTGAACACGATACCCACAAGGAGATGGAGCGCGGAATGATATTGTAAACTGGCCCATTTTTTAATTGTGAAGGATATTTACACCACGCTCTGCTTGGTCTTTCTTCTTGTAAAATGCCTCCGAGGAAACGACAGAAAAGAACAATTTACCTGCACCATTAGAAGGTATTATTTGTGAAGTTGGGAGTGAGGATGATGCCGCACTGAAATACAGCAAACAAACCGGTACCTATTCAGCAACGTCAGTAATGTCTTTGATAAAGTGATTGATGTTGTTAGCATACCTTACCCAGTAGCAATTATGAATATGAAAGATAGGTGTTCACACTGTCTGAATTGCTTTCGTGTTTGCAAGTATACACAGCAATCTTTCATATAATGCTTATCCAATGGTGGATTATGTAAACGACCATATTGCTGTTCTTATTCCGCCAAACGGTGCCGCCTGTGTGTCAAGCAAGGTAAAACTATAGCAGTGTTAACATACCTGCAAATGATTGTGTAAAAGGTGCGTGCTGCTCAAACAGAACATAGCTTATGGCCATGAGAAAAATGAAGGCAAGTACAGCCTATCTTTGACAATATCAAGCGGGTAAATTTGTAATAAAACATGTTGAAGATTTCGAGCCATGGCCTTAAGACACTTTATACATCCAAAATATGTAAATAGCCCATTTCACTATAGCCAAATTGCTTAACTTGGTCATAAAGATGCGGAATATTCGGGTACAATGATGATAGGTTTTGAGTAAGTGCAAAGATTCATAACCAAACCTTACAGCCCTGCTTTCTTCCCCATCCACGCAAGAATTTTCTCAAATCACTTACAATCATAATTTTAAATAATAGTGAATGCCGATCTCGTTAAATCTAGTATAACCCCGCAACATCATCCTCATAAAACAATAAATCTCTGCCGAAATAGGCCAATGGTATAATTTTATTCGATCGGGCCCAAGACGCGTTCTACATCACTATTTGCAACACAGACTGTAATTTCTAAGATAATCTGCCTGATTCGCATGTGGCAATGTTTCTCAAGGGAATTCATATCTAAGCGAGATGTGTGCTGACTTTTCCGGCAATCGAATTTGCCCTTTCCACCATCTATATGGGAATGTTAGACGTGGGGCGTATGACCCAGATCGAACGTTTACACTCCTGCCGTGAGTCTTAAGCTGTTTGAATTGTGATCATTAATATTTGGCCCATGGTCGACACGCTGGTTTAGATAAGCTCATGTGTTGGAATGATGTGACGTAGCTATTCAGCTGGACCGGGAAAGTCTAACCTTTCAGGGGTGTAGCTACATTAGCAGAAATCGGAAGGGGCTGGGCAAGTGATGTAATTTAATGTGTTCCGTTTGCGTAGGGTCTTATCCTAAAAACATTGGCCTGTTTCTTCAAAAAGTCTAAAAACAAATGGAACTTTCTGCAATGTTGTCAAAATTGAGAATATGTCGACATGGTAGGTCCATGCATTGACAAACAAATATTTTTGTGTGTAATAAAGAAGGAAGTATATATTTTGAAAGAAGAATTAACAATGCGCAATGCTGCTTAATCGATATATGGATAGATACCAAGTAAAGAAACACGAATAATCATGATATATATTCCCGTATTACAACATGGAATTTACTGTGTTTTCTCTTTTCACTCCTATAGCCCAGCCCAGATTCCGTTTTTCTTTTTCATCCTGTTTCTGTGGATTAGGAGGATGTCTGAACGGCAAATGATAAACGGGTATAAAAGGTCTCTTTATATTCATTATAAAGCATAATTATTGTAATTTTTTCTTCTTTACTATTTTTGATTTAAAAAGGGAGGAGTATAGATCCTGGACTAGCTCTTTTGCTTCGCCTTAGTGTAAGTCATACCAAATGTCAGGGATAGCATACAGCGCAAATGGGAGCCTCCAACATACGTCGCATTTAAGAGGTGAAACGAAACACACTGGCCTAGATAAACTGATGAATGATCGTTCATTAAAGCATGGATGGAGGGGACTGAGGAAAGAAGAGATGGACATTTGACTACTGAGAAAATATGATGAAAAGATAGAGAAAATAGGTCAAAAATTAGGACGGGAGTAAGAGACAAGAACGTATCGAAATTCCGCTGGAGATTTTTTTATTATGGCCGATGTTCATTTTCCTTTTGCAAGCAGAGGTGAAAGATATATAATGACTATCATCAATAAGAATAAAGCTCTTTTTAGGTTATACATTTAGTTTTGTTTGCATAGCTTTGCTTGGTTGAAATGGCATTGCTGTAGCAATATACAAATTAAGTGTACATTGTACTTTTCATTGTATGAATAATATAACTGACAGATTAAATCAAATTGTGGCAGAACTTATTGTACATCTTTAATAGAATATGTAAGATGTGCGCATATTTTCGAAGCTCGTAAATGATTAAAATAGTATTTTCCACCATGATAGCTACGATTAGAGGGGGGGGGGGGTTAATTGTATACATAAAATATGTAACGACATCATCATCTTTTCTTATTTTGCATCCTTCCAAAACTTCCTGCCTGATCAGCTTGAGCCATAGTTTGGTTGCTTATGACTCCCATTTTTAAGGATCAGATAATATCAAATTGTGTAAAAGATGGTTGCATCGGAACTTTTAAGTGACTGTGAGAACAAGGAAAATACCAGATCTAAGTTAGATAGAAAAGGAGTGGCAACATACTATTTACCGAGTTCCTCTAATAGCCTATCCAACGATTATTATCTATCTCACTATTGAGTGATCAAGATCCATTATGTTGTCATACAATGATTATAAAAAAAATGGAACATTACATCCATGCATGTTGTGTTTTCATGTTAACACACAATGTCTTGTTGGCATAAAATGGGAGACTTTGTAAATAGAAATAAAACATTTCTATAAAGTTTGTGATGTGGATGATTTAGATACAACTTGTGTTATTTTTCTAGTTAGCTTGCCGCGTGTTTGAGTCTAAACAGCGATGATGTAAATTTCTTCTTCATTGAGATTTGTTTGAATCATCAGTACGGCAACCAATAATATTTAAATATATAATCCACGGAGAAAGAAACATAAGAAACCACAGTTTGCATAAATAACGGTATTCCCGCGAGACAGAAATATTAATAGCGACAGAAAAGAAAGAGAGGGAGAAGTAACGTCACAATTTCTCATAAAGGAAATCACGATATTTACCACCTGCAAATATGGACAGATCAGACCCTTTCATTGAGTGATTAGCTTGTGAACAATTGAAACTGTTAGAAAACTTATTAGAAAATGTGTTGTAATTCGAAAAGAAATGAATTGTTCAAGACAACTGAAACAGATGGGGAAATAAAGATAAAAAGCTATGAAAAATCTATGAATAAACACTGTTTAATAATTATGAAAGAGATTACTTCTCGTGACAATGTTGAATCACACGGGGGTCACATTATGTGACGAAGTGTGACACACCGCGACAGATCGTGACCACAAAAGAGAACAACTGTGTGTACGATATACAAGCATTGCAGTGAAATCGTCGATTTTGGAGAAGTCGTGGTATAGTCGTTCATTTTGGTAAAAAGTTATGTACATTTGCCACCGCCCACCGGCACCCAGTTGTAAATGGGTATGAGGAACTGACTGCGGTAATAATAATTACAGGGCCCCAGAAAGAACAGCAATGAAGGTGATGAGGCTTCCAAGGGCAATTAAAAAAAATATCATGATTATTAAAGAGTTGGTACAATTCTATCGTATTGACAATGTAAGCACACTGTATCCACACTGTCTCCACACAGTGAACACACTCTGGAAAAATAAGTTCTTTCTAGTAGTGCATACTCAAGGGCAAAAATCAAAAGGGTGAATAATGATATAATAATAATAATATTTAGCTTTTATATAGCGCTTATCACAAAGTTCTCTAAGCGCTTTACAAATATATTATTACCCCGGTCATTGGATTAAGTGTTTGCCCGCACACACTGTGTGCACAATCTCTACTCCCTGGGGAGCATTCCAGCCAGGCGTTACTTGACGCTCAAAAACTGTTTGACCAACAATGATATGAACGAATATTCTTCTAAGTTGGTACTGTTCATTCGGGAGAAGAAGTTTAGATTAATTTATTATAGCTTTAAAGATCATATGGAGTCCGAGGACATAATAAGCCCATACATTTTACCTAGTCTTAATACAAATCAAGGTCAGCGCTATATGGAGATGCGCACCTTACATAAAATCAACAAATTCCAGCTTGTTATGATCACTAGCATATTGACATAAAGCTAATACTGTACTTGATTGAACAAATAAAATACAACTTTCTTTGATTCCGCGCGGAGGAGTCACACCCTTTCCGCCCTCAATGAATACAATGAGAGTGACCGCCGTGTCAAAACAAATAAAATTTGACAGTTCGTCATTCTTAAAGAAAGAATCAAAGGTTGATATGTGACACCAAGCAAACTCTTGTCTCCGTAATTATACAGAAAATACTTAAGCGGATCGGCAAACTTTCGAGTCCCCAAATTTGCGTCCTGTATTTACTCAGGCAGTATTTAATCAGTTATTATATTCTCACAACCCCGCCGTCTCATTTTGTTTACTCAACTTCGCTGCTTCGGGCTGCTACGCGGTCTTGTTACACGTCTACACAGCCAATAACATGCACGGCACAGCGCTCTCAGCTCAATCCCTAGGCAAAGTTTTCGCTGAGCTTAATGAATTTTCTTTTAAAACCAGTGCACTTCGGCTTAAACACGCTCCATGTAGCGGGAAAACGGAGCCTCCTTTCTCTGATTTGAGTAATTCGATGAAGCCTCCTTCATGAAATGACAAACCGTTCTAAAATAGAAGCGGGCAGCCATGGAAAATGAAGTTTCATGCAATGTTGACAAATATTGCAATCTAGCCTTTCATTTTTTACGCACTGGTACCACGTTTGGGAAAAAAACTCAATCGATGAACGTCATTCATGCTGACGCCGAAGAGTACAAGCTCAGATTGTGCATCGGAAAATCTACTGAGATGGAAAGAAGAATTCTTTTCCACGAGCAACAAAAGCTTCGTCGAATATATTCATTCTATTTCGCCCTTCACTGCGCAATATTTTGTGCGGTAAAAACGAACCACGAAATCTAAAGAACGTTAATGTCAATGAAAGATTGATGTATGCAAAGAAAAGTCATTACAAAATAATGTGAGATGTTATCATTAAAACTTCGAACAGCTCATTTTACAACATAACCGTGGTTTGTAAAAAAAAATACATCACACGAATTTAATTCAAAATGTAATTGCAGAAATTGTCTTCCTCCAATTTAACGCTTGTCATTCACGATGCCTCATTAATGAACGTGACCACAGTAAAACCTACCAATAATGAGGTAAAAAAACATGATAAAAGAGGGAGGGTATTTCTCACCAAACATCGAATGAACACTTCGTCAAACAAGCGTCTTGATCGTCAACATTAGCACACTGGAGTCCTTACTCGGCCCTAATAGCAATATTAAGCAAAAGGTAATCAAATTTCAGAAATATCAAACTTTAAAGCCCTGAATTAGGCGCCTGTGAAGCATCGGTTCAACGCTTTACTCCCGAATATTTAACACGTCGAGAGAAAATCCTGTACAATATACATGTATCTCCTGACGAATGGTCTCTAGGGCCGGATTGTCCACACTTTCAGGTAAATGTCTTCCCCCATGTACATAAGCACAAACCAGTAGACGAACGCGCGGGACAATGCATTGATAACGTGTTGATAACGCGAGTACCGTGCGAAGGCACGCACACACACATCCACGCACACTCCTCGCGCACATAATCTTCGTGCGCATGAGAACGGGTTCGGAACTTGGGTGTTCATTCTTTCTGCACGTGAGGTGTTAATCCAGACAATCGGTGGAAAGACGGGTCGATATCCGATTAGTGTAGCATTATACACACGATTGGAGAGATAATGATTGCCATTCGCATCTTTAGACATCCGAGGTCGTCTGTGCAACATATTTTTGTGGTATCATAATAACCATTCATATGGAGAAGGAGCATTGAATACCTCGTTAGTATTAAAAGAATAGAACAAAATATGTTTAACTGCAACACGGTTCACATTATATCAGTACACCTACATGTATATTCGTTCTCTGTCTTCAATCTATATGTAAAAAATCAGCTTTGAAAAAATGCGGGTTAATTATATTTTGTGACTACAAATAAATGTGAGTTAACTTTAAAATTATTTAAAGGACTTTACCAAGCGTTCGGGTTATAATTTGGCACGGGAAGATATCAGTTAAAATTATAATAGTAATTACATGATTCATTTTGTTATTAAATATTAAAGTGTGTGTCCTTTATATATTTTGGGTCCTGATCGGAAATTGCACGAGCCCCAACCCCAGCAACATGTTTTCTACATATATCATTACTTTAACAACTACTATTTACTGATGTCTTATCTATTTTAAATCAAATCAAAATGCAAATGTCAACTCATCCAAATTAAATCTATTATGACTCAAGATTTCATAGAAGAAAGAAAATCCATAGTTTGGACTTATTAATCTCGAAATACAAGTGCCATTAAGCTCGTAACTTAGTTTGAACCATACAAAGTCGTTGTATTTATTTGATGTTGCATAAACAATGTGCACTGATAAAGAATTCCTGAGATTTTTCGGGCACAATATCTACTTAGCTCAAATGTATAATATTTTGAGAAAAGGTATTCGTAGCTGCATTTAGCCATTTACAATAACAAATTTAGGATCTGGTTCTTTCACAAGATATTAGATATACATGTATATAATACATGTGTGTGTGTGTGTGTATGTATGTATCATTTTTACAAGTTTGAGCTGAGGCAGATCTTCGGTTTTCCCTTTTTATTTCAAAGTATTCTAATTTTAACAAGTTACACAATATGATAATTCTCCGTTATGTGAACTCTACAATCGGTCATAAGAATACATAAATCAAGATTTTCATTTTTCAAATCTTAAATACAAACACAATCACTTGCTATCATTTTGCAGATTGTATTGGTAGGAATAGAACTCAATTTTACTATCACCTGTTTCAAGCGTCGGAATGGATGAACAAAAGCCTTCATATGCTCTTAAAGTAGAAATTTGTCATCTTCTTTCATTCTCTTTGATTTTAAAAGGACATAACACAAATGTTTTGTCATTTAGTGCCTCCAGTAAAAAGATTGATTGAACACTGAGAACTAATTAGGCATCTCGCCAATTGTTTATATTCATTTATCTCCATCGGAACAACTGTTTGAACCCCTTCTAGCGCCAATCGATGCTAACATTACAACTACAAACAATTGTGTCTGTGAGCATGAACATGAGCGAGAAAAGTCTACCCCTGGCGACAATTACCGGAACGACATAAATCAAGATGACACGGCAGGAAATTAAGAATTTCGACAAAATATACCTTGCGAGCGGTGCTGCCTTCCTCCTCCCGTCGTTCGTTTGATGATCATCAGGATGGAGGGTGCAACAGAATCATCAAACGACAAAAGGCATCACCGGAGTTGGGAAGAGTGACTCGAATGTACGTTTAGATACGGGGTTACAATCACTTCAATGAATTATTCGGCCTAGAGCTACGTCACTTCATTGAGTCTCTGCCGACTTTAAACTACGCGCATCACTCTTGATTTTGCGTTTGTCATGTTTGTTGGACTACTAAAATGCTGAATTCACCCCTACATACAGTGTCACTGACATGGTGCCTCGACTCTACAGATACTGGCAAATGTTGGCCCAGCTAGGAACTACTGCCTCATTGGCACGACGACTCAAGCCTTGTAAACTTAATTCGCCTCACCTTACATGATTGGTCGTTTTCAACCTGCGTCATTATGGGTTTCGTCGTGGGTTCGAATCCATGCCGCAGCACTAACGTCCTTTGGAAAGACATTCATATAAATTTGCTACCCTCGACCCGGGTGAAGCAAAATGGGTATCTGGTAGGATTTATTCCTTAAATCCAAGGTTGCCGGTGTTAAAGCCGGGGAAATCGGTACAGACCTTTTGAAGCGCAGAGACGTTACGTCATTATAATGCCCTATATAAGAACGGAATGTTATTATCATCATGCATCTGCAAAGTCATGTTAACGTTTTTAAGCACCATCCGACTCATCTCGTATGTTCCTAAACTCATTTACAACCTAAAGTATGTTAACGAAACGTTTATTACTCGTCATATATTTGCCTAAACTCGTCTAATGGTAGATAACGCCCTTAAAACGAAATCAAACTTAATTACATTTAGCCAAAGCTCACATTCATCAAAATAGAAGCCTGTTTACCGGACGCGAGCAGATGAGTTTACTTACCCCATCACTTATTAGTCTACAAGGGAGCGTCCATAAAAGCCATACAGGTAGTTGCTCCCCATCAATTAAAGACTTAATGAGCGGGAAATAGCAGACGGGATTTTATGACCGGTCGCGAGCGCTCTTCCCAATCAGAGATTTTCTGGCAAAATTGATATTTGTTTGCATCCAATCGCCAGCTGTCTATACTATGAGCCTGTTTAAAATACCTCGCTCATGCATTTTTTTAGGTTCAGGTTTGACGTATGTAATGGAAGCTTAAAACTATGGCAATATAGATTCACCCCAGTCAAGATTCCCCACGGTAGTTAGGGCAAAATAAAGTTTGCGCAAATAAAATCATCTCTCTTGGCTTTATATAGCAATAAACGATAAGCGTCGATTTAATCAGCATAGCAGTTAAACAGATGTACAACACGATGATACAGCGATAGGGATATGATTTTTACCAATTACATACCACCAGTGCTGAAGAGGCCATTTTGCTCACCGTTTGACAAAATGTACAGCTGCTCATCTAAAAGTGAGCAACTGCTTCTGGCAACTCAGCGAGCCATTCGAAAACTTAACGGAAGCGCTGTGTATTCATTGCATCCCCACATGGAAATAAGTAAAAGCTCTCTTGAGGGAGTTATTGTAATTAAAAATAATAAGCTGTTTTATGCTATTCATATAACAGCCCCCTTAATTAGTCACAGAAAATAACCTTTCAGACTTCGCACGATTCTAATCGACGAATTTCATGACTCTTTTCAGGTATGGCACGACACATGAAATTTTCGCGATTAGATTCATACACAACCTTTTATCAAGAAACTTCGAGATCTTATTCATGAGTGAATTAAACAGATACATTTCTTGATTAAAATCACGCTCGATTTGAATCAAGAAATGCAATGATTCTAATCACGCGTGATTTGAACCACAACAATTTCGTGATTAGAATCACGAACAAGGTACGTCTGAAAGCCGTCTTTTTCAACGACATAGGCGGAAACCAGGTGAATGTTTAGTATTCAAGGAGCGCAGCCCATATGGAGGAACAGGGACTCCCTTGGCACAATATGAAGAGACAATATCATTTCCGATCATATTAGGAAACCAATGGTGAAATAATGGCAGCATTCCCCTCACGGGAACTCTCATTTAAAGCGAGGTTGCTGTGATTATTTTGAGAATTGAAATCGAGATGGAATTGGACGTGACTTTTTCTGGGTAACGTTCAATCCATGTCAAGTGGGAAAGTGAAAAGTGAATGGGAGGATATAATAGAGCATGCATAAAGTGTCGTTGACATTTCATCTTGCTTTTGCATCATTTGTTAAAATGAAAGCATACATATAAAAATGTATAGGGAAAGACACTGTTTATAGACCTATAAATATAGTTTTAATTAAGTGTTTTTTAGCTTATTTTCTATATATTGTTGTGTTATGGTTGTAAAGTTGTTAGTGTTATATTACTTTTGTTTATATGTCATGATTATGTTGCTTTTTATCAACACGGCCTTGATTGAAACCAGTCTGCGAACTGTTTCGGGCTTTTACCGTCTATAAATAAAATAAACTCACTCAACTCACCCTGGTGATGACTACCATTCTGTATGTATGCTTCTTCGTAAAGGGAAAAATAAAAAACGAGAAGTTTTGTAAGGACGAAACGATGTTCATATCAAAACAGAATGATAACAAAAACAAATCAATTCTAAGGGTTTCAGAAAATATTTTGGAAACCATAGATACTATTTAACGAATACTAACTATCTAGTATATTAGGTTTATATTTAATCTAAATATGTAAGTTAGAAATAATAAGTAAGCTAGTGATTCTAATAATAAATTGATTTATAAATGTATAAGGTACCAAATCCACTTAAAATGCTCATTGCGCAGTGGTGCATGAGATGAAATCAAATTAAAAACGTATGCATTGTGCGCACAGGAGTGGCAGGAGTAAGTTGTAACATCCAAAAATGAGAGAATAAAAACAAAATTATTATAAATACACATACGCTAACGTTGAAAGAGTGAGATAGATAGAGAGAGAGAGAGAAAGAGAGAGAGAGAGAGAGAGAGAGAGAGGGAGATAAAGAGGGGCGGGGGTTATGTATCCATTCTGCAAGCCATGTAGAGTCTTATTACGTATTCTAACGGGACCTTTTACGCAAAAGAGGGGAGTTTGACCAATAAGTGAAATCACTTTGCTAATGAAAAGGGAGATGGAATTCCCTGGGTCGTGGTATCATCGATAGCCTGTCAAACACACGCCTCCATCCAGACAACCTCAGGTGGGTAAGTGATAAAATTATCAGGAGAATACTGATGCAGGGTGAGAAAGAAAGACAGAGAAAGGCCGAGAAAGACAGAGAAAGACAGAGAAAGACAGGGAAAGGCCGAGAAAGATTGTGAGATGGGGAGAGACTTGCACACACACACACACACACACACACACACACGCACACGCACACGCACACGCACAAGGAGGGAAAGATAAGAAATAATTTATGTCCGATATAAAGGGAAAAAGAGGGGGTATGAAGGAGACAAAAAGAAATAATGTGAGAGAAAGAGAGAGAAAGAGGGGGGAGGGCTCGGGTTTGGCCGGACGTGATGAATAAATTATGGAACGAAGGAACGCATAAATTATGATTATGATAATTATAATAATAATAATGATAATAATATACCGTCAGAGAGTCCAATGGCAAATGGAACAACATACAATCAAAATAAGAGAGATGCTGGAAAGGAGGTGGAACTGTAAGACAAGATCGACACACAAGGAAGGTACAGAGAAAAGAAGGAGAAGACGTGGAAGGCAGAAAGGAAACGAAATAGATAGAACCATTGAAACATAGCGGCTACATACATCCATCATTGTTCACATTAACCAAAAAAAACAAGGAAGACTTAAAAAGAGTCAAGAAAGGTAACTGCAGACGAAACAATAAAGTTCTTGGACTAGTGTATATGGAAATGGTTTCTAGGACTCTGTATTGTTTGTACACTGTTTTCAAAGAATAGAAATTTGGAAGGTGCACTTTCCAAAGGTAGTGCACTTATATAACGTTCGATATTCTTACAAGACAGATCGTATAGATATTTTGCTTTTTTTTTTTTCTTCTTCAAACAATAAGAATTAAAATATCTGAGAAAGAAAAGCGAAGCTGTAGCAACGTTCTTTGTTACTATTTTAATTATATGATATTGCGCCTTAGCTCCTTGATTTAGAATTCAGCTGTTAAAATGCGCATACAGCGAAAAGGAAAGAGTTCGGAAAGTGATTGCTAAAAATATTCCCCGGTATACCAAAGGGAAATGGAGATGGGTGGTTAATGACTAATGACTGCCTCATGGTCAACGCTGATCAATTTACGGACAGGATATGATGACGATTCGACCAGAATACTGCAAAGAGGGATGGAGAAACCAGCCCGAAGGATGGAGGAGGTAGATTTTGAAAAGTGAGACGAGAGGGGTATGGGATGAAGCGAGAGGCCGGTAGATGAAGATGAGACACAGGTATATTGATGGCTATCCGATGAGCGGGAGAACTGATCTTGAAGATACAAGCCTACAGGTCTGATTGATACTCGAATATCAGCCATTCGAGGCTACAATAACTGATGGATTATTGACGGGGGCCAGCCTGGGTTTCTTACTTTCTACACCCCGGTGGCAACTGTACCGGTATCGCCACTGGCGCCAAACCGCAGCATAGTAGTTCACAGCATGCATGGCTTTACGCCAGCAGAACTTCTATTTCGGTCCAATGTTAATGACTTTGTGCATCTATCTCAATCTGTTTAATGTTTTATCTTTCGTTAGTTTCTGGTGGGTACACTGATAGAGGTTTTACACGTGAATCTCTTTTTTAAAACCTAAATGGACCGATAATGTATTACCTGCAAATAGTTTATAAGTCATCGCAAGTGATAGAGCAGGGAGATGTAACTGACATCTCCCTGGATAGAGTGGGAAAATACACCCAATGCATTCATTCAAAGAAACTGTATACAATAAGACAGCGTAAAGTTAGGCAAAAGAAAATATCGGTTTCCTTTTCGGGATAAACCAATCGTTGAATATGATGTAAATCTCAGATTTTAAAAAATGGATTTATACAGGCATAGCCTTTTCAATGTCTAGAAAAGGGCTGAGGTTAATGACAACTTTACCTGAATCAACATCTTAATCGTCTTTGTAAAATGAAGACGTTTGTTTTTGGTAAGGCCGTACAATTTATGTCAAAGAATTATGATATTTCGTGACATTATAATAGCAAAGTCCCTTAATGTTGTGTTTTCCCAACAGTTCGACGTACTGCAGTTTGTACTTAACCCTGTTCTGCTTCTTCATCCTCTATTGTTGATTATGAAAAGGAAGTTACAATTCTGTTTCCAACATGGTATCAACATCTATAGTGAGTATACTGTGAATCACTGGGGCATATTGGAAACAAGACAAACAATCTGATCAATAAAGCAGGAGAGGGTGGGGGCGGAGGAGGACGACAAGGAGTTCGTTCACAATCAAGATTAATGTTGATGACGTAGTGTTATCACTGCAAAGTCTAGAATAGCAAAGTCCTTTAATGCTGTGTTTTTCCAGCAATTCAACGTACTGCAGTTTGTAATTTACTCTTTTCTGCATCTTCACCCTCTATTGTTGGTTATGAAAAGGAAGTTACAATTCTGTTTCCAACATAGTATCAACATCTAACATCTATAGTGAGTATACTGTGAATCACTGGGCTCATTGAAAATAAGACAAACAATCTGATCAATAAAACAGAAGAGGATGGGGGTGGAGGAGAACGACGAGGGGTTCGTTCACAATCAAGATTAATGTTGATGAAGTAGTGTTATCACTGCATCTCTCTCTCTCTTTCTCTCTCTCTGAGAAACCTGAACAGTCAGGGTGACACGAGAAGAAAAAAGGGCACCGCACTCTGCATCTTGCCTCCATGGACCTACTGTTTACTCATTCACTCTTTAATGCACGTCTAGCAGTGACCGAGAACGATTTACTCTCTTCTCTGAGTCTATCAATCTCTCTTTCCGGTAAAAGAGAGAGAAAGAGAGAAAGAGAGAGAGGAGTATGAGATAGAAAAGAAGAGGGATAAGAAAAGAGGGGATAAGAAAAGAGGGGGATAAGAAGAGAGGGGGGTAAGAAAAGAGGGGCATAATAATTTTGACAAGGAATGCGTCACTAAACCCAATATAATGTATCATGTTGGCTTAGACCACGCAGAGGGAAATATATCATATATTTCGATTGCTTTTTTTCGAGTCTTATCAAGCCGTTGTTGCTGGAGACATGAATCGGTGATAACCATGACCGTACGAAATTGCAACAAAGAAATGTTTAGAAGAGATGTAAGAACGATGCATGTAGAGTTAGAAAATAAATATAGCCCATACAATTGTAACAAAACTTCGAACTAAATTACATAAGTGTGAATTTAAATTATATTTGTTATTTGGTTGATATTTTACGCCAGAACTTACAAATCATTGGCAATTAGTTATGTGATGAAAGGAGAGGTAATTTCCTATGTAGACGTTAATTGCTACAACAGTGATGACCAGGTCGTAATGTAAAAGTGACACACAAGAAAATATCAAGAAATAAATGGCATTATTCCCTGAACGAAATATCAATTTGAAGACAATCTTGCGATGAATATGATGCAGTCACTTGAATCCCTTTGACACTGCTTTTAAAAAACACTTTTACAATTAAATCTCGACGGCATTGTGATGTACGAATGGGAAAGCCCCCATGGCTATGTAACCAATTATCACAAACTAATGTATTACATCACCATGCATTAGAAGAGTTCTCCTGTGTTATTAAATAGATGCATCAACAGCAGTCACAAGGCGCGTTGGAAGGAGACTTCATTACTTTTTGATGAGAGACGGATTTCTTTATCCGTGTTCGCCTGTTTCATCGTCTTTTCTTAGTAGAGCCTTCTTGATCTTGCTTTGAGTTTAAATTGGTCGGTTAAATTTTGCCTCGTGATTCAGTGCTTAGTTGTTTAAAATGATGCAAGATATCTATAGGCTGTAATAGAACCTTGTTGCAATCCATGGGATAACCTGTAATTAATTGGAACACTCTACTAACTTCTTGTATCATAATATCTAAGATCTCTCTGCTCACTTGACCGTTGCGCCATTTCACAGGCGTAAGGAGCATACGGTGTTTAACTCGAATAGCGAATGAAAACTCAAAGGTAACGAACCTCAAACATGCAAGGAAGAGTACTATAATGATAAGTATTAAATAAATTGATAGCAGACTTTCATTTAAAAAAAGGTAAAATCCCAGATAAACGTTATCCATTATGGATCATTCAACAAGAAAGGAAACCTCAAAAAAGGGATGCGAAAACAGTCAAGATTGTAATCATCATAACGAAGAGAATATCGTAACGTTTGCTTGCAATATGGAATTCCTTGAGTTGATACGAACACGTTTCTTTTCAACTGCCTAATAGTCAATGTAAATAAGTGAACAATTGTTTTTGGAATGTGATAATACAAACATTGAGGGTGCACATGCCCCCGGGCAACAGGGAAGAATTTCGCTTTTGTGCACCCTGACCCACATGCTATTCCTTCTTTATCTTACTTTGTATTTTTCCTATTTCACTCTGTATACACCTATATACACTGTACATGCTGAATGTGTTTTTATGGTCGAATAAATAATAATAATAATAATAATAATGGCTTTTGACCCACATTCACTGCTTTAGCCCAAACTTGGTAAAAGATGATTGTGACAATACTGCTTTGAAAAGCCTGCTGCTCAGTCATATTACGTAGCAGCACTATACTATGAATATGGTGTTAATAGACAAAGTATAAGTTACCCTTGACCGAGATATATGATTAAAGCTCACACAGGTTATAAATTGTTGATTACCAGCTACCAAAGTTGGGTATTCTTTTTGTTATACGCACTGTAAAGTCTAGCATAACAAACATATACACACAAAGCTCAGAACGATTCTGTTGTCTTCGCAATGAATGATTGATCAAGCGAATTTTCATTTCTATTTTGCGCTTTCCATTCTAACGATTTCTGCACAAATATTGTTATCTGGTATCTTCGCAACCATGATCGTTCAGTACCACCTTTGCCTTGGAACCATTCATTTCACAATTTAAATGCGTGGGGAAATTATTCAAATGCATGGAAAATTGAGCAAGAAAAATCAATGTCATTGTTTACGTCGAGCATGATTAGTAGAGAATAGCAGAGTTTTAATCGTTCGATACAATGTTTGAACTTGAACTTGATTTTTAATTGCATTGGAATCGCGAAAAATCCGGCTTGTAGATTAATGTAAATAATGTAGGATAGGGATGGTAGTTCTGCGAAGAGTTTTGATAATAATCACGTTAAAATAAAAAGGAATTTGCAACAGCAATAGAATATAGTACTCACGTATGATTTTACGCATACAGTAGAGTTCATTATCATAAGTTCATAGATTAACAATTACATCGTATGGAAAAGGAATAGCAATTAAAAGAATACAAAAGTAGTACCCTTTTTTTTATGTAAGTAGGATATGCCTGAAGGTCTTACTTCTAATTTGGAGGGTTTTTCTTAATATGTCGATGGCTTTGCTCTTAGGAAATGATTAATGTGAAAAGGAAATACATATCTTTTCACACAATACAATTCAGTATACCATGAGTTAAAAAATATCAAACTGATATACAATATTGGTCAAATAAACACCGATGCGAAATTCTCTATAAATGTAAAAGACGTTCGTCAAGATGAAACTACCGTGTTTTTTTTCTTAAAGAAGGAACTAAAAGAAGCTATACAACACGTACCTTCACGATGGAAATAGTTGAAAGTTATTCAGATCGTCGTCACTTTGGATATCCAGAAAAGAAAGCGTCCTTCACTCCATTCCCATTAAGGCTAAAGTTAACAGTAACTGCTACACAGAGAGACCAGATGAAAATGTTGAGTTACTCACATCATAATAATCCAACAGCTATATTCATAGTAATCAATAAGTTATGGATCCCCTGCCAACCGACCACTTCATACATTTTCAAAATAATCACAGATGCAAAAATAAATGTTTGCAATTGAGCAAAAACAAATCAGTGCTACAGCAAATGTGCACGCATTTAGCGTGATTCCACGGCTCCAATGTCAACAAATCGATAGGTTTACCTTCGCAACTGTGATTTTCGCTGTGCTGCTATTTTATGTCTGATATTTTCCTTGTATTTCTCTGAGAGGGCTGTGAAAACAAGCTGAGCCAGAAAGCGTGCGAATGGTAAGCGAGCATGGTCGGTAGCTCCCCGCGAGTGAAGAGAAACATCGAGTCGAACAAGTTCGGCAACCAATCCCGCCGCGGCGCGGGTGCAGTTTGCGATGGAGCGTACTCAATCAACCACTACGCATGCGCAGAGAGGGCTCTGTCGTCTGCTCACAGCATAACAACGTCAAGTCGTTGCATTCATCAAAACATCAAGAGTAGGAGAGATCGACTAAGACGAATCCAAGTCATGATGTGGGGGTGCATGTGCAAGAAGGGACATGCATGAAGCACAAATGAATTATGTATCAGATGTTGATATTGACATCTTCGAGATGATTGATCAAAATAAAGGATTCGAATCTTTACACTCAATCATTTACATTTACTTATAACTAGATAGCAACACAGCCCTTTCCATGATTTCTGTTTTTGTTCGGTTAGTATGCATGTGACAGCGAGAGCTGTAGACGGGTATAGGTATGCAGTTAAAGACAAACAGTCATGTAGGAAGAGAATAGTTGAGAAAAATTTGATGCAAGAGAGATGATTGTTTTTATATGTGTAACAGAGTGTTTATCACAATTTATGTTTGTAACAGAGATATGGAGAGAGAGAGATAATGATCATGTAGAGGGAGGAGAAATGAGTCCATATTTAAAGCGTGACGAGTATTATCGATTGATATCGTTCATAATGACAATTGATGTTATGTTGCAATTAAGAGCGACGTTGTGCGCTACTGCCTCCTCCCACCCCACCCCCCACCCCTTCTCGCGTACATGTAAGAAAACGAGATCATGAGCGGCCGATCAAGGTTATCTCTCTAATGTCAGGCGATCAAGCGCAACCGATACCTGGCCATGCGTGGACGGACTTGAACAGATCGACACACAGCGAACTGATGAAAAGAAAACTCAGGTAAGAAGACACAAGCAAAAGCGACATTTTCCCCAAAACAGTGTTCATTTCATCCTTTAAAGGCATTGATTAACCATGTTGAAACTGAGATGCATGGCCCTACGTGTTATCAGTGTCTGTGATATGGTGTAATATTGAAGCCCTACAAAAATTGCGCTTCAAAATGATCATGAAATGCCTCAAAAAAGTAAAAAAATGTTTGAGTGACCGGTTTTACCACACTCATTTTTCTCAATAGACTGTAGTGAAATCAAACCGTTAGGAAAACGAATTTTGAAATTTCTAATTCCAATCATAGATATCTTGATAATCAAACAGGCGATAGGCGTGTACAGGTCATGGGATTCATGTATGACCTAAAGGTTTATAATTATGATTGCAGAATGAGCTAAATCCACCAATTTTTTTAAAAGAATCTGAGGTAAAGTTACCCAATCCCTTTCAGGTCAAACAAAGTTTTGGTAATATTTCAACAGGATTGGATTATTAAATTTAAAATTTGTATTACCAGTGTGAAACCCAGTGTGAGAATAAGCAACTTTGAACAAATTGGGTTCTCAAACGCTAAGGATTCCGAAAAATTAAAATATCAAATTTATCGGTGCTCCCATAAATTTCAAATAGCGCCTACGGCCATACAATGGTATCTGCGACCATGAAAATCTTTGTATATGCAGTTCTGATATATAATTTCCAAATGGGAATAGAATATCGGTCGATTTTAGTCAAGAAACATTGTTTTGAAGCCAAAGTAATATTTATATTAAGAGGAAGCTATGAAACATAAAGAGTTTATTATTCACAATTTCATCACTTTAGACTCGATTTCAACCGCGACAACAATCATTGAATATTGTAGGATCGCGTTTGCTTCCAATTTGTTCTTTTGAACCAAATTGATGACACCATACCAAACTTTGTAATATCTTTAAGTTAGGCATAATCTGAAAGCGATTAATGTGCATGAATTCCTTAAAGAGACCTCGTTGCAAACGATCAAACTTGAACATTTGTTTATTAACGTCTAGTAATTTATTTTGCACATCATAAGTTCACCCATCCAAGAATTTAAACAGATAACACACAATTTAATTAAAGGCGGAGCTCGTCTCTGTACAAGGAAGGGGCACAGATATCGAACACCTTTTACAAGCAAGATAAAAGTTATCATAATTATACTATTATACACATACACATTTTTCACTGATTCGTATTTTAATGACCATGATGACGTCATGATGATGAATGTTTAAAAAAAGCTTACCACAAAATCATAGTGATTCTTTCTAGTGATTATATTTTGCATTACCATTCAATGTGTTTCAGTTGCAATACATTTTACATGTACTTGTTTTTAATATCATAATGTTATATCCTTATGATTGTTTAATACACAACCTAATGAGATCCAAAAATAAGAGGGGAAAAAACTTAAGAGATATATCTATCACCCATCTCCAAAGGTTCTCTATCAATGAAACTTGAAGGAAAATTTATTTAGACTCATAGATATATGGACAAACATCTATGTAGACGTGCAATCGCTGCTTAAGTGTTAGAATTCAAGATCATAAATGGTGGAATAGAGATTTATTAGTGATAAAATCGGCGATCTGAAAATGACGAATTCAGCCTCCAAAGATAAAACGACTGTTCTGAAGTCGTCATCATACAAACGAACTTCCGAAAGAACATCTGTGCAAGACATGATATTTAATACCTGCGTACTTTTCTCTATAAACGGAGAAAGAAACTTGTTACTCTATTCACATCACTACAATGTCAAAAGTACTATTCAGGTGGACTTAAAACGACATGAAATATATCTATAAGCCTCAAACTGGCTTTATTTTTCATGCTATGAGGCGATAAGTATGACATAACTAGATCGGAACTCAACGCCTGCGGCATGGCAGCCATCTTGTTCTCCGTTCCAATTCTCTCACACGTATGGCGAGATGCTCTTGAATAAGTCGTGACTCGGCATGGAGATGGAAGTAATATTAATTCAATGGTTGAAGCTTTTTAACTTTTGTAGCGATTTTCCCCTCAGGGCGCCTATTGAAGCATAATAACTGACAGGCGTGAAATTTTGACATGCATGTTTTTTAGTCGACTTGTTCAGGATGACATGATGCCTGTCGTATAATGAGAATGTAAAGGAGAATATATATCATCCTCTTTCCCACTTGACTGAAAACTTTGTTTTCTCTGCCTCTAGGTATACGAACATTCTTAATTCATTCAATGTTTAAAAAATTGTCAGAAGTTATCATCATTCAATCAAATAAACTGTGCAGTGGTGTAATTATTCTCCGTCCTTCTCGATATTTCACAAACGTTTGTGTCTCACGTGTAGAGATATTTACTAGTATTGCGTCTTATAGATCTGACAAGTAAATTGTAATTTATCCATGGTTCCCTTATCAGTATGACTACTTATCTTTATGTTAAAAAAAGTAATTACTATTCCTAAATCGATGCGTAATATTTTAACTTTTTATTCAATAAAGATAGTATAAATCTTGCTTTAATTAAATTTACAATTGAGGGAGAGATGTCACTGATATCGTCAAAGACATTATAGATTTACTGTGACATAAATTTACTGTTTTTTTTAAATCTCTCTGACCCAAATACGATTTCAAAAAGGAAGATTCTATCGAACGGAGTGGCAAATTTAGTTAGCTTTAGGAGTTTTATTTCCGTAAGCTGATATTTCGAGTACCTCAACAGCTGTCAAGATGTACAAATCTTGCAAGCTTAACCGCTCCATTCATCGTTGCGTTTTGTATTCAGCTCACCATCTTAAAGGGACTAGGCAACATTGTTCAGATGAGAGAAAATGGTGCTAAGGTAGAGACTTCAATGTTAGATTTATAATGATAGATAATGTTTAAAGCTTATCTGCCGTAGTTTATATGAGGGATTAGACTGCCCTGCAAGGTCACTGGACAGGTGGTTATCTCATCAACTCAGCTCTCAGTTAACATAAGAAAAAGAGGATCATGGGGACTAATTGTCACCGATTAGTAATTGTTTGTTATATAGAGGGCGCAAGTAGCTACAAGTAGTGCAGTGGGCCTTTAAGTGAACACAGATTATTATTCATGATAACAATTGGGAAAAACTGATCTGATTAATTTCATTTTAGGTGAATGCAAATCGTCACGAAGCAATGAATTGTCTCTGTATACCTTTCCAGACAATCAAGTGTTGAAAGATTTTTAGAAGCCTGTTTTATGTCTTATTTTCATGGGAAAATGGTTAGGAAAATTTACAGTTATAGGGTGTTGCACAGTGGCGCCTTGAAAGAAAACCATAAATAGAAGATAATGTGTCAGGATTTTTGGCATGTTAGAGTGTAAGTACAGTAAAAAGGAATATAATAAGTTATATCTAATACAAAAATTACGCAGTTTTTTCATCAACCTTCAACAATGTTACCGAGTCACTTTAGAGATGGCTACGTTCTGGTAAAGGTAAAAAGGAATATGTGAGTGTTCTCATTCCTTTTGAGTCGGCTTGGAAGATTATCATAGTTTAACGTCCACCTAAACGATTGCTCTACAAATTTCCATATATTGGAAGTTTGACGAGATAAAGGTGACACATTTTGAACTTGTGTAGTCCAATTTCTTTGTGAACTGCATGTGTCTCTTCGACAAGACTGAGCAAATCTCTTTTTTTATTTTGATCGTTTCAAAACCTCACAGTATACACCAATTATTATATAGACCCTGATTCATAATCAATCTGTTTTGATAAGATGATAAGGAGGTTGCAATTATCACGATAAAGTAACATGAATTCTTTCTCCGTAAATCAATCATAAACTTTGTCTTGGGAACTGTAACAAAGGTATTAAGATCCCGATACATTAACCTGTAGAAGATGAAGACCACGGTGCTAAGATGAGATGGAATTAGACAGTGTAATTCAAAGCGATCATGGATGATGAAAAACTAACATTTTGACGGGTAAAGAAAATTGAGGACAGCCTAAGGGATTCCAATCATTTTAAACAGCACCTCCCCCATGCAAGTTAAGCTGTACACAGCGCTGGTAATCTCGACTTCTTAAGGAAGTATTCATGATATGCCGGCCCTCCCGCCAATATCATGCCCTGTCTGGTGGAATTAGGGGCACTCTTTTTTAAAAGGAGGAGCGAACATCAAGGATAATACTCAATAGAAAGATACAATGTAATATATTGTTCACGGGGTAACTTACATCAAGTTGAAGCACACGACCGGTGATCCTAGAATATTGCAATTTATTTGACTTTTGCAAAAACATCAGATTTATTCTAAAAGTAATGGCTCTTAGACAAAATGCGATGATTTTATAAAGTCAACGATCAATATCATCTACTGAATGATTTTAATTAAATAAGTACGAAGCTCTAATCTCTGTACGGTATAAATATTCGTTTTACATCTCCAATATTATTTGCTTCACATTGTAAGTATCTAAGTGGATATGTCACCAGACTGGGGATCGCATGATTCGCGGTTCGAGTCCCGCCGCGGCACTATGTTCTTTGGTAAGACATTAGTCTTCATTTACCATCTTCACCCAGGTGTAGTAATTGGGTACCTGGTAGAAATTACGCGAGTGCTTTTAGGGTAGCTGCCAGGCTAATAATAATACATTGTAGACGCCTTGAGTATTCTCTAGGATGGGTATGTCAAACTATAACGGCAACACCTTAGAGCGCAGTGATGCGCACATGTGATTACTAATAAGTTTTGATGATTCGCAATATAGTCCTAACAATAAATTTGAAATCAAATTTGTTATCGTCCATTCGAAAGTTGCTGTGCTCACATTTTACATTTGATTAAAAAAAAATAGATTACATAACACAAATTAAAATGTTTCGATAATTTATTTACTTGCATACTTTTTTAGAGTTTGACCAAACCATGGGCATGACGGGGATTGCTTTAAAGGATATTTATTTGACCCAAAGAGGTTTATGCTTTTGACCCAAATTACAAAATATTTAGATAAAAATCATAAATTTATGTCGAAATCACTTTGACCGAGAAAATATATATGTTTGATCTTTAAACAGGGATATATTAAGTACAGATTCTAATATATATGCAAAATAAGCCTCTCTTTTCCAAACTATGACGGCCGAATTAACGCGGCAGAGCATTAAGTGTAATAGCACTAATAGGCACTGCTTGATGGCCCACTTAAAATACCTAATGGTGTCTCCAAAGTTTACCATAGCAATAATGATCCAAAGTGACTGACTGTTTACGTCATCACTTTACCACTATATTTACGCTTTCAGAAGCATGATATTTGGGCCATATACCTTTATATGTTTCAAATGTCATCGGCACGCTTTTCTTCTCAATATTCACTAGATTGTTTCCCCAACCCATTTAGCCTGTAGCTACGCCATCCTTAAATGCTAAATACACCATTGTTGGAGGACATTTGCTTTATTTCATCTAGCAGACGGATGCGAGTAATCACGTGTATATCTTGCCAATAGAGACTTTTAGATTTGCGTGAACTGATACGAGTGACGTCCATTCAAGGCAGTGCATTAAAAGGACGTCGATCTTAGCAATCCACGTTGTCGTTATTCAAATCTAAAAGTCACTAATAGCTCTAGCGTATAATGTCGTGTATTTTTAAAGTGGAATGTTGATCGGGAGGAGCACGGTTATTAGGAGATGGAACGGGACGCCGCGGGGGCCTCCCTTATTAGGCCCGCCTTAACATGGTAGCTATCATTATCCACCTATTTTGGTCGTCGTTGCCTTCTATTTATAAATATGATTCCCCTCAGGGTATAGCAGCAGTGAAACAGACAACGGTATGAATGTAAACAAATCAATCAGGATATGCCTGTAATATGGTCGCTGGATTTTCGATTTCCAGAATGCGAAGGCTTCTTCTTACTCCAGAAGATAACCGTTTAGAGCCAAAAGGCCATTAACTCTGTGTAAAATAATATGATTTAACGCCCTTCTCGTTCTCATGATTATTCAAAAGGCTAATCATGTTGAAATTACAAGAAAGAAAATTTAAGACTCGGTACCAAAGTAACACCTACTATTGAACAAAAATCAGTAGGCTTATTTATTTTGGTTCCAATTTTTGTCCAAATACCACGTCTGTAAAATTGTTATTATATAGCATAACATGATTTCAAAAATGAGTCGAATATATGGGGAGCAAGATGGCTTTAAGAAAAAATGCAACCAATGGATTTTTTCCAACAAAAGTCCATCTTTAATGAGAAAGGTCCTGGATGCATTTACCAATAGGAGACAAAACAGGGGATTGAATACTTCGTGATTTTTAATATACGCCATTGAATGAACCTTTTGAATAAAATGATTTTGTTAAAAACCTATCCAGTAACCCAATTCTTTAGCTTCGTGTGCGTACTCTTCGTTAATTCTTGCTCTCTCCTTTCCCCTCCATCCATATTCAGATTCATCCGCGGTCGTCTCCTTTCTTCCTTCGTAATGAAATTTGAGTTCACACTCTCTAAAAGTCTTTATGAAAATTTCATAGTCACCTTGCCCTACATCGCGTCGTAAACGTCACTCACACTTAACCATTGGCCCATTTAAAAAAAAATGGAAGTGGTTAAGTATTCTGATTTACGACGATATCAAAAAATAAAGTGCAACTGACCTTTCTCTCAGTCTTGGCTCTCATGGTTGATCTACAAATTAGGCCCAGGGTATCCAAACGCACCCCGGCGATTGTAGGTCATTGCGCAATTACATCTGCTCTCCAAGAGACAGATTTAAAATGTTCCCTCCGTCCCGAACATTAAGGTTTCTCAACCGGCGGTGCCTAAATACACCTCTGGGGATAACTTCGTCGATAAAACCATTCCGGTGTAGAGCTTTCATTACCAGCGTTTCCCGCTCCAGCTCAATAATCCCGTTGAGAAAGTCTTGCATTTTGATAGCTACCCCTATGCATTAGACTCTTTTAAGGGATGCCCTAGTGTCATTCCCACTGTCAGCATCCACAAGTATTTCGTATAATAATAATAATAATAATAATATTTAAGATTTATATAGCGCTGGTATACAAGTACAGTTTCTAAGCGCTTTACAAAACAAGTGAAATGAAAAGTACGGTTAAACTAAATATGTAATAAGGATTAACAAGAAACGTGAAATGATCAATGTGCTTATTTTGGACGAATTACTTAACTAACAATGTATAACAATACCATGATAATGAAAATGTAAATACAATAATTAAGTATCATTAATGATAAGGAACGGAGTTTTAGAACATAATTTTCCGACAGATTTTCCGACAGGGAAGCAAATGAAGAAAGAAAAATGTCTTTGAAATGTATACCAACTCCAGGTAAAAACAAGGAAAGTATCTCACATTCGCTCACCCTGTACAGAACGATATCCGGTTGTTGGATCACTTTTGAAACTTGGACGAGCCGATGAATCCGGTTTATTTCAGTTCACTTTAGGCGTGTTAGTTACCACAATAACCACAACAAATAATGTTTTTCATGAAAACAACTATAATCGTGGGAATAGGAATATGAATACTTGCGATATCGTAATATGACCATTTTTAAATGTCCCCCAAAATTTGGAGCAATCATCGCAAACACATTTGAAAAGTGTTTAAGTTAGTCAAAGTTTCCTCTATTTGTCATGGCAATTTTTTTTTTTTTAAATACACGTGGCTTCCTAACCTAAATAAAATGATTTTTTTTTATTTAATCCGAAGATTTCGAAATGTTGATCTAAAACAAAATCAGCTCCCATATTCTCGAGAAAAAAAACAGGCTGTATCCATTGACCTGGTTTAGATGAAGTTTAATGCTGGTACCCTGATGTGGTTAAATCTAAGTGCCAAAACTCTTCATTATGCACAAATCATAATAATTCTGCAACTGAATTTAAATATAAATTTCGTGTTTATGAAATTAACTTGTCATTTCTTTTTATCAAACAAAATATTTAGATTGTGTTACATGAATTTAGTAATTTATACGCTACTTAGGGGTTAATACTTGGCCTGCCATAGATGAGCGGACTTTTAAAGTAACGCCAGTCTTAAGAAGGCTGCTTTAAATTAGACGGGTCAAGGTGCAATGGGTAGTTTTTAAATGCAAGCAGCCCTTTAACACCTTCTGTGGGAAGTAACGCACCATTGAAATAAGGATCCGACAGTGTGAACACATATCACGGTCAACACCGAACGATGCAGGTGTGTTGGAATTCTTAGGGCTGGCGTGGCGCATAAACCGTCTTTCGTCCCTTCATGATCGAATTAAGTGAAGACAAATAGAAAATTCACGCATCTCATTGCCCATGTGAACAAGTGAATGGAGTTCCTCAGTGCTAAACCTGGACCCCAGCTGCAGGCTGATTAAGATCTTCTCCAAGTTTCGACTCTTCTGCAAGGCGAATCCTTATGAGGTAAAGCCCACTGCACAGAAGGTGTCACTTAAGATTGCGCCATTGCCTGCACTAATAAAGCTTGTGAATGCATTAACCCATACGCCGGTAATTTTAAAAAAAATCAGTATGCGCATTGCTCGTCGTACATTTAATTTATCTTTCTCACATTGTGCGTCTAAGAACACACCAGTCACTGATGCAGTTCTACGCCAGACAGATGACGCAACAGATGCAACGGGCTTTGCTTAAACGAGAATCACTTTACAATATTCATACATTGTAACAAAAGCAATGCATTAGAAATCACAATGTGGTACAACCTTCCGACGTTCATAAGTTAATAACCTCCGAAATACTATAAAAATACGAGCTTTTCATGTACCATACATTTCATATTCCTATACTGTAAGCACGTTGGTTATGGGGCAATTGCAGTTCCGTGCCTGACAGAGAACTCGAAATCATGAGTTTTATGATGGCAATCACTCCTAATTATTCCTCTATTCCCATTCTGTTTACCCGACAACTTCTGTTACAGACAAATGACACCTAATATGCCCTTCCTTTATGGCTACCAGCAGAAGAGAAAGAAGAAACCTGAAGCCATAACACTTTGTATGAACTGCAGACAAGGGAGAGAAACTAGTTTTACATCTACTCTAGATATCTTTGTTTTCAGCGCGAAGACCTTTTTTTGCAGTAAAAAAAAAAATCATCTGATACCATTATAAGTTCATTTTATTAAGCTGACTACATAATTATGTCACTTATAGTGCAGTGCAAACAATCGTGTTATGAAGATAAGCTTGAAGAGAAGAATTTTTGTTCTCTCTGTTTTTTAAATTTTATGCTTTTAAACTATTGGTTGAAATATTAACAGTGCGGGTTGTCGGATTATTTAAAAATAAACATAACTGTGTTCGAGTCAATACTGTGCACTTATTTTCTATATTTGTGTACAATTTTCAAAGAAAATTGATGATATTTTCTATTTAAAAAGAATAATTTTGAAATCAATTGGAAACTACAATTTTGTAATTAAATCTAATTTTTTAGGTTTAGTTTATATATTGATTATTCTCTAATTAACATACTTCCATGAGGTTCTTCTTCGCTCACAATAGATATAATTGTTCAACAACCACAAATGCCATTTGTGACGGGGCGCACGATGTAAGAATAATCTGTTGTCATTCGAATCAATTGGTGCACGTTGTCTTGACTTGGGGACATTCAATTGGGGACATTCAGTGTACCTAAGTTAAACAGAAAGCTATGCACGGCTTGACATTCTCCCGGCACACAGGCAACCTGAACTACTAGTAAGAATCTCGACCAAACAGACTTTACCTAGGGCAGGCATTCAAGAAAGCTCTAGGGAGAAACAGGGATCAGATGTCCGAACAAAAACATAAACATATCTCCTTGTTCTGGATCCTAAGGTGAGAGAAAAGAGAAAAGGAGTACTCTTGACTTTAAAATGACAGTTGTTGAGCATCGAAGGAGCAGACGAATCGGGTTACTAGACGATATTTGTTAGAGTGCAAGCCGAGGAAAACAATTTCAAGTCAAACAAAACATTTACATTTTGTTCCCTGAGGCATTGTGCCAGATTCTTGGAGAGGGTGAATGCGTTGGAGAAGTTGTTGAACACAAACTGTGCTGGAAAACACAAACGTACGACACATTCGGGAACGCGATTATGCAACACTCAAAGTGAGCTGAATGAGAGACTGAGAGAAAGAGAGAGAGAGAGAGAGAAAGAAGAAATAGAACAGTAACATGTGAAAGATAAATTACAACTCCTGGCAGTGCGATCTATCTTGTTCCTATCGTCCTCTGAGAGGCAGTAATTCATTCATGATTTAATTTAACACAGAATTAGAGCCCTTCTACATCTCAACAAAAGATATCTAAGTCATGTGACCACATCTCTCGGCTTGACTGTGACATAGTTTCGGAACGGTTTTATTACCCCATTTACAGCGTCTTTTCCGCGTCTTTTTTTTGGGATCTTCTCGGATGAGTTTCCTGAAGACAGCTACAATCAATCTCAGAATGATTCCAAAATGAAGAAAATGTCTCCATTGTGACTACTTTATTAGAAAATCTAGGAACTGAAGCGGGGCATCTCCCATTTCACCAATCTAACAAATTATGTCATGATATAATGGTGAAAGTTTCACTATTACAGTTTCATTAGTAAAGGAATCCGACTCTTGACTGATATTGCAATTCAGAATTGAGACAAATGATAATACGGTTCACAGATAATTCAGTGATATTGCAGGATTTCATCGTCTCATAAATCCTAGCGCTTCAACGAGTCTTAATCTATTCTATCTTGGCATTAAATCGAACATGATCTCATCGCTTCAATGCCCATCACTGCATACTTGAGTTTGATATGGTTTGGCGCAGTTAACATATTGCTTTTTTCTCCAGTAAACGCGTGCGAAATTGAAACTAACAGATGATAAAGTTAAGTAACTTAACTAATAGTATGTTATTCGTTTGTCTGAATTGGTTGATAGTAGTGAATGTTCCTTATTCTTTTTTAAAATACTGTTTACAAGTTATACTTATAACTAGCTCGGTTCCGCTGCAAATGTATGTTTGGCAACGAGCATTTTACAATAAAGAACAAAGTAAAGTTTGTAGCGGTTGTAAAGCACGAACGCTCACAGACTTTGACAGAAATTGGAAATAAATTCCCGTATTCTAAATCATCTATACAATCTGATTGCATAAGGTTTTACCCACAGTTTCTTTTAAACGATGACATGTTTCTCCCCCAGTTGTATGATAATGAATACAGTGACTTCGAAAGTGAGCGATCAATGATAAGAATAAACTTATTTAAAACCAGGTTTAAGTAAGCCGGTGTAACCATCGCCTGAAACTTCATAACAAGTTTGTGCCACGCTTTACAGCTTTCCTGATACATTGTTCACGCCGACAGTCGACTATCAAACCCTCATCATTGCTTATCCTATTATAAGAAGGAAATCGACTCCTTCTTTTCATGTGGAATAGTTTCCTTCATGCAGACGACATCACTGCAGGGTTTTCTCGTACAACTTCAAGAGACAATAAAAGGAGGACATTCTGGACATACCTTAGATACCCTTGCATTTGAGTGCTGTCTATCGCCTTTGGTGGCCACGGTAGTACTCGTAATAAACCAGGCAAAGATATATATATATATATATATATATATATATATATATATATATATATATATATATATAAATAACGTCCTATTAACCCGATGGTCGTTTCAAAAGTGTTCAGCCAAGTATGCAAAAGATTGATTTATCTAAGATACAAATTTAAAGTGTTGACTAGACTGCCAACCGAGAAGAGCGTAGTAAAATGGTCCATTATCTGGACTTTGAATCGAGAGTTTAAAAGTTAGACTCATTGCAAGACTCGGGGCACAAAAAGAGACAATAGGGGAAAAAGGAAAACAGAAGGAGGGAGAAAGAGAGAGAGAGAGAGAGAGAGAGAGGCGAGACAGACATAAAGAAAGAGAGAGAGAGAGAGAGAGGTAAAACAATACTTTACCGATATTATACACGATCAGGGTAAGATGTGAAGTTATCTTATAATTTTCTAACTCTCAACATTATTGTAAGGCCTCCACTTTCCAGTCTGTCTATTTCTTGAATGAAATGAGAAATGAATGTGCAGAGTGATGATTCTTTTGTAAATTGGAAATAGAAAGCCGTTTCATTTGATTTTGATTGTGACCTTGTCGCGCTCGGTTACGAACCATAAATGATCTTTGGTGACAGTTTAGCTCCTGAAAAGACGGATGTTGTAATGCGGTGTGTAACGTACCATTTTAACTCAAAAAAGAAAAAGAGTTCAATAAATATACAACAAAATCATACTGCACAGAAATGTTATTTGCCAACCCTTACTGTGTCATTGGCGCTTTTTGCACATAATGTACTATGCTTACAATCAAAGAGAGCAGTAATTGGCCTGACATACAACGAAATAATTTGTCCTTATAGATGTTGTTGTTGTTGTTTGGCATTATCGGCTTTTCATTTTTAAAATAATATTTACGCCTTTTATTTTCTTATAAAAGAAAAATGTATTTGTAAATTCGTACTCTGGTTTAAAGTTGCACTAGTTAACGTGACTGGTAAACACTTTTAAGGGTGCACAATTGGTAGAAGTATACTAAATGACTAAACAGAGTTCACTTTTAGGACTGAGGTTTGAACATTTTTTTTATACTTTAATGTAGGTCAATGAGACAGATACATTGTATTAGACAAAATATGAATATAAATGCTTTTAAAATGCAGCAAAATCACTCTGTAATAATTTTTCAGAGATCATTCGTCATGGCCCATTTATTTTCAAAAAAATGACGCCTTCGGTACTGGAGAAATTAATTTACAATGGTGTGATTGTTCCGTTACGTCTTTAAGAAGGTTTGATTCGTTCACTTTTGTCGCAGTCTTTCAAGAAGGTGATCAACTTTTTAGAAACGCATTTCGCACCATTCACAGTTGAGTCCCTCTTAATTTCAAATGTAAAGGAGACAGAGTGAAACCCATAAAATGGTGCTTGATTTAATAACTCACCGACTGGTAGAACTCATCAGAACCGAATGCGATTCCTCCAATATCTTCAACCGAAGCGTATATTTCTGAAAGTAATGAAGTCATTACGCTACAATTTATATTGCTTTTTCGCACCTCTTCAACATCGTTTAAGAGAAATTTCCTGCATGAGCTATATATAAATTTCATGAAGTGCAGACACTTACCTTTTCCCTGACTCTCTTTTAAACACCCCCTGAATCTTAACCCCTTCCTTGCTATGGGCAGAAATCATGCCGAAAAGACGGAGTCTTTAAGAAAATGTTTTTCACGAATAGTAACAATCATTTCCTTCATGAGACAAAACAAAGACAAAAACAAAAGTGATAAATTACTACTCAGTGAAGACAATTCCTACTTAATGTTATCATTATGTTTATAATCAAATAAGTTGTTTATGGTGTAGAATTTAATTTCAGAACAAAAAAAAATCAAGTTATGAGTTTGAATTTTTCGAATATTTACAACGAAGTAACACAGAAAATAGTCAACTTAAATAACACGTTTTATGTATAGAAGGTAGAATTTTTTGTCCTCAGGCTTGAATTCAAAAATATATTCCAATATTCACAGACGCAACGTCAACTAATATTTCAGTCATTTGAAAGCCATTTTCAAATGGGAGCTTTTAATATGAACTATGAAATTTCAAAATAATATATAAAACTCCAGTTTTCTGCATAATGAAGGCCGGTAATATGTTTACCAGCTAGCATTTGGCAACTTCATTTTGAAGAGTTGAATGAACGAGGCTCAACAGAATATATGATTTCATACCTCTCGCTCCAAGGCTCCTATTTCATCGCATTCTATAAGACAATTATATTAATGGATTTCTTTTCTCCAAGGTCTGTAGCTCAAGTATGAAACAAAAAGAAGTAAGTCCATGCCCCTCTTTGTCATTCATGTTCCTGGAAAATGGAGCAGATAGATGTATGGGAATGGCATCAAGTTACACTTAAACGTCTTTTTTATTACGAGCACGTGCCATCTGATCTTTTAAAGTCTGAATTTCGGACTCCAAAGGCGGTATTCAGGTACATAATTATGAAACACAAGGAGAGGGAAAATTAAGGGCAAGAAAAAGAAAAGGGCGGAGAGTAGGGATTAATGGGGACAGAAGAGATTGAGAGTGGGAGAGAGAGAGAGAGAGAGAGAGAGGGGAGGGGTGAAGGAACAGGATACATAAAATAGGGACCAAAGAAAGAGAGAGAGAGAGAGAGAGAGAGAGACCGACAGACAGAGACTGAAGAAAAGGGGAGAGAGTGAATAAGAATAAACTATGGAGAGTGAGGGAGGGGACTCATACAGAAGCAGAGATGGCAGAGATATGCATAAAGAAGGTAACACAAAGCGAAACAAAGAATAAACAGGAAGAGAGAGAGAGAAAGAAGGGGGGTGGAGATCTACAAATGAAGATCTCCAAGTAATATGTACATGTAGATAACGTTTTGGATTGTCCCAAAAACTACGTCAACAATGGTTTTCATATACAGTAGGCTTGCAGGTGCACCATGTGTGTGTGAGAGAGAGAGAGAGAGAGAGGGTTGAGCTATTCTCCACTCCTGACGACGGATAGTCAACCTGTTCGAAACGTCGAGCCACTCATCCTCTCCAAGCGCTATAGTTCTCCTTAGAACTATAAGCTAAGAAAGATAACAAACAGTCCTTTTCAGGACTACTCATCCCCAAGAAAGATTACTGAGTCAGATTCCTTTTCAGGACTCCTCAACCCCCTCTCTCTTTCTCTCTCTCACACATGGTGCACCCGCAAGCCGACTGTATATCTACATCACCATGCAAGCCGACACTTACAAGCAGCAATGGTTTTCATGTTCAGTAACCTTTCTAGCCTGATTTTTTTCTTGTGATGGTGATAACTGAACTTCAATTCATTAGTTCAAAGTACTACCGGGTGCAGTCCATTGAATACGCAGGCGAATGTGTACCGCCGACAGTTAAAATAGGGGGAAAATGAATGAGAGACTCGTATTTTGGAGGGGTGGGTTGTTATTGCATCAGAAAGTTAAACACAACTTGGTTATTATCTCTGAATTTTGTGATTTAACATTTCCCCGTTGTGTATTACTTTTTAGTTTATTAATTGTATTTTAAAGGGATATGAAAGGATCAAACGAAATGTATAGATCCAATGGATTGCAATCAAGGGAAATCAATATTCGAGCTTATAAAACGACTGCGGACCTACAAACCAACCACAAATATATGATTTTTAGATCCATTGTACACCCAGCGATGAATCGCGAGGTTTCTAAGAAATGGCGCGAAATATCACACCTTGGTCCAATTATTGTCAGACAATGTGGCATCACTATCAGTATCACGGTTGCTTGAATCAAAACCTCCTAGAATACATGGGTTATAACCGTACATGGTAACTGTGTGCCTTCTTTTGCGTGTAGTGCAATCATGATCTTGGGAGAGACAATTGATGTATTTAGAATATCGAACTTTGGGATCGATGAACCCTGGGACTTGGATAGCCTTGAGACTAACCGGCAGCTAGCCCTCTGATGATGTTCGTATCCACAATTAATCACTCTTAATTAACTGAGTTAATATCAACCATCGATAATATTTTACGGGCATTTTCATGTTAAAATGGTGCTCACTCTATTCATGAATTGTATCTATTTGAAGATGAGAAGATACCTCATTATTTCAAATGTTAAATAGAAGTTAAAAACCGTTATACGTATAATGCTCTACCTTCAATTTTCCTCTTCAGAGTATTGTATTTTGTTCTACTTTAGGTTAGGTTAAACCTTCTTTAAATGATAGATTAAGAATAAGAAAAGGTCTATAAACGTAATAAACCTGAGGTGCAGCAGCCGAAAATCCAAAGCTCAGATAAAAATACTGTTTCACATTACGAATACCATAGTAATAGAACTTAAAGAATTTGGGGGAATATGTACCAGTTTGTATATCAAACTAACACTTTCCTACCAAGAAGGTCCTTTAGTAACATTCAGCTTTACAAGCGTCAAACGTTCACAAAGCTAACCAATAGCAATCCAATGAAATCGAGCTTGATAATTTGCACCCATAATCTGTAATGCGCGGTTGAACGGTTACAATCAAATTACCAATTTCCTTTAGTTTAAACATCAAACAATCTCAGCTACAATTAAAATTTCAATTTGATTCTCAACCGCGAAGTGTAACGTATCCTTCATCTATTATACTACGATTCAACGATTCTTTAGTTACTTAAAATCCCAGTTTAATTGAGACAAAATCCAATTTGACAATTTTGCTGGCAGCTCATATCTCTATCAGTCAGTCTATTTAAAGTGAGTACCATCTTTCATTATATCGAAAGGTATGAACGAAAAAAGTCAGTTAATCACATCCTCTGATATTGTATGGTCGTGGTACCAGCAAAATTCCTTTAAAAGAATCTTATCAGGCAATGTAGAGGAGGATAAACCATATTACTGTTCTGACAGGTGCGTGGGAAAAATATTGTCTGGAGGAAATCTCGTTTTGAGATAATGGCATATCGTATGTTCTTTTCTACCACGATCATGTTTCACTTAAGATATCTAAGATCTCTACTGAAATGAGCTCTTTCGCTATCTTCATAACCGAACTATCTAACAAATGAATTATCTTACGTTAAAAAACAAACATCACACCCATACACACACCACACACACGCACACCTTCGGTAAATCATAATTCATTTTGAATTTGTTGAGTTAGACGCATACGATTTTCATTACCGTCATCACCACAGAACTTGGACTACCAATTTCAGAAGAAAAAAAATCACTAGATTTCAAACCAGGTCATTATCAAAGTTCTATCATGTTGATGGCAACTTATATTCTAAACACTCCGTTTCATACTTTTATTTATTCATTTCAAATAGAAGTATATAAAAACCAGAAACTTATTTTAAACAGGACTGGGGCTGCAGGGTATATAAGCAAAAGCCCGACACCTTGTGAGTCCTACAATTTAATACAAGCATAATAAAAGGGTTCGTGGTCGAGTTTTTTCTGAATAAATGGACATACAAGAATATCCGTCAGAGCTTGTCACATCTTGTCATTTCAATTAAAATGCAACTGAAATTCTAGGAAGTAAGAATATTACATCTCATTCATGATAAACGACTTGAGATATAATGACGCGACTGTACTAATTCGATAATAAAAAGTAGCAATATATCATTCTCATTGTCTGAGCATTGAGGCGTCTCCTTTAATATCTCCCCATTTAAAATGCAATTTTCTATAATTTTCATTCAACAATTAGGGTGATCGAACTGTGTGTAAGCTATTTCAATTGAGTTCAGGTAATAACACATGTGAATTCGCCTGACAGCAAATGAAATTACAGTGAATGTTAAAAACTAATCAATAAATTATAAATTCCAAAACGACTTTAGTTGTAAAGATGCGAAGAAATGTGTATATAAAAATAAGAAAAATAAATACAGTAGTAGTCCCGACACATGTATATAACACGTGGTCTCTATGTGCAATTTGGAGTTGTTTTTAAAATTTAAGTTCTGCTATTCTGCTGGAGATTATGATGCTGTAAAAGATGAATAACACCATATTTAAATAGAGCGAATAACATTTTTATTCAGTATTATCTTTTTACAATTTAGTAATCTCTATGTCAAATTAAACCTAAAGCTAGTAGAAAACTAATTTATATAATTTGTTCATTATTCAAAATGAAATAATAATAACCATAATACCTACAGTCCTTTTGCGCACATATTATATCCACTCCAAGGGTGTTCAATGCTTCCACAAAGAACTATACTCTGGCTTTAGTCCAACTGCCTGAAGGCGCTGTAAGCATTTATGAAGAAAAACAAATCCTACCAGGTACCCATTTACTACACCTGGATGGAGAGCGGCAAAATGAAGATACTGTCGTGCAAAAGGGTGTAATTGCCCTCGCTTGAACCATGCACTATATGATCCACAAGACCACAACATTGGTATAACATTATGCAGCATACACGTATACCCCTAGACCAGAATAGTTTTAAAAGTATCATAGCCTATTTCATTTCATTTTTTGTAAGAAATATTCCATCTTCTTACATTCCACGAAGCTCTTTCTCCTAGGCTTCAATGCCAAAATCTTCATGAAATATGTAAATGGCAAATGGCAAATTTTGTGAACAGGAAATTTCTCACTCCCCTCGTCACGCTTGTGTGTGAATGGGATGAGCGCAACGTTCACTTATACCCCTGGTACACCGACAAGACCGATACCAGACAGACGACACACCGATCAATAAATACATTACCTCGAATGGCCAAGAATTGATCGGTAGGCGGGGCGGTATGGAGTTTGTTTGAGTCGGGATGCTGTGTAACTGGGGTGCCAGCTGATTAGAACGTATTTGACTTTCTTAATGAGAGACGAAAGCGTTCAAGAGGGGGTCTATACAGTTTTCTTTACCCATCGACTGGCACTAAGGCCCGTTTCATATCACTAATAAAAATACACTTAAACATAATTGTAATAAATGTCTGTGTAAAAAAGGAAATAGATCTCAGACAGTCATTAGTGAATGCTTTTTTAAAATAATAAGGCAAACACAGTCAAATATATTGACAGACTTTAACACGATCGCAAAGACTTAAAGGTAATACAAAGTTTAGGGGAATTTTGAAAATTGGGTGGATAGTGATTCTTTACAATTTTGATACATTTGGATGCACCTGTGGATGTATTATAAGCACTAGAAAATTTAGCCCCTAAAACACTTCTGCTTTCGAGAAAAATGGAATATAAAAATTTACCGGTGCTCCCGGTAAATTTTGATAAATTTCAAATAGCGCCTACGGCCGTACAATAGTAGCTGTGACCATGAAAATCTCTGAATATGTATTCCAAAGGGGAATAGCCAATCGGTCGATTTTAGTCAAGAAACATTGTTTTATAGCTTAATTAATATCTTCACCATGAGAGGGAGCTATACAGCATAAAGAGTCAATTATTTATAATTTCATAACTTTAGACTCGATTTCAACCGCGACAACGATGACTGAATATTGTAGGATCATTATGCTTCCCATTTGTTTATTTGAACCAAATTCATGACCCCATACCAAAACTTTGTATTACCTATAACAGCAATAAATACAAGGGTTAATTAAATAACCTTCTATTAGCTGTATAATAAATCATGTTCAGATTATGTAATATGTCATCGTTCTGATTGGGATACTCCTATTCGGGAACATGAAGAGAATTCCGATTTACCAAAATATATATAGTGTTTTGCGAATCATTTTTCTTCAAATGCAAGAATGTACGCTTCAGAAAATCTGTCATTTTGAAAAGGCGTGATGCTCAACGAGATAAAACCTTTCCCATGCAAAATCAAGTTTTGGGATTTTCGCTATCCATGTGGCAACTTTATTTCTGTTTTGATTAGTATAGTCGTGTATCTTTTTCGAATGAGAAAATAATATAACTTTGGATGGACACACCTAATCTTTGCCCGAGTATCCCGTGAATAATGAAGGCGTGTCTACACACCGACGCACCTGCGACTATTGCTCGTCCTATATACCCATGCTCACAGAACGACGGGAAAGATCTCATCGCTCATGCACTTAAGGGCAGTGTCTATATCAATTTACGTTTAGGATTGTTTCCAGTGAGTTTTCTTTTATGTGGGTTTATTGACCTGTAGACCACGCTCCCACCGTCAAAAGATGCATTATTATCCTAATAGAGAGTTATAGTGTATTATAAGTCCACTATCACTCCATCCGGTTAGCATTTTAAAGAGAACAAACTGAGAAATAAAACATTTAAGAAAGTCATAAGATAACATCATTAGATTTCACCTATAAACATTTCCCCCTTAATACACAAATCAAAAGAAATATAAGACCAACTTGTCAATCTTAAAACTTGCGTTAGAGGAGTCTTTTCTATGAGCTTGATAGAATCTTACCTCATTCATATACTGTATTGCCTCGCTTAATACGACAACCATGAGCGTCCATTAATGGAATACTTCATCAAAAGCTTTCGAGTGTAAACAGTATGCAGATTTCACAGGAAACCCCCTAGCAGCAATTGACTCGGATGAAAGACGACGAAGAAAAGATATTTTGAAGATGCTCTTCAGAGGCTGACATTGCTGTCAGCATTTTAATATTCTATATGTCTTTAGTATGTTTAGAGAGGCCTCAGTGTCTTTTGTTATAATGTCAAATTTTCCATAGGGAATTCAAATCACATTTTAAGGGAAAACCCCTTATACATCATTATGGTGCAATGCGTAAAATCTATTTTGAGCACAGCAGACGCCCACTAGAGCTATATGGCTGGTTTACAAACAGGCCGTGTAACAATTAAATACAATGAATTAATGAAATATGATTACAATTATCAAAACAAAATGTATAATGCATAAACAGTCTAATTTTGTTTATTCTTATCTCGAGTGTGAGATATAACTATCTTTATATGATTTTTAAAATTACCCATGTCATAGACCATATACTTGACATATACAAATTATCATCACTTTTCCAGAACCAAGGTCCAATCATATTTGCGTGACAAACTTCATAGCTGACATAGTTTGCAAGCAATGTTCGCCTACGCCAGACGGTGTTTACCTCAGAAGATTCCCGCCATAACACAATTCCAACCAATGTACACTGCAGGTCAGATATATACGTGGTATGACACGTACCCTTAATTTTGACACATTAGGAATGACACGTCATAAAGAAGGTCTACCAAAATAGCACCCCATCAGATGTATGTAATTGAACTTAATGAGTTTATTTGATTAAAAGCAATTTGTCGAATACTTTCACGTTTGCATTCCAGTAACATTAATCCAAGAGTATTTGAGAAGAAAGATGTTCGACTTTGAGTCTGTTTAATAAATTAAAGAGTTAAATAATTAGAGCAAAGGAAAATATCTAGTCTGATGAATGACGTCAAACTTGAAAAGTGGAAGGGTTTTCAACTTACCCCCTCTCGGTCTTCTCCTACCCCATCCCTCATGAAAGAAGTCTGGTTATAGTTTATCTACTGGTGAATTGAAGGGGAAAATCTGCATGTGCCTCCCTCCTCACACTCTCCCTTTGAAACCGTACTATATACCTAAATTTACACAACCCCGACAAGTATATCCCTTTTCAAATTTTCGACCAAAAGGCTTCTAAACAAATTCGAATTTCTTCTTTTTCTATTTTGAATGTCAGGATATGGTTTCTTAATATCCCCTCTCCCTTCCCCCCTTTTACAAGATCCCGGTTCCGCCCCTTGCCCTAACTAAGATTGATCAACATACGTGGTTACTATGGCTACCATAATCTATGTCATCATTGACGAGGACAAGGAGAGTAGGTCAAGATGCATGGTGGCGGTTAATACAGAGGGCATTCACCTCCTTTACTTGCAACTCTTCTCACGTTAAGGGGGTACAGAATAAAGTGATGTACCCAGCCTTCTCCCCCCTCTCTCTCTCCCTCTCTCGCTCTCTCCTTTTCTCATCATGTGTTACTTTTTTGTTCTTAAAGATAATTGACCTTATTTCCACATTTTTTCTCTCTTCTACCTTTCTCCTTCTCTCTCTCTCTCTCTCTCTCTCTCTCTCTATCTCTCTCTCCGTTTCTCTTTCTATCTCGCTTTTTATGCCCATGACTTTTTCTAGATCTAAATTAGTGCCCCTCTCCCTATGTATTGCTCTTTCTATTTCCATCATGTATTACTTTCTTGTTTTTAAGAAAATTACATGTACTACCACCACATTAATTTTCTCTCTACATCCTTCTCTTTCTTTATCTCTCTGTCTTTCCCTCTACAATTTTCCCTCTCCTTATCTCTCTATCTCTCTCTCTCTCTCTCTCTCTCTCTCTCTCTCCTTTCTCTTTCCCTCTACCCCTTCTCTCTCTCTTTCTCAACTCAATGGCGTACATAACCTCTGCTAATTTTCTCTCTCTACATGTCCCGTTGTTATCTAGGTTTTCAAAAAGAGAAGATCATTACCGCGGTTGAACATGGTCATAATGGTAAAGCGGCGTTTCAAAAAGCAAGGTGAAGCCAAGAGGTATTCGCCGGTCCAAAAGTTATTTATTGATTTGTTTTTGAAAAAATGATATGAACCGACAAAAAGAATGTATCATACAAATCGTGATTGTCCAATGTGGGTTTAATGGCCGATTAACAACACAACGTCACCTCACAAGTCCGCTACTTTGCTGTCTACGGAAGATGTGAAGTTTGTTTTGAGCGCCATTTTGATAAAAAATAGGGAAGGGGATCCTCGTTTTTTCCCCAAAATGGTACTCAATAAATCTTGTTATCATTGCTATCCTGACAAATAATGGACATGGGATATAATCGTTTGGGTTTAGGGACTTTTAGGAATAGCACGCCGACAACGTTGACTGCTACGTGTGACATCCTTTAAAGGCACTGTCGGGCACTGTCAGTGCCTGAAAGGACGTCACATTGCCTTAAAAGGATGTCACACGTAGCAGTTCACGTTGTCGGCGTGCAAATCTAAAAGTCCCTATTACCTTTGGGTACGGTCGTTATTCTAATGAACCGATTAGCTGCACCACATAATTATGGCTATTATGATTTCTGACGTATATACGACATGTCGTGATGAGGCGATTGGGAATGAGATCGACAAATAATCAACTACATGAAGGCTATAAGAATTTTGAAAATGACATAATATTGACAAAATATTCATATCACGTGATTCCCATGCAAAACAAGGGGCAGTGATTTTGCTGTTTCATTATAATTCGCTGGAGGCATCTTCTTTTCGAGAAAAAAAGAGTAAAGTTTCGTTTGGTAGGAGCAATAAATCAACCTGCGGCGGTCCCGTACAAAATGTCCAATTCTGAATATTAATTTAAGTGAATTCTAGCGAATATACGAAATATCTTTAACTGCATAATACTTGCACGCCCCCAACTCACGATACAGATTTATAGCCGCAACACAATAGCAAGAACTTATAACGCAGTGAAAGTTAACAAATAAGGATACCTGATGGAAAGATATTATAACCTGGCTTCAATTTTAAAATAGATGACCAATAAACAGAGATCTAAATTTGCTCGTCGTTAAAGGATAACATCAAAACGCCCGGATGGCGTTTTAATCTTAAGTAGGTCAACCGTATGACAAATATTGCAGTATGAGGGGGAAAGGCTAAAACATTTAAACAGGGTGTTATGTAAAATGAAGACACATGGCGTATAGAGGGTATTAATGAAAACTGGGCCAATCTAGCCCTTGGCTCTTGTCTTTCTTCCAGCTGACATATTTCTTGCAATCTTGTCCATGCCGAGGAATTTTGATTCTAGAGGTCCTGAATTCGGCGTATAAACACCAGAGGATATCTCTGAGCGCAGACAGCGAGGCGTGCGGTTTCTCTCGAAAACATTTCACCTCAAGGTTTTGCCTCCATTCACGATTTCATGACTTTTCTTTCAGTCTTTGATTCCTTTGTCGTTGTTGTTGTTCAGTATCTTTGTTATAATGTTCTATTTGACTGGAAGGTATGTTTCCTTATATCGACCATCGTTAAAAACTTTGCCCCGGTTTAATACATGGAATATGTCTCAATCTTTTTCCTTCTTTCCCCCACTTCTATGCCCACTTCTTTCCCAGTTCATTCTTCAATTCCTAATTTTAACTCAACTAAATGAACCATTCGTCTTTCCTTTCTTAGTTTTCTTTCGTGCCTGTTGTATTTTGTTCAGAGAAGTAAATATGTTTGCAGTAATAGTACGTTCATAACACAGTTCTATAGCATGACATACACAGTATAACTTAACATAAATGTTCAGAGTCGATAGGTCGTAAGTAAATATTTGAAAATATAGTCGTAACTAAAAATTAGAAATTTCCTTTTAATTTCCTTTTTGTCTTTCCTTTCTAAATTTTCTTTTGTACCTGTTGTATTTTGTTCAGAGAAGTAAATATGTTTGCAGTAATAGTACGTTCATAACACAATTCTTTAGCATGACATACACAGCATAACTTGACATAAATGTTCAGCGTCGTTTGGTCGTAAGTAAATATTTGAAAATATCGTCTTATCTAAAATTGGAAATAGATATCATTTCTCACGAATCAACAGTCATTTATAATGTGGTATAAATGTTTTTTTTTCTAGTTTCTCCATTATTATCAATGAAAAATGATGATGATCTCGAAAAGATATTTAAGAAAAGTGATCTCGTTCGATATTCAGGTTGTGCTCAAATATCACGTCCAATCACTCTCAGAAAACCCACGCCTTGCATTAAAACCGGACTCCATCTTCTCCATCTTCTTCCTGTCTATTCCCTTTCGTATATATATCCTCTCAACACGCATCCGTTTTTCAATCTCTTTTCGAGAAACTGAGTTGGATTCATTTAATCTTCAGACAACGGTAGGGGGTGCCCCAACTCGCCTTCAGGCACTTCCTGTACATTTTGTAGCCCTGCATTTTAAACATTTCGGAGGCGGATGAATGTATAGAGTTCGTCGGGAAAGGTCTCTCCCGAGAGCAGTTCGACTCGGATTCTAAATGGATGTTTACTTTGCCAGCTTTTATCGTAGAAAAAGAGATTAACCATGCGACCTTCTTTTAAATATCCCAAAAGAGTAAATAAAGTGGCCTGCATGGTGCCATCACATAGAAAAGGGAATTGTCATGGTACTTACCGGTTTTCTTGACGCGGCGCTTTGTACCAAAGTCCTCCTATGGGCAAATACTGTACGGAGAAACATTTTTTGTTGTTGTTCTAATTCGATAAACAACCAAGGGTTCTTAATGGATTTGTTATTAATTCAATAATAACAATTATACCAATTTCAGCTATATCTGCAAACCTTTAAATTGGTAGGAAGTAACATTACCAATTACAGAACTATCCAACTATATTGCTATGTAAATAACGTTGTCAATTTATGTGAGCCACGCAATGTGTATTATTCCAAATAAAACAAATTCACGTATTCAGATTTTCCATCATCATTTTCTATCAATGGAAGTGTATGACTAATTTGCATGCATGACGTGTGAATTCATAGATGCTCTGGAACCGACATGTCGTCTGCGCTAGACCAAATTCTTCCGGCGTTTTTTTTATCACCAACAACTGAATACAACTGGTTTACTCCGCACACCGGTCGATTTTACCGGCGCCTCCTATCAGAACTAAGGCTTCTCTCTCTTTCTCTCTTTCATTCCCCCTCTCTCTCTCCCTCTCTCTTTCTTTGACATTGTATCTTTTGCGGAGATTCTTCTTTCGTCGACTTTCCAAAATAAGCTGCTCACTGATAATCACTGCAGATCTCGAGGTGAAGTTACTTTGTATTAAAGCGATAGAAACATAAAAATGATCCAATTCACTTTCTTCGTTGTATCTGACGAAAAAATTGTTCTATTACAATGTTTATTCGAACTACAAGCATGACAAGGATGGATTTCCATACTTTCTTTGAAGCAATTTAATAATGAAAATCCGTTACCTTTTAAAACCTATGACCTGACTGTGAAGATTACCATAAAAGAAACAAATCAAGAATGTTGAATTTATCCAAAATGATTTCGAGGCACTGAAAAATAATTGAAACCATATCCTAGTCAAACAGCTATTAAGCTTTTAGCATTTGTAAGTACCTGAATTCTGGACCTAGTCAAAAGCAAAGAGAGAGAGAGAGAGAGAGAAAGAGGGAGAGAGGGGGAGGGACGGGGAGAAACAGGCAATAATATGGGGAAGACTTTGTATGATGAAGGGTGTTGAACGCCCACATAATTCCTTCGAAATAACTAGTAGCCATCTTAAGCAAATTCAGATCACATTTTTGTCTTTCACCTTTGACTGAGCAAAGTACAATTGTATATCGATACTTTATTTTTGTTTTAGTGATTTTATTTAAAAGAAAACTTAACACAACCAATGTACAGGTTAGAGAGCAGATGAATACATATATATCTAAGAGCAAGTGCATCATACACAGGCGCGTACACAGGGGCGGGGGGGGGGGGGGGTTAACTCCCCCCTTTGGTATTTTTTGTTTGTAAACCCCCCCCCCCCCCCTAAATTTCCCTAAAACCCCCCCCCCCCCCCCTTTTGGATTTTTTTTTTTTTTTTTTTAATTAAAAAAAAAAAAAAAAAAAAAAAAAAAAAACTCCCATGGCTGACCTAAAAAAGCTGACCTTACCCCCCCCCCCCAACGGAGCAAAACGACACATTTTCAAATTTCGATACCAAAAAAAAAAAAGTGTCCTCTTACCCCCCCCCCCCCCCCCCCCCCCGCGCTTATTCAGCGGCTGGCTGAGTCGTTGCGAAATTTTCGGCCCGATTTATAAATGTTAAACCCCCCCCCCCCCCCCCCCCCTTGAAAAAATCCTGCGTACGCGCCTGATCATACAATATATCTGCATAGTAGCAACTGATCTACAGTGTACTATTAAATATGAATGAACAAAGAAACCTATCCATAACCTTATTTAAAAACATGGAATATATATCGATACTGTTGAATGCCGATGCTCTAAATAAAAATGTGATGCTGATATGTCTCCCGGGAAATTCCAAGGACATAAAGGCGTAGCTGATATACCAGGCATCGTAAAGGATAGACTGAAAACAGCTTGATATCAATGCCTGGTGTAGGCGGCCCTTTACTGGTTACGTTCTATCAGGGAATCGATCTGTTTAGTCATCATGTTTATACTTTTGAACGGAGAAAATAGAGAGAAGGGCAGAGACAGATATAGTTATACAGATGTAAATTGAGAAATAAAAGAGAGATGGAGGAAGAGAGAGAAAGAGAGAGGGGGAGAAGGAATGAACGGAGGGAGAGAGAGAGAGAGAGAGAGAGAGGAACTTGCGAAGATGAGCAGTGGTGGATCCTGCCAACTTTTGCATACACGTCTCCTAGAGCTGACCAAAAAAGTGAGAGAGAGAGAGAGAGAGAGAGAGAGGGGGGGGGGGAAATAAATTTCTTATTGCAGTGGAACTAAAGGCGTAAATTAATTCGTTGAAGATGAGCATAGGATACAATTTTGAGTCAATAAAATGAGAAAGTGGTCTCCTTTTCTATTTCAATCTACTTGATAAAGAATAACATAAACATGACGGTTTCTTTGGGAGCACATCAAAATCGATTAAATTCTGTTAACATGATGAGTTACATTTCTGTTCAAACCTCTCAACGTGTGCTTTTTTCGTGATAAAAGTATTTATTCTCTCGGTGATGTTAACATTACTACATTACGTTAGCAAGAAATGCTGTACAAATAGAACCCCACACGCGAGAACCATTTTGTGAATAATACGCAACGAAGGACACTCGTTTCGCGCACATGGATTCTTTACTCACACAAGCGCACACGCACCTACACACACTCGCCCACGTCAAAGAGGCGAAATTGCAATTTCTTCGCATCTTTGTGAACCGTGAGTGAGTTCGTATACCAGTACGAACAAGGGCTATAGAGGACTCATAGCGTGTTTGATCATATTTCTCCAAATTGCAATATAAACAATTTTACAAATCCTTTTTCAAACAGTTATGAATCGCTCGGACGGCGGATTGGAAGATGTCATGTTCCGTAAAAGATGAATTTTATTTTTTCGGCGTCAGCTAAGTTTGTGAAAAATTGCATCGATTTTTCTTTAAAAAAACATTATTTTATTGTATCATAATGCTTTTTGCATTGTTTTCTATCGATATTCTGGGGGATTATTGATAACTTTTGAAAATGAAGTGATTAAAAACTAAACTTTCACTAATAATATTTGATATTCCTTGAAACCTTCTCTTTTTTGCGCGGATGAAAGTTAAATCTATAAATGATAATTATGTATTTTGTATTTACTCTCTTCGAATCTGTATCATGACAAACTCTTTTCTTGTTTTGTAACCAAAGGACTTTAACTTCCCCACGGGAAATAAGTTAGGCCTATACTCATTAGACAGAACTTACAGAGCAAAAAGACAGCTTGCTTTTCATAACAATAATTAATGTCCTGTAGTCATTACAATGAAACATTGCTTGCAAATCATATTTACATAATAGCTCGTTATGTTAGCCTTCACAGGCAATTACATAATTGACCAGCACTTGACACGTCCGATCTTTATATCCTGTCAATCATGCAGTGACGTCACGTGATATCTTTGCTGATCACGTGGCTTAAGCACACATTCTATCACGTGCTTCGACAGTGACATGATTTGATTGTTGGAAGATCTGCTGCACGCGAAGAGTGAACTGCGACGAGTCGAGCACTGTGACAGCACAAAGCTAATAAAAATAAGCCGGGATAGCCGGTAACAAGAATGTAATATTTTCTTTCCTCCCCATCACAACTTCAAGTAGTCTGGTTTTAATTAAAGGAAAATATCCATGAATTCAAATTGACTGAACACTCGTCAGAGTTATGGTAGCTATGAAAGAGGTCTTTATAAAAGATACAAATCGTTAAAGCATACACGTTTACTGAGAGGTTTCACAACTGCATGTAACAGAGGGAACATGCATGGTCTACGAATGCATATTAACACTTTCCTTCTTTGAATTTTTCATTCTTTTCCGGACTTATTTACTTGTAACTCTATATAACTGACCCGAGATAATAATAATAATGATAATAATAATGATAATAAAGAAATGCTACTCTTAGCCTTGAAAATATACAAATGGGTTACGTTACAGTACGGAAGAAAACAACACAACATATTTCCCCCTCACGAAGCATGCACATTTCCGGGTATACAAATCACTAAATATTCAACAACAAAAATTTCCATCAGTATTTGTTCCCGAGTTCGAAAATTGCTTGATAGGAATAAATATTTTGGCTGCAAGCATAAATTTGTTCATCGAGTTTCTCTTACTAAATTTTTGATTGCTTTATCTTTATCTTATTCATCCCAAAGAATATTTTTTTCTGTCAACTTTGATCTTAAAGTCGAAGATATCAGCAGCTATACAACACGAGGTGGGTATAGTAACTTGTCTTAATATAGAGAATAAATGAAGAGAGAAAGAGAGAGAGAGAGAGAGAGAGAGAGAGAGAGTGATTGGGTGTATACTTTAATAAACAGAGGGAGAGAAAGAGCGACACAGAGTGATCACGAAAGGGGGAGTGATAAAGCACAGTGAGCTACAACACACCCACACACGCATAGAGAAAGAGAGAGAGAGAGAGAGAGAGAGAGAGATAGGTGGGGTGATAATGATATAGCGCAGTAACACCCTATAAGACGAATCTGGAACACGTACTAGTATGCCATTATGTTTAGTCATTAATGAAAGAGAATATAGTTTGCGTCAATACCCTAACGGCTTTCAGGTTGACCCATTTTAACCGTTCCATAGAATCGCTATGGTTCAAGAAAAGTCCACTTATCCTTGAGCTGTGTAAACGTCACAAACGATGAAATACCCCTCATACCTTCACCAATGAGGCAGCATGTGCAATGTCAGATATAAAATACTTAAAGTTAAAACTCGTTAATAGGGACAGTCACACCAACCTTGTGCATTATTCTTAAACATTATGAAAGAAAGACTTCAAATTAATCAAAGGTGTAAAGAGTTACATAAAATAACAAACTATCATCATTTTTCAGGCTTTTGATTTGTAACTAAAATTTGAGTCACCTTCTACTTATATCCTTTTAAAATTAGGATTAAAAAAAAACTATAAGAGTCTTGGAAGAGAAAGTAATTTCAACTTTTGAAATGATTAAAATATTCACTGGAAAGTATTTCGTTTTTCTTAAGATCTCTAAAATTATTGACTAGCTAAATTAAAGTTTAGAAATTGTACCCTTCGCTTTAAAAAAAAAAAGCCATATATTACCTTTAAGTTCCTTTTAGCTATTAAACTAAGTCAGTATAACTTTTGGGACAAGCCCTAAAGCAGTTCAGCTACTGCATTTCGCAAAACCTTTAACTCAAAATTCTCTCAGGAACTGTTTGTAAAAAGACAAGTATGGTAACAACCTTCTGGGCAGGGCAATTGACGTATTACCTTATCCCAATTACGTGCAGAAAAAGGCTAACATTGCAATACGCCATCCCCTACGAAATTCTGTCCCCCTTGCAAAGACAACAAAACGTTTTGTCAAATAGCCTTTAAAGCAATTTACAATCTTGATGACGTTGTATTTATTACCATTTGACCAAATTTCCTGGGGCCGATTATTACTCGTCACTCGATGGGCCATTTATGTCTGATTTTCTCCGCTTCGTCCATCATGCACATCGCCCTCCAGCCTTTCGCTCCTTTTTTATTCGTACATGGTGATGGTCTTAATAAAATCGCTTTCAAATCCCCTTCTCTTGATAGAATGACGGGTGATTGTCTCTGTGGGACAGTGCCACAGAGGAAAGGTAACCGGAAGTGAAAAAAAAAGACATTTTGATGATGAAAGGTTAGCCTACGTAAAAAAAAGTTGAGCATCGGAAATATTGAGCTGTGCACCTTGTTCATGCCGCAATATAGATTTATTTAACTCTTTGTGGAACGATTTGACCGGCTGTGACCTTGTTCGTTTGCACTACATGTACATGGAGATTAAATTTAATGAGCTGCCAAAGAGGGGGCATGTCCTCTATTGATTTCTTTAAATGCTTTATCCGGAATCGTACTGAATCAAATGTGACGTAACAACAGGACAATTAAGGACAATAGCAAATCTAAGCATATCGATAATAGACTATTATATCCCGTTTCTACATGTACAGGAATCAAACAGTACACATGTAATGCAAAATTAACAGTATGCCAACTATGATTATTATTAGAATAATGTGTGTATTTATAATTATGCAAGGGAAGAAATGAGTTTCTGGAGACACTGGTCAGAAATACTTCACCGCTATAGTGTGTGGTTTAATCATAATGAGCTGATTGTGTGTCGGAGACATACCTCCAGCCTTAAGTTTGTCTTGTGGTAGCAATTTATAGAAATAGATGTGAAAACAGTGACAACTTTCAAATAATGAGCGTTCATACCAGATCTATGATATTAGCTTTAAATAAATGACTATAAATTGTCCAAATGTGTGTATGTAAATAGAAATAACAACGAGTAAACATCATTTATCATATGAATCATAATAACATATTTTCCCATAGCTCTGACATTACATTTTCAGCTATAAAGACGTATTATACCGCACGGGTTCTCACTCTCTGTCTCTCTTGCACGTTCATCATCATCATCATCTCTCTCTCTCTCTCTCTCTCTCTCTCTCTCTCTCTCTCTCTCTCTATTCTTACACAATTATGAAACACTGAAATGTGTTATGATTACTTATATACTTGATCCAGGACCCTCCCTCATCCTAGAATGATCCCCTATCTTATGATGATGTGAACTTTGTCCGTCAATGTCATGCAGTATCCAAGATGATTAAACTTACGGGGGGCACTTGCAAAATTTCTGGTAACAAGGAAACAAAGGGGGTGAAGATTATACAATATGATTCATATAAGAACCTGGTCAAAACCTGAGGATAGCTCACTGTGCAACGCGACAAAAATCTGAAGAGGGAATTGTGTTGCTGTTAGCAATCATCCAAACTTCAGTTATAGTCAGTTATCTTGAGGATCCTTTAAATCATGAATTTGGACAGGGATTGGTTAAAACAAAACAAAGAAAATCACAACATTTTGAAAACGCAATTTGAGACATCATCCATAGTTGAATACTGAACCGGAGATAACATGGGATGGGGTGCAATGAAGATCGTGTATCATAAACAAATCACACCGCAACCAATGGGTTAATTAAACCTCTCTTGAGCAGAGACTTCCTTCTCTCATCACCCCTATAAAGAGCTTTACTTGTCGTGTTTAAATCAAACAGTTCTGACTCTCCATCTGTCAGCGGGCCTAAGCAAGTGTTCATCCCTCTGTTTAGTCTAACACATTCGTGTCTTATCGCAAAACAATGACTGCATAGTGAGATACCCAGACACGCACTCACTGCCAATCTCTTCTAAGCACATTCGTGTACACGCATTCACGTTATTACGTGAATGTATAACATATATTGCTTTACCATACCATAACAAAATGCCATCTTGCTTAACAGTTAACTCTGTACGAAGTTCCGATTAGACACCAATTGTAACGTTGATTTCTGGTCATGTAAATTCAAACAGATGAAACTACTCAGAAGGTAGTTGATAAATTAGTAAATTATCTATTAAAATGTTTTATAATGATTATATTTTAAAAAATTGACTGCTTTTTTTCTGAAAATACCAAACCGTGAAAACGACTTGGTACAAATACTAAACAAACAAACAGGACTAGGATTTTGGTTAATAAACGTTAAATAAATCAATAAATGTATTTATTTATTTATTTATTTATTTATCTATTTATTTATTTATTTATTATAGGCTATTTCACACAAATGCACAATCTTACTGGAGGTCCTTTGAGTGCATTAGTTGGCTGCTGGGGAAAAAGAAAGCAAACTTAATCACCGTGACAGTAATGGTCCCTCTTCCCGACCAACTGGTACACCCAGAAGACCTGCAAAATATAGCATGAAGGTAAATAAAAGGTACAACATTTCATGAACAAAATAAGTGACAAAAACAAAGCACAAGGAGGAAATCAAACTAATATGTATGATGACACTAGTTCATGACACGATATTGAGCATAAAGATAAAGTATATGGCCTCCCTATCTATATAAAGAATGATGGATGAGGTGATGAGAGAAACATTTCATGATTCATTTTGAAGGTTATATGGTGGCAAATATAATCAAGTTATATAGTAAATAGATAATAATGAAGTAAGCAAAAATGGATTTATAAAGCTATTCAATATTACAGTTGCGTTCCAGATACATTTTCTGTATACAAATAGGCTGTGATTAATATACAAGTTGGTAACAACAAAAATCTGTCGAGTGAGTCGTATATAATTATGCTTGTTGCAAATCTCCGGCCTGCTTGTAATTATTGTTACCCCATCACGTATGATGATGACTATGCATTGATATTGCTCTTTAAGAAGTGGGACGGCACATAATTTACTTTAGCATAATAAAAGACAAAAACAAAAATATTTTATATTGTGTCCCCTCCCCCCCCCCCCCCCCGATATCCGGCAATGAAAATGACAGATTGCTACGATAACTTCATGCACCAGTTTTCTTAGGACGGACAATCGATCTGAAGTAGTGTGTACCGTACCAAAATTCTGAAATGGGTAAAATTATCAGTATTCCTTCAAGCACAGCTAAACCCTAAGCTAATAGAAAAAAGATAAGTTCAAAAACAAATGTTGCCGATGAAATTGATAATCTTTTAGAAGGCACCAAATCCGACCGTATTACCAACATTATAAGCTCTTAAAAAGAAAATTATAGCATTTATATATCATAGAGAGACATAGAGGGAGAGAGAATTAGGGGGAGAGAATTGTAGCCGATATATTATCGTCCTTGTTTTCACGAAGTGACGGTAGTGAGGAAAATCGATTATATATGTAAGCCTTTACCTGGAAATAAGAAAAAATTATATACCAATAATCCAAGATTCTATGAGATCCGATATACTCTAGAGCTTATCAGTTATTGAGCTCACTTAATTTGTAAATGTTAGTCTCTCGTTCTTTTATGTATGACACTATTGGTTTTGATGACATTTTCAGCGATCTTTAAATCTGTAATCAATTCTATTCTGAACGTTGTTATAGGTTATAATAAATTGATTTACAGGTTTGTAAATTATAAATATTAAAACACAAAACCTTTATTCTCCCCCCACTCATTCTTTTCCTTTCTCCTCACTTTTTTTAAAACACAAAAGCCACTTCGGTCTTCCGCGGAAAATAGAAATCACTCAGAAAGATGAAATTGTGATGTAATTGAATGTCCTTGAGTAAGAAAAGGTGCAATTTTTCCATTTTAAGAAAATTGAAGCGAGTGCAATTGAGTTAGACAAAGAGCATGTGAAGTTGGAGATTGGGAATGTTATATGAAATTTATATTTGTAGTCGTGCTTTCGAGATTGTCGTTGTTGACTTTACGGTTGACAATGGTTAAGGACATGGCAATTTTTATTATGCGGTGGCTCTCATTATTTTGTGTCTTGTGCTTATCCCCTCCCTCTCTCTCTCTCTCTCTCTCTCTCTCTCTCCTTTTCTCTCTCTATCTATCTCTCTCTCTCACTCTCTCCCTCTCACTCTTTCTCTCCTTTTCTCTCTTTATCTCTATCTCTCTCTGTCTCCTACTTTATCTCTCTCTCTCTGTCTGTCTGTCTCTCTCTCTCTTTGTGTCGAAGTAGCATGTGGCGTGAGCAAGCAAATTGATTAAAGACATAATATTTTGATTGTCTTTGTTTTGTAAACCATCTTGAAGCCGAAATCGACACAAAAATGACGATTGATTAGAGGACCAAGAATGTTGGGCATAATCCATTCTCTATCGCCGCCAGGTACTGAAAATCATGCGACTCTATTAGTTCAGCATAAAAAAACTGGGTGAATGTTTTTTAATTTTCTTCTTCTTTTTCCTTTTTATAGACACATACTCAAATCCCATACAGTGGCCTAAGTGATACTCCTTGAATTATAATTAGTTTAGGAATATCAAGCTTATTAATTGACAACATAATCATCATCTCCTTTTCTCTTTCTCCAAGCTCTCTCTATCCTCTTCTCCTCCTTTGCCTTTGTCTTTCTTCCTTTCTTCTATTTATAATGTATAGTATGTATTTGTGTAAATCGGGTGTACCCATTACAAGCTATAGCTTATAATATATATATATATATAAGCATATATGCTTACCGGGATTCGTTCCTTCTTCCTTGTGATACAAGTTCTTAAATTATATTTATGTTCCTACGTATCAATAATTGTATTGTTTGAACAGATGTCAAATATGTTGTCAAATTGAATGGAAGAAAATGAATGTTCGTTTGAAATGAATTAAATGTCATCTTATTTTTTGTGCGAATAAGAACGGGACAATTCCTCAGCTTAGGAGAGATTGTTCCATTTTCTATCTCGCACGTGTTTCCCCCGTGAATACATCAATGGATTTTATTCTTAACACCAGGTCAAGCGGTACATGCTCCAACATTAGATATATTCTTAAAATCAGGGAGAGGGAAAGAGAAAGAGAGAGGGGAGAGAATGGAAGAGGAGATACATGTATAGAGACATCGAGAGAGGGAGAGAGAAAGATAAAGAGAGAGCCGTGAATTGAAATTTCGATTTTTCGAAGGAGCTCTTTCCTGCGTTGCCATGGGAATGGAGAGAAGTCCCTTTCTGGATCATTTAATTGCTTGAGGCATTTGAGCCGAAGGAGATCCTTACCCCTGTTACAAAGCTTGCATTAGCCCTGGGACGATGATCGCTTTATGGCGTACTTTAGTATTGAGAAGGGTGCTTTGGTTAAAGATTAAATCCATTTGTTACAGAAACCAAAAATACCTTATCCGATACGTAACACTACCACTGGTAATATTATGTCACGATATATAAAGCTCTATCGGAATGCGTTTCTTGACGACCAACGGATCACGTGACCAGCAAAAATAATCAAAAGGAAGTATGAGGCTCTTGGTGTGCCATTTTTTGTACAAAATTCTCAGACAAGCAGCAAAAACAAGAGTCCTGAGGGGTCGTAAATGTTCCGGGGTTGCACTGGATCCGCCACTGACTGCTGTCACTAAATTCAATCGATTTTAAAAGAGGGAGACTGATCCCTGAAAAAGACAGAAAAAACAAAGAATTAGTCCACATTGCCTTGAATGTTCTAGAAACTGTATCTCAACACACGTGAAGATATTACGTGCTATTACGTGCTAAATCAGCAAACGTAGGCAAGTGTGCTTGGGAATTTTATATTAGAAAATTATCGACAAGATCGGGACTTCCCCTTTAATGATAATATCCCTGATCAAAGGAATGCCCTATATTTTGGTACGTGAAAATACTTGTGGGGAACTCGAGCCCTCAGATTTCATCTTCACTCTCATTATACTCAGTTAATCATTAATAAGGTTTTGGCGACCATACTGTTTTTTCCAGTTTAAAATATGTAGTGTGTCTATGTTTCAGCTTTCATCGGTGTGGAGTGCCTTTGTGGAGTTCATTGTAGGTCTATTAGAAAGACACATCGGCTGTTGGTTTGGTTTGATTAGATGGTTTGTTTTTACCCGTTTGCTATTGAAGAAAGCATGTGTATGGTTGTGAGTAAGCAACTAGGGACCGACGGTTTTAAGTCCTCTCTGATGGACTTGGTTATGAAGAGTAATATGCCTTACTAAATGCCAGTAGCGCATCGACTTGGGCTCGAATCCGGGACCTACTGAGTCATTCCGTCTCCACCTTTTGCAAGCGCTTATCCACGTAAGGGTCCTAATCAAAGTGCTACAAATTTCCCAGGCCGTGCATCCATCCATATTTTTCAATTTTGTGATTTCTTGGCTTTTTATTTTCCAATGGATTGTGATCTAGTGGGCACCATATAGAGGTATACGTCTTATATGTTTGCCACATATAATATACCGGTACCAACAATTTATCACACTCATTTTCTCGATCCGAAAGCAGATTTCCATATGAGATCTTTTTACCTCGGTCAAAATCTACTTGTAGCTTACGTGAAGTACCAACGGTTGGCTAAAAAGAGACATTCTAGAAATTCTCAATTGTCCTTTTATATTGAACCAAGCTCATCAAGTCTAGGGAACTAAAACATGGTATGGACACATCACATAAGATGGGACACTGTTAAACGTGACACTATACAACTTAAAAGAACGTGCATAATGGAGCAAAAACCTCATTTTTTTCTGGGGAGGAAAGCAGTCTTCATGAAATGTGTCTAAGCACCTGTTTCTGCTAAATTGAACGTGAGTGACGCACGTCATCCAATCTCAGACAGTAAAGGAGCTTGAACACTAGTCTTGATGAAAAGTAACGACGCATAACATCTTAGCTTCTGAAAATGTCAAGTGCCAAGACAAACATCCACAGAATGTAACTAATTACAACTCTCTTTTTATTTCTTTGATCCTAAAAAAGAGAATGCAGTTTGACCACTTTCTCCACTCATTTTATTTATGACTCGTAAATCCCAAGTGTTAGGTATATATGGAACAAGTTTAACAAATAACAACTCTCTTTGTAGTTGTATTTATCATGTATGTATGTATTTATTTGAAAATTATATTAGAAAATATATCAATTCAAAACGCTAGATGCAATAAGAAAGATGCATAAATTGAACTTCACAAGTGCTTTCGATTTATTCGCATCACTTGAGAATAAATCGAATGCGCTTGTGAAGTTCAATCCATGCTACTTTTGTATTCCATCTAGCGTTTTAAATATATATCTTCCCCTACTTTTTTCATTCTGCGTCTCATTGGACATTGTTCCTCTAAGCATTTTGAATATATATATATTTGTGTGTTTGTGTGTGTTTGCGTATGTGTGTATTTCATTTCGGTTAAAGCTTATCAACACTAGTGTGGCTAGGAGGGATTAGACCACACAGCGAGGTCACTGACAGGTGGCTATCTCATCAACTCAGCTCTCAAATAACGTAAGAAATAGAGGATCATGGGGGACCAACAGGCACCGATTGGGGAAGTTTTCTATATAGAGGGAGCAAGTAGCTACAAGCAGGGACATCCTGTGGGGCTTAAATACTTTAGGAACTCTAGTCGCCATATCCATTCTTTTCTGTGCAGGATTCGAGGGGGGGGGGGGAATGGCGATCTTCGTATTCACTTTAAAGAGATTGCATAATTACTCTCAATCAAAAGGTCACTTCAGCATTCGTTCTGACCTGCTTCCTTTTATACCACTCTCACTTCATCAGTATTAAGTTATCTCCGGCTAAGAATGGTTGGGCAATCTAGATTAATTCTAAATTGACCCATCTGAGAAATCATCAATTTCATTTGAGGTAAAAGAGGTACTGAGAGGGTAAGTAAACACGGAACCACATTATACTTGATTTTAGCCGTCCATTTTACCTTCGCGCTCTCTCTCTCTTTCTCTCCATCTCTGTTATTTACATAAAACACCCACTCTCTCGTCTCTCTCCCATCTTCTCTTTAGGTATGCTTGGCGAGTGTATGGATTCGTCGGTTCGTAATAATGACGACGAAATTATATATTCATTACATCTGGATACGAAAAGTCTAAATAAAGTAGCTTTAAATTTGGAAAGCAATCCATTGTATATTCATTACCTAACTCTCCACTTACCTCGTAATATTCATATTTTCTATTTACACCCGATTTCTATCTCTCGCTCTCTCTAAATTCATATACGTTTTATCCGTCTCATTCTCTTGATGAATGGAAAAGGCATATTGCATTAAACAACGGGGTATGTTAATGAGATTTGAGAAAGAAAATCTGGTGTAGTGCATTCTTCCATCAATGCCAACCAGTACTTTATTTCCATTAGGGCAGAAACAAACACTATGCGAAAATTGGCGTCGCTTATGACGAACTGGGTCGCCCCATTGTGCGCTTTCTTCCTTAGATGTTGAAGCATTTTTGTTGATTTATGGCTCAAGTTGAAACGAGATATTTTCTACCGACCATTCATATGATTGAGCGCACCAGAGCAGGGGAAAGTACAATGTGGAATGTGGAATGAGAGAGAGAGAGAGAGAGAGAGAGAGAGAGAGAGAGAGAGAGAGAGAGAGAGAGAGAGAGAGAGAGAGGAGTGGAGAGGAGAGAAGGGTGGGGTAGGAAGATATGTAGGAAATATTTATGTATATATTTATATATATCCTTACCTATATGTGACTTTTTTAAATGTGTCTTTTGTGAATATATGTATGTATGTATGTATGTATGTATGTATGTATATATGTGTATATGATTGTATGTATGTATGTACATGTATGTACAGATGAAGAGAGACATACAGAGAGAGGGAGGGAAATACAGATACTTTTTTGTCATGGATGTCTACATCAACAAAAACAACAACAGAAAACATACAAGACTTTGTCATCGTTCCTGCACATCGAAATGACATTCTGTCCCTAATTCTAATTAAATGCAACTCAAAGAAAATATTGATATATTTATATTGTCATATGTTTCCATGTGATAGCACGCAAGCCTGTGGTGTGAATTCTGTGGGGTCATTAAAACACGATCATGGATTACGGAGGTGTATGATGTTCTCTTCATCAGTGGTACTCTGATTGGTTGGTTACGTGGGCTTTACGTACCAAAGTGCGCTGAACTTTCCGACTAAACGCTTTACGGTTCACTCATACTCTTTGCAAATATGTTTGTGAATTTGCGAATGTTGTGTGAATTTTTTGTGAATTAATGTGAGAATCGTAGAAATATGTGACAACTTAAAATAACTGCGCTAATAATTTCCTGTCATATACCATGTCTTCTCGTAAAAAGAGAAAAAGAAAAAAAATCAAACAAGACAAAACACACGAGTTATGACTCAGATAAAGAAAAAGAAGTTTATGAGTGCAAAATATTTTAAGCAGCAAATGTACAAATCATTTGGAAATAGCGAATGATACACTAATCAAATATCATATTTTCAAAGTACAAAATCACATCAAATCGCATATTTGTTTTCTTTATAACAGAAAACAATCACAAAGAGTTTCGAGAAACCAACCTAAGGCAGTTTAAAGGTACTATGTCCCATTTGCAGGGCAAAAAAAATGAAAAAGTTAAATTCCAACTGCATTTGAAAGATAATACTAATTTAGAACTTCCCTAAAAAAGGTAGGGCTTGAAAATGTCTTCAAGTGGGAAAATAACAACTATTAGTTGTCAAATCGACTTTAGGGCTATAGAGCCCAAAAGTAATAGTCTTGATTTTCAGACAATTGTACCGAATGGTCATACGTTTTATGCTGCACAAAGATTCAATCAGTTTAATCTTGGCCATCACAAGAAGTGGGTTATTGATGTAGACAAATGCTCATGTACCCTTTACAACTCTTTTCATGTATGTTATTACCAGAGAAGAAAAAAAGCCAATCAGTCACTCAATAGTGTCTGACAGTGAAGTCTAGCAAGTAAACGGGTTTCCTTGCATAATTTGAATATGAGGACACTGCTAACGTTTACATTTCACAGATAGGACACACATGACATATTCATGATTCCTGCAAAGTTCTACAGAATTTGAGGTTGGCTGCAAAAGGGAAATAGTACCTTTAATTATCCTTGTCCATCACCTTCATTACAATGCAATGTTACGTAATATCAATATGATTTCTATGAGATCTACAACGGGGTATTAAAATTGCCTTTAAATGATTTCTCAAACGTATTTGCGATCGTCTTACAGGAAGGCTCCACTCCCTTTTGTTGTTGTTGTTGATAAGACCATTGAACATCAGGGATTTTTAGATTTGCACGTCGACATAGTGGACTGCTACGTGTCAGAGCTAGCAGTGCCTTAAAAGGACGTCACACGTAGCAGTTCACTATGTCTACGTGCAAATCTAAAAGTCCCTATTACTGCCATGTTGCCAAGGTCGCTAGAGACAGACACTTGGAACATTGCCCAGTGTCATCAGTCATAAACCCGTAAAGCAATAAGGTCCTACTGCGTAAGGTATTCATAGGTGGTTCTATTATGCAGACGACACGCTGATATCATAACTAGCGCTAAACTGGGAACGTATTTCCTTCCGCCTCGGCACATGAGTTTTAAAGGGAATATTTAAAGTTTTGGAAATGTTTCTAAACATTCAGTCAGAATGGACGGAATATTCTCTTTATTCTTACTAAGAAGGGATATAGAGTTTCTTTTTTACTAAGTGACAAAGATGTAACTACCTTTTTCTTGTTTTTGATGTTAAGTTTGAAAAGGTATAACACCTGATCAAAGTTTGCCTTACAAACCTCTAATGCTAACTACAAAACATTAAATCGTCGAAAATATCCTCTTCTAACATCAGTCTTATACGGCAACTCGTTAGCATCACTAGGACACAGCCGTTGGCATCTCGTCTGTTTTATGGGTTAAACGGTGGGATAAGATTTACTGATCTGAACATTGTGGCCCGAATTCACAAAGCAAGGTTTGAGCTCAAACCTCCTTTTGTTTCGCCAAACCTCCTTTTGTTCTTTACAAACCAGGTTTGTAAAAAACGCGTAAAACGCGTCATATGACGTACGAAAACCAAGGTTTGTCGACAAACCTCCTTTGTGAATTCGGGCCTACGGGTTGTACATTCGGTCCTTGGTCTTGTTACCTCAGCTCGAATAAAAAGAACATTAAAATGTCCGCGCCCTAAGACAGTGATAGCAATTATTCTAATTTTAGCTCGATCGGGTTCTGATTATTCAAAAGAGGCACTTTCTTTGATGTAATTAGGGACACGACACACATTCAGGTGCAATAAAATGGAATGTCCGTCGGCCATAATTTATTATTCAAACGAGGAGTTGCAGATTATAAGAGCCTGCAGGAGGAAGGAAGTATTCTATAATCGCTCACAATTTTGCATTTAAGCCATTAGTATTACCGCTTAAGAAGTTCAACAATTAAATAGGACATATCGAAAATCGTTATGACTGCTAATCGACGGAAATAATTTATCGTTGACAGAATTATGTCACGTGATTCTTAAAAACGGCATCAGTTCTTTAATACTCCAACCTCATTTTAGTATACTTACGAATAATGACACTACTTCAATTCAGCATATTGAGTTGGCGTAGGGAATGCTGGTGTAAAATCCCTTAATGGTTTACCTTTAAAAAAAAATCCAGCCATTCGTTGTGAAGATGCAGACAACATTCTAAGCAGCTGCATTGTCCCGTAAACACATGAAAATGCCAGCAAGCAAAGGCGTATGATGTGATTTTGATGGAGCATGGAGTCTGTTTTACCAGTCAAGTCGTTATAATGCTTTACTAGGGGGTACTAAAAAAGGCTCAACAGATTTTGTCAGAACAAAATTCCTGGACACCTACGCCTAAACCATCACCAGTATCATAAAAATGTGTTTCGATAAAGGAAACATGCCTATTCGACACCCCAGTCAAACGTTCGGAAACTTGCTAAAATTTGCTTACCCTTTTTTTCTCTTGTGAGACAATTTTGTTGCTAATTTGTCGGCGACTTTTTGCCAGATGTCTTGGATGTAACTACACTTAGTGCTGCCCTGAAAGCAAGGTTTAAACTTGAAAGTCAAGCCCCCCCCCAAAAAAAAAAAAAAAAAAATAAATAAATAAATAAAAAAAAAAAAAAAAAAAAAAAAAAAAAAATCACTTAATATAATTATGTTCAAAGGAAAGATGAGAATCAACAGTAAAATCAGAATTTAAATCAAACTTTCGATGTTATAAAATGCAAAATATTCAGCATGGTGGTCGACAGACGACTTCCCACCAGTACTGGGGTACAACGACATGCACACCTTTACCGCTAATATTCATCTCATTACGTAACCTAATTGGTCTTCTCTGTATCTCACCGATCGATACACTGCTCCGCAAAGTGCCCACATCTCAATTTGGTGCTACATTAATGGGGTGTCCTTGTATGTGTGTAATTAACAAGGCGTGAATACATCATAGATGCTATAGTCATCGTACATCAACCCTAAACAGAATGGGCTAAGCGGACGGTTATATGCCAAGGGATCAAAGAAAGCGCCTGTCCAAACGAATTAAGGAAGGTTCCACTTCTCTTAAAGTGTACATTGTTGACACATTAATGGATACTAGGCCACTTTTCTGATGAATTAAGTGTAAATTGATAGCTTTTTCTAGATGTGTTGACGGCTCTTGTTGCTACAACATTTTAATATATCATGCATATTTTGAAACGGGAAATAAATGCATCAAATCAAATCAAATCAAACAGCCACCAATGTCAAGAACAGTTCACATTCACACGGATACCTCTAAATAAAGACAGGTATATTTAGTTACCGCTCATTTTATCCTAGGGAAACATCGACAAAATTGATTAGATTATTAAAATAATGTGCGATAGAATAAAAACTCACAAAAAGCGTAAAGAGCGATAATGGATTATATACGAAGAGTTACACGTATGGCCCGACCCCCTTACCTTTTCATGTGCAAAGATGTTCAAATCTGATTAAATGGCGCCGGCCTCTCTGTACATACAAAGGTGTGGGGAATGAAACGGAAGACATTTAGCTGTGCTTCAGAAATGTATTTCAGCTAGTTTTCTGTTTTTGAAGGCCTTCTCCAGGGTTTGGAAGAGAAAATGCAATATCACGATGTCATATTTTTGTTTAAAAAATGGATATGACATTTCTCATTTATTTTTCCATTCGATTTAATAATGATTTCAATTAAACTGTGTATACATTTCACATTGCATGACATCATCAACAACTGCATTCAAATTAAGATCAATTCGATTTATTAAGGGATAAATCAATATAATTATGGAGTTTAGAATGCCTTTATTAGAATGAAGATCTAAAGAAAATTAATGTAAAAACCAATACGAACTCTAATCGACTTCATGAATCCTTACTTAATAGGTGTAATGGTAAGAGGTACAAGAAATGATAAAAAACATCATATTTTGAATTCGGTTCATTCAAACTGGTTTACCTATTGAAAGTATAAAAGAAAAAAGTTCATAAATAAAAAATACATGATTATTCATGTTGTTTAAATTTCGTTTTCAGCATTATGCCATTTCCATACAGATTAACATAAATAACTGGTTGTATTAATAAATGCACCTCCTTTTTATTTTGTTTGATTGTATTTTCAAAAGTAATTTAATATAATTGTTAATAAGATAGGACGTAATGGGATGAGAAAGAATGAGAGAACGGTAGAAAGAGATAACAAGAGGAAAGAAAGGAATAGGGAGCGGTAAATATTATTGAAAGACACTAGATGTGGATAGGGAAAGAGAGAGGGAGGGGGTGGGGAGAGAGAGGGAGCGAAATAGAGAAAGTGGAGAGAGGAAGTGGAGACTGAGAGAAAGATGACAACAATTCAGTATGCATGTCAAACCACCGTCTAACTGAGGACGTTCCCTTCAATTAGACAAACAATAAACCATGCAGCTCACTCGTAACACAGTAATCTTTTGCTTTATTGACTAATGAGTGTTCACAAATGAGAGCTTCACTCCAATAAGTTGTATTCTTATATTCTCTCTCTCTCTCAATTTCTCATTTCCACTACCTGATCGATTAAACATGCGCCAAGCGTATGGTATCTATGACTGGGTCTTGGCTGGTCTCGACTGGTCTTGACTGATACCGTGTGTTTTAGATCCATTAGCCAGCCATTCAGTGATTAGTTTCTAGATTAATCAAAGGTCAGATCAGATATTGGTTTCCTAAACGAATTGTCGTCAAGCGGGGTATTCTTCTTTTACATTCCTATACTCTCCTGTTTGAATGCCTGCAGTCACATAGATCAATACATTCATTGCATGCAGAATCATGCCTTTGCATTAATTATTGTTGATAAATAATATTTGCATTCAAAGACTGGCAGGAATTTAAGAGCCCTATAGCTATCCTAAATGACTTATTCGAATCCCTATCCGTAATCCAAATAATGCTATGAGCTGAAAATAGATTACCGTATTTTTTTAATTAAAGACACTCAGACTTCACGCAAATTGATAATTCTAACATTGATTCGTATCAATCTTTTTAAAAGAAGATATTGTGTAAACCAAGCAAGCAACCATTTAAAATAGTCATTAACATACGCTAATGATCATCCACAAACGACGTTAACTGGAAAATGTCATTGAAGTACATTTTAACCTATGAAACCTATTTCATCTATGAAATATGAAATGCTAGGTTTCATTAGTTGTTTGTGCCAGACGGTTTTCTACACCCACTACACTATGTTATCGTCTGTAAAAAAAAAATGAGGATAAACGACACCAGCTTAGGTTTTCAGCAGACTTGCTACGTCTTTAAAACAATTTTTTAAAGTCTGATTTAAAATTCAAGTGAATATATTGATACGTGTATAAAGGCTATATTGGGGTTGTTTATTTCGATAATTCATTGATTGAGTTTATTTTTTTATATAAAATGATAGATAATTGACGATGAATATCGTACTCCGGGGAATGTTTGCATTGCTTTGGACTCACCATGGAACCAAAATTGCGCATACCCCTACGGCCAAACAAAACTACTTGTTAAATATTTTCCACCCCATTTCTGATCAGGGAAGATGCCGCCCTCTCTGCTTATGAGAGGATACGCCACTTCTCAGCCTTCTTATTCCAAGCCCTTTGCTCTACACACAGCCAATGTTCATCTAGGTCTATCGACTATTTATTATACTTAAATGAGAATATGTTTCATGTTTGTCATGTTCAACAGAGACAACTCATCTGAACTCAACTTCAACTCTAACTCTACGTCATCCCTTTTCATCATCATACATTTCTTCATCTCCTTTCCGCCGCTTTCAGCATCTCGCTCGCTTTTATTTCCCCTCTATCCATTCTTCATCATCAACGCCAGATCTTGTATAACGCCAAACTCCATTCCTGCCTGCTTCCAGCAACGCAGAGATTACATTATACCCAAATCAGCTCAAATAGATATCGGTGGGTTCTTGTACATGCACTTAGCCCAAGCAAACAATACCCAGCGCGAATGTGTCGGTATTCCACCCTCGAGGTATTATGAGACCTACTTCAACCGGCGTGATTAATTGTCAATGTCACATCATAATCAAATGATACTTTATTTCTCCATCTTAGCAATTTCTGTCTTCGCTCAACCGTCAGTCACAATTCTTAAAAGTGGAGACTTCGGGGTATTTGGGCGATAGAGAACGTCGGAAAGACGTAATTTATCGGAAAATGGGCATCTCAGGGAGTTAAGTTCTTCAATTGCTTGCACTTTTGGCGGGGGCAGTGACCAAGAAATTGTCGTTTTGAGTCTTGATTCATAAGAAGTTGGTCTTCGTGGAAAATTCAGCTACAGGCGAAACGATTGATTATATTGTTTTCTTTCAAAGTAAATCATAACATTCGTACGTTATATGAATTACATTCACGAGTTCTGAGAATTGACAGAGGGCTGTGTTTGTACTACGTATGGATTCGTGATATGAAAGGGAAAAAATGTCAAGATAGTAACACAAAATTCAATACGATCCTGATTCCTGAATAATATTTTGGAAATACATGTAGATATTACGGCACAGCAAAATTTGGTTAGTCACTAGATATAAAACATATTAAACCACAAAACTGTAGTTTACGACATAACAATATTGGGAGATAATAAAACAAAAAAGGAATAATAATTTAATACAATAATTTATAAGAAACTTGCGAATTTTGTAATATTTTAGTTATTGAACATGTTCAATGAAATGGTAGAAAACAGTCTAAGAGTTGCTTTCCTGATAAATCCCCTAATTCATCTTGTTTGAAAATCTCCGGTATACAGATTCAGATTTCAATTTATTGTACGGGGGTTTCAATTTTGGTTTGAAGTTCAAAAATAATCCCTTCCTTACTTTTTTTTTTCATTCGCTCACAAAAGGTTCAACGAACTTCGAATCTAATGCTGTTGTCACAACCCTTTTGATGTACAGAAATGCTTTCATTGTCTTTCAATGCCACAGTCCCCAGTTTCTTATTTGCTCCGCTTGAGCGAATCGTTGTCATGTTGAATGAATAACGCACAATCACGTCCAAGTTTATAGGTCATTGTATAGAAATAAATAAAATGGATGGGCTGTAGTTTAATATGGGTAGCATTTCACAGGCAGACAGTATTTATGTAGAAAAAAAAAATCTAAATTTTTACCATGGATGTTCTCCAGGTGAAATGAAGTTCAATATACCACGACCATCATACCCAAAGCGTCGTCTCTAAAAAGGCATATAGCATCTGACCATGAACTCCAAACGATTGATGAGTAGGCCGGGCATCAACAGAGAGTTATACAATATTAATTGTGCCAAGAAAAACATGCATAATAGTGAAATGAAAGTAAGATCTAAAAACCGTGGGCGGTGAATATCATTGTGATTATAGAGGACAATAGATAGATGTAAAAGCAATTTTAAATGGATTATTGAAAAGACTTTGCATATCAAAGACTTTGAGAGCTGATGATCATTCGATATAAGCCTAGAGGTATATGAAGATTAAGATTCAATTCACTTAGTGAAATCTCATCGCCTCTCACCTTTCTTTTTCTTAGTTTCTTTCTTTCTTCCTTTATCTCCCCTCCCTCTCTCTCTCTCTCTTTCTCTCTCTCTTTCTCTCTTCTCCTTCTTGCTTACTCTCCTCTTCTCTCTCATCACACTAACCTTCAATCTTCTTTTTTTTCCTTCTTTTTTCCCCCTGAACTTTACGTTTACCATTATATCTCCGAATATAGTACACACAATCCATTATGGTTGGTCAAGTTTGTGTCAGAATAACTATTGGAAATGGTCGTTCAACTGACGTTATGACCGATCATTAGTGTTTATTCGAAATCGGATCAAGCCAGATCTAGATTGCTAGATATTACGTTATGAAAATTTTATTGTAATGCTCTGCCCTGCAATATCACTGGCTTTATCCTATACCTGCCCACGCACCGCATGTTTACCACACACTAACACTTTTCACATATGCGATTTAAAAAAAAATGAAATAAATATTTAAAAAAAATAAAATATATAGACATATATATATATATATACGATGGTGCATCAGTCATGTCAGTGATTTCCCGCAAATGTGTGGCAGCTTGACTATACCTTGGTACCAGAGAAATCTCCTCACATTATTATAATCTTATACAGTAGGCTTGCGGGTGCACCATGTGAGAGAGAGAGAGAGAGAGAGAGAGGGGATTGAGGAGTCCTGAAAAAGACTCTCGGTAATCTTTCTTGAGGGTGTGTAGTCCTGAAAAGGACTGTTTGTGTAGTCCTGAACTGAAAGACTGTTGGTTATCTTTCTTAGCTTATAGTTATAAGGAGAACTATAGCGCTCGGAGAGGTGGCGGGAGTGGCTCGACGTTTCGAACAGGTTGACTATAAGCACTATAAGCTAAGAAAGATAACCAACAGTCTTTTTCAATGTACTCATTTACATCACATGGGTTGGGTGTGGCAAATGTAGATCAATGTCTTTCCAAAGGACATTAGTGCCGAGGTGGGACTCGAGCTGCTGACCTTGTGATCGACAGTCCGGCGACGTATCCACTCGACCACGACACCTCTAGTTGTCGACACAACACAACAACATCAACAACTGTTGGTAAATTTGCAACATAAAATATTTCCTATAGCTCTAGAGGCAAAAGAAGTAGATAAAGAAAAGAAAATAGCAAAACAGGTCCAAATAATGTTTGTGTTGTTCTTAATGAGGAGTTGGATGACGCTATTTTGAAGGCGAATATCTTCAGCTCCAAACGGTCGAGACTGACGCCGGCCTACGATATCGACAACGGTCGCTTGGCCTTTCACAGTCAATAACTAACTGCCAATTTTTATCTTGAATCAAGACAAAATATGTCATTATAATCAAAATAATTTCTTGCAGGCGAGGTAGACCAACCTCTCTGCTTCTACCAATACATTATTATTTATCCAATGTATTAACATTATGATAGATAGAAGAAGAGAGAGAGAGAGGGGGGCAAATAGAGAGACGGGCAGTACTAGAGACAAAGATAAAAAGAGAGAGAAAGAGAGACAGACAGAGGTAGAGAGAAAGAGAAAGAGAAGAGAGAGAGAGAGAGAGAGAGAGAGAGAGAGGGTTGTATCTTTGTCTCAAAATGTTATCGCCAAGAAAGCAATAATGTTGCCCTGTTGAAAGAGCGCGGTCAGAAAAGAAATAACGTAATATAACGGTCTGTGACCTTTGCTGAAATGTCTTTGACTTTATAATGTGGCACACGGTAGTTACAGTCCTGGCATGCTAATGACTTTGTTTTCTAACTGCTCTATCTAAATAAAACTTTGTCTTTTTGTTCTCTCTCTCTCTGGGCAATGGTGCTATTGACGTGTGGTAATCATCGCATTGGCTTCGGACAAATATCTTTTTTGACTAAACTTTAAATGATTTTAGACGATTACGCTTTGCCCCGAGGGTATAAAGCGAGGTGTAATTTCATGACACCACCAAAGAATACGCTTTCTGTACTCGTTTTGTTTGTTCGTTTTCAAAAAAATCTAAACTGACATGATTATCTTCAAGATCGTACGATCTGAGAATCGTCCAAATCGATTTACAATGAGCGAATGTCCGCAGGCACAGATTGTGTGACTAAAACGAAACGCAGAAGCGTACGCACGTATAACATGTTAAATAAAACAAAACGTAGGTTAGATTCCTGGATTAGCTTAGCAATCAGATGGAAAACATAAAGCATTAAAAGCCGATCCTTTGCTATCTGCCAATCGAAATATACCCTTGTCACCTTGTCAAATGATAGAAACATGAATTTAACCAAACGAAAATAAGATGGATGTGTATGTGGGATTCCGCTGGAGATCTATTGAGTACATTTTCCTGAACAATGTTTGAACCGTATAGTTCATGGTATACTATTAATACTAATCATTTATTTTGTCTTCTCTCTCTCTCTCTCTCTTTCAGCATCTATAGACAAAGAAGGAGAAAAGTAAATGACCGCAATCGTGATTTTCACCGGGATCATTGCTTTTTTCCAAACATAATACCATAAGACAAACATTTCAACTTTCGGAACGTCAACCTTAGCCTCCCCTATGGCAGAATAACCAGTGTACCCAGCATAGGTGTTCCTGATGTCTAAAAGCCTTATTAGAAGGGAATATAGCGAGACAAAGCAGGTGGAATTAAGGTAACTTCTCCGTCACCCCCCTTAAAGGTTACTTGTGAGGTGAACAGCGGTCATCGCTAACAATAAGGGAAAGAGAGAGAAAATGTGCATGCATAATCTCATTCCAAACACGTGTTACAGATTTCGATGCTTCATGTATCTCCCAAACGAGGCGCAGGGGTGATATCAATCTAATGTAGATATGAATGCATATCGCTGAACAATCAAACAACATTTTCAAGAAATTCATTTCGTTTACTGATGAAGTAAGCGGTACATGCTTTGATTTTGTTCGTAATAAAGAGGATGGCGAGAGAAGGCACATATTACGGGGTCTCCACCTATCCTGGATTTGTTTTGAACTCGAAAAATGGTGTCCATCTTTTCCAGCAAAGGAAAAGTCAGGAAATTTTGAAGAAATCGATCAAATCCTTTTGAAAATCAGGGACTTTTAATCGCCCTCACAGAGATTAGGCGTAATCAGTATTTTTTATCGTCTCTTTGAGCAGCATATCAACTTGATGAGTATCCACATGTAGTCAGAATTAGAATTAGAATTGTGGATTTGTATAGCGAACATAATCTGCCTATAATTACACCCAGGGCGCACACAAATCAATAAATTACCAGACAATACAAAAGCTAGTAAAAACAGATAACAGAAAACACAATCATTAGATACGGCCAAATCAGATACTATAAATTAATCAGATAGATACAAAAAGCAGATATATATTGTATTGTCACTTTAATATCTTTTCAGAACTATGATTAAAACATTCTTCAGTTATTGTAGTTTTGTTCATGTGGAAGGTTTCAGGTTCTTATGGAAGATTGAGATCGCCGCAAGTCAATAATTAATAGTCAACTAATGTTTAAACATATCAGAATGTAAACAACCTTATTTTTGTTTTAAATGCATGAACAACTAAACACTTTCTTTGGTCTGTTAACTCGTGACAAGCGAAGTCGTTAATTATGCATGATTTAAGGCGCTAACCGCAGACAAACTGACTATACACTGTCTTGTGGTATGGTCAAAAGAAGATACTACTAATTTTGGCTTTGGATTTGATCACCACACATAGGTTTAGAGAGAGGTCACATGCTCCACTCGCAGGGGAGTATTCCAACCAGGCGTCAGTTTGCAAGCGCACACGTGCCAATCTAACCATAGTGGCGTTCGCATCCTATACGGGTACCCATATAACACCTGGGAGGAGAGTGGCAAAAGTGGATTGATGTCTTGCCAAAGGACACTAGTACCGTGGCGAGACTCGAACCACTAACAGTGTAATCCACAGTGCGGTGACATATCCACTAGAACACATCAACTCTACATTCGGGTAAAGGTGAAAAATAATTTGTGACCTTTCTCAATCCTTTATTTCCGGTGAAAGAATAACAATGATAATGTCACAAAAATAATTGCTTTTTTAAGATACTGCTGAATATGGCGATAAAGTAATTCAAATATTGATGCCAGATGTATGTGTGTAGTACCATTACGTGTGCAGTGGTTTTCACTGCAATCGTAATTTTCGGCAAGATTTAGTCAATTGTCACCATTTTTATAATTCAGAATCTTATCAAAAACCTTATCACGCATTATTGTTCCATTCATTACATTATAAACCATTCAGAATAATTTCTAGACATTCTTCTTCTTTTTTTTGTCTCAAAGGGATTCACATGACCAATACTCAGCGTTAACTCTTAAAATGCTGCATCACATTTTCACCTGGAAAAACAAATGTCATTCGTAAATTTATCTCCAGAGGAATCAAGTGGTAATATGATTTAGTTATCTTATGAGGTTGTGTCGAGTGTATTCCTTATATTGCCAGAAAATGTACACGTATCTATATTTTCGAAGCATTTGTTAAAAGTAATACAACTTTGAACATTCACATCGAAATTCCAGTCCAAAAGGTTAAAGATACCAAGATTATGATGAAACCTACAATTTTGACAATGTCTCTTTAAAGAACGGCTCTAGTTAAGGTTGCAGAGCCTTTCAAGATTTAAGAGTCAAGATTTTATTGTCCATATGTAATACAGAAATTTGTTTTCCATTGGTGTAACATGTAATACATAAAACATAAGACAAAAACATGGTGTCGTGTGCTGAAAGCCAGAAGGGCGTCACGACTCTATAAAGAAGAGGTCTATGAGCAGGTACGGTCCTCCAGCTCTCAGCACACAACATAACAAGACAATTATATGATGTATACATAGCAAGAATTTTAAATACAATTTTGAAATAACACCATGAATATATTCAGGTATGAATATAAGTATGAATATGAAACTGGAATATGAGCAGCATCACAATCGAAGTACGAGCAAAAAGAGAAAGAGAGCTCTAGCTCGAAGGACTATTAAAAGAGAATAATATAGGGAAAGTTGAAAAAGGTCCAAAGGGAAAGGAGAGAGAACAGTGGTCATTTTTTTGAAACCCTTGGACTGCTTTTCTGGACAAGTTTGACAGTACAGTTGCTTCTTTATTTAAAAACGGCAGTTTGAATAGTTAAAGATCATAGACGGATACCGTACCGCATCAAGTATTCACGAGGATGTATATATAATGTGTATATATAAGGGATACTTAAGATGCAGAATGGTGATGGGGTGGGATTGTCGCAGGCATGCCCGCTGATGCAATGCACACTTGAAGCTTCAAGATAGCGGGGTGAGAGTGAATTAGATTCCGGCCTCGAGTACTGATCAAACAGAACACCGATGGTTTGTACAAATCGGCTCGAATTTCCTCGAGCAAAGACAGCTTGGCTAAGTCTTCCATCTTTCCATGTGTGGTGAAGTAAGAGAGAGGGGAAGTAAAAGGGTCAAAGGTTATTGTCACTTATGCGGTAACGCCATTAGAATATAAAACCACCGAGATTTGTTTACGCTATACCCTTACTCGCGTCTATGTCCTATTGAGGAAACACTTGTTAATCACTGAAGACTACGGAGGAAGGAAAGTGTTTAAAAGTAAAAAGTTATACGGATATAATGTTTTTTATAAACCGCAACCACCTTTTGAGTGCCTTTGGAAATATATGACATAATTTTATGATCACGCTTTTTGTTTAATTTAAAACTGGAGAGCGTTCCGATTTCTATCCTCAAGAGTGTTTTAGGTGCCATAAATCAGGCAATTAATTTAAATTCCACGCAATCATTAACTCAATTATTGTGATGATGGTTGGGATGATATCAAGGTTAAGGATATCTAATGGGATCATGGTTCTGATTTACATTATTTGATTCTATGTGTGGGTCATATGACAGATAAAACAATTGTGGTAAAGAGAGATGGCACTAAAAGGAGTTCCGATCTATAAGGAAGATTGTAAGATTACAGTAGACAAGAGCGAAGTTTTTTAAACATCGCCACGAAAAGGTCAGAAGTTCACTGAACAACCAAGATTTCACTTATATACGAAAAAGCAACGTCACACCAAATAAACACTCGTGATAATTTTGAGCGAGCGTTATTCGCCCATTTTTTACGAAAATTTAGATTTAATTTTAAATTTATTTATAAAAGTGTATAGTATCGATTCTGATATTCAGAGATACGCGTATAGGTTGGGACAGACAAACACCATAAGACAACAATACTCGATATTTTGTATGTTATCTGGATTTCGAGTGAATAGCCTCCAGGTTTTATTCAAGTAAACAAGTAGTCAAACACCTATGCAAAGGTTCGATATTATGCCTTATGCTGGAAATTGTGTCCGAACAGCTAGATATCTTAAATTTGAGTTTTTCATATCTCTTTTGTTTTTTCTCAACTGCCAGGAATTTTTCAATGTCACACGTGACATGAAAGAATGGGGGAGGGGGAATTGGAAGTAAATGCCCAGAGAGCGAGGGAGAAGGCAAATATATTTGTTTAGAGATTTCAATCTCCTATTAAATAGGAAACAGATTAATTATTCTCTTTTGAATTGAAACAACGAAAGGACAATGTGTTAAGAGCCAGATAGACACTAACCTGTGTTTAAGTGCCGGAGTTAACGCCCTTCTTCCTCTCAGCCGGTGAATGTATTGAGTAGGAATAACCGGCTATTATGACGGGGCATGTGTACTTGATTGAGTGGCATGTCTCGCTTGTAATGTCAAAGTGTTTGCTGTCTTAAGATGATAACCGACAGTCTCGATCGCTGAGGACAGATGTAAGACATGTCTCCCCAGTTTACCAGGGGCGACCTGCATGCTACCAGCGGAAATATGTATGGGATTGAGGATGGAAATTTGGAAGGAGGATGAGCTCGATGCATTGGTGTTTTAGAGGAAAGAACTTATCAAAGTGAATGTACATAGAGAAAATGAAATAAAAAATAATACCTTTTTAAAAATGCACGTTACCAGGAGGTCTTGACTAAACACATGTAGCCTTATAGACTCCCAATCGTAACCCCTCCCCCCCCCCCCAGCCTTTTCATGCAATCAAATTGTGTACATTGTTATGGGTTGTTATTGTCATCTATTGTAAATACGAAATCAAAATCTTTTTTCGATATATGTATTCAATTTAAGTTCCCCTCCTGGCAGAGTTTTGAATGGCTGAATGAATAAGAGACTTCTAATAAAGACAATATAATCTTAATGGGCCCCCTATTTCAAAAAACATCTTTCATTGATATCTAGTTTACCTTTAAGTGTAGTGGTTTCATTTATTGACACTATTCTACAAAGGAAAGCTCCCCCTTGGGCTTAAGAAAGTAACTTTGACATTCTAAGTGAAAGATTGACCTTTCCTGATGTGATTTTTTACCTTATTTCTTCCCTTATCTTTTACTTGAGTACATACAGTTTGCGCCTCAAAGCCCTCAAGACAATCCTTCTCATAACCTTTACGGGTGCCTGCTATGCCAGTACACATGATGAATTACTGCCTGTACAGAGATTTAGTTGAAGTCATGTTCAAGGCGAGCATGATTGATGCTCTCTGTTTCATATAATTCAATGTTATTCCGTGCGGGAAAAGATAATATATTATCTGCGCTGTACCTTAATTCCATTTGAATATATATTCGTCGACACACTATCGCTCTAGTGGAGAAAAATTATGGAGCATAGGGTAGTCATAAATTCAATTTGAATGAGGGGGGATTCGACGAACCGTTTTGAAACATTTGTGATGAGAGAAACATGATTTCTTTGCCAAATTAGTACGGGAGTGTGAGGAGAATTGATGAATCGATAACGAAGAAAGAGCAATGTTTTACTGGGTCAGATTTCAAGGGCGCAAAATAAAACGTCTGATTTCGCAAGAAGGCTGTAAGAGCTATGTGTTGTCAGTGGCAGGAAGTACCTTCTGGCAGGCAGTCGATAATAAGGTATGATCAAATAAAATATTGGTTCAATATAGGAAAGAAGGGACAGAAAAGGAAACAAAATGTGAGAGAAGGAGAGAAAAGATCGAATTTGCTCACGAATACCATGCCTAGGGAGTAGTTTTGACCTTTTTTTTTTTTTTTTTTTTTTACTCGAACAGTCTCTTCGAAATTGAAGAAGATCGGACATACAATTGAAGGGCAGAATCAAATAAATGCCCCAATTCAAACATCGCCTTCTTGGAAGGGCCGGGGGGGGGGGTGAATATTAGTACAATCATGGGGGTAATGATAGATGTTTTTTAAAATCATTGTTAGCATTTCAAAAGAAGACCCTTGCACATGGTATTATTGTGCCTTCGATCCAGTATACTGTTGCTTCAGGTCTGTTTGCTTTTTGTTTGTTTTCTCGTTTGTTAGTTAGTTTGATTTGTTGTTGTTCATTTTGTAGTCATGCACATAACGTTTTTCTAGGTCCACACTCCAATTTATATTATGGTCATGTAATGTTTCGTTCTGTAGGCAATTCGTTTTTTCCCCTCCAAAGCTGTGATACTATTTTCTCAACACTATATTCTTCACCTATATCTTGCCATTATGTTGTTTATGCATGCCATACACTCCATTGATACTATGTTGCAGTCCTCTTCTTTTCCTCTCTTCTTTTCTCTTTCTCCAAGCTCTCTATCCTTCTCTCCTCTTTGCCTATCCCTTTCTTTCTTTCTTCCTTTCTCCCATTTATAATGTATAATTGTATTTATGTATTCGGGCGTACCCACTACAAGCTATGCTTTTCGGGTTTCGCGCCTTCTTCCTTGTAATACAAGTTATTTAATTATATTTATGTTCCTACTTATAAATTGTATTGTTTGGAAGAAAATAAATGTTCATTTGAATTAAATTGAATTCATATATTTCGAAGATATGGCGTGATTCTTATCTGAAACACTACACAATCACATAATATATAAATGTCTCAATGGAAATAACCAGAGAAATCTTAGCAAAAATTGTAAAATTGGGGGCATAATTCAAAAAATATTCTGATGAAAAAAAATCATAGTTATTATATATCAGATGCATTTTAGGCTCAACATTTTGGAGGGGGTAACTTGTTCCTAATGTACCCAACGTTCCTCACATTGAATTTAAAAGGAGGCACACACCAGTTGTACCCCCCACACCTCCGGTGATCTTAGGAAGAATCTGGTTTGAAGTACGGCCTCTGCTTTCCTTGCTGATAAAGTGTATCTTTATCCCACGGTCCATATAGTGTCCGCCGACACGCCAAGTAAATTATGGAACAACAACCCTCTACGATAACCTTTCTTTTTCTATCCATATTACTCCTATCATTCTCGATTTAACAATTATCGGATCGGATTCGGGAAATGAATCAATCAAAACCGGAGTTCAACCTCACTGCCACATCGCAATTTCACCATCTTCCGGACTCCCGTAACATAATAAATGTCTGCAAAACGCCGTGGAGGCGGTGGAATTCCATCGCCACTAAACAAAGACAATCTAATTTGCACAACGATATGTTTTGTATCAGTAATCGCCGAAAGTACTGCATTGACAGGTGGGTATAGATTGTCTAACATGGCGATTCGATCCCCTGTCACACCAACGGGATAGATCGCAGAGATTTTCCTCTCGACCCTACGAAATGTATGAAGATCTTCGTGGTTCTTACGATGTGCTTACGACGATCGTACGGCCGCCTTACGAAGAGAGGGTTTCGTACGAAGTTTAAAAAAATCTTGAACATGACCATCGACCGGTCTGCGAACGTACGAACGGTCTACGAACGTTGGTTTCGTACGGCATTCTTGAGAAGATCTTACGAAATGGTCTGAAAATCGTTCGTACGGCGTTCGTAGCAGTTTGTAATGGTCTTTGTGACCGAGGCTTCACTCCGAGGTTGTAGGACACTTGCTTATGTGACAACTAACCCTGGGCCCAACACTTAACGGTTACTAACCCTTACCCTAACTCTAGCCTGAAATCTCTCCTCAAACCCAATCGCAATCCTAACCCAAACCCTAACTCAAAATCTATCCTAAAACCCAATTACAATTCTAAGTCTATCCAAATTTTGCCCACGGGACGAACCCCGGGTCATTGTCGCCGGACCAAAATAATGACGGATCAATGAATAGCGAATGTCACTCGGATTGGAGTCGATTTTGAGGTGAGACCGAGGTTTTTGCCTTGCACACGAGGAATCTTTGCTAAATTCATGACGTGTCCAGGGCATATCATTAACAAATTGCCAATAACAGCAGTTTTCTTATTATAAAGGTGATATGTTTAGATGGCTGCCAGACATTGCATGCTCCCCCGGCGATGGTCGATAAAAGAAGATGGTATCTAAAGGGCAAACAGACTGGACTTTCTGCTCCTACGACGACCATTGCTCAAATTGTGATCCAACTACGAACAGCTTTGAACAGAACCTCATGTGGAGTTAGATATTTAAAAAGTACGGGGTGTCAGGTATGCTGTGCCCCCCACCCCCGAAGTGTAGGAGACTTGGTTATTTTCACAACTCAATTATTACAACACATTTTCGTATCGTTTCTTATGTACATTTGTTTATATTTTTATGACTGATAGTATTCAGAAAATTCATTTGAACTTTCTGAACGTTTGATATCCAGATCTATTCATATGAAAATGCGGTACCTTCGAAGAACTGGTCGACGTCTCTTCAACAAGGCTGGCTGTACATCCCCCGAGATCAGGACATAGTGACCGACAACTTTTCATGATCATCAAGTAAAAAAATGGCAAACCATCATTTGTTAAATGATATAGATGTCATTTAATTATGTGGTAATCGTTTGATTTTATTTCACACAATTAAAAACATTATTCAATTTAAATTAAGAGTTCAAAGGTACAAAGGTAGTCTACCATAAGGATCTCCGACACGATTAGAAAAAGCTCTGATCAATCTCCCGTTTTGCATATTGTCTAAAGATATATACCAGATTGGATATTGCAGGGCGCGGGGGGGGGGGGGGGAGGTGGAGGGGTTCCACCAATGCATTTCTTCATTAAATGCAAGGAGAATTTCAAGTAGGCAACATCAAAGGCGACTCTACCAGCAGCCATTGCTTAAATCTAATCGAGTGCATGATAGCTGTGTAGCTGTGATACGGTCGTGGTCAGTAGGCCAAGCGTGAGCGGTCAGCAGGCAGGAAAGTGGTGTAGATATAGGGGTGTAGGGGGCACGCGCCCCCTCAAATAAACACTTAAAGAAGATACTCTGTAAGAGAACAGGACAGAAAGAGAGCAAGGTACAGAGGAGGCAACGTGACATTATTATATGACGATATGACCACCTCCTACGCCCTCCCTCTAATCAAGATAATCTCTGGCTTTGTTAATTCGTATTTCATTCACTTAGTGCGAATAGTGTTCCCCACGATGCTCGTGCCGCTCTTGATCGGACCAACTTCATTGAGACCATCAGGGGGAGAAATGGAGAGATAGATAGATAGAGAGAGAGAGAAAGAGAGAGAGAGAGAGAAAGAGAGAGAAAGGGGAAGGGAATGTGAGCATATTAACATACCACATAGAACCCCATCCCGGACCCTCTTCTTAATCTATGGCCTGGTAAATTCACATTTCATCGAGCTAGACTAGAGTCCTATCCAATAACACCAGTCCACCCTTAACGGTTTGACCCATGCTTCGCCACTGAGTAAAGTTAATAACTACAGCGTAGGATTGTAGAGACGTGAAGCCTTCGTGACAAGTCCATTGGTAATGTCCACTCCTGACATGGACTCCAACAGGGAACACAAGTGCGATATTGATTAATGACCATGGATCTCAATCAGAACAGACAGCCGTGTTATGATGGATAGTACATGTAGTCGGACGCCATTGATGCGATTACGTAATACCTTTAAATAAACTATTATGTAATCAAACTGCAAAATCTTATATTTTCTTGAAATATTTGAACTTATTCATATCCACGACATCCACAATCTTATCGCCGAATTCTTCCTTTTCTTCGGTTAATATCTACAGTGGAAATACAATAAGCACTGTGAGATGAAAAGTGCATCATCATCCTTTCGGTTGGCCTAAAAATTGGAAGCGATGCTGTGGCAAGGCTATTATACAATACTCAGTCGTCTAGATTATTTCAAAGGGCGTTAATTGATTACGGAGTATTTGCAAGAAATACCATAATTATATAAGACATAATTATACAATTTCCGGTGCCCCCCCTGTTTTTGTGTACAATGTCATGAAGCCATTGTCATCAAACAGAGACGAACACATGCGTACTCACTCTAATCGCATTCCAATCATAGCGAGAAAAGTCTCGAAGTTCACCGTTGATGATTGAATGTAATTATTATTGTTCATAAATATCAACGACCAGTATCATAACAATTCTGTATATGCCTCTGTATTGCACCCTTATAATTATGATTCACAGCGGACAAGCATGATCTAACATAGATACGAACATTTTACAATCTGTCTTCTAATGCGCTTGATTCATCCCGAAACCTTCACAGACTCCCCAATATTATGTTGTTGTCTAATTAGATAAGTTCACAGAAATGGGGTTGAAAACAAGAGCATTCATTTCACAAGTCGCCGTAATTATACTTAAGGCGGATATCGAATCCATGGCAATAACTCGTCAAAATAAGAATTATCGCTCGTAAGTACAGCATAACATAAACTTTTCTCTCTTCTGGGTGTTAATCGATAATTGATTTATTTCTTTCTACATGATCGTTTGAAACATACATATTCCAGTGCATCAATGAGATATTTTACATTTGATTCATTTACATTTTGATACAGTTTCCAATACAATACATGTAATGATATTGTATAGAAATTAGAAAAGGTATGTGAAATTTAGTTACACGCGTAATGTTTATTTTACTAAGAGGTAAGCCCTATACACAAAAAACGTTAAGGCAAATTTGTCATCCATCTGGCTGGTAATCCCGGCCCCCCCCCCCCCACTCAGAGGTCGGAATGACCGCATGCGTGTTGCCAAAATGTCCGGTAAAGGGGTACTTTTCGTGCGACAAAGTCCGGCCCGAGAATTGTAAAAAAAAGGGGTGTATTTGACTTTTCACCCGGAGATTTCTTTAAAAAGGGGGTGTTTTTCTTTTTTTCTCTCATCTCTTTGGACTCCTGAGAAATTATTCCGAATTTAGGGGGGTACATTGAGCATTTTTCCTGATTTAGGGGGGTCTCCAAGGCAGGAAAAGCCCGCGAAAAGCCCGCGAAAGGGGGGTTCGGAAATGTTGGCAGTCCTCAGATAGGGGGTGCTTTCAAAAAGAGGGTACGAGCATATGCGTACCCTAAATAACACTGAGTGGGGGGCCGGGCTGGTATTAAAGTTGTTTTCATTTTCACTATGTGATTTTCATGTGTACTGTATGAATTTCTAAAGGATGATATTCGGATTGATGCCAATATTTAAACCCAAGCATTTATTTTCTTCCAAAGCCTGGCTATATCATCCAAAAAACAAAATACCACTTTTGGCCATCCTCATTAAAATTTAAGAACAGACTACAAGTAAACATGTCTTCAAAATATCATAAAATTAGGAACTCAAGATCTGTAAATAGAAAAGTTTTCAGTATCAATTAAAACTCTAAGGAGTCTAGGCCTTAATAACAGTTGTTTGTTTCTTGACTGTGAATATTATAATCTTGTTATTAACGGAACGCATAACAATTCGTAGAATCAATCATGTTGACGTGCACCAATTTGAAATTTGATATTTAACAGCAATCCGTTGTTACGTGGTAAACACCGGGGGTAAACAGGTCTTGTTCAGGCTTATCTGTTTCAAAATATCATAACAGTATTAAAACTATGTTAAAACATGAACGCAAAATCTTTATACTTAACAATTCGTAGAATCAATAATGCTGATAAACACCAATTTTATGAAAATTTAACAGCGATCCGTTGTTACGTGGTAAACAGTTCCTTGTTCAGGCTTATCTATCTTCAAAATATCACAACAGTATCAAAACTTTCACACAGTGGCAATTCATTAGATTCATCTTTGTTTTCTGCTTCTGTTTTATCTCAGATTGGACGTAATCATGTCAACAAATGGTAAACAAGAAGGTGAAAATGTAAAGCATACGTTTATCTTAAGATCATATCTGGGAGCTACGTGGAATTTTCTTCTTCAGCCGTGAAGCCCCAGTATACATTTAGCGCATGTTCAGAATCATGTAATTGGATTTTCTTGGAATGCAAGACAAACATACTTGTAAAATCATACTGAGATGTGTAACATACGCAGAATCGGTATATGGGGCGGAAAATAGTATCAGTATCTCTATCTACCCGTAGCTCGCTGTTCATTAGAGATAATAGCAGTTTTCATTATGAAATCCAAACTGAACCAATTTAAGAACCAAATATAAACCGAACACTGTTCATTGACTGACTACCTCTGTGACAGATGACTATTCGTTTCAAGGAAAACAAAACAAATATACGTCGCAAACCGAGAAACCGCGCGCGACGATGATGATATGCTGCTTTTCAGTCATAGTTTACACAAGCACCACGCACGCTGTATATGAATCATACTCGCAGCGTGTATCCTGTCATGAAAGTTTGTTGCTCAGAGACTGCTGGTGCAATTTCATCTCTGTGCAATAATATTTTGACGGCATATTCGAGAGTTCGTCATTCTGAAGTTAAAGACAGTGTAAGCCACAAGGCTTTTTATTTAGGAGGTAGACATGGAGAAAATACCCAGTGGGTAAACAGATCCCATACAAGTGGACCCCATTTCACAAAACATGTCATCAGCGACAAAATTTGTCAAAACTTGTCAAAATTGACAAATTTGACAGTCATTTAATGACTGTCTTTGTTATAAACTACTGAAATCTTTGCTTCTGATTAGTTGTCCGCAGATTGGTCACTTATTTTTGTCATTTTTCATAATGACAAATGACAAAACTTAGTGGCATTGTGAAACGGGTCCCTGGTGTTCATTTTTATATGTCACATCTGCCTATTGTTAATAATTGGATCTACAATCATATTGACTCAAGAAGTAGGGTCAATTACCGACACATTAAGACAATGAAATAGAAGGTGAACGTATTCATGTTAAAGAAAGATAATTTCTACATTTTGTAAGGAAAAGGGAGGGATGTTTCTATATTATACCTTATTTTCCAGCTATTTTCGGCGCGGTTGAATATCCTTTTCCCTAAACAATGACGAATTTCATTCAGTTTTCATGTCTTACCTTTTTGTAAATAACGATAATAGAACATTTGATTGACGATGATTCTATAAAGGTGTTAGTTGTGTTCTTACAATTTGTTTTAAATTAGTGCCTGGAAACGTCCATCTTCCTAAGTTTATGACCATTTGTAATGATGTTGGTGCACTTTACGTATTCTAAATCAGAATGTTCAAACGTTCAATATTGTAACAGGTCTACAGGCAGTTTATTATTTTTACATCACGAAGCCTTCTCTTATTCTCTGGTGAGTCTTGTTGTAAAGTACTATAGAATGCTTTCATTCATGCATTATGTTGTTTGTATATGTATTTCAATTTTATAATGTTAAAACGTTCACATCAATATTGTAAAATTATTTCATCACAAAGCCTTTTCTTGTTACCTGATGAGTCATTTTGTGAAAACAAGAATATCTTTATTCAATCTAAAATTGTAATATAAAAATTGGATCCAAGATTACATATAATAATATGTGCACATCCATGATACATGTATATACATGTAATATGAAATTTGCTTTGGCCAACACAATAAATGCAGCGATGTTTTCTTTAAACTACGGGGAAAATCAAGACGTTGCCGATTGACATCAGAGTTCATTGACTCTAAATCTGGTAGCTTGTTGTGTTTTGCATCGAGTTTTTATTTATATCTCGTCGGCACGTGATGTAGTAATGATGAGATTAAAAGGAGAGGAGTGAAGCGTGTGTGCCGAACAGCAGCTGTATCCGATGGCAGGCAAGCAAGCCATCGCAAGGCGAGTCTGTAATGCCGTAGTTTCCGCCATTACTGAAAATCGGGAATGTTTCGCAGAACATGACTGACAAAACGATTATACAGGGAGTCTATCGCTTCTGCATACGATAGTATATCTGTTTCCTGCGTTTGATAGGGGTAAAATGATAAACGAAATCAAGAAAATTGTTTTATTTCAGTCAACACCTAGGAAGATATCACATTTACTGAAAAAACATTATCTTCTGTTAAAAGAAGTTAAAGGTAAATTGACTAATCTGATTGACTTTCTACACATTTCAAAGATATGTCAAACGAGTTGATTTGCATTGGCAATATACCCAAGTTTCATATTTCCATATGTCTCATTAAAAAACAATAATTTGTTGGTGATTAGGCTTACACCAGTTATGAGATTTGCTTTATCCCCTACTTTCCCAATTTGAAAGTTCTGAGCTCCATACTAAAGGGTTGAAATTGGTTTCAGAAAAAAGTGCAATAGATTTCTGCCATCTCCGTTAACCTATTTCCCAATTTTTCATGTGAATACATATTAAAAAAATGGGTGTTCACGAACTAAAAGTTGTGTTAGTATTAAGTGGTGAAGGATGGCATATCAAAGTATAATATTAGTGAAAACAGAAGGAAAATAGAGACTCAAGTCCCTATATAGCTGTCATAATAAATGCAGCTGGCAAATACTAAGTGGAATAAAAGAGTCTGAAAGATGTTTAGAAGAATCAAATGAATAATTTTTTAAAATATTATTATTTAGATCTTATCCCCTAAACTGCATTACCTATCTTGTCTTGATTTGAAAGAAATCTCGGGGAAGTGCCAGGTAGATTTAACAGACAAACAACTTTAGAGTTTAGAAGTATAGTAGTTGTTGTAGTAGCGGAAGAAGGAGAAGAAGTAGACAAAGGAGAAGAAGAAGGGGAAAAAAGGAGAAAAATTAAGAAAAAGAGGAAGAAGAACAAGAAGAAGTACAACAACAACAAAGAAGAAAAACGAAGAGAAAATAGAAGAGAAAGAAGAAGATGAAGATGATGAAGAAGAAAAAGGAGAAGGAAAAAGAAATAGAAGGAACAGACTAAGTAGACGAAAAAAAAAGAAGAACAAGAAGAACAAGAAGAAAAACAAGAAAAACATGAAGAACAAGAAGAACAAGAAGAACAAGAAGAACAAGAAGAACAAGAAGAACAAGAAGAACAAGAAGAACAAGAAGAAAAACAAGAAAAAAAAGAAGAACAAGAAGAACAAGAAGAACAAGAAGAAAAACAAGAAGAAAAAAAGAAGAACAAGAAGAACAAGAATAACAAGAAAAAAAGAAGAACAAGAAGAACAAGAAGAAAAACAAGAAAAAAAAGAAGAACAAGAAGAACAAGAAGAACAAGAAGAACAAGAAGAACAAGAATAACAAGAAAAAAAAGAAGAACAAGAAGAACAAGAAGAAAAACAAGAAAAAAAAAGAAGAACAAGAAGAACAAGAATAACAAGAAGAACGAGAAGAACAAGAAGAACAAGAAGAACAAGAAGAACAAGAAGAACAAGAAGAACAAGAAGAACAAGAAGAAAAACAAGAAAAAAAAAAGAAGAACAAGAAGAACAAGAATAACAAGAAGAACATGAAGAAAAACAAGAAGAAAAAAAGAAGAACAAGAAGAACAAGAAGAAAAAAGAAGAACTAGAAGAACAAGAAGAAAAAGAAGAAAAAAAAAGAAGAACAAGAAGAACAAGAAGAAAAACAAGAAAAACATGAAGAGCAAGAAGAACAAGAATAACAAGAAGAACAAGAATATAAAGAAGAATAAGAACAACGACAGTCATCATGTTGAGTAAAGTCATGGCGCCTTGCTTATGTACGGTGTCTTCTAAAAGATAAACATTACTGTAATACGGAGAAACCGTATAAAGACGATTGAATGTACTGGAGTCATCTCACCAGAGATTCATGTTCACTGCTCTCATTAAGGTGCTGGAAACAGGATTATGTCCAAAGTAGAATGCTGCAATTACTATAGAGAGAGAGAGAGAGAGAACAAAAAATGGAAAAGGAGAGGCAAAATGGTGAATTGATATAGGGATAACAAGCTTGCAAAGTTGAAGACAGAATGAAAAGAGGAGAGAGAGAGAGAGAGAGGGGGGGGGGGGGTGAAGGGATACGGAAGGGAGCCTAACAAACTTAAGACACGAACAAGAACGGGTGATGTTATTTGTTTTATATGAATGATACGGTCACAGAGAAGGGGGGGGGATACAGAGAGAGAGAGAGAGAGAGAGGGAGAGAAAGAAAGAAAGAGAGAGAGAGAGAGAGAGAGAGAGACAAACATAGGAGGGAGGGAACAACAAACGATTATGGAAAGTTAATAGATGTCAGCATGAAACGGATGACAGAGCAATACACTGTTCTACTTTTTCATTTACCATTATTAACTTTTTAGTCCACACATTACCAAATGAGATTATTATAGCCGTCATCAAAAAGCAGACCTTAATGTTCATTTAAAGGAGAACAAAAATATACCTACGAGCGAATATGGAAAATTACTAGATTTCTGACTCAGCATAAAACGGATGCTCCGTCCTACTTTTTCATTTTCTAATGGACTGTCTAGTCCACACATTACCAAATGGGATTATGTATCTATGCATTAGATTAAAAGTGATAGCCGTCGTAAAAACAGTACTCAATGTTCATTTAAAGGAGAACAATAATCTATCTACGAACGATTAATATGGACAAATAATAGATGTCAGCATGAAATGGATGAAAGAGCAATACACTGTCCTACTTTTTCATTTTCTAATGGACTCTGTAGTCCAAACCTTACCAAATGAGATTATGTAATTATGCATTAGATTAAAGAATAATAGCCGTCGTAAAAAAGCAGTAGTCAATGTTCATTTAAAGGAGAACAATAATCTATGTTGCATCCCACCCCACCCCCTCCCTCGTTCGGCAAAACTAGACTAGCTGTCGAATACTGTTCTCTATGATATGTATCATGTCAAAGCCAGGTTCCATCAAAAATTGATGTACTTGGAGCAAAGATATCACAAGAAAATTATGTTATGCTTTTAAAAATCCTGACTAATACAGTTTTGTAACACTATCGTATCTCCTGCATACCATGTACGCCTGTCTGCGTGTCAGTACCGAGGTCTTGCACGCAGGGATTAAGGTCTAAACCTCGCCCAATTCATATCTTTATCCACTGATAAATCGCCCCCTCAATAGTGGCATCCCCATCTAAACGATGTAACTAAATCCATGGAAATTGAAATGTCAAAACATTTCACATTCCAGAAGCGATGTCTCGGTGATATGAAACATGCAAGACATGACAAGGCCGCATCTCTCCTCACAAACATCGCTGACATAAACTTGCGACGCCATGATCCGATGCTCGAGAGAAAGAAATATAAGGCTACAAAAATAGCTTGAATAATGAGCAAGATTTTCCTCCACATAATTATAGTGACTTCACATCTATTTGTATAACCAGGGATGAATTCTCAGGTATAACAAAATTGGAACGATATGCTCGTCATTAAAGATAAACTTTAGTACTGGTAATGCGATTGCATTGTGAAAGAAAAGGTGTGGAAAGGATCAGAAACAGTTGATCATGTAGCATGTAAGTATTGGTGTGCACTGCAAGGTTCTGGAGTCATCAAAATCATAATAAATTTGACCGAGTCTTGGTAAAGTAACAAGCACTCACATAGAAAGCTATATATGGGACAACACACATGGTGTCGGGGCTAGTACTACCTTGATTTCCTTGTCTTTCTATGCTCATTACTCAGCCAGTATACATTTTCTTCCAAAATTGTTTGGCACATGTCATTTATTTGTAATCTTGTACATTCAGTGTAAGTTTCGTTTGATTCTGTAAGATTTTTTTTTTTTTTACCAGTACTGGTAAGCTATAGTCACATTTTATGTACGAGACAGGGTATTTTTAAACATGCCAGCAATAATAGTTGACATTCCAAGCTAGATAATGAAAAATATCTGCTAGAGCAGCCATTCCTTAAATTTTCAAAAGATGAGTGTATAAATTTATCTTGAGGTCATAATGATTGGGAATCCATCTAAACGAACTATAAACATTAAAGAAAAGGCAAAACAGAGTAGACGAAGTGCTACTACTTCACAATTCATCGAAATTATTACATTTTACCCTTTGCAACATACTTTGACTCTTTTCTAATGTTAAGATAGGGTTACAAAGCACAACATAACTATGTTTGATTTCAATTTTAAGCCTATAAACCTATCCTCGTAATATGAACGAAGAATAAGTAAATATCTGAAACTTCCTAATTTTAGGGGATCGATTTTCCCCGGCTAAATAGCTATTATAGGAATAAATTGTTTGGAAATTAGGTAATTTGGTGAGACCCCCCCCCCCCTCCTCCTCCCCCTCCTTTTCTATCAAATAGAGGCTAATTCCCACGTTCCATGAGTAATGACGTCTAAATCCAAGTACACGCAATTACAGGAATCTGACAAAATCCAACGAAATATAATGCTGCTGACCAAACCTTACATAATTGCCTGTTCGCGATTGCCTTTAGAAAAAGAAATGAATTATCTTTGACGTGGTGGTAAAAGAAGATAGATCCCATATCTGTCGGTGAGTACTCATTAAGATCGTTATGATATGGATATGGGACGCAATGAAGCAGTGGACCACGGGTCGATGACATCGTAGAAAAGGGGTGAAGACGTTTTGTTCTGCAAAAAGGGACAGTCTGGCTCAATTAGGGGGGGGGGGGGGGGGGGGACGCCCGATAATGATGGTAGTGATGGTTATTGTGCTGGTGATGATGATGGTGGTGGTGGTGGTGATGGTGATGATGATGGTGACCAAATCCTAATTATGTAAGAACATTTTCACAAGGGTAACAATACAACAAAACAAAACAAATAAATACATACAAACACACGAAAATCATTACAAAGATTAAACTTTCTGTCTGCGTTACGCTCAACCATTTTTTTTATTGGCGGGAGGGGTGGGGGGGGGGGGGGGGTTGTTTCCTCGAACCATGAGAACCACTTATTTGTACCGTCATGGTTATAAATTCATGACATACACGGGTATCAACAAAGAAAATAAGGACACACAATTTATGTACGTAGCGAATTTGCCATTATTGGGGAGATAGAAACAGTCATGCAAAATTTGGAAACTTTTTCTATCATCAAAAAGTGAAGACCATCGTTAGATCCGATATTCTGAAGTTTTTATTTACTACAGGGCCATGCAGATTGCAAAGAAAACCCACTGCGGGGAAACCTAAGCCACTCCTTCTGATGAAAATCAGTGAGTGCGTCCTTAGGGCTAATGGTTTTACCGTGATTATAAACATACAAACATGACAAAAAGAGGAGAACATGGTGTCAAAACTCAACATGTGAGGTGTTCTAAGCATGAAGGTACATCATACACCATTAAAATGATCTCCCACATGCTCTTGCATGTCTCTCTTTTCTTTCTTGTCCTAAAAGTAAACCATGAAAGGTGGTGCCGTTCGCGGTGGAAGATATCTGATCATGCATTTTCCAGGTCTTGTTTAAAGCCACACAGCGGGACAAACAGACATGATGGCAGCGGGGTAAACGCTAAACGAGCAACAGATATCACGAGTGCAAACACAAGTTCTGATCAGAGGCGCTGCTAAAGGGGGTAGGGTTGGGTGGGGGAGGGGACACCCCCATTGTATCGGCAAATCGAGAATTTTGTGAATTAGAAAACCTTTTTAACATCCCTCGCTAGTAAAATGTACTTCTTTGATTGACTTAAGTGAGGATCTTTAAATTACTTATTTTTAATCTTGTCGGTTGGTTTTAGACAAATTTGTCGGGAAACAAATGTGTTCTGAAAACCATATCACTGTCTTGTTAGAATGGTACATTATGGTTAGATTTAGGATTAGCCTAGTGTTATGAATAGGGCCAAAGTCAGGTTTAGGGTTAAGGTTAGGATTAGAGTCAAGATTAGGGTTAGGGTTTAGGTCACGGTTGGGCCATTATACAGTCAGTGTTCAAGTTAGTGTTTCTTTTGTGGCGGGGTATTATACAGTTGTTCCACTGCTCTGACATTAACCCCACCCCTCGCCCCCCCCCCCCCCGAGACCAAATATTCTGTAATTGCCCATGTCTTGGATTCAAGTCTCAAGGTAAAGGTTACGAGACAGGTGAAAATGAACAAGACAAGGCCGTGTGACAGAGACACCAGCTTTATTAAAAGGTAAAAAGTGCACGACCCTATCTCTTGAGCTAAGAGGGCATCTCTATTGATCAAGTCCTTCACCCGTGATACCAAGGTGAACTTTTTCTTGCACTCAAGATTTTTGTAAGAGGAAAGGTGTACTCGATCATGGAAAGCCTCCCATTCATGCCTTGGGTTTACAGATGATATGACAGGGTGGTTTACTTTGTACTTCATACCATGCCGAAGAGGAAGGAGAAGAGGACTAAGACAACAATGATGTATAGGAGCAGGTATGAGAAATATTAAGTATAAATTATCCAAGATGAGAGACCTGTGCCTGGATATTATATATAGAGAATGGAAGAAAGGGGAAGTCTGAACATGCCTATAAGGACACCTATGAAATATTGAAGAGCTGGCAGAAAAGTCCATTGTTCAGATATGAAGGAAAACAAAACATCCGGCGGTTTATCCTTCTTTTTCTCAATGATGACGTAAGCCGCTTCACGTTTATGTTTATTCTAACACAGATCATTAATACGCGTAGGACCATTGTTAAGCGTAGTTGACATTTTTCGCCATTTGTACACGTTCTTTTATTTTTAACGCAGCGGTTTACAGCTGACAGCTCCATATCTAAACGAGCCTTAATTGCATACTTTTAAGTGCCGACTGGTGGCTGACATTACGAAATCTAAAATAGCACGTTTTCCATATAGGAATAATCTACTGCTGACGGTAAGTAATTTCACAGGGTTGAAGTACACACAGGCCATAGGAAACAAGTGTATAGGTAAAGCTCCATTCTATGGGGGGGGGGGGGGGGGGGGGGGGGGGTGGGTGGGGGTGTGGCTGACGTCTGTCGTCTCATTATTATCTAAATGCATGTTTACTCTATATCATAATTAGCGATGAATAAAACAAAGTACAGACAGACGACCTCGCTGCAAAATATGAGGTCGCGGTTGACCGAATGTTTCTTATTTCAAAATTCTAGGGGTGGGGAGGGGGTAGGGGCGGGGGCTGGAGCCCCTGACGTTCCCGGGCTCGTATGCCTATGGAAGGTCATTCCCCACGGCTATGGGGGTTGATTTGTGTCAAATTCAACTGAACTTGACTCGTTCGCATCTGGTGCTATACATCGACAAATAGATGTATGTAACAGAGTTAGCACGACACGCTTAGCGGCTTATAACATCCAACATTATGAACGATTATTAGTATTTTTTTTATTTGACCATCCTTTCATTTCATGCTCGCTTTCGTCTGTAAGTTGTGTGCGTCAATCGAGTTTCTTGACTTAATTATCAACATTCAGTTTACTCCTCAATCATTTCATCTTTACCTGTTTCTACCCCCCCCCCCTCCTATACGCACGCGGTATGCTTTTATTCAAAAATATTTCGCCTATCACTTTGACCGGAGACCGTATGATTTTTTTGTTGTTAATGGACTTTGTTTTCTTGTTTGTTTTTATTCGACCTTGTAAATATAATTCTTTAAAGAACGTGCAACTGACAATGACTAGCAGTTTGCAGGTTGTTTTTTTTGTATCAGTTTGCATTCTCTTTTCTCCATCTCTCGCTCTTTTAAGGTCCCCCTATTTCTCTCTCTCTCTCTTTATTTTATTCCTTCTCTCTATTTATTCATCCCTTTTTGTCTTTCTCATCATTCTCATCTTTACGTTAAAAAGAAAATCGTTTACTGTGGATAACGCTCACATCGTTCAACACGGTAATACTAAAATCACTATCCTATTAAATCAGAGCTCATGTTCTTTTCGACTTTCTCTATTTTTTTAATCTTGCGTATACCATTTTCAGCTTTATAACAGACAAAGTGATTGAGACATAAAACCTTGTGATGTTTTTTTTTATAACAAAACCCCCCAGATGTTCCGCTTTTTATATTCAAAGCAATTTTGAAAGCCGACCTTAATAAAACCGACTCTCGTGAAAACCACTCTTGTCTTACAATGCACCTGGGATGGAATAACATTTGATATCATGACATTTTCATTCCTACTCTTCAACGATCGGGGCTGTATCTCATGACATCACAATAGCCGTGGGCACGGCCAGGTTTTTAAAATCTGTAGAAAATGGGGGCATAGAGTGAGGGTTTTGTGGAGAAATAGGTGACGTCAATAATATTGGACACAATAGCTGTTTACTCATTATGATAAATCAATTGTTGAATGAGTGATAGTGATAGTTTCTTCTTCTCTTTTCTACATTGAACCTACTTTTGAATTTTACTAGACTAAATTTAAAAAAGATTGATCGTGATCAGTTATTTTGTCATTCAAAATATCTTTATGCATGCCTGTAGAGTATTGTATAATACAAAATGTGATTATTTCATGGCATTTTATAGTAATTAGAATCGTTTGTTCATTTCATTTGAATGTTAGGCTATTCCTAAGCATCAATGCGAATTATGCAAATCGTTAAAGTCATCATATCAATTCCTCGTTCATGCACATTAACATTGTATATATCAAGAGATGATGCAGAATATGATAAAGTTAATTTTACAATATACCTTTCATACGCTTATAAAATTGTTGATTAAACCTAACCTTACTCATTCAAATGCCTTTCATTATTCGCTGTATACATTCTCTCCCAAAGTACTGCTGTCTATTATATCGTAGAACATCAATTTCAGACTCAGTCGTCTCGGGGGAATCAACTCTTTGTTCTATTCTCTTCCTCCGAGTCATAAATAATGTTGCCTCCTACTCACAGCCACAGATATAGATGACATTTGGGTGGATATGAATTTCGAGATATTTGCTTTATATCTCTTCTTTTTAATTTTGAAAGTGCTCTGCTGACTCAAGGCATTTTTTTTCGGGTGGTTGTTCGTCGGACTCCAATCTCAATCGATCTCAATTTGTTTTATTGAGGCAGATTTGCTTTGGCATAGACTTGAATTGATTTATTCGGAAGCATGTCTATAGAATCTCAACGTGGTTTGTGATCTGTACCCCTCCCGCACACACACACAAGCGCGCATGCACTAATAAGTACGTGTAAGGATATGGGGTAAATATTTATGTATTCAAATAAAATTCCCCCCTTTTTTTTAAATACAAAATTGAATATCGTATGTTTTTCCAGATAAACATTGATAATGATTTTGAAATTAAAATTTGATTTTAGAAGAATCCTTCAGAAACTATGTTAAAGACTTTAATTATTGAGTGCATTCGTGTGTAGTTCATACGTAATATGATTCTCGGGCATTTAAAGCGCAATACTTATCGATGACGGATAAATCATGAAAATCAAATGTTAAACTTGAACATTGTGATATAGACCAAGATTCAAATAAAAGTACTTTTTATTTTTAAAAGAGTAAAGAGATGAAATGATACAAAAGAAAGGGGAAGGATGATGGGGAGGGGGATGATTATATTCAAACATGTCTGAGTGGCCACCTCTCTATCTTGGCCGTGCACCTTGTCTCTCTTGAGATAAAACAAAATTTGTGTTGTAGAACCTGTCTAGAAAGGCCATCTGTCGACATTGGCTACTATTACTGTTTCCCTTGGGTAGCCTTAATAGACAGGATTGATAGTAGGAACCTCTCCCGCATCCTCCCTCGAAACCATAGGCGTTGTTAATTCGTATTTCTTTTACAGAGGAATACTGGTCTCCTAAATGATGATAGCGCCCTCTAAATGGCTGTATCCACGCTAAACCACATTGATAAAAAAAATTAAAAAATCACAGCTTAGTGATTTTGAGATCAGTTTTTTAATCATAATAAAAGTGTTTAAAGCCCGTCTGTACTAGTTTGGCCAGGGGAGTTAGACCAACCAACAAGGTCGCTGACAGGGGGGCTATCTCATCAACTCAGCTCCCAATTAACATAAGGAAAAGAGGATCTTGGGGGACCAACAAGCACCGATTAGGCATTGTTTTCTACCTAGAGAGAGCAAGTAGCTACAAGTAGTACAGTGGGGCTTTAAGCAGACGGCTTGATAACGCAAGGTTAAGAACACGAAAGAGTCGCGATGGAGCTTTCAAAACTTGAAGGTGAAAAGTGCGGCGTATACAAGAGAACACACTGCTGCCACAACTCAGTTGAAATTACAGCTGAGCTGGCCCACTTCATTGTGCCCCAGATATTCGCCCCGTGTATCTTTGTTTGAGGTATAGGTGGGCGGGAGGATCTGAAAGGTATATTATTTTTGTTATTTTCTTGATCCATTCAATATTCAATAATCCCGCAATAAGTAAAAGAAGCGGGATTTTACTTTTTTTTTCGTCATGGGCTCATCCAACGCAAGAGGAGTGCAGGTGTGCGTGTGCGTGTGTGTGTGTGTGTGTGTGTGTGTGTGTGCGTGAGTGTGTGAGCACACGGGGAAGGTTTCATTCATTATTCTAAAGCATTTTGTTCAAAGAACCCGAGTTTGTTCCAAAGATGGTACAATTTCTAGAGGATATTGAAAAGCAAGTACACAAATCCTGTGTTAGCACGTTTTATATTCTTCTTCACTATTAAAATCCCATTATTAAGCTTGGTGGAAACTCGTGAGTACGAGAAGAAGAGAGAAAGAGAGAGAGAGGAAGAGAGAGAGAGAGAGAGAGAGAGAGAGAGGGAGGGAGGCGAGAGAGAAAGAAAGAGAGAGAGAGAAAGAGAGAGAGAGAGGGGGGAGGGAGAGGAAGAGAGAGAGAGAGAGAGAGAGAGAGAGAGGGGGAGGGGGGGGGGGGGGTAGGGGGAGGGTGTGAGAGAGAGAGAGAGAGAGATGGGGGAGGGGGGTGGTGAGATGCGTGTTCTGACATAACCCCTTCGGGACAAGCGGTTCATATTTTGTCATTTTGCTTTTTTTCTTCAACTATTCAACAAAATCCCTACCCATAAACATTGTTTTCAGATACATCGTGTTTTACTAGAATAACGTAGCATTAAATCAATATGACTATTGCTTATTTAATGAACAATATGTGATACAATTTTGCTGAAACAAAAACCCCATATTAATGGTATAATGTGATAATGGAAATCCAAAGTAATTAGGATTTAAAAAAAACAAAAACAAAAAAACAGGAATGAACACTTTTATACAAACGTCAGCTTGGAAACATAAAATAAAATAAAATAATAAAGATCATTAGGAAAAATATAATGCATTTCATTCAAGCAAATCTTGTAGGAACATAATTGCATGCTTTCAGTCCAGTTTTTGTTTTATTTGCGAGTGAGGTTTTGAAAACGAGAAATGACAACTCAATATTACATCTCTCGTGTAGAATGCTTTCCACTTATATTCCTCTTTTCAATGAATATGATTAAAAATATTTTTTCCCCCTCTTGAATTAATATAGATACCCTTTGATTTATTTAAAAAATGCTTGCCGGGCAGCGACTCTACCACAAGGCCATAATTGGTCCATGGCACAGTCACGATGAACTGGGAACAAATAAATAATTGTCACTGCCCGGCAAGCAGTAGATGACAGGTTTAAATCCTGCTGGTTCCAAGAATTTTTCTGATTTGTTTTTTAATTACAAGAATTAGCACACGATCTTTATTTACTGGGTGCAAGCCAAATAATTTCTTTAAAACAACTGAAACTTTTCCCAGGAAGCCTAGCATTTTAAAAGTAATGATATACATCAATGTTTTGAGGTAATACATCTTCACCTGCGTCTTCTGTAAATATCTATTTTGATTTCATTGACAAATATTTGTGTTTGTATGCATCTTATTTAATGTACCTAAAAATGTATAATTATGTAAAATGAAGAAAAAATTGTTACTTTATGTATATGATTATGTTCTATTTTGAAAACGCAGAAATAAAAACTAACAAACAAACAAACTTTGAAGAAGGTATTGAGAAAAGTCAGTCCCTTCAATACATGGCCTATAATGACAAGATATTGAGCATGCAATGACCCGTGTCCAATCACTGCCGAGTGATGGCGGTATACAACTTTGGGCACTCAATGAGTTGAGGTTAGCTCTCACGGCCAATAATGACAGACAGAATCAGTATGCAGATTAAGTCAAACCACGAAGACCAAAAGATATTATGACGTGAACTATTTTTATATGCAGTAAATCAAGACAATGAAATGTAGGATTTTGAGGCATGATATTTCACCTTATCCTATTATTATTCTTCATCCCCTAATAATTTTGGTCATGATTATCTTCTACCCGCAGTTTGACAAAGACTACATTACATTATTTGAACATGACCTGTGCTATAATCAAAAGCAAGATTGATATCAATCGCAACTATGTAGACCTACATACGAGATAGGAGACTGTAAACTAGTGATTGATTAGAGGATTTTCGATTGATTTGGATCAATCGCAACTTGTTATTAGACAGGGCCCTTATGATTGTAATGGAATGGATGATCGAGGGTCATTTTGAACAAGACAGAATTTCTTCTGCTTGGGAATAGTAGAGAGCTTCATAGTGAGATTAATGTTTTTCATGTTCGAATTGGATTTGGCTGAGTATCTCGTGCAGATCGAGCTAGGAAATCTTGACGTTATTTTTATTTTGTCTTGAACCTTATGTTTCTTTAAATTATATTAAAATGGCCAATTTATTGTAATCTACGTAACACCAACCTCCAATCTTTCAAAGCCATACTTAAGACCCACCTATAAAAAGGGACCTTCCTTAGTAAAAATTGTCTACTTTGGAGATATCTGAAAAGTGGGGGAACTGACGCCCCTTCACCATCCCGCTCCGGAAGGGCGACCTCTGTTAGAGTCTCTGCTGTTAATTGCCTCCGCCTTGCCCTCCCTCCGTCCCATAGACCTATGGCTATGATCTTTTACGTAGTGTTTTTTTTTTTTTTTAATTTTATGTACGGCCGGTAGGCCTCATTATTACTGCGGAAAAAAATATTCATTTTCAATTCCACATTTCTTTTACCCCTTTCCGTTATAAAATACTAATTTTAACATTTTTAGATATTTTACTCAAGCGGTTGAATTCTGTTTCAGTATGCTTCATATTATTTTTTCTTGGGGGGGGGGGTCGCTTAGCCCTTTCTATGATGAAGCCTTTTTTCGTAGAAATCAATCACGTATTTTGTTAATATGCTTATTTCCTTATTTGCTTGACCTCCCCAAATTCCTATTGATTGATTTATGTTTTGTTTTGTTTTTCTTCTTTCTTTCTTTCTTTGTATTCGTCTATTTTTACTCTTGTATCATGCACAATGGCAAAGCGCGCAACAATGGAGACTTGGACAAAGACTATATCGATTGAGGCATTGTTGACAATCGCTTGGCGACAGTTGAATGCATGTACTGTGCCCACGTCATTTGAAGTGGTAGTCAACGGGAGTGCATCTCCAGTAGTCAACGCAATCACTCTCGGTATATGGGCTGTATAGAGACCGCGTACCGCTGGATTGAAGCTCACTGCGCTGTGTATACCTTCAGCTGATACAACTGCGTAACGAGTTGTTGGACGGATTATTAACTCAAATTTACTTGAAAATCAACTAGAAATCATGACTACGTACATGCCACCGATGCAGACGAGGGGAAGGGCAGAAAAAGCCCCACCACCTGGGTAAGTTGTTTATATTTTTCTTCTTCTAAACCTAACGTTTGTATAAATTGTAACCACATTTGTGAGGCTGTGTTCATCGATCTGCCTCCTTCAAAGTCAAGGTTTTATTGAAATCATGAAGTTTCATGAAGTTGAAATGGCTCTCAATTACAATTTGCTGTGTGTGTATAATGGAATTTCGCCGATCTTACTCCCAGTACGTGTTCTCTTTTACAAATAAAAACCATATCCTTTCATTCTAAATCAAATGTAACTTTTATTTTTATCAACAAATTTATTTGCAATGATTAAAAAGTTGTCCATGTTGACTGAGTTTTGTCAGCTGTTATTGTTGACAAACCTGTGTCTCTATAAATATTGTAGTTGTTGTTGTTGTATTTGTTTTTTACAATAAGTTTAGAGCTAGATATTCTAAACAGGACACTTGGTATCTGAGTATATTACACAAGAAAAAGAGACCCATCTTTGAAAGAGCCTGTCTATTCTGTTTAGAGAAGGTGTAGTTTGTAGAATTAATCTGAACATTTGTCAAGATTCTAAGTCAGAAGGTCAGCAAGTTATTAAACCCTTTTTATGATCCATCTGTTCTTTACAGCCTAGATTTGACAAATCGAGTCTTTGGAAACTACGATGAGAAGAACACACGCACCATGTACAATGGTTCCCACTATGCTAGAACCTTCAAGGGAGAGAAGCACCCTTCCCAGCCAAAACCCAGGCTAACTTCTGCCACCAGGCACAACAATCCCCATCCGGAGGGTGTCGGCTTTCTCATGCAGGACGTCGCGACCCTCCATGACCCCATCTGCGATGTGAAGACCAAGGTCAACCCCAACGATGCTCACTGGTGGCCTTCAAGAGAGAACCCCAACACCAACAAGAACCCAGTCTATACCAAGGACACGATCAATAGGAGTGACTTTAAGACGTATAAGGATAGACCAAAGGGGCAGACCAGACATGGCAGTAACCCTCACACAGTACCTGCTCAAGGGCCAGGTAAGTCATCAGCATTTATTCCCACCCCTCCCTTCTCCCTCCTCCCCCTTTAATTTAAAACCCAATCTGGCATTTCTTATGGGCACATCATATTTCTAATTTTTACATTTCAGATTTTCTTGCTTTGTGCCCCCGCCCCCTACAAAATTCTAGACCTGCCCCAGTGTCTTCTTGTTTGCCTTTCATAATGGACAAATGACAGAGACCTGCAAATGACATAACTGTTGGTTGATATCTTGGCACAAATAGCTGGGCTACAAAGGATATTCGGGTGAAATTTTTACATCAGTTTTACTCAGAAATCTGAACAGAGATTGTATAATATTGTTCTTATTCTATCATAATCAACCCAAGGTAAATTAAACAAGGAATAAAATGGGAACTCAAACAATGATATACAATGTAGCAGCAGCAAATATATACGTGTAGATTTTGTCTGTGATTCAATATTACATACAAAATATTCATATACTGTATGTTTGTCATTGATAGTTTTGTTGATAATAAATAAATTTAATCAAACCAAATTGTTTTCTTTTTCAGTTCCAGTTACTCAATTAGCGAACCCAACCGGGCCCAGACTTCTGATGGAGCGCATCTCTTATCAGCATGGCTATGATAGCCGTAAAGACAACAATCTTCAACAGAGGGGCAAGGTATGTCTAAGAGGATAATCTGATAACAATTAAAGATTGTGACAGACTGGCTGTGTACATTTGTAGGTCTATAAACTTGTAGTATGTTTGGTGTTTGTTCAAAGAATGAGAATTTAAAAGCTTCTATGTAAACAAGACATATCATCTATTGGGATCCGGAAGGGTTTTAGCTCTTTGTAAAAGATTACGGGTAAATGAGCTTAAAGGTAAAGACCAGTTATGGTCATGCGATTGCATTGTGAAAGAAACGTTGTGGAATCGATCAGAAAAGGTTGATCATCTAGCATCTAGCATCTGCAAGGTTCTGGAATCATCAAAATGATAAGAAATTCGGCCCATTCTTCGTAAAGTTACAAGCACTATACAGAGAAAGATGTATATGGGACTACCCTATATCTCTCACAGACCATGAGAGAAACAAATTTACCAAATATATGAATTAGTAGGCGGTTTCCCGGCAAATTTTTTATCATCATGTATTAGTCAAAACATATCCTTTCACATGATTGGTAATAAGAGCTTCCATTTCATTTTTGGAAATTGGGGCGTTTCCAATACTGGTCTTTACCTTTAAGGCTCTAAGCAGATAATGTAGTCTGTGTCTAATTATCTTTTATCAAGTGTCATTAAATTAAATTTGAAATTGAGAATATGAGGAATGTTTAACGCTTAAAACTTTTTTACGATGAGTGTATCAAGTTTTATTTCTATATGTTTAAAAGTAGAATCTGTACAGATTTCTTTTAATATGATCAATCGATATCATTTTGCATAGTTGTAAGAATGGAAATTTAATCATGGTATTCTTTTTTCTTCTAACCAGCTCCATGGAAACTTTGTATGGGATGCATTTCACCCGACCACACAACCAGATGTTAAGGATACCCCTACAAGACCGAGACCCGATCGTCCAGGGCGGGGCAGCAAGGGTATGCACAACATCATGATGCATGACCTCACGTCCGAACCCAACCGGGCCGTCAGGGACGCGCGATTTCCCGGTCAACATCGACCGCTGAAGCCGATCTCGGGAAAGATCGGAGGACCTCAAGAGGACAGGATTTTTGCGACGGACATACCAAGTGCCGGGCTCAGACACGATACGATGCCGACACTCCCTCCCATAGGCACAAATATGTAGGACATGGTTTTTATTTATTTGTGACGACTGTCTAATGATGGAGTTGAATGCTTCACGAAGGGTGCTTCAATCTGTGGACGTGATTCAGATCAGACTTCCAATACTTTAAAGAGAAGGTCGAGTTCTGGGAAGAGGTGGAAAATAATTTGTGAGCATTATGATTGTTATTATTCAAGTGTGGAAGAACATCAGACAACAAATGTTCCCTGAAAAGCATGGCTCTTCAAGTGCCTTAATATTCTACACATGGCATGTAACAGCATGAAAATCGGACAGACTTTTATGCCACATGTTCGTGTAGTCCCATATTACACCTTTCTGTGTACAGTACTTGTAACTTTACCAAGACGGGGCCAAATTTCGTCTCATTTTGATGATTCCAGAACCTTGCAGCACACACCAATTATGCTAGGTGATCAACCATTTCTTTCAAAATGCGATTGTATGACCAGAACTCAACTTTATCTTTAAGTGTTGTGGTCATTGTCTTTATTATCGCAACGAGGCTAACATTTGAACTGCCACTCAATTTTTCTCACATCCACGGCATATACATGTTTAATTGACGTTTAATGGACCAACTTGGAATAAACAAAATAATTGCTAGTGGTGAGCTAAATATGTTTATATCAAAAAAGTTGAATCATTAAATTGTTAATTATGTAAATAAGTCTTGCATTTGTAATCTTTCGAGCAATGGCTCGACAAGGAACTTTCTGCCTTGACATTTGAAAGGAGACGGAAGCATTTATATTCTACTGATCTGAAATAGCACCTGTTATATTGCTTCTATGATGAAGTAAAACAGGGACTTATATGTGGAGATATATGAGGCTGATAAACACTTAAACAGACACTTTTTGATATACAGTGTAGTTTTTATTTAAAAGTCAATAATGATGCTGGCATGTAGCCTTGGCTTTGAACTGTCGCATTGTTTGTTTAAAGCAGGATTTTAAAGATTCAACTACATTATTTTAAGATGGATACTAGTTGTACAAAAATGTGAATATATATTTTTCTGTGCATAATCTAAGAGGTATAAGCTCAATTCTAGAAGTATTTATGTTGCATCTTGTGATCAAACTCTTTAATGGGACTTTCTTTTTACTTTGATATGTTATCTTGCCAAAGTTCATGTATATTGGACATATTTTACAATTTTAGATTTTGTGTTAAGTGGATATGATTATTGAAATTTCTATTTTACTCAGTGACAGGCACAGGAAGCACACCCCATGTCAAAATTAATATTGATATATATCTTACATGTGAATAACTATTTACACATGTACAGTAGTAGAAATAAAAAAATGTGCCCCCTGGTCCTCTGGGCAAAATTTGAAATGTGATATTGTTGCAAAGGTGGCATACTTTTCACACACTCCTTTGATCTGTCAACAACGTCTTTCATGAGAAATGTAATTCATTGAAAGATTTACTTTTTTTCAAGTGAGGAACACGAAAAAAGTATGTTAACTTTGAGGGAACGGAAGAGGAATTAATTGTTAGAAGATGACATGTTTAAGATATGATAAGCATTATTTTGTATCAATATATATATATATATATATATTCCGTCCATTGGCTGAAGGTTTATTTTGGAGATGGGAAGTTGAACAATCCTTAGTCTTCTTAGTGTACATGCTACTGTACGGTTGAAACAACTTAACTATGCAAATTTAAGTGCATTCATGATAGTATTGTCTTTATGATGGAATATTTATATCGGATGTAACTTTTTACGATTTGTATTGCTGTTGAAAATAAATTTAATCATCTATATATTACCTGTAATGTTCACATTATTCTCACCCTATCTTGTTTTCTGGTTTAAAAGTCGTTATATGAGGAGAAAATTATCAGATTATGATAACCATGCTTGAAGAACAAGGTTTTGAAATTTGTATGAATAGAATAATGAAGAAGATGATGATAATGATGGTGATGATGATGGTGATGATGGTGATGATGATGGTGATGAAGATGATGATGGTGATGATGATGATGGTGGTGATGATGGTGATGATGATGGCAATGATGGTGAGGATTATGATGGTGATGATGATGATGGTAATGATGATGATGGTGATGATGATTGTGATGATGGTGATGATGATGGTGATGATGATGATGGTAATGATGATGATTGTGATGATGGTGATGATGATGGTGATGATGATGATGATGGTGATGATGATGGTGATGATGATGGCAATGATGGTGAGGATGATGATGGTGATGATGGCAGTGATGATGATGGTGATGATGATTGTGATGATGGTGATGATGATGGTGATGATGATGATGATGGTAATGATGATGATGGTGATGATGATGGTAATGATGGTGATGATGATGGTGATGATGATGGTGATGATGATGGTGATGATGATGATGGTGATGATGATGGTGATGAAGATGATGATGGTGATGATGATGGTGGTGATGATGGTGATGATGATGGCAATGATGGTGAGGATGATGATGGTGATGATGATGATGGTAATGATGATGGTGATGATGATTGTGATGATGGTGATGATGATGGTGATGATAATGATGATGGTAATGATGATGATTGTGATGATGATGGTGATGATGATGATGATGGTGATGATGATGATGGTGATGATGATGGCAATGATGGTGAGGATGATGATGGTGATGATGGCAGTGATGATGATGGTGATGATGATTGTGATGATGGTGATGATGATGGTGATGATGATGATGATGGTAATGATGATGATGGTGATGATGATGGTAATGATGGTGATGATGATGGTGATGATGATGGTGATGATGATGATGGTGATGATGATGGTGATGATGATGGTGATGATGATTGTGATGATGGTGATGATGATGGTGATGATGATGGTAATGATGATGATGGTGATGATGATGGTAATGATGGTGATGATGATGGTGATGATGATGGTGATGATGATGGTGATGATGATGGTGATGATGATGATGGTGATGATGATGGTGATGATGATGGTGATGATGATAGTGATGATGATGGTGATGATGATCGTGCAAACAATACATTGATAATAATACACCAGTGGTGAATGTTTAAGACTACATAGCATTGAAAATGAAAGGTATTAAGGGAAGAAAATAATGAACGGGAGATAAAGAGAGAGAGAGAGAGAGAGAGAGAGAGAGAGAAAAGGGGGTGCGAAATAGGGTGTGAATGGCTAGCACTGTAATGCATGTAAGCATACATAATTACAAGATACAATGATAATGAGCCAATGGGCAAAAACGATGAGCTAACCCCTTGCCATTTCGGTCAAAATTTTATGAATTTCCACAATTTCACAAATATGCCAAAACGCCCTTCAAAGACACTAATCCGGGTTTGACCGAGCTAATGATGTGCAGGGATGTTCTTTTAGCCCAAATAAGCAAAGGGAGAAATTGAGAAATTTTTGCAAAAAAACAATTAGCTAACCCCCTTGGCACTTGCCATTTTGGGCAAAAATTGATGATTTTTTTCACATGTTCCCAAATATGCTAAAACGCCCCTATAGATAGAGGGGACTATAATTGGGGTTTTACCGAGCTGATGATGTTCCGGGATTTTTAATTTTACCAAATAAACAAAGGGGAAATTTTTATTTTGGGGGCAAAAACGATGAGCTAACCCCTAATTAGTGATTATTCAACTCTCAAAAATTCATAATTTTTCATTTTGTTCTCAGTATTCGTTCATACTTTCCCTAGTCTGCTTCTCTGATTTTTCTTCTTAATTTTAGAATTGTTTGCTATTAGGTAAAAAAAAAAAAAAAAGCCTGTTAATTGGTTGCTTACCTACCCTCAACCCTCCCACAAAGGCTTGTTACGTGTTACTTGTTCTGTTCACTTCTTCGATTTTAGACCAAAAAACGAAGAGATGTTGTAGGCATATTGCCCTTTACTTTGGGTGCCAAAACATTGGTCGGTCGGTCGGAATTCTTTTGTTTTACTTTTTTTTCTCTCTCTTTGGGCTGATATTTTTCAGTTTTAATTGTTTATGTCGGTCGCAAAGGGTAATACAATCTCTTTTTTGTTTAGGCCTTATCGTCAAAATAAGAATCACTCGCCTTCCTCACTGGATTTGTTTCACTTTCCATTGATTGAGTACATTATCATCTAACGTGCAAGTGCGCGCACGACCAGTCCGTAACTTATTAATTTTAGTAATCTCGGATTACAAGCCTGCGCTGACAGCTCACGTGCACCAGCCTCCTCAGTATAATGTGGGCAGCATAGGTCTATTACAGCTCAAACGCTGGATAAAAGGAATTTAATCAAAGGATATAGTTTAGAGATGCATATAGAGTGCCATTGAAGCTGCAATATTGCAAATTCAAGATTTTGGGTTTTCAATACATTGTCAACTTCTAAAACTTCAAACGATGGAGCGACCAATGTATTGCGGCAGGAAAGCTCATGCACTCTCAGGCTTGTCCAGGCCCATCGTTCTGGCGTTGCGGAGGATCAACTATCCGCTCGAAGTTGGTAGTTTTCTGAATGAGCCTTATCTTGATACAGTCAAGGGCATCGCGTCGTTTGGAAATGAACACAGTTTGGGATTATTGTTTGGATTATCATACAACGTTGAACATGGTGAGATTCGTTTGATATATTTTGTTGTATCGACATAGGCCCCCCCCCCCTTAACTAACCATTTCTGAAATTTTAACATTCTAAACTTTTCAATATCAATTATCATTATAATTTATATGTCATCATTATCAGTTCGACATCTGATCCAAAAGGGATATTAATTATAGGCCTAGCGGTAGCCTAGTATATGAGTTTCTCTCTTATAGATTCGTCGAAAAAGAAACACACCCTTTTCTTAATGACATAACTTTCCATATAAATCCATGTACAAATCTTCCACGTGCACGGAACGTTTTGTAACTTTTGTTAAATTATTGTTCATCTCGGATTACAAGCCTGTCTTCCTCAGTAAATATGCCTAGATATCTTAATCTAGATCTACAGCTCAAACGCTCGATAGAAGGATTTTAACCAAAGGATAATAGTTAAGAGATACATATACATATTTTTGAAAGCTGCAGCCATGCACATTTAAGAATGTCAATCTGTATATAATACATGTTACATTAATTATCAACTTCTAAAACCTCAAACGATCGAGGCGAGGGCCCAATGTGATGGGGCAGGAAAGACCGTGCACTCTCCGCTAGCCAAACGATGCGGAGGAACAACTATCCACTCGAAGTTGGTGATTCCTGAATGAGCGCCTCGTTGTTTCTTGAGGATGAACTCACTTTAGGATTATCATTTGGATTATACAACGTTAGCCATGGTGAGGTTCATTTGATGTACAAGTATATTTTAGTCATCTCTCTGCTCTCTCTCTCTCTATCCCTCAGCCCGGCCAAGTTGCGATTTTAGAGCTCCTAATTCGACACATATAGCCTCATACTAGGCCTAGTATAGCCCTGGAACTACCATATAGGCCTGGACCTACCATATAGGCCCGGACCTACTATTTGTAGGTGCCAAAAATTCCCATTCTTTAACAATTATTCATAGTATTTGACCTCCAAACAATTTTTTTAATATTTAGACTTATGGCCCAGGCGCGGATCCAGGATTTCTTAGGGGAGGGGGCCCAACTTTCTTCTTTTTTTTTTCTCCCGAAAATTTGAAAATCGTGCCGGCCGAAAAGTCGCTGAAAAAAAATTGGGGGAGGGGGGGGGGGGGGGGAAGGAGTAGTGAGCACATTTTTTTTGGCCCTCGAAAATGTGAAAATTTGCACCCCCCGCCGCCCTTGAGCGCCGGGGGGGGGGGGGGGTTCCCATCTCCCCCAAAAGGTAAAAATCACGTGTTTTTACACATTTTTTCCAGGAGGGGGGGGGGGGGGGTCACTGTTAGGGTCTACCTCCTCATTGTCAATCTTGTGGACTGTTAATCGATCTGCTAGTCTTCTGATTAAAATCTATGAGTCTTCAAAATTTTAATACATGTATGAGCATTGTTGAATATTGCAGATGACGAAGTTTAGAAAACAAACATGTAAATGTATGTCTGCACTATTTGTCAGTAAGCTTTAACACATGCAGTTTTTGTTTTCCTTATGCTCCGCCCCCTCCCCCCCTTAATAATTCCCGCAATGTGAACATTCTTAAATTTGCAATTTCATCATAATTCATCATTAGTTTGATATCTCATCCAAAAGGGATATTTATGATAATGATAGGCCTATTATGGGTGTCGATTCGTCGAAATAGGAACCCCTCCCTCCTATCTAATCTGATAACTTTCTTTAACTCAAGAACCGGGAGCGGATCAAGGGGGAGCGTAGTGGGGGCGCAAGCCCTCCCCCTTTTATCAGGAAATAGCAGGATAAATGCTAAGAAATTTCCACATAAATGTTCAGTTTAATCATTCAGAAATGGCGTAAAGGCTTTGCGCACGCAGTTTCATACATTTCACGCCCCCCCCCCCCTCCCCCTAGAAAATCGAGTACATTGTACCATGAGTACATTATCATCCACGTGCACGGACCCTTCCGGTTCGTGACTTGTTAATTTTTTCATCTCGGATTACAAGCCTGCCTTAGCTGATGATGGTTCCTCAGACTGGCTCAGTTATGTTGGCCCACAGCTCGAACGCTGGATAGAAGGATTGTAAATTTGTAATCAAATGAGATAGTTTAGAGATACAATGAATGTACATTGTCTATGAAAGCAGCAGCCATTCAAGTTCAAGAAATTCGATGTTCGAAGCATTGCCAACTTCTAAAACTTTAAACGAGCGACTAATGTGATGCGGTAGGAATGGTCATGCACTCTCTGAGTTTCCAGGCCCATCGTTCTGGCGTTGCGGAGGATAATCTATCCGCTCGAAGTTGGTGGTTGAGCGCCTCGCTTTATTTACCTCATATGGTGAAGGGCATCTTTTGGGATGAACACAGTTTTGGATTATTATTTCATTTTGGATTATCATACAACGTTGATCATGGTGAGATTCAGTTGATTTATCTTGTTGTTACGTCATACCCTCATGTGCTACTGTCACTGTGCATTAAGCCTAGTAAGTATGATTTTAAAACTGCAAAGACCTGTATTTATGAGCTAATTACAGGCCTATTCATCTCTCTGCGCGCGCCTTCTCTCTCTCTATTTCGGTCCAGTTACGAAATTAGATCTCCTTCGATACATACACCTACTATGTGCTTTAACCAGTCCTATTTTGGAAGAACTATTATTAGTATTTGACCTTCAAACTAATTTTGTTTATGACTGTAACCTCCTCTCTTTTATAAAACCTTTCTAATTTACTTGTGGTGTTTGACTGGCCGACAGATATCCTTCAACTTTTGTTCTATTTCAACTAATCTTTGCGTGACACGAGAAATGAAGTACGTGCTTCTAGCCCCATGCTGGATGTTAACATTTATGAATCACAAAATTTCACAAATATTTCTAGGCCTACAGATTTGAGCATTTTTAGCTAGTCTAGAGTAAAGTACCCGGTTTTCGGCCACTTAAGACAAAATCCTATTTATTGGACTCTTTACTTCCTATTTATTATCATTTCTTGTTCAAATCATGAAGCAAATATTATTATTATTTAAACAAAAAAAGAATCCCCAAAAAAAATCACGAATTGCCATGACAATATTCATTTCAATTTTCACTGTTTTGGAGCCGGTTATCGGCCGAGCGTTTCAGTTTACGGCCGCATGTACAAAGTCAATCGGAAGCGCTCGCGCGCGCCGTGCGTTTCTGCGCTGATGTATAGCACACGCGGGCGGAGCAGGTATCCCACGCCGGAGCTCCCGGGTGCTCGCCTGACCGAATACAGGCACAGCGGTGATCGGAAGTTGGAATCTGAATTAGACGGACATATCGTGTGTGCGTCGCGGTGTGCGGCTGCATTGATTTAATACATGCGATGAGATACTTTTGAGCTTGCGACCAGCACAAAATCGGGCTCTATATCTGAAAAATACTTGAAATAAAGCTCATTTTATGGTACCCATATTTCTTACATACACGCGTAAGAAACTCGATTTTTCAGATTTGGGTAGCGGGACCGCCGATTACATCGCTAAAATGTGATATTTTAGGATATATTTTTCATTGCAAATGTGGTTCTTCAGTGACACTGGCATGGTATGGTATGTGTGGGATATGTGTTATGCTATTATGCGATGTATTTTAAAGTGATTTTACCATGTATCCAACCAATTGGCCGAAAACCGGAGCTGACCGATTACCGGGTACTTTACTCTATACGACTTCCAGTATCTATTAGACCGGGAGAAAGAGAGAGAGCTCGAAAAACGGAGTTCAAGGCCTGGAGAGACGGAGAGAAAGGGGATAGGGTGATAGAAGGGAGTAGGTTCCATCATAGACCTACCACCAACTAGTCTATGGTTCCATTCAGTCAATTTTGGGGTTCATATATTGCACGCTCCTTTTCGCACAGATCTGTGCCGTAACTGAGATGATAAACAATCATGATTGTGCGAAACACGTGCAACTGGAAGAAGCCGCGAGGCTGTGCGAACAGCTGATTGACATAGCGCAGACATCTACTTTCATTTTGTTTACAAACAATAGGCTCTACATGCGCGCGGCTTAGTGTATCCAGGGTCCCTCCAACCTCCCGGTCCCTGGTGCAACTTCGCGTTTGTTTGACAATGAACCTACTACAAACTACACGTGGTTTGATCTGCATAGCGCAGTAAATGATGCAAAAATATAGGCTGTGAATGTAATTAACTCGTTGCTAATATAATTTTGAAACAGTTGAAAATGGATTAATACTCTTAATTGATCACGATTGTGTGCGGCTTTGTGTAGGCCTTTTAAGTTTATGTACTTAAATCGTTCATCATTCTTTTCTATTTGATAAAGGAGAGATCCAGGCAATTAGGATCCAGCTGTTGGAACACTCTTGTCTTTTTCTCTCCTTCTCTGGGAAGTTCTTTTCTCCACATGCTCAGTCTCTCTTCTGTTCTTTCTCTCCTTCCCTCTAAATTTTGTTTTCTACATATTTCTTTCGGTATATTTCCCCTCTCCGCTTTTCCCTGGCATTGCCTTTTCCACACTCTCTCTCCCTAGCGCTCTCTTCTCTCTCTCTCACTCACTCTCTCTCTCTCTAGATATCATTTTATCCTCTTCCATTTCCTCATCGGTTTCTCGTTCACTCGTTCACATTTTTTATATTCCTCCCCCCCCTTTCATTTGTTTCTTTTTCCCGGAGTCGATCCCTCCTCTTGCACATTCCCTCTATCCTTGTCTCATTCATGTTGTCTTTTCTCCTCTCTTCTCTCCGTCATTCCCTCTTTACTGAGTCTATCGCTCCTTCTCTCCTCTACCTATTTCTCCTTCATACTCTCAATCTCCCACTCTCTCTATTTTCGTTCTTATATTGTTCTCTAGCTCCTTCACACGTTCTATCTTTCCTCTCTTTCTCCGCTGTCTCATCTAATATCTCTATCTTCTCTTCACATCCGCTGTCTCTTTGTCTTTCTCTCCCCTTCATTCTGTCGTTTTCTCCGTCTTACTCTCTGTCCCTCTTTCACTCTCTTTTCTCTCTTCATCATGTTCTACCGTTCTCTCCATTTCACAATTTGTCTATCCTTCTCTTATATTGCCACTACTATTCCCTCCTTCACAATCTCTATTCTCCCTCTTTTCTCTCTTTTCTCACTCATATTGTTATATCCAAACCTGTCTATAATTCTTTTCTTTTTCTCATCTCTTAGGCCATGTAAAATTGATTTCATGTTGATCGTCCCCGCCCGCTTCCTTTTTGGGGGCCGCCTCCTATTTTTTGTTATTTGTTATTTTTTTTTTTTTTTTTTTTTTTTTTTTTGAAATTTTTTTTGATTTTTTTTTTTTTTTTGAAAGAAAAAAAACATGAAAAACACTGCTAGAATGGCTCTATTTCTGATTTAAAAAAAAAAAATTGTTGGCGGCCATCTTGAAAAAAAATAGCCTCGACTGTCAGGGAAAATGTACCGAGCGGCCATTTTGAGCGGCCATTTTGAAATATCAAATATCAAATAACATGGTACACCCTCCTCCTCTTTTTCAAAAAATCCGGACGATCAACATGTAATCAATTTTACATGGCCTTACATCTATTGTTCTCATTGTCTCCGTATTATATCCCTCTTTTACCCTCTTTCTGTCATCCTCCCTACCCTCTATCCATTTCTCTTTCACATTATCTTTCACTCTCTTCTCTCCACTTTCTTTTGTTCTGCCCCTTTCACATTCTATTCCTCCTCTCTTTCCTATATCTTTCTCTCCTACATCACCATCATAAACATTACTAATGCCACGGTGTAGATATTGATCCTTGAATAGTAACAGCACTGAATCCGTAACAATATTCAGCTGCTTTTACAAACCTGTCAAGGATTACATGTAGTTGTGTAATGTATTTACTTTGTAATCCGCACTCGACTTTAGAGGTACTTCAGAACAGGCGCGTAGCCAGGGGGGCGGTGGGGGCAGTCGCCCCCCCCCCAAAACGCCGGCCAAAAAAAAAAAAAAAAAAGAGAGAAAAAAGAAGAAAGGAAGAGGACGTAGGAAGAAAAAGGATTAAGAGTCGAGAACGGTACAACGAATCGTCTTCTTTCTCTAATAATTTAATGAAACGTCTAAGCTTCCGCGCTTCGCGCGGGAGGGGAGGGGGGGGAAACTGAATTCAGATAAGGATTAAGAATCGAGAACGGTACAACAAATCGTCTTCTTTCTCTAATAATTTATGAAACGTCAAAGCTTCCGCGGGAGGGGAGGGGGAAACTGAATTCAGACAAGGATTAAGAGTCGAGAATGGTCCTACGAATCGTCTTCATTCTCTTATAATTTGATGAAACCTCAAAGCTTTCGCGCTGCACCCTCCCCCCTAGGGAGCGCGCTATGCGCGCTCTGTAAGTGATTCGCACGCTTCGCGTGCTCACTACCGCCCCCCCTAAAATGAAATCCTGGCTACGCGCTTGCTTCAGAAACCCAAGAGATGAGACGGTAGTTTCTTTATTGATAGGTATGAATGTGATATAAAGCACCTCGGACGTTAGGGGGCGACATTCCCATAAAAGTGGACTGGGTGGAGTGGAAAAAATGCTGCTTGGGTGATCAAGAACGAGGTCAAACAGATGTTCGATTCGAGTTCAGAATACAGTCTTGTTCTAAACGGTTTAAAATCATATGAGAGGGCTAGTATTATCTTGGTAGTAAACTGAGAATTCGATTTTCATTTTTAATATGAAGCCATTATAAGGCAGGGTTGTTGTATGGTAGGTTTGCGGAGGTTCCCCCTTCCCTTCTCTCGCTCTCTCCCTCTCTGTCTCTCTGTCTCTCTGTCTCTGTCTGTCTGTCTCTCTCTGTCTGTCTCTCTCTCTCTTCATACCTATCTGAGCTCTACAAGATGATTATAAAATTACCCTAAAGGTGACAATATTGCACTACTAGTGATGAGTACACTAATACATTGAGCCCCTTTGCTCGATGTCCAAAACAGGTAAAACTGCGAGAAGAACCAGATATTCGATGCCAAAAGAAAATGCTAAAATGGGACAGAAATTAACAGATTATAAGGACTCATCTTTATGCAATTAATATTGGAAGTTTGTGGCGACTTTCTTTTTTAAAGATTGAAGAGCGCCATCTCAGTCCCAACAACATTTCTGCTTATTCTTGCAATTAACTTCGAAGAGGGCAAGACGAAAAGCTTTAGAGATGTCTGTTGTCATTGCTATTTTTCTTTTTTGTAATACCAATCATCTATTTAGTTTTGTTTAAGTTTCACTTGTTTTATTTAATCACTTCATATTTTGATAAGCCTATCAAAAAAAAAAAAAAGATTTGAAAGAAATAGTATCGATACCTAATCTCATGCACCTGCTTTGTTGCTATTTCTCTCAGGTTCTGCATCAGCCATCAAGTGTCCTTTTCGCCGAGAATGAAGCTATCGTCTCCCCTGGTGTAGTGTGTGAACCTTCAGGGACCACGTTTGAGAAGCCTTTAAAGTTGGTCATCCCTCACTGTGCAGTGTTAACAGACCCCTCCAAAGCCAAACTCACCATGTACTTCACTAATGGCAATACGAAAGGTGAGTGTAATCATAGGTGGTGGTATGCATGCAGTGTCCCTTTAAAGAGCGCTCCATGGTATCCTAGAGTTTGTGCAGCTTTAAACCATCCTTGTTCTTTTCATTTCTTCATCAATGCAGAATGCAGAGCCTCCCAAATACAGGGAGGGATCACATCATCAAGGCGACGACTGTCAATTCTTAATTATAAGAAAGAGGAGTAAAGTAAAGTAGAGAGGTAAGGAGTGAAATTACAGACAAAGTAATAAGAAAAATGGACTGAGGGAAAGATAAATAGATAGATAAATAGAGAAAGAGAGAGAGAGAGAGATATATATATATATAAAGAGAGAACGGTAGAGGGAAAAGTAGATAGAGAGAGAGAGATAAAGGGAGAGATAGAGAAAAATAAAGAGCGCTCCATTGTATCCTAGAGTTTGTGACTTTTTTGAAATGTTGTCAATACTTGTGACCTTTAAACCATCCTTGTTCTTTTCATTTCTTCAATGCAGAACGCAGAGCAGATCATCCCCAACACCATGAGGGATCCCACCGTCACCAAGGTGACGACTGTCAATTCTTAATATATATAATTAATGGTAGGCCTAATGGTTTTTATGATTTAAACTTCAGACAATTAATAAAGTTAATAACTTAATAAAGGTAAACAATCTATTCCACAATTATAAGAAAGAGGAGGAAAATGAAGTAGAGAGGTAAAGAGTGAAATTACAGACAAAGTAAGGAGAAAGAAAGGACTGAGGGATAGATAAATAGATAGATAGATAGAGAAAGAGAGAGAGAGAAAGAGAGATAAAGGGAGAGATAAAGAGAGAATGGCAGAGGGAAAAGTAGAGATAGAGAGATAGAGAGAGAACAACAGAGGGAAAAGTAGAGAGAGAGAGAGAGAGATAAAGGGAGAGATAGAAAAAAAGAGCGCTCCATTGTATCCTAGAGTTTGTGACTTTTTTGAAATGTTGTCAATACTTGTGACCTTTAAACCATCCTTGTTCTTTTCATTTCTTCAACAATGTAGAACGCAGAGCCTCCCCAACACCACGAGGGATCACATCATCAAGGCGACGACTTTCAATTCTTAATTATAAGAAAGACGAGTAAAGTAAAGTAGAGAGGTAAGGAGTGAAATTACAGACAAAGTAAGAAGAGAGAACGGCAGAGGGAAAAGTAGAGAGAGATAAGGGAGAGATAGAGAGAGAACGGCAGAGGGAAAAGTAGAGAGAGAGAGAGAGAGATAAAAGGAGAGATAGAAAGAAATAAAGAGCGCTTCATTGTACCCTAGAGTTTGTGACTTGTGTGAAATGTTGTCAATACTTGCGACCTTTAAACCATCCTTGTTCTTTTTCATTTCTTCAATGCAGAATGCAGAGCAGAGCATCCCCAACACCATGAGGGATCACACCATCACCAAGGCGACGACTGTCAATTCTTAATATATATAATTAATGGTAATGGTTTTTGTGATTTAAATTTCAGAAATTAATAAAGTAAATAACTAGATAAATAGATAGATACATAGAGAAAGAGAGATAAAGGGAGAGATAATGAGAGAACGGCAGCGGGAAAAGTAGAGATAGAGAGATAGAGAGAGAACGGCAGAGGGAAAAGTAGAGAGAGAGAGAGAGAGATAAAGGGAGAGATAGAAAGAAATAAAGAGCGCTCCATTGTATCCTAGAGTTTGTGACTTTTTTGAAATGTCAATACTTGTGACCTTTAAACCATCCTCGTTCTTTTCATTTCTTCAATGCAGAACGCAGAGCAGATCATCCCCAACACCATGAGGGATCCCACCGTCACCAAGGTGACGACTGTCAATTCTTGATATATATAATTAATGGTGATGGTTTTTATGATTTAAATTTCAGAAAATTAATAAAGTTAATAACTTAATAAAGGTAAACAATCTATTCCACAATTATAAGAAAGAGGAGGAAAGTGAAGTAGAGAGGTAAGGAGTGAAATTACAGACAAAGTAAGAAGAAAAAAGGACTGAGGGATAGATAAATAGATAGAGAAAGAGAGAGAAAGGGAGAGATAGAGAACGGCAGAGGGAAAAGTAGAGAGAGAGAGAGATAAAGGGAGAGATAGAGAGAAATTAAGAGCGCTCGATTGTATCCTAGAGTTTTTGACTTGTGTGAAATGTTGTCAATACTTGTGACCTTTAAAGGTACACTGCCATACTTGTAGCTACTTGCTCCCTCTATATAGAAAACTTCCCCAATCGGTGCCTGTTGGTCCCCCATGATCCTCTTTTTCTTATGTTAAATGAGAGCTGAGTTAATGAGATAGCCACCTGTCACAGTGACCTCGACGGCTCGCTGTGTGGTCTAATCCCTTCTTGCCCAGTAGTGGTGACGGTCTTTAAACCATCCATGTTCTTTTCATTTCTTCAATGCAGAACGCAGAGCAGAGCATTCCCAACACCATGAGGGATCACACCATCACCAAGGCGACGACTGTCAATTCTTAATAAATATATATGTAATCATATATCATATCCTTCAAGCTTTATATAGCTTTAAGCTATCAGAGAAGTATCATTTTTCAATTTGATGAGAAGGAATTATTCTGTTGACATTATCTTACAAAAAGTGTTTAAAACATTAGACTGTATAGTTCATGTGTAATATTTGTGTACTGTAATTGACACGGTTATTGCCTTTTGGCATTAAATATTTGTAACTGTAGATTAGAAATGTTTAAAAAATGTTGAACATCGTGGTCAAGATGTGCTGTTCTACAAGTAATAATAATAATAATAGGCATTTTTATAGCGCCGTCTATCTAGACAATGCTATTCCGAGGCGCACAAGAACAATAGAAAGAATGAGAAAGTTTGGACGAGAAAGATCAGATGAGAGTCATAGTGCCAAGTACAGGTATTGTTAGAAAAGATAAGATTTCAGCTTGGATTTAAAGTCTCTAAGGAAGTTATAATTCTCAAATTAAATGGTAAATTATTCCAAAGACAAGGTGCTGCAGATGAAAAAGCCCTTTATCACCACAGGCTACTCATGTCTTTGGGATCTTAAGAAGATGCTGGTGTGATGATCTTAGACTACGCGCTGGTGTATAAGGCATAACCAGGTTTTGTAAATAGTTTGGTGCTAATCCGTTTACAGCCTTCCATGTGAGGAGAAGGATTTTGAATTCTATGCGCTTGCGGATTGGCAACCAGTGCAGCTTTTTGAGAGCAGGAGAAATGTGATCATATTTAGATGTCCCTGATAAAACCCTAACAGCTGCATTCTGAGCATGTTGAAGTTTGTCAAGATTGCGTGAGGAGCCTGAGGTCCTCCTCACTCCACTAATACTGCGCCATCTTTGGAGGTCCTCCTCACTCCACTCTCTTTGCCTGACTCCACTGCCATATCTCCACTCTCTTTGCCTCCTCACTCCCTCCACTGCCATATCTTCACTCTCTTTGCCTCCTCACTCCCTCCACTGCCATATCTCCACTCTCTTTGCCTCCTCCCTCCCTCCACTGCCATATCTCCACTCTCTTTGCCTCCTCCCTCCCTCCACTGCCATATCTCCACTCTCTTTGCCTCCTCCCTCCCTCCACTGCCATATCTCCACTCTCTTTGCCTCCTCACTCCCTCCACTGCCATATCTCCACTCTCTTTGCCTCCTCCCTCCCTCCACTGCCATATCTCCACTCTCTTTGCCTCCTCCCTCCCTCCACTGCCATATCTCCACTCTCTTTGCCTCCTCCCTCCCTCCACTGCCATATCTCCACTCTCTTTGCCTCCTCCCTCCCTCCACTGCCATATCTCCACTCTCTTTGCCTCCTCCCTCCCTCCACTGCCATATCTCCACTCTCTTTGCCTCCTCACTCCCTTCACTGCCATATCTTCGCTCTCTTTGCCTCCTCACTCTTTGCTCCAGATATGTACTTCTTGCATGTGTTTGCCTCACTCCACTGCCATATCTTCACTCTCTTTGCCTCCTCACTCCACTGCCATATATTCACTCTCTTTAGTTTGGGGAGGATAGTACCAGAGCTTGTTGACTCTGCTGTAGTCCAGATCAACATTGCTCTCCTCATTTTCTTTGTGATACTTGTCGTCATGGTGGGTTCCTACCCTGTCACTCCAAACGGCACCATCCTGACAACCCGCTCGAGGTACCTTAAGAGGGCTTCTCAGAAAGATTATCTTTCCTATGTCTCTCAGGTGCAGACAGGGAGGTCCCTGTGTGTCTCATATATCACAAACAAACAGCCGTTCAATCTTCTTTCACTTGTTTCCTATTTCTGGTCCAATCACATGATTCTTAATACATTTCCAGCATTACTTTCTTGTCCTTGCTAATTTCACTACTGCAGCTGAATGATGTCACGTTTATAATTTTAAAAAATAGTCTATATCTTCTTAGCTGCTGCTACTGCCTTCTCTTCTTTCTTTGCTCGTCTCCTCTCTTCTTGACTCCTTAACCACTGTTCCTTCGATTCCGTTGCAGTTTCTTCACAAAACCACACTCCGTAGTACTGACTGTGTGTGGTTGTCTCGTAGCTTCTTGCACTTTCCGCAAGTGGTCCCCTTGGTTCTCGGCTTGTACGTACATCTATATTTACTGGAAAATTAAGGTAATGAAATATTATATTTATTCGTTCATGGCCACATAAGTAAGAGGAAACCAAAATGACATATTTTTAGAGCTCCCCATTTGATCTAATGATTACATCACAGATAATTTATGGTATAAATTTTGATGCTTTATTCACCATTTGTGTAAGAATGGGAAATCTATCAAAATCTCCCTGTGTACTCGGGGGGGGGGGGGGGGGGGGGGGGGGGGGGGGGGGGGGGCAACAAAGGATGGGTCGATCTTCATGTGAAAAATTTCCCAAGAACGTTGGCTGCATGTCGCAGCAGACCACTGTAGGTGTTCACACGGGGTCCGCTGCCCTTACGTTTACGGCTTGTGCTGCCCGGTCTTGATTCCAGCGAGATACTTCTTCCAATAGGGAGGCTTGGAAGCGGACGCCACTCGCACGAGTTCCTGTTTAAGAGAAGAAGGAACATAAGGAAGAATGTAATTATTATTGCATTCATTACAATTTGAGATAGCAATTAACAATTATATATAAATGGTGTAATATTACATATTGTTAACTCTTGCTTAACATTCTGGAAGTGTTGCTTGTATTAAAACTGTCATGAATTATATTTAACATTGGAGTTGTTAATAATGAGAATTAAATGATTCAATCTAGTATTCAATTATGCTTACCTGGAATGAAGGTATTGATGTGCAAGTGGAAAGACTCTCATGAGGTTGATCCCCTCGCACACCTGAAGACCGGGAGAGTGACTCCGCCTTTGACCATCTCGCATATCTTGGTGCAGAGATTGATGTCATCTGGACCGTGGATGCATTCCATGTGGTTCTGCTTGTCCCACTCGTGCCAGATGCGATCATGGTCGAACAGGGGCACTCCAATGGTGTCGAGTCCCTGCTCTCTGTCCAGGGCTTCAATCAGGTCTCCAATGAGCCGTGTGGTCTCTTCGGCTCCCCTGGTCTTCCTCTTGCAGTGTCGGGCCATCTCCTTCTGTGAGATGCTGGAGATGACATACTGGTCTGTTGGATTCAAGATGTGCTGTCCATCGAGTACCGCTCTCTTTGCCTCCATGAGGAGCCTGAGGTCCTCCCCACTCCACTCGAAGATGCAGGCCGACAGCCGACCGAGGAAGACGCTGTAGAGTTTTTTTTTGTGTGTTTTTTTTTTTTTTCAATCCCGGGCATTCTTTAATTGTCTAAACATAATACATGCTCTTAATATAAAATACATCAAGATTTCTATGGGTCAAGAGACCTAACTATTCTATTGAATCCCGGGTATTCTTTCATCGTCTAAGACACACCCTTAATATAAAAGATCTTTACAGACCAAAACAATCATTAGACCTTTGTATGAAGTAACCAAATCTATGAATTTACATGTATGTCACTATTCATGCTAGTACTTCGACCATCACAATGAAACCTTTCTTTTCTTTCTTTTATTTTCCTTCATTTAAATGGAAAAACCCTTGGCAATAAATCTTCAAACCTGACTACTCAAGATTCCCGGGCATTCTTTAATTGTCTATACATGCTCTCAATATAAAAGATCTCAAGATTCCTATGGGTCAAAATACCAACCAATACTAATCAATCCCAGGCATTCTTTAATCGTATAAACATAAAACTCTCTCTTAATACAGAAGACCTTCCTTAAACCAAAACAATCATTAGACATCTTAGATGACGTAACCAATTCTATAAATGGATGACAGTGTGCATAATGGTATTAACCAAAACATCCATTAGAAACCTTGTATGGCTTAACCTTTTCATCAAAATGATAAATATAAAAGATCATGCTTGTATTCGAACCTCCTATTCTCGCTTCCCCCCCCCCCCCCCCTCCATCAGAGTAAAATAACCCTTGGCAATATTTTTGTCATATTACCCAATGTTTCAAATAGGTCAGATACCATCGAAATGAATTGTGGTTTACTTCTTGCTTATCCTAAACAAAGCATAACATTGACACATCTCTTGCATTCATTAATAAACCGCTTTTTTTCCTCTATATTCTAGGTATCCAAGAATATAATTATATTTGAAACATCTCATAAAGTTTTTCTTTTTATGTTTCCTAACTACCAAATATCCGTTAGAAAACTTGTATGGCATGACCTTTTCTGCAAAATAATAAAAACCAAGGTTCATACTTTTATTCGAACCTCATTTTTTGTCTTTTCTTTTCATCAGAATGAATTAGCCCTTCGCAATATTATCTTCAAATTACTCAATGTTTCAAATGAGTCGGATACCACCGAAAAGAACTTTGGTCTTTTCTTACTTAACCATTACAAAGCATAACATTAACGCATCTCTTGCATTCATCAATGAACCATTTCTGCTCTACATACTAGTTAGCCCAAATATAATTATTTTGAACATCTCATTAAAATCTTTCCTTTTCTTAACAGTTCTCTTCTTCATAACCTTTTCTGCAAAATAATGAATATCAAATTTCATGCGTGTATTCGAACCTAGGTATCCAAAAATATAATTATATTTGAAACATCTCATTGAAGTCTTTCTTTTTATGTTTCCTAACTACCAAATATCCGTTAGAAAACTTGTATGGCATGACCTTTTCTGCAAAATAATAAAAACCAAGGTTCATACTTTTATTCGAACCTCACTTTTTTTCCTTCTTTTCTTTCATCAGAATGAATTAGCCCTTGGCAATATTATCTTCAAATTACTCAATGTTTCAAATGAGTCGGATACCATAGAAAAGAATTTGGTCTTTTCTTACTTAACCATTACAAAGCATAACATTAACGCATCTCTTGCATTCATCAATGAACCATTACTACTGTATACTAGTTAACCAAAATATAATTATTTTGAACATCTCATTAAAGTCTTTCCTTTTCTTAACAGTTCTCTTCTTCATAACCTTTCCTGCAAAATAATGAATATCAAAGTTCATGCTTGTGTTCGAACCTAGGTATCCAAAATTAAATTATATTTGAAACATCTCATTGAAGTCTTTCTTTTTATGTTTCCTAACTACTCTGCTCGACATACTAGTTAGCCTAAATATGATTATTTTTTGAACATCTCATTAAAGTCTTTCCTTCCAAACATCCATTAGAAATCTTGTATGGCATAACTTTTTTTTTTTTTTTTTGCAAAATAATAAAAACCAAAGTTCATACTTATATTCGAACCTCACCTTTTCTTTCTTTCTTTTCTTTTCATCAGAATGAATTAGCCCTTGGCAATATTATCTTCAAATTACTCAATGTTTCAAATGAGTCGGATACCATCGAAATTAGAATTTTGGTCTTTTCTTATCCATTACAAAGCATAACATTAACGCATCTCTTGCATTTATCAATAAACCATTTCTGCTCTACATACTATAGCCAAAATATAATTATTTTCGAACATCTCATTAAAGTCTTTCTTTTCTTAAAAGTTTTCTTCTTCATAAATACCGAATGAGATATTTGGTATTATTGTTGTTCTTTTTTTTTTCAAATGCATTGTTAAGTTCAGCTGCTTGCTTCTTCTTCTCTTTTTCGTTTCCATTTCAGATCATATTGGCTGCTCAAATATTTAATAATAGATTTCATTCATCTTGATGGCTGTTTTCCTTCTGTTTCCATCTCCATCCTCATTTCAGCTCACATTGGTTTTTGAAATAATCAATATGGAATTTTTACTTATCTTAAACGGTTATTCTCCCTCTGTTTCTTGTCTTCATGCTCCTTCCTGTCACCACTGACGTTGGTCGCTGCAATGATGTTTCCCTTGGTCGTTACATCCTTGTGTCCATCACCTCTATTGGCGCCTCCGCTCCTCTGATAGGATTTCCTGTCACATTCGTTTCCCTCTGTTCCTCTCGGTTTCGTAGAACATTTCCTTCAGCCTGCTCGGTCAGTTTCGTTTCCTCGTTTTCCTTGTTGTCCCGGACATTGATCGCTGCCGTATGCCCCACCTTGACTTGAACTCCAATAGCGCTCTTCTCCAATTTGTTTATAAGGCTCTTCTGTTCCCCGATTGGAACTAGGACATGGTCTACGAAAAGCTTCGTTGGCTCCGCACGACCAAAAAACGCTAGTTTCCCTGCGCTCTGGGCTGCTTTTAGGGTAGGTACCTGCACCCTCCTTAGCTCCCTCACATGCTTAGGTAGGTCATCCGCCAAATAAATGTCGGAGCCTTTGAGAAGTTTGGCGTTTTTCTGCACCAAGAGTTTGTCCGCATATCGAGTAAATCGCGCTTTAATAGGGCGGGGTCCCCCACCCGCTGCAGCCACCCTGTGTACTCTCTGGTACTCAATTCGTTGTATAACATCGTCCTCCATTTTTAGCTTATCTTTGTACAATTTACTCAGCTCGCTGGAGAGATTTTCGTCCTTCACTTCTTTCAATCCCAAGATGACTAAATTCTCTCTAGCAACATACGTAGCTAATCTGTCGACTTCCTCTCGAAGTTCCTCGTCTTTTCGTTTAAAGTTTGTTTCCATGTCAGCCATTTTTACTTTTAGCTGGTCTGTTTCGTGGCTTTGAAACTCCAGCATAGCTCTAATGTCATTAAGGTCATTGTCCAACTCTTTAATTTTAGTAAATAACGAGCTTTCAAAGTTCTTGAATCGACTCTCGAATTTTTCCATTTGGGCATCTAAAAGTCTTCGTATCACTGGTATTAGAGCGCTTGTATCGGTTGGGCTGGGCGGCGTCTCAACGCGTGGCCTCTTGGCTGCTTTGGTTGCTTTCGACATAACGCGGAAGATACGCGGAAGATACGCGGAAGATACGGAAGGGGGAGAGGCGGTGAAAAGAGCGTGCTTACTCGACGATGGTCATTGTAGAGTTGATGGGAGTCTGTCGAGCAGCCAGTGGCAAGCCTTCGCATCCGATGCCAGATGTCCGATCGAATCGTCATGTCTTGCAAGGCTTCGAACTTCCTTCGCAGCCGGGAATTGGTATTGCAGCAGTCTCTGTCCACGTAGAGCAGCTCTGGAGGTGCGACACCCGCATCTGCGTAGCGACGGATGATACCTAGTAGCATGAGGTCAAGGCTATCTCCTTCTCCTTCTGTGAGCACCGACATCAGCACCTGCCCGTACTCGTTCCCAACGTTTGTGACCCAGGCTGCTGTCTTGTCTGCATGGCCAGCCAGTTTCTTCACCATCTGTGTTAGAACATGGGAAGAAACATTAATAATAAATTTTCCTATTAAAAAATAGAAAAGTGCAAAATGTATTTTTGGAAAAATTATCTCAAATGCATATCTTGGATCTATGTGCCTGGATGTAACATATATATTGGAGAAAATGTTACAGTTTAAAGATGAAAAGTTTCGTGTTTTCTGCAAAAAAAACACACAATTTAATTCAAATTTTTCAAACACTGGGAAAATGATTTTAAATGTAATCACCTTCTTCGTGGAAGCCAATTTCAGCACCCTGTCGAAGATGGAGGTGATGGAAGCCTTCACCTCTTCTATATATGACAGTATCCAATGAGAAGTTGCAGTTACTATGACTATTCATATAATTTCAATTTTATAGAGACTCAATGATCACTTTCATAATGCCACTCATTCAACTTCTATGTAGTACGTACCTGGTTTTACATCTCCCTTGTTGGGTTTCTTGCTCGAACTGATTGGGGCTTTGAGTCCAGACTTGCTCCCTGCAGAAAGTGTCTCCTCCAATGTCTTCCTGTCTCTAGCCACGAGCCTTGATATCCTTTTGCGTGCTGACATCGTGGAAACTGTAGAACTGGTCCAATCACATGTATCTCAATACATTTCCAGCATTACTTTCTTGTCTTTGCTAATTTCACTACTGCAGCTGAATGATGGCACGTTTATAATTTAAAAAAATGGTTTATATCTTCTTATAGCTTCTGCTACTGCCTTCTCTTCTTTCTTTGCTCGTCTCCTCTCTTCTTGACTCCTTAACCACTGTTCCTTCGATTCCGTTGCAGTCTCTTCACAAAACCACACTCCGTAGTACTGACTTTGTGTGGTGTTGTCTAGTAGCTTCTTGCACTTTCCGCAAGTGGTCCCCCTGGTTCTTGGCTTGTACTTCTTTGTTTTTCTGCTGGTGATGGTGTAGTAGTCTCCATTGGTCCTACAGGGGTGTGTCTCTTGACCTCTTCTGCTGGTGATGGTGTAGCCTCACTTAGCTCTGCTAGAGAGCGGCCCCCCTCGGGGTGAAGAATCGTGGAAGTGGTGGTGGTGGAGGTGGTGTACCCGTTGGAATTGCGATGAAGACTTTGGGTGCCGTTGTGGCTCCCCTGGGGGTCGGGGTGACTTTCCGTCGCCGTGGGGAGATGTCTCTAACTGAGACGGTGAGATGACGACATCTTGGACTACTTTTATCCATGATGGAGTCTGACGATGCTCGAGTAGTCTGCATTGCTCGGTAGACTCTGTGAGGTCTTTTCCTGACATCGTGTTCTGCATTAAAGAAATGAAAAGAAGAAGTTTATTGTTATACTATATACTGAAATACATCATTGAATTTAATTTTAGGTATATACATATACATGAGCATAGACGTAATCATATGTGTTCTATAAATTCAGCAATATTGCAAGATATAAATTCTAGACACTTTACCACCATTCTCATTTCCTTTCAGTGCTTTTTCTTAGAAACAGTTTTTAAAGATTGTAATTCACTTAGAGTCAGGACTTACTGAGTGAAGATGTCTGTTGATCTTCAGGAGGTGCTGCTCTGACGGAATGACGGGTGCTTGCCGATGTAGCAGAGATCCCAGGTTGTGTGAGATCCTCTACCTCGCTCGCATCCTGAAATCCTCCTCGTCTACGACAGCTTCTTCCATGCATTCTGGCTCTGTGATTCCTCCAGAACTGCAATCGTCTGAGCATAGAGGTACTCCACTCCGATGAGTTCTCCTACAAAGTAATTTAAAATACATACATACATACATCTATATTTACTGCAAACAACCGAAAGGCAATGAAGTATTGGAATTGGTATTGCAGCAGTCTCTGTCAACGAAGAGCAGCTCAGGAGGTTCGACACCCGTATCTGCGTAGCGACGGATGATACCTTGTAGCATGAGGTCAAGGCTATCTCCTTCTGTGAGCACCGACATCAGTACCTGCACGTACTCGTTCCCAACGTTTGTGACCCAGGCTGCTGTCTTGTCTGCATGGCCAGCCAGTTTCTTCACCATCTGTGTTAGAACATGGGAAGAAACATTAATAATAAATTTTCCTATTAAAAAATAGAAAAATGCGTATCTTGGATCTAGGTGCCTGGATGTAACATATACATTGTAGAAAATGTTACAGTTTAAAGATGAAGTTTCTTGTTTTCTGCAAAAAAAAATACAATTTGAAACAAATTTTTCAAACACTGGAAAAATGATTTTAAATGTAATCACCTTCTTTGTGGAATCCAATTTCAGCACCCTGCCGAAGATGGAGGTGATGGAAGCCTTCACCTCTTCTATATATGACAGTATCCAATGAGAAGTTGCAGTTACTATGACTATTCATATAATTTCAATTTTATAGAGACTCAATGATCACCTTCATAATGCCACTCATTCAACTTCTATGTAGTACGTACCTGGTTTTACATCTCCCTTGTTGGGTTTCTTGCTCGAACTGATTGGGGCTTCGAGTCCAGACTTACTCCCTGCAGAAAGTGTCTCCTCCAACGTCTTCCTGTCTCTAGCCACGAGCCTTGATATCCTTTTGCGTGCTGACATCGTGGAAACTGTAGAACTGGTCCAATCACATGAATCTCAAGACATTTCCAGCATCACTTTCTTGTCTTTGCTAATTTCACTACTGCAGCTGAATGATGGCACGTTTATAATTTAAAAACAATGGTTTATATCTTCTTATAGCTTCTGCTACTGCCTTCTCTTCTTTCTTTGCTCGTCTCCTCTCTTCTTGACTCCTTAACCACTGTTCCTTCGATTCCGTTGCAGTCTCTTCACAAAACCACACTACGTAGTACTGACTTTGTGTGGTGTTGTCTCGAAGCTTCTAGCACTTTCAGCAAGTGGTCCCCCTGGTTCTTGGCTTGTACTTCTTTGTTTTTCTGCTGGTGATGGTGTAGTAGTCTCCATTGGTCCTACAGGGGTGTGTCTCTCGACCTCTTCTGCTGGTGATGGTGTAGCCCCACTTTGCACTGCTAGAGCGGCCCCCCTCGGGGTGAAGAATCGTGGAAGTGGTGGTGGTGGAGGTGGTGTACCCGTTGGAATTGCGATAAAGACTTTGGGTGCCGTTGTGGCTACCCTGGGGGTTGGGGCGACTTTCTGTCGATGGCGACATCTTGAACTACTTTCATCCATGATGGAATCCAAAGATGCTCCAGCAGTCTCCATCGCTGGGTTGACTCCGTAAGGTCTTTTCCTGACATTGTGTTCTGCATTAAAGAAATGAAAAGAAGAAGCTTATTGTTATACTATATACTGAAATACATCATTGAATTTGTTTTTAGGTATATACATATACATGAGCATAGACGTAATCATACTTAAATGTGTTCTATAAATTAGGCAATATTGCAAGAGATAAATTCTAGACACTTTACTACCATTCTCATTTCCTTTCAGTGCGTTTCCCTAGAAACAGTTTTTAAAGATTGTAATTCACTTAGAGTCAGGACTTACCGAGTGAAGATGTCTGTTGATCTTCAGGAGGTGCTGCTCTGACAGAATGGCGGGTGCTTGCCGATGTAGCAGAGATCCCAGGTTGTGTGAGATCCTCTACCTCACTCGCATCCTCAAATCCTTCATCAAAGTCCTCGTCTACTACGACAGCTTCCTCCATGCATTCTGGCTCTGTGAGCCCCAGAACTGCATTTGTCTGAGCATAGAGGTACTCCACTCTGATGAGTTCTCCTACGGAGTAATTTAAAATAAATATATAAATACATATATCTATATTTACTGCAAACAACCGAAAGGCAATGAAATATTATATTCATTCGTTCATTCATTGCCACATAAGTAAAAATAAAACAAAATGACATATTTTTAGAGCTCCCCATTTGATCTAATGATTACATCACAGATAATTTGTTGTTTAAATTTTGATGCTTTATTCACCATTTCTGCAAGAATGGGAAATGTATCAAAATCTACCTGTGTACTCCTGGGGGGCAACAAAGGATGGGTCGATCTTCATGTGAAGAATTTCCTCCGCAAGAACGTTGACTGCATGTCGCAGCAGACCACTGTAGGTGTTCACACGGGGTCCGCTGCCCCTTATGCTTATGGCTTGTGCTGCGGTCTTGATTCCAGCTAGATACTCCTTCCAATAGGTAGGCTTGGAAGTGGACGCCACTCGCACGAGTTCCTGTTTAAGAAAACAAGGAAGATAAGGAAGAATGTTATTATTATTGCATTCATTACAATTTGAGATAGCAATTAACAATTATATATAGATGGTGTAATATTACATATTTTTAACTCTTAACATTCTGGAAGTGTTGCTTGTATTAAAACTGTAACTTTCATGAATTATATTTAACATTGTAGTTGTTAATAATGAGAATTAAATGATTCAGTCTAGTATTCAATTATGCTTACCTGGAATGAAGGAATTGATGTGCAAGTGGAAAGACTCCAATGAGGTTGATCCCCTCGCACACCTGAAGACCAGGAGACTGACCCCGCCTTTGACCATCTCGCCTATCTTGGTGTAGAGACTGATGTCATCTGGATCGTGGATGCATTCCATGTGGTTCTTCTGCTTGTCCCACTCGTGCCAGATGCGGTCATGGTCGAACAGGGGCACTCGAAGGGTGTCGAGTCCCTGCTCTCTGTCCAGGGCTGCAATCAGATCTCTGATGAGCCATGTGGTCTCTTCGGCTCCCCTGGTCTTCCTCCTGCAGTGTTGTGCCATCTCCTTCGGTGAGATGCTGGAGATGACATCCTGGTCTGTTGGATTAAAGATGTGCTGTCCAACGAGTACTGCTCTCTTTGCCTCCATGAGGAGCCTGAGGTCCTCCCCACTCCACTCGAAGATGCAGGCCGACAGCCGACCGAGAAAGACGCTGTAGAGTTGATGGGAGTCTGTCGAGCACCCGGTAGCAAGCCTTCGCATCAGATGCCAGATGTCTAATCGAATCGTCATGTCTGGCCAGGCTTCAAACTTCCTTTGCAGCCAGGAATTGGTATTGCAGCAGTCTCTGTCCACGTAGAGCAGCTAAGGTGCGACACCCGCATCTGCGTAGCGACGGATGATACCTAGTAGCATGAGGTCAAGGCTATCTCCTTCTCCTTCTGTGAGCACCGACATCAGCACCTGCCCGTACTCGTTCCCAACGTTTGTGACCCAGGCTGCTGTCTTGTCTGCATGGCCAGCCATTTTCTTCACCATCTGTGTTAGAACATGGGAATAAACATTGATAATAAATTTTCCTATTAAAAAATAGAAAAGTGCAAAATGTAGTTTTGGAAAAATCATCTCAAATGCATATCTTGGATCTAGGTGCCTGGATGTAACATATATATATATATATATATTGGACAAAATATGGCAGTTTAAAGATGAAAAGTTTCTTGTTTTCTGCCAAAAAAAACACACAATTTGATTAAATTTTTCAAACACTGCGAAAATGATTTTAAATGTACTCACCTTCTTCATGGAATCCTATTTCAGCACCCTGCCGAAGATGGAGGTGATATGGAAGCCTTCACCTCTTCTATCCAAGACAAGACGTCGCTGCAGAAGACAGTAAGAAGCCATGCCGTGGTTGGTAGTTTGGCATCTCCACTGGCTTCTCAAAAGTGGGTCTGTTTACCAGCCCTCTGCTGCTGGCCTGGTGAAACGTCTGGCAGTCTGTCAGGTAACATGCAGTCTTGTGAAGCCACGCCTCGCTGTGCTGTTCTACCAGTTTGCGGCGGAGTAGGTGAGAGCTATTCCCTACACCCCGCATTCGAAGAAGCCTCACTACCTCAGGTCACAGGTATAGCGGTACGTGAGAACTGCTGGAAACTGCACTCGGTGACCAATGTCAAGCTGCTTCAGGATCTCATTGCTCCAGCTGATGTACTTCTTGCATGTCTTGCACTCCAGGTACTCGGAAGCCATGTACCAACCGTCGATGTCCAGAACGTGACTGACTATGGTGTGCATCCCTGCTGATGTCAGTTCCTGTCCAGCGCATGTTGCAGTCGGGCACAGAAGCTTGACGGCCCAAAGCTTCCGGGGCATCCACAGCAGAAGTCGTCTGGTGAAATACTGCGCCATCTTTGGAGGTTGGCTGCAGATCAGTGGAGTTTGGCGAGGATAGTACCAGAGCCTGTTTACTTTGCTGTAGTCCACTTTAAACTTCCCTTAGTTGAACGGTGAAACAGGGCCCGAGACACCCACTGGTGATCGGTCTTTGGCAGGGTGGCTCTCCATCCATCCTTGAGGGTGCATAATTCTAGAGGAGGCAAAGCATATACAAGAGGAATAGAAAAATATGAAAATGAACCTTTGTGGTCAAGAAACAAATTCTATGTAAAAAAACATGAAATAACAAAGTTTGAAAAACAGAAATGAATCATGAATTTATTTTCACTTCTTTTTCTTTCATGTGTCATGACAAACAATCAATATGCCTCAAGTGCTGGAATGTTAATGGTCTAATAATTCATATAGTCTTCTGAAGAAAAAAATGTAAACATTTTCATTACCTGAATCATCTTTAAGAGAGCAAACTGCCAGGGTCTCCATGAGATCAGAGTCTGCTTGGAGTTCAGCGTCTGTTATCTCTTCATAAGACACTATCGAGAAATAGAAAAAACAAAGGATGGATTAGTGAATGCATTATTGGGAATACAAAAGAGCAATAAATATATATATATATATATATATATATATACATATATATGTATAAATAAATATATATATATATATACTAACTGCTGAACATTTTTCATTAGAGGTCGAACATATTTCCACACTATTAAAAGTGAAGTATTTTATGAAATTGAGAGGGAGAAATGGAGGTTAATTAATTGAAAACTCTCGATCAGTCTAAATCTCTTACAGGAATGAATATTTAAATGCATACATGTGTAAGGTATGAAGAAATATAAAATGATTAAAATCACCTGGAGGCGGCTTAGATACTGCGCTAGAAGGCTTCAGAACAGTATGAAGCCTACACACAGCACTCGCATTTGGAGCTGCTGTTGAAGCGACTGGTGTTGCTTTGGCTAGGGCTTTCTGCTGCTCCGTGTCCTTCCTTGCCTTCAGCTGCAATGCGTTCTTTCCCTCCTTGAACAGCTCAATGTGGTCTTTGAAGTTGAACTTGCTCATGCTGAGTGGCTTGTCCGAACGCCTCTCACATACCAGGCTGTTGACGATAAACGTTGCGTAGCCTAGGTCGTTTTCGAGGAGCCACTTGAAGGTTGACCCCTAGTACTGGCCAAACTGAAGCTCGAAGCTCCCCAGAACGGCCACCTTGTCGGCTGGATCGCCTCCCTCTCTTCGCATGCATTGAACGGCCTCACGGTGCACGATGATGTCAGCTTTGGCAGCCGCAGTCGCTCTCCTACTCGACTTCACCACTCTCGCCTCTTTGAAAGCTACCAGTTCCAGTTCCCCTTCTTGACGGCACCGGAAACGAGGGGTGTTTACTCCTGAAGAGAGAAAAAAAAAAAATTAAAATAACAACTTCATATTCAACTAGAGTTTAAAAAAAAAAATAATATATCATGTTGCCCTTCATGACATCACGAATGAATTTGAAGCTGGAATTTTAATCATGATCACAACTTTTAATGTCCAACAGATTGATTTCTAATTAAAATGTTTATAAAACAAATAAATGTATGACTTCTCTTGATAAATGACAATATATATGTTATATGTATATAAACAAACATATGCACTTTTCTGTATATGACAGTATCCAATGAGAAGTTGCAGTTTCCTATGACAATTCATACCATTTTAATTTTATAGAGACTCAATGATCACCTTCATAATGCCACTCATTCAACTTCTATGTAGTACGTACCTGGTCTTACATCTCCCTTGTTGGGTTTTTTGCTCGAAATGATTGGGGCTCGGGTCCAGACTTGCTCCCTCTGGAAAGTGTCTCCTCCTCCAATGTCTTCCTGTCTCTAGCCACGAGCCTTGATATCATTTTGCGTGCTGACATCATGGAAACTGTAGAACTATCTACCTGTATAAAAGAGAGCTTGGAAAGGAAAGCAAAAAAGAAGAAAAAACGATGTGCAGAGTTCTCCTGATGGGTTGGTAGATGTCCTCCTAGTGAATTGGTTGTAGAATTGGCACACTCAGAACCTGAACACTTGAAAAGGCTGTCGAGAGAAAAGATAAACAACAACATGTTAAACAGTACAATCTCACATATTACTTAAAAGAAGTGTAGCTAGGAGTGTAGGATAACAAGGACCCTATAATAATGGGGGCAACAGTTAGCTTTGACAATGCCTACCCCCCCCCCCCCCCCCCCTCCCCTTAAAACGTGCCTTGCTTCTCAGACCAATCATTAATTACATGTTCCTCTTCAAACTAAACCCTCCCCCTTTTTTTTCCGGCCCCCATTTCATTTCATTTTTTTTTTAGGGAGGGGTTACCACCACCTGCTTCTGCCTGAGCATGGGAATGAATGGATTGTCATCAACATGATCAATTGTCATGGATCTCTTGTATTTTCCTCATTTCATCCTTCTTCATTTCTCAACTTTACAAAACTAATTTGGGAGGACATTGCCATGCTATTCATCAACAAGTGTTCGGCTTAAATAAAGGCCCTGTGCACTGCACTCACTAATAACTCACTCTATCAGCACTATCTTTGTCTTCCTCTTGCTCCAAAAGAAGGAACAATTAAACATGTTCTTCTTTATCATTGCTTCTCTCTTCAAAAACACACTTCTAAAACTGTACTCATCGAGTCAACACGTAAATATGACAACGTCATCTCTACACGTCTCGATTTGTTTCCTGCATTCACTTGAATCAAATTTCTTCTTATCTCAGAATCTTCATACATCTAGACCTTAAAGGTAAAGACCAGTTATGGTCATGCGATTGCATTGTGAAAGAAACGTTGTGGAATCGATCAGAAAAGGTTGATCATCTAGCATCTAGCATCTGCAAGGTTCTGGAATCATCAAAATGATAAGAAATTTGGCCCATTCTTTGTAAAGTTACAAGCACTATACACAGAAAGATGTATATGGGACTACCCTATATCTCTCAAAGACCATGAGAGAAATAAATTTACCAAATATATGAATTAGTAGGCGGTTTCCGGCAAATTTTTTATCATGTATTAGTTGAAACATATTCTTTCACATGATTGGTAATGAGAGCTTCCATTTCATTTTTTGAAATTGGGGCGTTTCCAATACTGGTCTTTACCTTTAATTTATTTTAAACAATCAGCAGTCATTTAGACTAATTCTAGAGGTGTTGAGAAACATGTTCAACTTGTGATTAAGCTCTTTAATGGGACTTTCTTTTACTTTGATATGTTATCTTGCCAAAGTTCATGTATATTGGACATATTTTACAACTTAAGAATTTGTGTTAAGTGGATATGATTATTGACATTTCTATTTTACTCAGTGATAGGCACAGGGAGCACACCCTGCCAAAATTAATATTGGTATATCTTACATGTGAATAACTATTAAGTAGAAAGAATAAAATGTGCCCCTTATTGTGGTCCTCTGGGCAAAATTTGATATGTGATATTGTTGCAAAGGTGGCATACTTTAACACACTCCTTTGACCTGTCAAAAAAGTCTTTCATGAGAAATGTAATTCATTGATAGATTTACTTTTTTCAAGAGAGGAATACGAAAAAAGTATGTTAACTTTGAGGGAACGGAAGAGGAATTAATTGTTTCTTTTGACTTCTTTCTTTCTTTCCAGTTTTGTACACCATGTAATGTTAGAAGATGAAATGTTTAAGATATAAGCATTATTTTGTATCAATATATATATATATATATATTCCGTCCATTGGTTGAAGGTGCAGAGTTGTACTTTTATTTTGGAGATGGGAAGTTGAACAATCCTTAGTCTTCTTAGTGTACATGCTACTGTACGGTTGAAACAACTTAACTATGCAAATTTAAGTGCATTCATGATAGTATTTTCTTTATAATGGAATATTTATATCGCATGTAACTTCTTACGATCTTAATTGCTGTTGAAAATAAATTTAATCATCTATATATTACCTGTAATGTTTACATTTTTCTCACCCCATCTTGTTTTCTGGTTGAAAAGTCGTTATATGAGGAGAAAATTATCAGATTATGATAATCATGCTTGAAGAACAAGGTTTTGAAATTTGTATGAATAGAATAATGAAGAAGATGATGATGGCGATGATAATGATGATGATGGTGATGATGGTGATGATGATGGTGATGAAGATGATGATGGTGATGATGATGGTGATGATGGTGATGATGATGATGATGATGGTGATGATTGTGAGATGGTGATGATGATGGTGATGATGATGGTGATGATGATGGTGATGATGGTGATTATGATGATGGTGATGATGGTGATGATGATGATGGTGATGATGATCGTGCAAACAATACATTGATAATAATGAACCAGTGGTGAATGTTTTAGGCTACATAGCATTGAAAATGAAAGGTATTAAGGGAAGAAAATATGAACGGGAGATAAAGAGAGAGAGAGAGAGAGAGAGAAAAGGGGGTTCGAAATAGGGTGTGAATGGCTAGCACTGAAATGCATGTAAGCATACATAATTACAAGATACAATGATAATGAGCCAATGGGCAAAAACGATGAGCTAACCCCTTTGGCATTTTGGTCAAATTTTATGAATCTCCACATTTTCCCAAATATGCTAAGACCCCAAGACCAAGCTAATGATGTGCCGGGATGTTCATTCAGACCAAATAAACAAAGGAGAAAATTGTCCCTGTTTGGCAAAAACGATGAACTAACCAGTGACGGATCCAGGGGGGGGGGGGGGGACTGGGGAAAATACAGTTAAAAACACGTCAGTGCTCACTACCCCCCCCCCCCCCCCGCTTATTCACCGGCTGCCTATTTCGCCGCTAAATATTGGGCCCCCTCCCCTGCCGCCGGCTGGATCCGCCCTGGAGCTTACCCCTTGCCATTTTGGCAAAAAAATTGATGTTTTTTTCCCTCCACATTTTCCCAAATATGCTAAAACGCCCCTAGAGGGGACTATTATAATTGGGGATTTACCAAGCTAATGATGTTCCGGGATAATTATTTTTACCAAATAAACAAAGGGGAAATTTTCACTTTTGGGGCAAAAACGATGAGTTAACCCCTAATTGTGATTATTCAACTCTCAAAATTTCTTAATTTTTCATTTTGTTCTCAGTATTCGTTCATACTTTCCCTAGTCTGCTTCTCTGATTTTTCTTCTTAGTTTTAGAATTGAATTTAAAAAATGCCTGTTAATTGGTTGCTCACCTATTACCCTCACCCCTCCAACTTATACAAAGGCTTGTTACGCCCTGTTCTGTTCACTTCTACAACATTAGACCTAGTTGTATTGCCAAAACATGGGTCGGTCGGTCGGAAATCTATATCCCCCCTGGCGCGTACGCAGGATATTTTAAAGGGGGGGGGGGGGGGGGGGGGAAGAGGTCACTTTTTTTTTTGGTCCCAAAAAAAATCGCAACGACTCAGCCGACCGCTGAATAAGCGGGGGGGGGGGGGGGGGGGTCTCGAAATTTGAAAATTTGACATTTTGCTCCCTTGGGGGGGGGGGGGGGGGTAAGGTCAGCTTTTTTAGGTCAGCCATGGGAATTTTTTTTTTTTAAATAAATAAAATTTTTAAAAATCCAAAGGGGGGGGGGTTAGGGGGGTTAGGGGGGGGGGGTTTACATACAAAAAAATACCAAAGGGGGGTTTAACCCCCCCCCCCCTTATGTACGCTCCTGATCCCCCCCCCCCCCCCCCCTCTTGGGCTGATATTTTTCAGTTTTTAATGCTTTTTTTAAAACTTATTTTTTAAACATTTTGGGGTCGGTCGCAAAGAATAGTTTAGGCCTATCGTCAAAATAAGAATCACTTGCCTCCTTCCTCACTAGCACTGCACCGGGACTAGATTTTGTTTCACTTTCCATTGATTCAGTACATTATCATCCAAGTGTACGTGCACGGACCGGTCCGTAACTTGTTAATTTGTTCATCTCAGATTACAAGCCTACCCCAGCTGATGATTCCACCTCGATCAGGAAAATGTTGGCCCGGATGTTGGCCAACAGCTCGAACGCTCGATAGATGGATTTTAATATTTGGAAAGGAGATTGTTTAGGCTATATATCTTTGATAGCTGTAGCCATGCAAATTCAAGAATAACGATGTTTAAAACATCGCCAACCTCTAAAACTTCAAACGATCGAGCGCCCAATGTGATGCGACAGGAAAGACCGTGCACTCTCCGCTTGTCCAGCCCCATCGTTCAGGCGATGCGGAGGGTCAACTATCCGCTCGAAGTTGGAGAAAAGTGATCTGTCACGTCTTGAGACGTTGTATATGCTTTGATGCCGCACAATGCACAAAGACGGTGGTCCGGTACTTCATCAGTAGTACTTGCAAAACATTTCTCGAGTGTATAAACTGTTTCGTTATCAGGGGCGTCGCTAGATCTGTGTCAGTGGGGGAGTGGGGAGGGTGTATATAGAGGCACGCGATTACCGACAAAACGAGCAACAAATATACCGACAAATATATAAATGCCAATGTCCAAATGTCTACAAATTATAAACCCAGGGACGGGAATTAAGTTATTTTTCAGTCTCCCCCCTCCCGCGCAAAGCGGGGAAACTTTGACACTTCATTAAATTATTAGAGAAAGAAGACGATCCGTTGTACCGTTCTCGACTCTTAATTCTTGTTTGGATCCTGTTCCCCCCCCCCCCCTCCCACCTCCCGCACAAAGCGCGGCAGTTTTGACGTTTCAGTAAATTATTACTCTTAATCCTTGTCTGAATTCATTTTCGCCCATCCCGCGCGAAGCGCGGAAGCTTTCACGTTTCATTAAATTAGAGAAAGAAGACGATTCATTGTACCGGTTCCGACTCTTAATCCTTGTCTGAATTCATTTTCGCCCATCTCGCATGAAGCGCGGAAACTCTGACGTTTCATTAAACTATTACTCTTAATCCTTGTCTGATTTCATTTCGCCCATCCCGCGCGAAGCGCGGAAGCTTTCACGTTTCATTACATTATTAGAGAAAGAACACGATTCGTTGTATCGTGTTCTTGTCTGAATTCAGTTTCCCCCCTCTTCCGCGCGAAGCACGGAAGCTTTGACACTTCAAATTCAAAATCTATTCAACACTCTTCATAAAAACATTTAAAACATACAAATACAGGATGGAATAATAAAAAAAACAAGAAAGTGATAACAATGGCAATTTATAAGAGCATTTGGGATAGGCAGAAAGGAGGAATTCCTTATATAAAAGCCTACCCCTAAAACCACACCTACAGGAAAAAAAAGAAACAAGAACAAGAAACAAGAACAAGAACTTCATTAAATTATTGGAGAAAGAAGCCGATTTGTTATTATACCGGTTCCGACTCTTAATCCTTGTCTGAATTCATTTTCAAAATTGATTGCTTGAGATGCCCCCCCCCCCCTTGGAGGGCCAGGGGGGGGGGTGCAATTTTTCAAATTTTCGAGGACCAACAAAAATAATTGGTGCTCACTACCAGTTTTCAACAGAAATGGAGAAACGCGCATTTTGTTGAAAATCATGTGATATCACGAACATTTATACATCACTTGTATATGGAATTAAAATAAGTCATGGTTCAATTTTATTTAGGGGGGCGCCCCCCCCCCCCCCCCCCCCCCCCACAAGTACGACAGTGCTCCGCCCCCTAAACCATTCCCGTAATGTGAACATTCTTAAATTTGCAATTTCATTATATTTCATCATTAGTTTGATATCTCATCCAAGAGGGATATTTATGATAATGATAGGCCTATTATGGGTGTCGATTCGTCGAAATAAGAACCCCTCCCTCCTATCTAATCTGATAACTTTCGAGAACCGGTTCTCAAGAACCGGGAGCGTGGCGGGTGCGCAAGCCCTCCCCCTTTTATCAGGAAATAGCATGATAAATGCTAAGAAATGTCCACATATTAATGTTCAGTTTAATCATTCAGAAATGGCGTAAAGGCTTTGCGCACGCAGTTTCATACATTTCAGCCCCCCCCCCCCCCCCCCCCCCTCTGGAAAATCGTGGATCCGCCCCTGAGTACATTGTCGTCCACGTGCACGGACCGTACCAGTCCGTAACTTGTTAATGTTTTCATCTCCTGCCTTAGCTGATGATGGTTTCTCGGAGGCTCAGTGTTAATCCAGGGAACACTCTTCCTGGTTGACCTATACAGCTCGAACGATGGATAGAAGAATTGTAATCAAAGGAGATAGTTTAGAGATGCATGTACATTGTATTTTAAAGCAGCAGCCATTCAAGTTCAAGAATTTCAATGTTTAAAACATTGCCAACTTCTAAAACTTCAAACGATCGAGTGACCACTGTGATACGGCAGGAATGATCAAGCACTCTTCGCGCTTCCAGGCCGATCGTTCCGGGGATGCGGAGGATCAACTATCCGCTCAAAGTTGGTGGTTGAGCGCCTCGCTTTATTTACCTCGTACATTTATGTACAGTAAATGACATCTTTTGGGAGTATTATTTAGATTATCATACAACATTGATCATGGTGAGATTCAGTTGATGATTCGATCACTTGTTGTTACGTCATACCCTCATGTGCAACTGTGCATTTAGCCTAGTAAGTATAATTTTAAAACTGTAATGATCTGCATTTATGAGCTATTAAATACAGGCCTAATCATCTCTCTGCACGCGCTCTCGCTCCCTCTCTCTCTCGGATAAGTTACGATATTATAAGATCTCATGCGACACATACACCTTCTATATGCTTTAACCATTCCTATTTTGGAAGAATTATTCATAGTATTTGACCTTCAACTAATTTTTGTACATGACTATGACTATATACCTCCTCTCTTTTCTAAAACCTTTGTAATTTACGTGTGGTGTTTGACTGGCCGAAGATATCCTTCAACTTGTGTTCTCTTTTCAAACTAATCTTTGCGTGACACGAGAAATGAAGTACGTGCTTCTAGCCCTATGCTGGATTAGTTTTTTTAAGAATTACAACATTTCATTTTAATAGGCCTACTCTATACGACTTCCCACATTAAACCGGGAGAAAAAGAGAGAGAGAGCTCGAAAGACGGAGCTCAAGAGCTAGAGAAACGGGGAGAAAGGAGGAGGGAGTTTGAGGTATATCTTGCACGCTCATAGTAGCCAGTGCCGTAACTTTGATGATAAACAATCATGATTGTGCGAAACACGTGGAACTTGAAGAATCCTCGATGCTGTGCGAACAGCTGATTGACATACCGCAGACAATCTACTTTCATTGTGTTTATGCTGCGGTGCGAAACGAGAAAACGCGCGCGGCTTAGTGTATCCAGGGTCCCTCCAACCTCCCGGTTCCTGGTCCAACTTCACGCGGAGGCGTGTTTAACCAAGGAGGATATTACTTGGTTAAACCAGGGATAAATATCCCTGGTTTAACCATGGACCTCCAACACGTGGTTTCACCAAACAAGAGCAAAAATATAGGCTGTGAATGTAATAGCAGGGACTTTAGGATTATAGTTCGTTGCTAATATAATTTTGAAACAGTTGAAAATGGATTAAATACTCTTGATAAGGATCCAGCTGTTGGAACACTGTCTTTTTCTCTCCTTCTCTGGGAAGTTCTCTTCTCCCCATTCTCAGTCTCTCTTCAGTTCTTTCTCTCTCTTTCCGGCCCTCTAAATCTCTTTCGCTATGTTTCCTCTCTCCGCTTTTCCCTGCCATTGCCTTTTCCACAGTCTCTCAATCCTTTCTCTAGCGCTTTCTTCTCTCTCTCACTCACTCTCTCTCTCTCTCTCTAGATATCGTTTTATCCTCTTCCATTTCCTCATCGGTTTCTCGTTCACTCGTTCACATTTTCTATATTCCTCCCCCCCCCCCCCCCTTTCATTTGTTTCGTTTTCCCGGACTCGATCCCTCCTCTTGCACATTCCCTCTATCCTTTCCTCCTTCATGATGTCTTTCCTCCTCTCTTCTCTCCGTCATTCCCCCTTTACTTTCTACCGCTCCTTCATACTCTCATTCTTCACCCTCTCTCTGTTTTCTATCTTATATTGTTCTCTAGCTCCTTCACACTTTCTATCTTTCCTCCCTTTCTCCTTTCTCATCTTATCTCTATCATTCTCTTCACATCCGATGTCCCTGTCTTTGTCTTTCTCTCCCTTTCATTAATATGTCGTTTTCTCCTTCTTACTCTCTGTCCCTCTTTCACTCTCTTCTCTCCTCTCTTCATGTTCTACCGTTCTCTCCATTTTACAATTTGTCTATCCTTCTCTCCTATTCCTTCCTTCAAACTCTCTCTTCCCCCTCTTTTCTCTCTTTTCTTACTTATATTGTTCTATCCAAACCTCTCTATATTTCTTTTCTTTTTCTCATCTCTTTACATCAGTCTATCGTTCTCTTCACACTCATTGTCTCCCTATTATATCCCTCTTTCACTCTCTTTCTCTCATCCTCCCTACCCTCTATCCTTTTCTCTTTCACATTCTCTGTCTCTCTTTCACTCTCTTCTTTCCTTTCTTTTGTTCTGCCCCTTTCACATTCTAGCCCTTCAATCTCTCTGTCCTATATCTTTCTCCCTACATCCTTTCTATTTCCACTCATTTTGTATATCCACACTGATCACTCTCCTCCCTACCGTTTCTTCTATCAGTATCATTCTCTCCTTTGCACTCTTTGTACATGTATCTTCACCCTCCCTCATCATCTCGTCTTCCCGTCCTCTCTCACCTTCCTGTTATCTTTCCCTTCATCTCCCCCTCTCCCCTTCTATATAACACTTAATTACCATAATGCACTATTGGTCTCAATTCCTCAGTGTAATTTGATAGGTGAACAGGTGTATTACATTTTGACGCGTGTATTAAATCATGGACCTATAGTATTTCCTCTGTTCATCCTTCATTTCTCAATTTCATTTGTTATTTTGCAAAATGGATTAGGGAGGTCATTGCCCCCTGATATATACCAGGCACTACCACTCCTATCTATTGATCAACAAGTGTCAGCTTAATGGCGCCAATGCCCCTGTATACTGTTATTATTACCAGTGACTCACTCTCACTTCCCAGAATTGGTATAGTACTCTCTTTGTTTTAATCCTGCTTCGCAATAAGGAGCAAAACAACATCTTCTTTCTCATCCTCACTTCTCTCTTCAAAAGTACACTCACAGTCTCAAAGGTTTCTCAGCGAGTGAACACGTATTTTGAGAACATCATCCCTACACGTCTAATTTTTTTCTTCTGCATACATGCCTGGGTATCCCTGCACGCCTTAAGTCGGTAAGTGGTGATCGGCTTTTACAATCATTTCATTCTGCTCAGCGACCATTCCCGCTTCACCAGCATAAACATTACTAATGCCACGGTAAAGATCCTGATCCTTGAATAGTCCAGCACTGAATCCGTAAAAATATTCAGTTACTTTTACAAAGTTGTCAAGGATTACATGTAGTTTTGTAATGTATTTTCTTTGTAATCCACTCTCGACATCAGAGGTAGTTCAGAAACCCGAGAGATAAGACGGTAGTTCCTCTATTGATAGGTACGAATGTGATGTAAACAGGCGCGTACGCAGGGGATGGTTTTGGGGTTAACCCCCCCCCCCCTCGAGTTTTTTATGTGTATGTTTTATGTATGTTTTTTTGGAAAACACCCTCCTTTTGATTTTAACCCCCCCCCCCCTTGAAAAAAATCCTGCGTACGCCACTGGATGTAAAGCACCTCGGACGGTAGGGGGCGACATTCCCATAAAAGTTACGGTGGACTGGGTGGAGTGAGAAAACAAATGCTGCATGGGCGAACGAGTCAAACAGGTGTTCGATTCGAGTTCAGAATACAGTCTTGTTCTAAACGGTCTAAAATCGTATGAGAGGGCTAATATTATCTTAGTGGTAAACTGAGAATGCGATTTTCATTTTTAATATGAAGCCATTATAAGGTAGGGTTGTTATATTGTAGGGTTTGTGGAGGTTCCACCTTCCCCTTCTCTCGCTCTCTCCCTCTCTGTCTCTGTCTGTCTCTGTCTGTCTCTCTCTCTTAATACCTATCTGAGCTCTACAAGATGATTATAAAATTACCCTAAAGGTGACAATATTGCGCTACTAGTGATGAGTAATCTAATACATTGAGCCCCCTTTGCACGATGTCCAAAACAGGTAAAACTGCGAGAAGAACAGGATATTCGATGCCAAAAGAAAACGCTAAAATGGGACAGAAATTAACAGATTATAAGGACTCATCTTTATGCAATTAATATTGGAAGTTTGTGGCGACTTTCTTTTTTAAAGATTGAAGAGCGCCATCTCAATCCCAACAACAACAACATTTCTGCTTATTCTTGCAATTAACTTCGAAGAGGGCAAGACGAAAAGCTTTAGAGATGTCTGTTTTCGTTCCTATTTTTCGTTTTTGTAATACCAATCATCTATTTAGTTTTGTTTAAGATTCACTTATTTAAATCACTTCATATTTTGATAAGCCTATCAAAAAAAGAGGTAAGATTTGATAGAAATAGTATCGATACCTAATCTCATGTACCTGCTTTGTTGCTATTTCTCTAAGGTTCTGCGTCAGCCATCAAGTGTCCTTTTCGCCGAGAATGAAGCTATCGTCTCCCCTGGTGTAGTGTGTGAACCTTCAGGGACCACGTTTGAGAAGCCTTTAAAGTTGGTCATTCCTCACTGTGCAGTGTTAACAGACCCCTCCAAATCCAAAGTCACCATGTACTTCACTAATGGCAACACGAAAGGTGAGTGTAATGGTGGTAGGTCTATTCTATGGTGTAATACCAAATCAAACCATGGGTGATTTTAATTTTAGCCTACAAACGCCTTCGGGTGGGATGGGGTGGAACTGCTTCTTTGATTGGTTTAAGACTTTAAGAGTAAGCCTACATGGCCGTGTCTGTAATGTGTATGAAATTTCTGTGTACTTTTGGTTCACACAGACGTGTATCAACTATCAACAAGATATGATTATTTATTTCATGTACGTATGGTAATCGACCTTTAAACGTCACCATCACAATTAAGGCGTGACTAAAACCGGACTACGCTGATCGATCTGTTTGTAGGCCGACACAGAGAGCTGACCCGTATTAAGACTGATAAAAGCATGGGTTGCGATACCAGTGTTCCTGATTATTAAATAGTTAATTAGTTATATAAATTTCGATGTGTTATATCATATAATATGGATTATAATCTCTATTTTGAAAGTATAGGACGCCTTTATGTTCCAGCGTGGCAGACTTGATTTGAAATTTGCAGCGAGATATCACGCAAATCTCATCACCCTTTTATCATTTCACCATGCATTTGATTATGATACCACAATGATGTCTCATAACAGCATACTTCAATCCTGTGGAAGGGTTAACCATTGAATCCCCTCCTCCTGTTCTTAGTCTTACAGATGCCAAAAGTAATTTTCTAATTGTTGAACCTGTGGTTAGTATGTCCTATTCCCTTGATTCACTGTTTCGTATGTGAAATGTTCCAAATATGTTGGTTGATCCAAAGTTGTATATTGGAGGAAGAATACTCAAATCTCTCTCTCTATGTATTATGAGATGTAATTATATATATATACATTCAGTTATGTATGTATTATGCTTTTTTGAGTATATAGTTTTGTAACCAATGTGATGTATATTTTGTTAGTTTGCAGGCCAAGACCAGATCGACGGGAGATGATGGAATGGTGGCCACCCTATTACAGAAGTCTTTCAGTACATGCTGTCTGAATCACTCTACACAGCCACGTGCTGACTCAACTATGTAGTCATCTAACAGTTCAAGGGCGCCACGGACGACGGGATTTATATAGTCTTATGCAGTGTGTCCGCGTTTCCACGTGCGTGAGCGTTTCACACACACAAAGGATTGTGTGTGCCTTCCTATTGGTCGAACTACAGGTCACATGAAGAGACAACAAAAGTAGATTATTGATTTCTTGATCGAGGGAGACTGCTACGTACGGGAAACGTGCTTAAACACGCACACTGCGCGAAATTCGGAGTTTATGGATTGGTAGTTCTTAAAGAGAGTTGTTCTCAGGTACTTTCGTGTTCGCTTCGGCAACACATCTATTAAAATTGGAACGATACAGAGAAGATTAGCATGGCCCCTGCGCAAGGATGACACGCAAAATCGTGAAGCGTTCCATATTTTTGCGTTTTAGATTAATATTTTTTTCATAATTTCCCGAAATCCCTACTGAAAATGACCTAAAACTAACGTTTTTAGCCCTCAAAACGTCTTGAAATGAGTATTTGCAAAGAGTAGGTCTGGTGGAAAGGCTAGTCTTACCTTTAATACTGATAGAGATGATAGTTCCGAGGAGAGATCCTTTAAAGGAATCCTGGGTCAGACCAAAAACCTGACACTTGTCCTTTAACTGTTCGAAAATCAGTGTTTTTAGCCCAATAAAACAGATCCGAAGTTTTGAGGGTTATTTTCAAAATACTGTCTGGGGAAAAGACTAGTTTTACCTTTAATATAAAATTAAAAAAAAACATTATGTATTGGGAGCCTTTAAGGATTAAAAAAATACCATACATAACCCCCAGAGTTCAACTTCAAAGGCGTAATTCGGCCTAACTACCCAAATGGGAGCAACGGTATAATCGTAACAATGATCAAAAGAATTTTGCTAATTTACCTTCCCTTTGTGCTTTAGGTCCGGGTATCTTGTGACTTTGATTTAGACTAGGACTGTCATGTCTACATCACGTGATACCAGTCCACCCCCTGCTGTCTCTATCGAGGTCAGGATCAAGGTCAAGGGATAACATCGTCCTTAAGTGACGTCACGGAAGCAGCGAGCCATGGATCAGCCGCTGTACCCAACAACTTTCAGTTTGTTGAAACTTACCTGTACCATGGATGCAAAAACCCCAAAGGTCAATGACCGATCGAGCTAAGGCGTTAATAACGACAGAGACTGAAACTGGAAAGCGTTGATAAAAGATAGGTCCGGTGCCGTTTAATAAGACCCAGCCAGAGCCCTGCTTCATGAAACTTGTTATCAATAACAATTGATATTAAGTGTTGTAACCTACTTAAAGCATGGAATTTGATTAGCTGTGAGCAAATTTTGTTGTGATATAAATTTGTATTTGTAAGTGATAACAAGTTTTATGAAACAGGGCCACGATGTGAAGAAATGCCGATGATATACATGTATAAAGGTGTGCAGGTAGTGATTAGAAACCGAGACTTTCGGAACAGGCCCGATTAAATATACATGTACGAACTCTGTGCTATACCTCAATAGAAGTTCCGACGAACTATAGAGTAGAAACTTATGCCTGCCTTGCAACAACAACAAATACCAAGCTGAATTGTCACGGTCAAATATGTATTCGGGTACTAAGACTTGGGGAAGATTGTTTTACAAGGAACAAGTTGTTTAATGACTCTCTGTTTCTGAAGAAAGGAGGTCAGACTAGACTAGACTATAGAAAGGAAAATGTCTTCTTTTTTTAAAGAGACCTTATAACAAATACCGAGTTGAATAAAGGCCGTCAAATAAGTTAACAGTGACAGAGAAATGAGGGAAGAGTCTCTTCCAAGGAAGAGCTAGACTGGAATATCCCTTATACATGTATATGTATTTCCCTTCTCGTAAAGATAGAAGGTCAAACTAGACCAAAGGAAAAAAGGATTTTGTTATTGAGACCCAATAGACATCTATCTTGACAAGGCCTATTATTTAAACAAATTCTGTTAGTAGTCATGTTTCATCTCCTGTTATAAGAAAGAGTAGTGTTAGGGGATGTATTGTTTAAGGAAATAAGAATTGAATAAACGTACAGTTGTGAGCCCGTCGTTTCTTGTTCAGCTTATTGAACACCCTCTTTTGGGCGGATATGTTGCGCATTGTGTAGTTGTTGTAGTAGTAGTACATGTAGTAGACGTAGTAGTAGCAAGTATTAAAAAAAAGAAAGAAGCAGTTATAGAAGTAGCTGCAGTAAGAGTAGGACTAGCAGTAGTGACTTTTATTTTCGACCGATTGTTCGTAACTATATTGTATATTTACTGTATATGTTGTTGTCAGCCTACTTTATTTTTGTGAATATTCTTTGAAATTTTATTCTGTTTCACTATTCTCACTTTAATAAACGCCTGAAACGTTATGTGTATGTTCATTTATTTTGGAGTGAATTAAAACTTATTTGGACGCTGGGGGTAATACGTTTTAGCGCTTTATCGGTTACAGCGTAACCGACGGCAAAAGTGCTTAATACAGTATTATAACCCCGTATTATTATAATTACATGTATTATTATACATAATACGTGTAAAATGTAGATATTACATCTTATTCACATGTATACACATTCATGTACATGTACATATATATATATGTACATGTTGATAGATATACATGTATTTCCCTAACCTTATTCGTATAAGTGTAGGGGGAACCCCGGAGTAGTTGTGGTCCACCTTCGCACCCCAATCAGTAATTATACCGGGAGGAGAGACACGGGGCTCAAAGTGATACATTTCGCCTTTTCTCTCCCATGCAAAGGTGATGCCAAATGCCAAATGACATTAACACGCTAGGCCTATGTAAGCATGATAATACAAGATCATTGGTACATGTATATTTAATTATGATAGAAGAGAGGCTGTATAGACATTCGATACCATACAAGTATTCATTTTTAAATAAATTCTACTTACAATATAGATAACCAATCACGAACATTCTGGTAATGAAACTTGACTAACAAAAGCATCGAGGTATATTTCTCTCAAAAACAGGATTTTTAAAGACTACTCCGCATCTATTAATGATTCTCTGGAAAAAGCAAAGGGTAGGCTTAATATATAAACACACCGGATGATAGTGTACATGTAATAACAATAATGTTATTTACCCAGAGAAGCCTCATCAGCATCAATGCTGTTCTTATAGGGTCCTCCAATATTATTATTACCCCAGCAATTGCTAGATTACACAAGGATGGAGAGTGTCAAATGTGAATAAATTTCTTGCCAAAGAACATTAGTGCTGGCCTGAAATTCTAGAACCTGACCCTTATATTTAGAGTCGAGTGAATAGACCTCTTTAACACGACACACGGACATCTTTGCCCCCCCCCCAAAAAAAAAAGACTTCCTAAATGATATATCGTTACCCATTTTTGCCGATCCAGCCACTGACTGGATATGACTTCATGATTTGTTTTGTTAAGTAATCTTTTGTTAGATATAGTAAGAGCCCAATAAGACCCAAGGATGACATTTGTCTTTTAAAAGAATCGTAAAGAAAACGTTGTCTTCGAACAGCAAACTATATATTATATAATATATACACTGTTCATGTGTTACATGTACATGTAGTTTTGCAAACCTTCGAAAAGCATATTTTTAAGCAAGTTTAAACAATTCACCATTTCATTTTCTGATGACATCGCAAATGCTTCCATAAAGTCACGTATACGTGGGCTCTCGCGGGGATTTTGACACCGTTCGGGCGTTTAACCAATGATTAGGCTTCTTTTTCTTTCTTTTTTCACATATTGGCCAACGGTATTTTTTTTCACCAACCCCCGGGTTAATTCAATATTTTACATTTCCCTCATGCGAAGATTCTTCGAGAGACTAGACAATAAGAATCGCCGAAGGCGTCTAAACTGCTACATGTATTAAAAAAACAACACTAAATAAATCCACTTGGTACAAATAACCACAGACACTAAACCTATTATTGTGAGATATTCTCCCGAATGTATATAGCTGCATATTAACCTCAATCTGCAGATGTATATACATGTAAGCGCGAGGTACACTTACACACATAGGCATGACGGTTTATAGCCGTTTGGCCTACAACCAGTTAGTCTAGTAACCAATGTCTATTTCCATATGGTCAAAAACAAGTCGAAAGTCTACTTCATGTATATATATCCACGTCCACTATCTTGTTGCTAATTACGTACTAGCATATACAACGTGGTTTCTTAGCAGTGAGGAAAAACAAATAAACCAACCAACATGCATTGTCTAATAATCATTCCGTCTACTTGTCACTTGTCTCTTAGGACTATAGTCATTAGGTCCAATGTCCAATAAATCTACTAATCATTTGGTCTGAAATTCATTCGATCTTATTCCCAGCTGGTCGAATGCCCAGTTTGTCTACTACTATTCTTGTGGCCTAATAATCATTCAATCATAACATTAATCATAATAATCCAATGATTGTCGCATGGACCTTATGGACGGTAGACAAAATGGTATAGTAGACTAATTGGAGATTAGCCCAAATGACAATTAGCCTAAATGGTCATTAGACCAAATTAACGATAAGTAGACGAAGTTATTATGAGATCAAATTGTAAATAAACCATTTTTAGACATTGGTATAAATACTCCTACATCGTCATGATTTTTATTACATTATCAGGGATCATATTTGAGAAATTATTCCTCGTTTTTCCCCCTTTCCCTTATAACTGCAGATTGCATGAACAGCTGGCATATCTTCTTTTTTTACGACACTTTAGTATCACAATTTGGCATGTGTAAACCGAACCCGGACGCACAACCAGACAGGCTAATTGTTTAGATAAAGTGGTGAAAAGGACAGTTTACTCGGGTTGTTTTAAAGAAAATAAACAGTTCTTATTGGTAAGCCTATAGTATAGGCAGGAAGCTGTAATGAATGGAGATATCGTCTCGAAAGAATTTTCCGAGGGAAAAATATTCAAGATTAACCTGGCTTAACAAAAAGAAATATAACCCTCTCCAGGCATCATTTCCATCAACAGCTGTCCATATCAATACACAGTCCCTCTCTGCAATTCCAAATAGTACGAAATGTTACGCAACGCCATCTGCTTCCCTAAGTTTTCTATTCACTCTTTTGCAAAAATATGCAAGCATCGGGCTTTGAAGCCATGCGTGGCACCGAAAAATAAAGTCATGTTCAGTGAAGATGTATTTAGCTATATCATATAAAATACAGAATTCACAACATATGACCAATGCAACTTTCTATTAGTCATCAAATGCTTTTTCCGTTCTCGGATAGCTCTACTAAAGACATTGCCATTTCAGCCAGCGAAATCGACCTAGGAAATCATGAGTTAGAGCAAATAAAAGGTTTTCATCATCATGATTTCTCATCTAATTATTTACATTTTCCGAAAATTTCCGAAATGTGTACATATAGCTAGGAAGGTAGTCCAAAGGTTTGTCTTCCTAAAGAACTAAATGAAATTGTGTTATATGTTTGCGCATGTATTGATTTAAAGCTAGAAGTTGTCAAGTTATCACCACTATTCACCCCAGTACGGGCCGGCAAAGCAAAAGCCGCCGTGCTCGCTGGGCTGGGCTGTGTGTGAAAAGGGAAGACTTAGTGCTACTAGGGAGCTGTACGGTTTCGGAGGGGGGTTAAGGGGATTACGGTAGGGGAAACAAAAGACGCGCGGTGCCACGGATGACTTCAAAGGGGCCTCTTGGACGGGATCTCCATTAATTACAGCTTCCTGGTATAGGCTACCAGTATGACACTATCTTTCGTTATTAAAATGAAATCTGAACAAAAATATATGTCATGATCATAAAGGGGAACTTAAAGGGAAAGTCCACCCCCAAAATAAATTTGTTTCGATAGAGCCAGAATAATAAGAAAATCAGGTGAGTGAAAGTTTGAGCAAATTCTGAATGAAAATAAGAAAGTTATGAATTATTGAAGTTGTGATCAATCAAATACAAATTGGCAACTCTGTGACTTATTATAGGCCTACGAGCTCTCCTTCATTTGCTTTGTGCATAATATTCCATAAAATCATGTTTTCTTCGTTATTGACGGAATATATATTTGTTCCTTGCAGGGGGAGTATAGAAACATATTTGCAATTATTATATTTAGGGTGCATGTATGGTTGAAATTTTTCTTGAGGGAAAATGAAAATTTTAGATTTTTTTAGTACTGAGCAAATGGAAGTTGAGCTCGCATGATACGTCATAGAGTTGCCAATTTGTGTTTGATTGATCACAACTTCAAAAATCCTAACTTCCTTATTTTTAATCGGAATTTGCTCAAACTTTCACTGACTTGTTTCTCTCATTTTTCTACTCCTATTAAAACTAACTTAATTTCAGGGTGGACTTCCCCTTTAATGTCTGAGAAATTGTCATGTGGCAGCATGTGAATCTAATTATTCGCTGGAATTATGAGGTCGCACCATAGAGATATATCATAGAGATACTACTAATATTAAGTATATATCTCTATGAGATATATAGATCTCTGTGGGTCGCACGCATCATCGCCATGCGGTCGTACTAATGCATATGCATGATTTGTATTACCATATGAATAGCGCATCGTACACGTTATGCATCCTGAGCGGCTCGCTGTCTCGGCGCTGTGCGTGCGTCATATAGTGCGTAAAACGGTCGCTCATTCGACCATTCACTTGTGTTGTATTCAAAACCATACGCTGTATGCAAGATTTGTGGACGAATATCAATCATTCAAAATAATTTGTACATGTATTAGATAAAAATGTAAATTTGTGGTGTCAAGTATATATTTTGTACTAAGATTGCTTGGGATAATTAGGATAACATGATGAAACAGTTCCAATGATAAAATAAGATATCATCATAGCGGCTTATTGTTAAGACTAATTTCCGTACGTGCTCCAGTATGTAAAACGTGTTGTAAACTGTTTGATAGACGTTCCTGTCTCTTACAATTATTAAGAAACTTTTCTAAAAAACAGATGAATGAATGATTTATTTAATTTCAACTGTTTGTCAAACGATTCATTTTAAAATCTACTTTTGGATAGATCACGATGAATTGTCGGTATTTTCCTTCATTTTACGCCACGTGGACGTAAGTGGAGCGCATTTTGGTTATTCCTGTTTTTCTCCAACTGGAACTAAAAAGATACACTTTTTTCATGTGTTGTCCGGTAAATTTACCTGTCGTTATCGCTTCTCGGCCTTTTGGCTAAGATCATGTGTAGTATCTGTTCTTTTCAGCTTAATATCTGAAACGCGACTCACCGAGTCGCTTGTATATTAAACTGATTTTTGAATCTAGACCATGGAATAGGGGCTTGCTCCATCCTGGTCACGGGTTGGCCCGGTATTGCAGTACCTCCGGGATCGGCCCACCCCTCAGGGGGTAATAATAAACCAAAGAAAGAATCCCTTTCCCTAAGCCTCGTACATCTCCACCCTTCTCTCCTCGGCCCCATTCCCTCTTTATTAACGTCCTAACATAGTAGTTATACTTTTTCACACTATTTTGTCTTCTTCTTTTTTTCTTTCTTTCTCCACCATGCCACCTCTCCCTTATTTAAGGAAACCTAACCCCAAAGGTAACTTTAGTTTTTCTGAGAGATATATTGCATTTTTGCCCATCAATATACAAGATTCTCCACCAAAGTGTGTGAGAAAGGCATAAAGCAAGAATAAAGTAAAGTTTCTCAGCCATTTTTTTGATTGCATGACGTACTATTATTATGCGGACTCGTTTATCAACTGTATGGATGCTTTCTTCCCAGGTGTTTGTGATATTGAAGCATTCCATTCACCTGTTAGTATCCTTTGTACTCCAATTGCAAGAACGCAAATTGCATACATAAGGTGGTGCTGTTCTGGGGTGAAGGTTTCACATAAATAAACCAGATTTTTCAACTGGTATGTTTTAGAATTTTTAAATAAATGAGTGATGTTATGTATATAGAACAACATGATAGATATGCCTGCTGTACAATGCACATAACAATTTAATACACATACCAGCCAGTGACATTAGGACAATAGATGGATACCTGAATAGCATGTCGTAACCACTATAGGAAGAATGTCACTGATGTGAACTTCCAAGCAACTTCACTACTAGCAGCCAAGTAGAAAGGACACTCCCTTAAAATCTCAGGTAAATCACCCATGTTATAGTGTATCAGAGATACAACAGTGGCGACGAGAATAATTGGACTCCATTATGAATCAGCAGATGACTCGTGAGGAGGATTCTCGCAAATATCTGACGATCAACCCCCCCCCCCCCCTGCGTGTTCCCAAACTCTCCGGGTCGTAACAAAGGAAAAAGGTCTACCCGTATTGACTTTACACACCGGACTTTTGCTGAAGGGGGGGGGGGGTGTGCTGGGAAGACGCATAAATTATGCGTACCCTAAATAACACTGAGTGGGGGGGGGGGGCGACCAACACTCATCGAGGGCTTTAAAAGTATACTCGACATCCTTTTGGAGTGCCTATTTTCCAAGCTGCCATGGACCAAGTTCTACAGGGTCTTGAGGGAGGAGTATTATGCTTTCTGGGTGATATGCTCATTTCAGGGAAGACAGAGCCTTTTGGCTAAATCATCAAGGAAACGGTTAGCAGGATGCAGCCTACTCAACGAAGGTGTAGCGTTCTATAGTGGTTTTGATGGAGGAAAAGGCCAATATTTTCGAGGTCTTGAAGGGGAACGGTATCCAGCCGGCGGAGCATCTGACCAGGGACATGCTATCTGACGGCGGTACAAGGTTTGCCTGGCAGCAAGTATGATGTGACGTTCAAGGGAGTAGAGGCCAAGGACAGGTTCATGCCAGTACTGCAGAAGGAGCAACCGGTCATCGCTACCGCCTATTGCTGTTGATGTTATTTTATTACAAGAAACATATTTATATTTATCTGATTTCCAAACGTTCAAATCTCTTTGGAATGGACCTGTGTTCTTTTCTTCAGCTTTTTCGGAGTCTCAATTACTTTTTCTCCTGAGTTTGGGCCAAATAAAAAAAAAAACATGTTAGCGTCTTGTTTTTTTGAAAAATAGAAAGGAGGAGGCCCTTTTTTTTCTTTCTTTTCTTTCTTTCAAAATAGCCGCCCAAAATTGCCGCTCGGTACATTTCCCCTGTCAATCGGGCTATTTTTCAAGATGGCCGCCGACATTTTTTGTTTGTTTTTTAAATCAGAAATAGATCCATTTTAGCAGTGTTTTTAATGCTTTTTTTCTTTAAAAAAAAAATAGGAGGCGGCCCCCATAAAGGAAGCGGGCGGGGACGCTAAACATGCATATTTTTTACATGGCCTAACATGTTCATTTTCTCAGGTGAGGTCCGACTCTGAAGGACGCTCAGTCTCAGTTTTATGTTCATTTCCAGAATTTTCTGTTCGTATATGTAATATAAATATTTATGCACCGTGTAATCCGAGAAAACGTATTTTGTTCTTCAATAATTGAGTATAAGTGACGAGGGCATGGGTGTCGATCCTTACGTAATACCTATTCATCAGGGGGGGGTGAATGAATAGATCATCCCCCCCCCCCCTGATGAATAGGTATCAGTTACGGATCGACACCCATGGACGAGGGGAAATACAACGGTAATTTTAGGAGGAGATTTTAACTGCGTGACACACATTTGACACAGATCGGTCCAGTGATTCGCAGAATACATCCTGTTTTGATGGACGTAGGGTGTTTTGTGCTGTTATACAGTCTCTTTTGTTGGTGGACTCTTGGTTGAGAGTCAACTCGGTAGAGTTTACAATGGTCACACATGGTTTCATGCCGGGAAGGATCAGAGTTCGAGACTGGATAGGATTTATGTACATGAAGGTTTCAGCATAATTAAATCGTCAAAAATCGCGTTTCCTTTGTCAGATCACGAAGCTGTTCATACTGTTATTACGGTGCCTCATGAACGATTTGTTTTTATCTTGCGTTTCAATGTTCTCTGTGGCAAACGTTAAAATCGGGGTTTGAGTCGATTGGGGATTGGTGGGAAAATGTTAAAGAGCGTATCAAAGAATTGTGTTTTATACATGGGGTGAGGCGGTCAAGGGATAGACGCCTCCGATTGAAGGATCAAGATTCATGTATTATGGCGGATAAAGCCCAGTTTGCCAACTTTTACCAGCAGAAGAAAAAGGGGAATTTATTCGTTCAAGAGAGAATGTTATAGAGGGTGGAGAAAAACCGGGATACTTTCACAAAATGAACGGGATAATGCGAGACAGAAATATATCAAAGAAATTCGAAATAAAGAAAGGATATTGGAATCAGGAGAAAATGTTAAGTCGGTTTTTCACCAATTTTTCAGTGAATTATATACATGTGATTCTAATGTTGACTTGTCAATTCAAGATGTTTTCTTAAATTCATTTGAGTCACGTTAGTTAGGATTTTTGAAGTTGTGATCAATCAAACACAAATTGGCAACTCTATGACGTATCATGCGAGCTCAACTTCCATTTGCTCAGTACTAAAAAAATCTAAAATTTTCATTTTCCCTCAAGAAAAATTTCAACCATACATGCACCCTAAATATAATAATTGCAAATATGTTTCTATACTCCCCCTGCAAGGAACAAATATATATTCCGTCATCAATAACGAAGAAAACATGGTTTTATGGAATATTATGCACAAAGCAAATGAAGGAGAGCTTGTATAATAAGTCACAGAGTTGCCAATTTGTATTTGATCGATCACAACTTCAATAATTCATAACTTTCTTATTTTCATTCAGAATTTGCTCAAACTTTCACTCACCTGATTTTCTTATTATTCTGCCTCTATCGAAACAAACTTATTTTTGGGGTGGACTTTCCCTTTAATGAGTGAATGAATTTTTTTCAAGATAAATGAGAAAATAACAGACAGAGAGGATAAAGAAGAGGAGAAAAAAAAGAGGAGGAAGAAGATGGAGATGAAGAAGAAAAAGGAATACAAGGAGAAGAAGACGGAGGATAAGAAGAAGAAGCAATAGCATGCAACATCTCTATTAAGTTTACAAGTTTACACATTCATTTACCCTGTATTCCTACCATAACATTTAAACAAAATTATTATTAAAATACCAACTTTTATTGACAACTCTTTTTCTGCAGTATACAAAATTCTGACATTTGTGTTATTTTCACGTTTTCTCAACGTTAGAGATATTAAAATCAGAGAGGGAGGAAGCGGCCAAGATGTATCAGCAAGACCGCCATTCCCTCTTAGAGACCATCGCGTTTGGACGCCGGTGTCAGTGCCCCGCCCAGAGGGCCAAGGACCAGGGAGTAGTCAGCGAGTCCAGACACTCCTTCTCCTCAAGCACCGTTTCCGATGGGGAGGTGGCTAACCATTTCCTCAGGTAAATATCAAATTAAGCAGGGTCCACCGGTCCAGTTTCATTAAACTAATTATCAGATTACAATAACTGTTATGAGCTACTAAAATTGTGGCATTTGATTGGCTGAGAGCACAAATTTGCCGCAGAAATTTAGTATTGGTCATTGATAACAAGTTTTATGAAACAGGGCACAGGGATCTGTTACACAAAGCCTTTTTCAATGACAAATGACAAAAATCATTGACAAATCTGTTGTTAACCAATCAGAAACAAGGATTTCAGTAGCTTATAACAGAGACTGTCAGTCAATATGTCTATAGTCTTTCATTATGTCCTTCGCTCTTGCTCTCCCCCCCCCCCCCCCAGGGGCGTCGCTAGACGTTTTTCAGTGGGGGGGGGGGGGGTGTAGAGGCCAACGATTACCGACAAAAGTAGCCACCAATTACCAACAAAATTAAATTTCCAATATCTACAAAGTCAACCCTATAAACCTGGGGCCGAAGGCTAAATTGTTTTTCCTATGGACTATCTATAGTACTTGCATATGCGCAAAATGGTCATTTTCCTCGACGACATTAATATACGAATTATTTCTTAAATTTAGTCAGCATCATAGCTATATATTTTAATGCAGGCGCGGAGCTAGGATCTTATTTTAGGGAGGGGCGGTAGCAGGCGCGGATCCAGGATTTTCCAATAGGGGGGGCCGGAAATTTGAAAATTGCGCAGACCATTTTTTCAGCTCAACCAATACCAATACCAATACCAATACTGACAAGGTCATATTAGAAGCACGATACCGGTAGAATTTTTGACATTTTCATCGGGGGGGGGGGGGGGGGCTATAGCCTCTTGCCCGGAAAGTAATTTTCTGGTTTCACAATTCGAAATAGTGAGCGAAGCGAGCGAGCAACAATAATTTGTGAAAATGTTATTTATCACCAAAATAAACGAGAAAAGATATCAAAAACTCATATTCGGGCAGCTCGCTGTCCCCCCCCCCCCTCCATTACGCGTGAAGCGCGTAAGCTTTGACCCTTCATTAATTGTTACTAGAGAAGGAAGACGATTTGTTGTACCATTCTCGACTCTTAATCCTTGTCTGAATTCAGTTTCCTCCCGCCCGCGCGAAGCGCGGAAGCTTTGGCTTTTCAAAGCTTTGGCCTTTCATTAATTATTAGAGAAAGAAGAAAATTTGTTGTACCATTCTCGACTCTGTCTTATTACTTGGCTGAATTCAGCCCCCCCCCCCTTCCCGCGCGAAGCACGGAAACTTAGGCTTTTCATAGTCTAATGAAGTTATTAGAGAACGATGATTCGTTGTTCCATTTTCGACCCTTAATCCTTCTCTGAATTAAGTTCCCCCCCCCCCTCCCGCGCGAAGCGCGGAAGCTTTGGCGTTTCATTAAATTATAAGGGAAAGGAGACGATTCTTTGTACTAATCTCGACATTTTATCCTTGTCTGAATTCAAATTTCCCCCGCCCGCGCGTAGCGCGTAAGCTTTGACGGTTTATTAAATTATTAGAGGAAGAAGACGAATCGTTGTACCATTCTCGTCTCTTAATTCTTGTTTGAATGCAGTTTTCCCCCTCCCGCGCGAAGCGCGGAAGCTTTGACGTTTCATTAATTATTAGAGAAAGAAGAAGATTTGTAGTACCATTCTCGACTCTTATTACTTGACGGAATTCAGCCCCCCGCCTCCCGCGCGAAGCACGGAAACTTTGGCCTTTCATAGTTTAATGAAATTATTAGAGAAAGATGATTCGTTGTTCCATTTTCGACTCTTAATCCTTCTCTGAATTGAGTTCCCCCCCCCTTCCGCGCGAACCGCGGAAGCTTTGACGTTTCATTAAATTATTAGAGAAAGAAGACGATTCTTTGTACCATCCTCGACTCTTTATCCTTGTCTGAATTGAGTGCCCCTCCCCCCTCCCGCGCGAAGCGCGGAAGCTTTGACGTTTCGTTAAATTATTAGAGAAAGAAGACGATTCGTAACTCTTAATCCTTGTCTGAATTGAGTTCCCCCCCCCCCCCCTCCCGCGCGAAGCGCGGAAGCTTTGTCGTTTCATTAAATTATAAGGGGAAAGGAGACGATTCTTTGTACCATTCTCGACTCTTAATCCTTGTCTGAATTCAGTTTTTCCCCGCCCGCGCGTAGCGCGTAAGCTTTGACGGTTCATTACATTATTAGAGGAAGACGACTAATCGTTGTACCATTCTCGTCTCTTAATCCTTGTTTGAATTCAGTTTTTCCCCTCCCTCGCGAAGCGCGGAAGCTTTGACGTTTCATTGAATTATTAGAGAAAGAAGATGATTCGTTGTTCCATTCTCGACTCTATAAATCCTTGGCTGAATTCAGTTTTTCCCCGCCCGCGCGTAGCGCGTAAACTTCTGACGTTTTATTAACTTATTAGACAAAGAAGACGATTCGTTTTACCATTCCTTGTCTGATTTCAGTTGCCCCCCTCCCGAGCGAAGCGCGGAAGCTTTGACATTACATTAAATTATTAGAGCCTAAAGAAGACGATTCGTTGTACCGTACTCGACTTGTCAGAATTTTTTTTTTCTTTGTCTGCTCCTTTTTCGTCCTATGTCCTCTTCCTGCCCCTACCGCCCCTGGCTACGCGCCTGCTTTAAAGGGAAAATGAAACAATCATGATTGTGATAGCACACAATTAGGTTAGTAGAAATGAAAGGGAGAAAAGATCTATTACACTAACCATGGATAAATTACGGCCGGGAGCGTCATATCATAGTTTTGTGTTATCGGGCGAGGGCCGGGGCGTAGCAACCAAGCAAGATTTTGCAATGTTGAAATTATGCATTCTAGAAAATTCCGCTATATTTCTTTCTAGCTATATTTCTAAATTTCCTGGGGGACGTGTCTCCCTATCGGGCCCAGGATTGCCGCCCCTGTCCATGATTACTACCAACATGAGTTCAAATACAAACACGAGCGAGTTGGTATGAGCTGAATCCAAATGAAGGGCAAAATAAGAGTAATGAAGCGGCCCAACCGTTAATTTAAAATTTGACTGTTGAGTATATAGCTTCTATTTAAAAGACATCCAAAATATTGTGCCCTTTTCAAATTTCTCACTAAAGAGTGATGACCTTTGTAGCGCAGGGGGCTTTTTTTTCACGTTTAACTTTGAATCCGCGGCTCGAGATTTTATGCGGCCGGCCCGGCCCCCTCTATTCAATAACGTTTGCCAAACCTTCTGGAATGACCCCAAATCTCCCGATTACAGTTCTCCCTTATTCGTCGTTACTGTCACTTTAATAGCGCCATTTCCTTGTCTTTCCCCCTTTCTCACCGAATCCCCCCCCACCCACTTACTATAGGGTACGCACATGTATGTTCCTAGCTCTCTTTGAAAGCACCCCTCTGTCTCCGGTGTAAGTCAGTACGGGCCGGATTTTTGTGTATTACGGGCCGGACCTTGTTGCGTGAAAAGTAACTCTTTATCGGAAATTTTGGGAACACATATTCGGTCCCTCCGACCCCGGAGTGGGAGGGAGGGGGAGGGGGGGGGGGGGGGGTTGGGCTTTCTTCTTTATCTTTTCTTTTCTCTTTTCTCTTCTCTTCCTTTTTCTTTTCCCTTCTCCTTTCTTTTCTTTTCTCCTTTTTTTCTTCTCCTCTTCTCCTTTTTTTTTCTCTTCTTTTCTTCCTCTTTTTTTCGGCCTTTTTTTGCGCCGCCAATAGGGGGGGGGGGCCGCGGCCGTTTCGGCCCCCCTGGATCCGCCACTGCGGTAGTGAGCAAGAGAATCACTTAAAAGCGCGCTCATAAGGGGGTGTGGGTGATGAGCCTCCCGCGCGAAGCGCGAAAGCTTAGACGTTTCCTTAAATTATTAGGAAAAGAAGACGATTAATTTTATTGTACCGTTTTCGACTGGTAATCCTAGGCTGAAAGAAGTTTCCCCCCCCCCCTCCCGCGCGAAGCGCGAAAGCTTTGACGTTTCATTAAATTATTATAAAAAAGAAGACGATTTGCTGTACCATTCTCAACTGTTTATCCTTTTCTGAATTCAGTATTCCCCCCCGCGCAAAGCGCGGAAGCTTTGACGTTTCATTAAATTATGAGAAAAAGCAGACGATTCGGTGTACTGTTCTCGACTCTTAATCCTAATCTGAATGAAGCTTCCCCCTCCCGCGTGGAGCGCGGAAGTTTTGACGTTTCATTAAATTATTAGAGAAAGAAGACAATTAGTCGTACCGTTTTCGACTCTTAATAAGCCCTACTCATCTGAATTCAGTTTCCCCCTCTCGTGCGAAGCGCGAAAGCTTTGACGTTTCCTCATATCATTAGAGAAAGAACACGATTTGTTGTACCGTTTTCGACTTTAAATAAGCCCTATTAATTTTGTCTGAATTCAGTTTCCCCCTCTCGCGCGAAGCGCGGAAGCTTGGACTTTTCCTTACATTATGAGAAAAAGCAGACGATTCGGTGTACTGTTCTCGACTCTTAATCCTAATCTGAATGAAGCTTCCCCCACCCGCGCGAAAGGCGGAAGTTTTGGTTTTATTAAATTATTAGAGAAAGAAGACGATTCGTTGTATCGTTTTCGACTCTTAATAAGCCCTATTCATCTGAATTCAGTTTCCCCCAAGCTTTTACGTTTCCTCATATCATTAGAGAAAGAACACGATTCGTTGTACAGTTTTCGACTTTTAATAAACCCCATTAATTTTGTCTGAATTCAGTTTCCCCCTCTCGCGCGAAGCGCGGAAGCTCTGACGTTTCCTTAAATTATTAGAGAAAGAACACGATTCGTTGTACCGTTTTCGACTCTAAATAAGCCCTATTAATTTTGTCTGAATTCAGTTTCCCCCTCTCGCGCGAAGCGCGGAAGCTTTGACGTTTCCTTAAATTATTAGAGAAAGAAGACGATTCGTCGTACTGTTCTCGACTCGTCTAAATGAAGTTTTCCCCTTCCGGGGTTTCATCACAATATAGAGAAAGGAAGACGATTCCTCATACCGTTTTCGAATCTTATTATTATTAAGCCCTATTCATCTGAATTCAGTTTCCCACTTTCGCGCGAAGCGCGGAAGCTTTGACGTTTCCTTAAATTATTAGAGAAAGAAGACGATTCGTTGTAACGTTTTCGACTTTTAGTAAGCCCTATTCATCTGAATTCAGTTTACCCCTCTCGCGCGAAGCGCGAAAGCTTTGATGTTTCCTCAAATTATTAGAGAAAGAACACGATTCGTTGTACCGTTTTTGACTCTAAATGAGCCCTATTAATTTTGTCTGAATTCAGTTTCCCCCTCTCGCGCGAAGCGCAGAAGCTTTGACGTTTCCTTAAATTATTAGAGAAAGAAGACGATTCGTCGTACTGTTCTCGACTCGTCTAAATGAAGTTTTCCCCTTCCGGGGTTTCATCACAATATAGAGAAAGGAAGACGATTCCTCATACCGTTTTCGAATCTTATTATTAAGCCCTATTCATCTGAATTCAGTTTCCCCCTCTCGCGCGAAGCACGAAAGCTTTGACGTTTCCTTAAATTATTAGAGAAAGAACACGATTCGTTGTAACGTTTTCGACTTTTAGTAAGCCCTATTTGTCTGAATTCAGTTTCCCACTTTCGCGCGAAGCGCGGAAGCTTTGACGTTTCCTTAAATTATTAGAGAAAGAACACGATTCGTTGTACCGTTCTCGATTCGTCTAAATGAAGTTTTCCCTTCTTTCCTCTTTTTGGCGTTTCATCACAATATAAAGAAAGGAAAAATGATTCGTCGTACCGTTGTTGACTCTTTAACCTTGTTTGAATTTAGTTTCCCCGAAAATTTTAAACCTCTGATTTCTTTAGCTGATATTATAGGAAAGTGAAACTTCGAGAAAATACAAGTATTGTAGTTGTAGTCACTCTCGAAGTCGTCACAGCGGATAAGAAGTCGCAGTTCGTAGGGAAAAAAACTTGTCGGCCGACCGACAATATACATCTCACCGACTTCAAACTTATGCATTGATGAGGATCGAGCAAGAATACCGACACAGCTGACCCGACACAGCAACATATTTACCCGTGTCTTTCTTGCTCCCTCGACAAGACGACTCCACCCAACAACCCCCTTTTCTCTTTTACTCCCACTCCTCCTCTCTCAGACTCTTACCTCCACTCTCTCTCCTCTCTTTCATCCCCCGTTTCTTTTGTTTCCCTTTCACTTCAAACTTATGCATTGATGAGGATCGAGCAAGAATACCGACACAGCTGACCCGACACAGCAACATATTTACCCGTGTCTTTCTTGCTCCCTCGACGAGACGACTCCACCCAACAACCCCCTTTTCTCTTTTACTCCCACTCCTCCTCTCTCAGACTCTTACCTCCCCTCTCTCTCCTCTCTTTCATCCCCCGTTTCTTTTGTTTCCCTTTCACTCTTTTTTCTTCTTTTTTCCTTTTCTTTCTTTTCTTTCTTTTCCTTTCTTTCCTCTCCCCCTCTTTTTCTTTTTTCTCTTTCTTTCTTCTCTTTTCTTTCCTTTCTTTTCCTTTCTTTCCTTTCTTTTCCTTTCTTTCTTTTCTTTCCCTTTTCTTTTTTTCTTTTCTTTCCCTTCCCCTCTCTTTTTTTCCCTCTCTTTTTTTCCCTCCCCCTTTTCTCTTTTCCCGACGGCAGCGCAATTTTACCGACAATATCCTGACAGGTGGGGGTGTCGCACCCCCCCACACCCCCCTTTGGCGACGCCCCTGCCCCCCCCCTTCTCCCTCTCTCCATAATTCCTTATTGATGTCCCAATTGAAAAAAGTTCTTGCTCTCCCATTATCATCCTCCCACTCTCTCTCTCTCTATCTGTCATTCTCATCACCCCCCTCTCTCTCTTGCTCTCTCTATCATTTTCCATCTGTCTCCTCCCCCCTTTTGCTCTTGCTCTCTCTCCAAATTCCTTATTGATGTCCCAATTGAAAATGTTCTTGCTCTCCCATTCTCATCCTCCCACTCTCTCTCTCTCTCTCCCTTCTCCAGCCCTCCCCGGGGGACACCTGAGGATGCTGTAGCAGAGAGGGCGGTGCAGCGATCCATCATGGAGTATTCACACTTTGACTGGACCAAGAAACCTCTTGCAGAGGAACGAAGAATGAGCAAGACTGAGATAATCACTGTGAGATTTAGGTAGCGATGGCAACGGATATGACAATATATGAATAACATCTTGAGCTATACATTTTTATTTCAAGTAAAATTAATATTGTTTCCGTTGTGACTGTCGACAAACAAAAAACAATATTTGAATTTCAAAAATGGATCCACCGCTACCCCAAGTTGTTTGTTAGAAACCTTATTGCCGTAAAGATGGTATACTGCAGCTGCAGCAATGGAAAAAGAATTAACCAAGAAAGGTCACTTCTGTTATTTCTGTGGTAAAAAGAAGAAATAGTGTATTAGCATAGTTCTCTATCTCCCAATTGGCATAGTGCAATTGCTTTAAAGCCCCACTGCACTACTTATAGCTACTTGCGCCCTCTATATAGCAAACAATGCCTAAGCGGTGACCGTTAGTTCCCCCATATGGTACCCTTTTTCTTATGTTAATTAGAGCTGATTTGATGAGATAGCCACCTGTCGGTGATCATGCAGGGAGGTCTAGTCCCTCCTGGCCAAACTAGTGCAAGGGTATGGTATTGATTTGAGGATGTACAAATACAAATTCAATTTTCTTAATGACATGTATGCGTCATTAAATACCCTTCTGAAAGGATCTGTATCTTATGTTTTTCCAGGGCTTTCCTTGTGTCACACCATAGGGGTGTTTCTCAAAGACTAAGATTGACTTTAAGTCTGACTTAACTATGGCAGGCTGTTCATGCCACCATTTTCTCTCATCACTCACTGGCATTGGTTTCTCAAGGGAAGTACCAATCGTGGTTGCAATTTCTTGCAAATCTAAAGAATTTACATTTTTCGAGTTCATTATTGAAGGAAGAAATATTATTTTTAAATTATAATTGGGAGACCAATAGTGAGAGCAACCAGTGGCATGAATGGCCTGCCATAGTTACAGTAAATCCGACTTAAAGTCGATCTTAGTCTTTGTGAAACACTCCCCTGTTCTAGTACTTGTTGTAGTTTGCTACATCAAGGAAAAGATATTGTGGTGTAGTTTCACGCAATATTACCATGGCTTAGCATGTAATTTTTGCTTAGTACAACTGAATTTGATTCCAACTGTGGGTTTAGTTACAAATGACATAGCACATTGTCTTAAAGGGATCCTTTAACAATGTTAAATCTGAGATACACAGCCTTACGTGTTATCAGTGTCTGTGATATGGTGTAATATTGAAGCCCTAAAAAAAATTGCGCTTCAAAATGATCAAGAAGTGCCTCAAAAAGTAAAAATCTTTGAGTGACCGGTTTTACCGTCAGGCGAATTATAATGAATATAATTAATATATAATAAATAATATATATAATGAATATTTTTCAAAATATGTAATTCCAATCGTAAATATCTTGATAATCAGACAGGCGATCGGCTTGTAAAAGTCATGGGGTTCCTGACTGACCTAAAGGTTTATAATTATCATTGCATCATGAGCTAAATCCAGAATTTTATTTCGGAATCTGAGACAAAGTTACCGGATCCCTTTAATAGAATCCAACAATATAAAGCATATTACGCTTTATGTCATTAAAAAATCACCTGGCAATTTGAAAGGGCATATGGGAAGAAGGCTATAATTAATCTTTTATATGTGTGCTACTTTAACAGTAAAACAAATCTCACTCTAACTTAAACAATTTAAAGAGAGCTTGTGAATATTCTGTTAAAGGTAATACAAAAGTTTTGGTATTGGTATTTGATTCGAATGAACATATTGGAAGCATATGCGATCCTACAATATTCAGTGATCGTTGTCGCGGTTGAAATCGAGTCTAAAGTGATGAAATTGTAAATAATTAACTCTTTATGTTGTATAGCTCCCTCTCAAGGTCAAGATATTAATTTAACTATAAAACAATGTTTCTGGACTATAATTGACCGATTGGCTATTCCCATTTGGAAATTATATATCACAACTACATATTCTGAGATTTTCATGGTCGCAGCTACTATTGTAAGGCCATAGGCGCTTTTTGAAATTTATCACAAAAACTTACCTGGAGCACCGGTAAATTTTGGTATTCAATTTTGTTTTAAAGCAGAAGTGTACTTGGGGCTAAATTTTCTAGTGCTAATAAAACATCCACATGGGAGTCGAAATATATCAAAATTGTAAAGAATCACTATCCAGCCAATTTTCAAAATTTCCCAAAACTTTGTATTACCTTTAATGAGATTGAACATGTCTATAATAAAGTACATTGTTTTCTTGAATTTATGATTTACGTCATAAAAAATAAAACCCTGGCAGTTTACTACGGCATATATAGGAAGAAGGCTACAATAAACCTTTCATGTATGTGCTATTCTTATCAGTGTAACAGATGTCACATTATTAAGAGTGCTTGTAAATATTTTGTAAATAAGATTGAAATTATGTATAATAAATTATTTTTGAAAGTGAAGCCATCTTATCAGAGAAATATTTTGTTCTTCATTGTGTCACCATTATTTTCCCCAAAACTTCTGTTTCCCTCTCTGTCTCCTTATATGTAAAGCATAAATCCCCTGTAAATATTGATCATCTTGTTACACGTGCTAAACAAATATCACCCCTCAGAAACGTTTGCACATACGTCAGCAGATGTTTGAATATTTTAATTAAAATAACAAACAAAAAGGTCATAAGTTTTGTTATTCTAATGAAAATATTCAAATATCAGAGGGTTGATATCTTTTAGTACCTGCAACAAAAAACTGCTCTCAATACTATATTACTCTAAAACAAGTCTAGGTGTTAATTGTGGCGTGCGCCTGTAATCCAGCTAACAGTGGAAGTTACAAACTGATTCAGGCGAGGACGCAGGTTCGAAACTGAGTCACGTCTTTCGGATTGTAATGTTTAAAGGTCGGTCCCCAGACGTAAATATTCATATCTGATTGATACACCCCCGTTTTTACGTCTGTAAAAACCCAATACACACGCCGGTGGGAGGAATGTCAACTACTACAATTTTGAAATTTGTTCTTTTAAAGTTAGTTATGATCATTGAGGACATAGTCAGGAGACTTTTCTTTTGAAACTGCAACTCCTTAAGAAACTTTCTTTTGTAATACTTTCTATGATAATACTTGATGTGCAACAACACTCTTTAGACTTGATCATTGCGTCATTGCCGCTGATCAATTTCTTTCCAATATGGTAAGTTTCGAACCGGGGTCACCTGAGCCAGTGTGTAGGCGTAGACAGAGCTAGAGCTGACCCAGTGGGTCAGATGTCGGGTATTGACTAGGAGGATGTAAGTTTATGAAGATGAGATATCTCATTTGTCGCACAGTTTGTTGAAAATTCCATCTCTTCTACTCAAACAACATGCATGCATATTCATTAGCATACGTTTGCGAGTATCTGAAGTCACGTGACGACCAATGACAAAACATATTCAAATAGCTTCTGATGAATATGGATGTCTTTAAGCTTGAAAAGTGGAGCGTTTTACTAACTGTGAAACAAAAATAATATCTAAAGTATATTTTTAGAACATGCATCTTGGTTGGTCTAGTAGTACGTGCACTTAGTTCGTTCTCTGGCTTCGCCTACAAACTTGCTCAGGCGACCCCGGCTTAAAACCGAGTCACGTCCTTCGGATGGTTGACGTTAAAGGTCGGTCCCCAGACGGAAATAATCATATCTCGTTGATGATACACGTCTGTAGAAGTCCAATTCGGACATGGGATGATCATGGTTATCATACAATTGTAAAAGGTCGCCTCTTTTTCCTGCGTTCGATTACTTCGTTTATTCTTCATTACTTACTATCAAAATTGTTTGAACATATCTGAGACAATATAAACTACAGGGAGAGAGGAAGAAGTGTGTATGAGAGAGAAAGAGAGAAAGAAATCTCATTGTGCTACTGTTTTTTAATTACATAATTTATAGCAATTTTTGTTACAGTTACTAAAAAGGCAGACCCCTCTCGCACAACTTTGCATATTCATTGCTTCCTCATCTGCATAACTTGTAATGTAGTAGATGATTGGTTGAATTACAAATACATGCTAGTGGAAAGGTATTGTTATTTTGACCAAAACATGCAAATATATGTTCGTCTATATGCCACCGTTTTGGAGGGGTGAGATTTTTTAGTAACTTTACACACAATATACAACAAAATATTATATTAAATTAGGTTTACCACAATTAATTAAAATGCAGTCACGCCTAAAAAGTTATGAGCTTTTAAGCACATTGTACAAAATAATGAGTGACTCTCTCTGGCACTCAGTAGATGAGGTGAATGCGAAGTGCCCCTATCCTGTAGCCTATCAAGTAATACTCAACAAGTCAGACATGAACTAGAGTTTCCATCTATGCAAATACATGTTTATGAACAAGAGAAAATATCTTCCGAGGAAGAGAATCAACAAGTTATGAAGGTCACATTCAATGATCAAATCTAATCAGTTTTGAACGAGAAGTCTCTTCAAAGAGTTTTCAATCTTAATCATCTTCAATGTTTGAAAATATCTGAGAGAATATTATCTTTATCTATATGGGTAATTGCTGTAGACCAACCCTCCCACCAGTTTACAATTTTTTGGTTATATATGGTTTACATATCATTTAAGTTTACCAGTTACTACATTTTGCCACCTCTTCTAATGGCATGCACATTTCGTCCCTGTTTTCACGAAGTGACGGTAGCGAGGAAAATCGTAACGCAAAGTGAATGCAATTTTTTTTCACCACCGTCACTTCGTGAAAACAGCGACGATTTATTCACAGATATTTGCATGTACCTCTAGCCATGTCCAATCATAAGCAAGAAAGAACAATGATGATAGATATACTGAACAGCAACGACCAATGATAGAAGATATTCAAATACAATTTGATGAATATGCAGCATTTACAAACCAGGGTTAGAGGTTTCACTAACTGTGCAACAAAAATGATATCCTATAATAATCTAGTCAAAATAGCCAGTTGGTGGGTGGGATGGCTTTACAGAGATTTGAGAAGGTTGATTCTTTCTAAACTATTTTGTATCTTTGAAATGTTTATACTATCCTATATTCATCAGAAGCTATAATATAAGCTACTTTTGGTCTAGAATCTATTCTGTATCTTTGAAATGTTTATACTATCATAATAGTAAATGTTTGAAAATGTCTGAGAAAGTATATTGTATAAAAGACAAAAGATTTATCTATATCAGGATCTATCAAAATTAAACATAGGTTCGGAGTATTTTTTTCATCATTTCCGGGCAACCCGAATCGCCCTTCGCTATTAGCTGTTTGTCTCTCTGTCGGTGATTTGGAGACGAGGTGACCGCACTTTCATTACTGCTGAAAGTCAAAAGACATTGATCCTAGTCAAAGTGCTATAAATCATTCATGCCTTTTTAATTACGCAGATAAACATTCTTAGAAAATGTTTGATTATATAGTATTTAGTTGAAAACTTTGTGTGTAGTTAATTAAAAAAATCACCCCTCAGAAACGTTTGCACATACGTCAGCAGATGTTTGAATATTTTAATTAAAATAACAAACAAATCGGTCATACGTTTTGTTATTCAAATGAAAATATGCAAATATCAGAGGGGTGATATCTTTTAGTACCTGCAACAAAAAACTGCTCTCAATACTATATTACTCTCAAACAAGTCTAGGCGTTGTGGCGTGCGCCTGTAATCCAGTTAACAGTGGAAATAACAAACTTATTCAGGCGAGGACGCAGTTTCGAAACTAAGTCACGTCTTTCGGATGGTGACGTTGAAAGGTCCGTCCCAGACGGTAAATAATCATATCTGATTGATGATACACGCCGGGATACACGTCTGTAAAAACCCAATACACACGCCGTTGGGAGGAATGTCAACTACTAGAATTTTGAAGGTTGTTCTTTTAGAAAGTTAGTTATGATCATTGAGGAGACTTTTCTTTTGAACTGCAACTCCTTGAAAAACTTTCTTTTGTAATACTTTCTATGATAATATTTGATGTGCATCAACTCTGTTTAGACTTGATCATTGCGTCATTGCCGCTGATCAATTTCTTTCCAATATGGTAAGTTTCGAACCGGATGTAAGTTTATGAAGATGAGATATCTCATTTGTCGCACAGTTTGTTGAAAATTCCATCTCTTCTACTCAAACAACATGCATGCATATTCATTAGCATACGTTTGCGAGTATCTGAAGTCACGTGACGATCAATCATAAAACATATTCAAATAGCTTCTGATGAATATGGATGTATTTAAGCTTGAAAAGTGGAGCGTTTTACTAACTGTGAAACAAAAATGATATCTAAAGTATATTTTTAGAACATGCATCTAATTATTGGTTGGTCCAGTAGTACGTGCACTAAGTCAGTTCTCTGTCTTCGCCTACAAGCTTGCTCAGGCGACCCCGGCTTGAATCCGAGTCACGTCCTTCGGATGGTTGACGTAAAAGGTCGGTCCCCAGACGGAAATAATCATATCTCGTTCATGATACACGTCTGTAGAAATCCAATTCGGACATGGGATGGTTAACATACGATTGTAAAAGGGTGCCTCTTTTTCCTGCTTTCGATTACTTCGTTTATTCTTCATGACTTACTATCAAAATTGGAATTTTTTGAAAATATGTGAGACAATATAAACTACAGGGAGAGAGAAGGAAGTGTGAATGAGAGAGAAAGAGAGAAAGAAATCTCATTGGGCTACAGTTTTTTCATTATAATAATTTATAGCAATTTTTTGTTACAGTTACTAAAAAAGGCCGACCCCTCTCGCACAACTTTGCATATTCATTGCTTCCTCATCTGCATAACTTGTAATGTAGTAGATGATTGGTTAAATTACAAATACATGCTAGTGGAAAGGTATTGTTATTCTAACCAAAACATGCAAATATATGTTCGTCTATATGCCACCGTTTTGGAGGGGTGGGATTTTTTAGTAACTTTACACACAATATACAACAAAATATTATATTAAATTAGGTTTACCATAATTAATTAAAATGCAGTCACGTCTAAAAAGTTATGAACTTTTACATTGTACAAATGAGTGACTCTCTGCGGCACTCATCAGATGAGGTGAATGCGAAGTGCCCCTATCCTGTAGCCTATCAATCAAGTAATATACTCAACAAGTCAGATATGAACTAGAGTTTCCATCTATGCAAATACATGTTTATGAACAAGAGAAAATATCTTCCGAGGAAGAGATCTACAAGTTATGAAGGTCACATTCAATGATCAAATCTAATCAGTTTTGAACACAATGTACTCTTGAACAAGAAGTCTCCTCAAAGAGTTTTCAATCTTCAATCATCAAAATTAACTTTCTAAAAACGACTTCCTAAATTCAATGTTTGAAAATATCTGAGAGAATATTATCTTTATCTATATGGGTAATTGCTGTAGACCAACCCTCCCACCGGTTTACAATTTTTTGGTTATATATGGTTTACATATCATTTAAGTTTACCAGTTACTACATATTCCCACCTCTTCTAATGGCATGCACATTTATTCACAGATATTTGCATGTACCTCTAGCCATGTCCAATCATAAGCAAGAAAGAACAATGATGATGGATATACTGAACAGCAACGACCAATGACAGACGATATTTAAATACATTCTAATGAATATGCCAGCATTTACAAACCAGGGTTAGAGGTTTCACTAACTGTGCAACAAAAATGATATCCTATAATAATCTAGTCCAAATAGCCAGTTGGTGGGTGGGATGGCTTTACAGAGATTTGAGAAGGTTGATTCTTTCCAAACTATTTTTGGTTTAGAATCTATTCTGTATCTTTGAAATGTTTATACTATCATATTGGTAAATGTTTGAAAATGTCTGAGAAAGTATATTGTATAAAAGACAAAAGATTTATCTTAATCAGGATCTATCAAAATTAAACATAGGTTCGGATTATTTTTTTCATCATTTCCGGGCAACACGAATCGCCCTTCGCTATTAGCTGTTTGTCTCTCTGTCGGTGATTTGGAGACAAGGTGACCGCACTTTCATTACCCATTAACTGCTGAAAGTCAAAAGACATTGATCCTAGTCAAAGTGCTATAAATCATTCATGCCTTTTTAATTACGCAGATAAACATTCTTAGAAAATGTTTGATTATATAGTATTTAGTTGAAAAATTTGTGTGTAGTTAATTAAAAAAATCACCCCTCAGAAACGTTTGCACATACGTCAGCAGATGTTTGAATATTTTAATTAAAATAACAAACAAATAGGTCATACGTTTTGTTATTCTAATGAAAATATGCAAATATCAGAGGGGTGATATCTTTTAGTACCTGCAACAAAAAACTGCTATCAATGCTATATTACTCTCAAACAAGTCTAGCGGGTGGGAGGAATGGCTACTACTAGAATTTTGAAGGTTGTTCTTTTGAAAGTTAGTTATAATGATCATTGAGAAGACTTTTCTTTTGAACTGCAACTCCTTAAGATAATTTCTTTGATATACTTGATGTGCAACAACACTCTTTAGACTTCCAATATGGTAAAATACCAATAACTCCGTTGTCATTTATAGTAGATTTTGCATATAAACGCAAGGCGACGATACAAGTCTGCCTTCGAATGCCTTACTTGTCAGGGTACAGGCACTTTCATTACACATTAACTGCTGAAAGTGAAAAGACATCGGTCCTAGTCAAAGTGCTGTAAATGATTCATGTCTTTTTAATTTCGCAGATAAACATTCTTAGAAAATGTTTGATTATAGTTATTTAGTTGAAAACTTTGTGTGTAGTTAATTAAGAAAAATCACCCCTCAGAAAGGTTTGCACATACGTCAGCAGATGTTTGAATATTTTAATTAAAATAACAAACAAATAGGTCATACGTTTTGTTATTCTAATGAAAAAATGCAAATATCAGAGGGGTGATATCTTTTAGTACCTGCAACAAAAAACTGCTATCAATGCTATTACTCTCAAACAAGTCTCGCGAGTGGGATGTCTTTAAGCTTGAAAAGTGGAGCGTTTACTACCTGTGAAACAAAAATGATATCTAAAGTATATTTTTAGAGCATGCATCTTGGTTGGTCCAGTAGCACGTGCACTAAGTCAGTTCTCTGTCTTCGCCTACAAACTTGCTCAGGCGACCCCGGCTTAAAACCGAGTCACGTCCTTCGGACGGTTGACGTAAAAGGTCGGTCCCCAGACGGAAATATTCATATCTCCTTGATGATACACGTCTGTAGAAATCCAATTCGGACATGGGATGGTTATCATACAATAATTGTAAAAGGGTCGCCTCTTTTCCTGCTTTCGATTACTTCGTTTATTCTTCATTACTTACTATCAAAATTGGAATTGTTTGAAAGTGTGTATGAGAGAGAAAGAGAGAAAGAAATCTCATTGTGCTTCTGTTTTTTAATTATATAATTTATAGCAATTTTTTGTTACAGTTACTAAAAAGGCCGACCCCTCTCGCACAACTTTGCATATTCATTGCTTCCTCATCTGCATAACTTGTAATGTAGTAGTTGATTGGTTAAATTACAAATACATGCTAGTGGAAAGGTATTATTATTCTGACCAAAACATGCAAATATATGTTCGTCTATATGCCACCGTTTTGGAGGGGTGAGATTTTTTAGTAACTTTACACACAATATACAACAAAATATTATATTAAATTAGGTTTACCTTAATTAATTAAAATGCAGTCACGTCTAAAAAGTTATGAGCTTTTACATTGTACAAATGAGTGACTCTCTGGCACTCAGTAGATGAGGTGAATGCGAAGTGCCCCTATCCTGTAGCCTATCAAGTAATACTCAACAAGTCAGATATGAACTAGAGTTTCCATCTATGCAAATTCATGTTTATGAACAAGAGAAAATATCTTCCGAGGAAGAGAATCAACAAGTTATGAAGGTCACATTCAATGATCAAATCTAATCAGTTTTGAACAAGAAGTCTCTTCAAAGAGTTTTCAATCTTAATCATCTTCAATGTTTGAAAATATCTGAGAGAATATTATCTTTATCTATATGGGTAATTGCTGTAGACCAACCCTCCCACCAGTTTACAATTTTTTGGTTATATATGGTTTACATATCATTTAAGTTTACCAGTTACTACATTTTGCCACCTCTTCTAATGGTATGCACATTTATTCACAGATATTTGCATGTACCTCTAGCCATGTCCAATCATAAGCAAGAAAGAACAATGATGATGAATATACTGAGCAGCAACGACCAATGATAGACGATATTCAAATTCATTCTGATGAATATGCCAGCATTTACAAATTAGGGATAGAGGTTTTACTAACTGTGCAACAAAAATTATATCCTAATATTAATCAAGTAAAATTCGCTAGATGGTGGGTGGGATGGCTTTTCAGAGATTTGAGAAGGTTAATTCTTTCCAAGCTACTTTTGGTTTAGAATCTATTCTGTATCTTTGAAATGTTTATACTATCCTAATGGTAAATGTTAGAAAGTCTCTCAGAAAGTAAAATGTATCAAAGACAAAAGATTTATCTTAAACAGGATCAGGATCTATCAAAATTAAACATAGGTTCGGATTAATTTTTTCATCATTTCCGGGCAGCACGAATCGCCCTTCCCTATTAGCTGTTTGCCTGTCTGTCGGTGATCTGGAGACAAGGTGACCACACTTTCATTATTAACTGCTGAAAATTAAAAGACATTGATCCTAGTCAAAGTGCTATAAATCATGCATGCCTTTTTAATTACGCAGATAATCATTCTTAGAAAATGTTTGATTATATAGTATTTAGTTGAAAATTTTGTGTGTAGTTAATTAAAAAAATCACCCCTCAGAAACGTTTGCACATACGTCTGCAGATGTTTGAATATTTCAATTAAAATAACAAACACGTAGGTCATACGTTTTGTTATTCTAATGAAGATATGCAAATATCAGAGGGGTGATATCTTTTAGTACCTGCAACAAAAAACTGCTACCAATACTATATTACTTTCGAACAAGTCTAGCGGTTGGGAGGAATGGCTACTACTAGAATTTTGAAGGTTGATCTTTTAGAAAGTTAGTTATTATGAACATTGAGGAGACTTTGCTTTTGAACTGCAACTCCTTAAGATACTTGCTTTGATAATACTTGATGTGCAACAACACTTTTTAGACTTCCAATTTGGTAAAATACCAATAACTCCGTTGTCATTTATAGTAGATTTTGCATATAAACGCAAGGCGTTGATTCAAGTCTGCCTTCGAATGCCTTACTTGTCAGGGTAGGGGCACTTTCATTATAACTGCTGAAAGTGAAAAGACATTGTTCCTAGTCAAAGTGCTGTAAATGATTTATGTCTTTTTAATTTCGCAGATAAACATTCTTTGAAAATATTTGATTATATAGTATTTAGTTGTATATTTTGTGTATAGTTAATTAAACAATATCACCCCTCAGAAAGGTTTGCACATACGTCAGCAGATGTTTGAATATTTTAATGAAAATAACAAACAAATAGGTCATATGTTTTGTTATTCTAATGAAGATATGCAAATATCAGAGGGGTGATTTCTTTTAGTACCTGCAACAAAAAACTGCTCTCGATACTATATTACTCTCAAACAAGTCTAGCGGTTGGGAGGAATGGCAACTACTAGAATTTTGAAGGTTGTTCTTTTGAAAGTTAGTTATTATGATCATTGAGAAGACTTTACTTTTGAAACTGCAACTCCTTAAGATACTTTCTTTTGTAATACTTTCTATGATAATACTTGATGTGCAACAACACTCTTTAGACTTGATCATTGCGTCATTACTGATCAAATTTGCTTCCAATATGGTAAAATACCAATAACTTCGTTGTTATTTATAGTAGATTTTGCATATAAACGCAAGCCTTACTCGAATGCCTTACTTGTCAGGGTAGGGGCACTTCTTTACACATTAACTGCTGAAAGTGAAACGACATTGATCCTAGTCAAAGTGCTATAAATCATTCATGCCTTTTTAATTACGCAGATAAACATTCTTAGAAAATGTTTGATTATATAGTATTTAGTTGAAAACTTTGTGTGTAGTTAATTTAAAAAAATCACCCCTCAGAAACGTTTGCACATACGTCAGCAGATGTTTGAATATTTTAATTAAAATAACAAACACATAGGTCATACGTTTTGTTATTCTAATGAAGATATGCAAATATCAGAGGGGTGACATCTTTTAGTACCTGCAACAAAAAACTGCTATCAATACTATATTACTCTCAAACAAGTCTAGCAGGTGTGAGGAATGGCAACTACTAGAATTTTGAAGGTTGTTCTTTTAGAAAGTTAGTTATTATGATCATTGAGGAGACTTTGCTTTTGAACTGCAACTCCTTAAGATACTTTCTATGATAATACTTGATGTGCAACAACACTCTTTAGATTTGATCATTACATCATTACTGATCAATTTTTTTCCAATATGGTAAAATACCTATAACTCCGTTGTCATTCATAGTAGATTTTGCATATAAACACAAGTCGATGATACAAGTCTGCCTTCGAATGCCTTACTTGTCAGGGTAGGGGCACTTTCATTACACATTAACTGCTGAAAGTGAAAAGACATCGGTCCTAGTCAAAGTGCTGTAAATGATTCATGTCTTTTTAATTTCGCAGATAAGCATTCTTAGAAAATGTTTGATTATATAGTATTTAGTTGTATATTTTGTGTATAGTTAATTAAACAATATCACCCCTCAGAAAGGTTTGCACATACGTCAGCAGATGTTTGAATATTTTAATTAACATAACAAACACATAGGTCATACGTTTTGTTATTCTATTGAAGATATGCAAATATCAGAGGGGTGATATCTTTTAATACCTGCAACAAAAAACTGCTACCAATACTATATTACTCTCAATCATGTCTAGCGGTTGGGAGGAATGGCTACTACTAGAATTTTGAAGGTTGCTCTTTTGACTATGATCATTGAGGAGACTTTACTTTTGAACTGCAACTCCTTAAGATACTTTCTTTGATAATACTTGATGTGCAACAAAACTCTTTAGATTTGATCATTGCATCATTACTGATCAATTAATTTCCAATAACTCCGTTGTCATTTATGGTAGATTTTGCATATAAACGCAAGGCGATGATACAAGTCTGCCTTCAAATGCCTCCCTTCTCAGGGTAGGGGCACTTTTATTACACATTAACTGCTGGAGTGAAAGTGAAACGACATTGTTCTTAATCAAAGTGCTGTAAATGATTCATGTCTTTTTAATTTCGCAGATAAGCATTCTTAGAAAATGTTTGATTATATAGTATTTAGTTGTATATTTTGTGTATAGTTAATTAAAAAAATCACCCATTTGAAAGTTTGCATATTCATGAGAGGTTATTTGTGTAAGAATGAGACTGAAAAAGATACACCTGTCACCTCCATTTCATTCAGGAATTCGTCAAAGCACATGCGTTTCATCATTGTGTAGTTATTCATTCATTCATTGATCCGGCGTATTCAGGAGCTTCTTTCTAAATGTTCTAAAGCACGATTGAATAATACTTTCTTCTACACCCTCTACTATAGTTTAACATTCTTATGCCCAAACCAACTCATTCGCATTCTTTCTTTCATGTAGTCATAAATTAAACCTTTCTATTCATCATCTCATCTCTTCATTTACCTATCTCTCTCTCCGTTCCATCCTTCTTTCAATCTATCAATACGTCGTAGTTCTCGTATCATTAGGGACTTTTAGATTTGTGTGGACTGATACGTTAGACGTCCATTCAAGGCAGTGCATTAAAAGGACGTCGATCGTAGCAATCCACGCTGTCGTTGTGCAAATCTAAAAGTCCCTATTGTATCTGTTTCTTCTCTTTTCATCGTGATTAGTGTGCAGGGGTGGGGCACAAATAGCGTCTCATATGCCTTAGCTCCTTAGCCCCCCCCCCCCTCCAAATGTCTTGGAACCAAGAGCCACCTAGAAATGTGGTAATTTTCTTTGATGTTCTTTTTCTTATTGTTTTTCTTGTTTCGAATCTGGAATGTGCCCCTTCCAAATTTGATTGAATCCTAGATCCACCCCTGTTCCTCATTATTAAATGCTTAAAAAGTCCAGCGGTGGAACTGCTTGATGTGACACATTAAGTTATGGATTCAAATCTCAGCTGACTGCTTCAGTGGCATGCACAAAATAATGCTGCATAAATTTTATTCTCAAGATAACTTCCAATTCAATACATACATATTAGTTTTGAATACTCCTGAAGTACATTTAATAAAACACAGTAGCATTTCAAGACAATTTCTGTTCATGCATTGTTTTTTATTACAAACATAATTATAAGAATCTAATTTCTTTGTATCTCAATCAGCAATGGATCACGATATATTAATAAATCAACAATTTCCTACATCTCAGTGATAGATCAATGTATTTAGGCCTACCTGCTGCTAATAAAAGAACTTGATTGTCAATAGATGGAACAGAGAGCCGAGAGCCAATAATATAAGGTGTTAATTTCGTATTTTAAATCTTCTGAATCTCAATATACGATATGAAAACTAAAAGATGTGGTGAAAGAGTAGAATAATACAGAATGACAAATTTCAAAGAAAAGGTGGATTTTTCTGCAGAGGGGAAAACACTTTTTTTGACAGCCAACAACAGAACGAATTCGAGGTTGACAAAATGATATCATGTTTAATATATTATACAATGCGTACAAGAAAAGAAAAAAAACCGAGAATAATTGATGTTTTATCATAACTTAATCACAATCATAATTAATAAATGACTCATATTTGTAAAGCTTAGATCCTCTTCTTTCATTGGATGCAACTCATTTGATGCATATTTCACTCATGAGTGATTAAAATCAATCTGAAGACCGTTTTGTTCCCCCTTTTTTGTTCTCCTATAGAATCCTTGATTCGCCCCTGGATTTGAACAAGGCTCATCAGTAATGGCCTTAAAACATCAGACGCGAATCCAACATTGGCTGGATTCGGTGTACTAGTCCCCTCCCCTCTCTTTTGAGACCCTAATACGTCAATAAAACTTGCAATCGGTATACGGAATTACCTCGCCCTGTCGTAAGGAGAATGTCCTCCCTCTGTTTATAAACTTATGAATACGCCACTGGATTCTGTTCAAGAGTAATTCAGAAATATGGCCCACTTGGGACATCAAAACTTGAAAACAATTCCCCATTAATGGCCATGAAAGCATAGCTAGAATTTTTCTCACGCATGTTTGTTTTCTGTTGTTGCTGCTTTTTATTTACAGCTGTATACTTCAGTAAAGCATAAACAGAATTATCATATTCCACAGACCTTAACAGCAAAAACGAGCTGTATAGCTGCCTGTATGAATTAGACTAAGATGTTCAGCGAATAGTGATCATCTCTCAACTAGGTTCTGCTTTTGTTACTTATTTCTATGTGACTACCTAAACATTCTGCATCTAGAAACTCGCGAAGTGGCATCGGCAGATTAATTCCTGGTATACTTTCGCATGGTTCATCAAACCTCGCATCATTTTTAAAGTTTCGTTTACATGAGTCGGATCGAAATATGTCACATCTATATTCAATCTGTGTTGGATTTGTCAATCTATCCTCAGTTTTTATTTTGATGGTCATGATCAGCCTATTAGCTGTTGGATATTTCATCAAGACAAGGTAATTATTTTATTTTCATCTTTTTATTCATGCTGTCATGAAACGACAAACTTTTTAGATAAAAATCTCGCACAAATTTTTAAATTATGCTTAATGAACAGCTTTTTTAAAGGAGTATTAAAAACATTTATAATATAGGCCTATCTTTGTTTAATTTTTTTTAATTTTGTCGAATTCACTTTGGATTTTCTTGTTTTCATAATGATGTAACATTTTTGGTGTAAATCACTAAAAGAACAACTCTGGTTGCTGTTTAACTTCAGGGTTGTTTGTCACAATTGTTGCATATCAAGTCTCAAACTCATGGTCGTAACCTTCGTAGTACACAAGACACATTTATGTTGCAAATACCTCCATATAAAACCAAAGTAACCCTCGGGGACCGGTCATTTCTCTGTGCTGCCCCTAGATTATGGAATAAATTACCACTATAAATAAGGAAAACCCCATCACTAGATAATTTTAAATCAAAACTGAAAACTCACTTGTTCATAATAGTATGTATAGCACAGCATTTACAAGCTCTTGCAGCGCAATAGAATATATCCACATAGTTATTGCGCTTTACAAATGAATATTATTATTATTATTTTTATAAAGAGCGAAATATCTTGTCATCTAGTATACATTTCTCCTCCCAAATACGATTGCTCCCCTAAAGTCGTTATCATTACCAATACACACATACATCAAGTACATGTATCTATGGATTTTACATATGCTCTATCTTGAATCCATTCATATATTCGTGTTTAATTTGTCATCATTTATTTAGCTAAGTATTCGATTAATTTATCAGACATCTGTAGTGAAATGTAGTGCTTTTTGATAATGACTGGAGTGAATTAATAATCGCCAATGACCCGCCCCTGACACCCCCCCCCCCCCCAAAAAAAAAACCCATGAAAAATTAATACGGCTCTAACAATCCTGTTTTCCTAGAGGATCTCGTTTCCCCGCGGGTCCTCTCGGCGTGCCGGTCTTGGGATACCTCCCATTCTTGGACTGCCGACGACTCCATCAGAGCTTGATGAGCCTTGGCCGTCGCTATGGCAACGTTTTCTCTCTCAAGATCGGCGCGCAGACGGTCGTGGTTCTGAATAGCGCTAACGTCATCAGGGAGTGTTTGGTTGGGAAAGCGACGAGTTTTGATGGACGACCGGTATGGATGCTGAACAAGGTTAACCAAGGAAGAGGTGAAGGATTCTTTGTTATTTTTATCATCAGCCTAACACATGCTCCTTCTTATATACCATTATATTATTCTACTTCTCTCTCTCCCTCATTTTTAAACAAACATCATCGATGAATCCGATAGGACACAGCACATATAATTACCAATTTGACGTTCGCTGATGATACAGCACAATACTGTTTGGGACTAATTTTTTTCAAAATGTGTAATATGCCCATTTTTGCCTAAGCATATGCCATATCGAAAATGAAGGAAGGGCGACCACATTTTGATTCAGATATCATTGATTTTGGATATATAAGTGTTTAATGACAATTGTTCATGCCATTACAGGGGAAGTAAAACATGAAAGAGCTAGATGTATTATTATCTTTTTTCTTTTAAATGTTATTTTCTTCCTTCAAATTAAAAAAATCATGCTGATCCTTTGCAAAAAATGATGATACCTATTTATCCAAAGGCAGCTGGAAACATAATATCGATTACTGTCTAAACTAGGATATAGAGATGCATGTAATCTTTCCACTTTAATACACAGGTATAGCCAACGAGCAACCCACCAAAAAGTGGCAAGCCCATCGCAAGGCGTGGTCAAAGGTCACGCGAAGTTTAACCTCCTATGACCTTGACATGGAGGGCAAGATATCACATGACATTGACCGCATCCTCTCTGTCTTAGAGTCTAGTCAAGGACATCCAATCGATGTCTCCAAGACAGTACATATGGCTCTATGCAACATCATCTGTTCTTTATGCTTCGGGAAGAGCTTCTCGTACGATGACCTCGACTTTCAGCACCTACTCAAAATGGCGGACAAGTTCTTCCGCTACCTTTCAAGTGCCAGTGCTGTGAATTTCTTCCCGATTCTTTGGTACTTGCCGCTGAAAGCAAACAAGGCTGTAGCAGAAGGATACGAGGGTATCTTTGGTTTTGTGAAGAATCTCGTGGAAGAGAAGCAAGATGGAGTAGGGAGGATGCAGGACCGTGGGTTTATTGATGTGTGCTTAGATGAGACCAAATCAAAGAAGAACTGTGATGTTGTAAAGATGAAATCAAAGAAGACTTCTGCAGATATGCCAGGCAGAAATATTGATCGAAATGCCGAGACTACAAATGACAACAAAAATGACTCCATATCTTCTGCAGATTCCCATTGTCATCAACCATGTGGCAACGGCACGGCATGCAAAGAAATGGACAACGACGACGAGAATGATGTCCTCGAGACACTTGACGAGTACAGTCGACGAGTCATCTGCGAAGATGTGACATACGTAGCGACCGATATGTTTATAGGAGGAGCCGAAACAACACATGCAGGCGTGATGTGGTCTATTGCCTTCATGGTGCTCTACCCAGACATTCAGATTAGGGTGCAAAAGGAACTTGATGATATGGTTGGTGACCAACATCTGCCGGTTTGGAGCGATCGACATCATCTTCCATACACGCAGGTAAGTTCTGTACTACCATGGGCACCATTGCATAAAAGTGTCCACAAGCACAGTCACTGGGATTAATGTCATGTTGATTTTTTCTTAAATTCTGCAGTAAATGAATTTAAGACTCAAGATTCATAATAATTTTATGTTTTTGTCAAACCTATCGTATTCAATTTTGTTTCACGGGCTTTAATTTCTGATATTACAAGAAAGGAAGTGACGCTGAGATCATACCAAAGTTGTCAAAGTAATTGAATTTATTAAAGAACTAATATTATAAGGATAAATGATGAATATCATAAAGTTTCTACTTATATCAAATCTCAGAAGGTTTTTTTTAAAAGAACAGCTTGTTAGCGCTGCCGATTCGGCCTCAAAATGCTTTTGAAGATCCCTAGGTCACGATGGGTATAGCCTACAGGTAGTACATTGTACTAATTTCAGATCTACTCAAGACAATCCTCTGCAATAAAGTTGCCTATATTAAGGAAATATTCTTGCAATTCCTACAATTCCTACAGCCACTCTAAAATCATTGCATATACACAAGGATCTTTTCTTATTTCTTCTATGATAAAGGCTTGTCTGCAGGAGATCCTTCGCCTCGGCAACGTCATCCCCATTGCGATTCCTCATGTGACCACCCGTGACGTCACAATGTCTAATGGATGTCATCTCCCCCAAGGGACCACTGTCTTGTCCAACCTCTACGCTTGTCACATGGACCCTAGTGCCTGGGAAAGCCCCAGGGAGTTCCGGACGGAGAGGTTCCTAGATTCGGAGGGCAATCCAAAGCGATTTGATCACTTCATGCCCTTTTCAATAGGTAAAGATGCCGCAGTTGATGTGTTGGTCCCAAGCACAATTTACCCCATCCCAGTGGTGCGTTCAAATATTTCTAAATACCTACTAGCCATATGTCCATGTGTAGAGATGCAAATTATTTTTGTCTCTGGTTCCTGGGGGGGGGGGGGGGGAGGTGATACATGTACATACTCCATTCTATGCCCATGGGTATCTGCCGATCCCACTTTAGGATAACACGATCCATAAGCTCACAGTAATCACCCTCATTATGAGCGTTATCACATTAATCCCCATATTTATCATTAAAAAGTAGACATGAAAAACAATGAATATAATTTGCCATACTATGTCACCCGTGAAACGCAAACCGAACTCGAATAAAATTAGTTATTTTCTTAATTTTTTTCCCATTGGAAAAAATATAGAGCAATCAATGATTCCTTTGCAATTGTTTTGGCCTAAATATATATATTTTTTCAGGTCGTCGCATGTGTCTTGGAGAGCAGTTGGCCCGCATGGAGCTCTTTCTCGCATTCACTCATATCTTCATCAAGTACGACGTCAGCTTCGCGCCAAACGAACGCCAACCATGCCTCGAAGGCCGCCCCGGAATAACGCACAGCCCCTATCGCTTCAAAATATGTGCAATACCAAGAAAAGCTACGAAAATGGAACGGTAAAGACAGCCAGACTTAATCTTATTAGAAGGAAAAAAATCAATATCCCATTGAAGTATTTGAATGCTACATTATTCATTTTGTCTGAGAGTTCTTGACTTTGTCTTTTTGACTTTGTCTTTTTGGCTTAAAACAATCACTGTTATGCGCTTTGAAAATTAATGATGTCATTTACAATATTTTGGTGAGCATTGGTTGTACTTGAAAAAAGGACTTAAATGATTTTGTCCTAAACATCCTGCAGTTTACAGTAGCTTCATAATCTAGATTTCTTGTTTACAAATGCCTATATATTTTATTTCATCGTACAATGACCACATTACAAATGGCTAAAAAGTATTGTTCCAAAAATACAAATTTTTATCTTCATTGATCAAATTCACCAGTCTAGATAACATTTTATAAATATAAAAATGACATAACGCGATGAGTACACCATTTTGTCGTAAAATAAAAAGAATATGAATATACAACCAGAACATTATGACGGCTAATGCAAACTGGGAAATACAATTCAACCTTTAGCAATTTTCAATTTAATTAATTTCAATTCAATTTTTTTCATTTACAACAATTAAGAAATAAATATTGAAATGATTGTACAATTGTGGACCCCTCAAATTATACTAAGGAATAATGAGTAATTAAATTAGCAAATTCGTAACTACAAAAAGGAACTACAAATAGGGGGAAAAGGGGGATGCCTACAGAAACGAGAACGGAATCGAATTGAGTTGAACTGCAAATCGATTGTTTCAAGCCAAAATGCAGATCAGTACTTCGGTAACACTTTCGAGTGTCAGTCTGTTTCTAAACCTCTTTCTTAATCCATGACAAGTACATAGTTCCATATCATTTTATGAAATCAAAAACATTTTGTTCATTGTTTTTCAGAATATTTTCTGATAACAAGTAAAATAAGTAAAATACATGATTCATGAAATGAAATGATGTACTCCAGTTTTTCTCCAGAATTCTGAAGAAAAAACACACGATTGCATGGTACGCCAACAAGAAGACAAAGGAGTCTTTTTGGTTATAATAATAATAATAATAATAATAATAACAATAATGGTGGCTTCTTATATAGCGCAAATGTGCGTCACGTTGTGACGCTCCTGGCGCTGCCCCGATTATTACCCTGGCTTTAGCAAGGCAGCCACTGCGGCGCTCTAGCATTTCAAGGAATTAATTCCTGCCAGGTACCCATTTACATCACCTGGGTTGAGTGTGGCAAATGTAGATCAATTTCTTGCCAAAGGACATTAGTTATCTTGAAAGTAATACAATAAAATTATGCAAAATACACATACATCTTTTTTTTAAAGTAGAAAATAAAATAAAATACAGAATATATCTTCAATACAGGCATAATCTTCAGCCTCATATTAAAAATGATTCACAACTCGTGTACAAAGTTTGAGCTGTCTATTAAAGTTAAATCCGAAATCTACAATTTACAGTCTCTCCAAAACCTTACTCGAAAATATAAACGGCCGATATTTCTGATATAATTCAATCTTAATCTGCTTTATATATATATTTTTAAGTTTTAAAAAAGGTTTTATCCTTAAAAAATGTTAAAAGAGTTTTTCCTCGAAAATATAACAGCAAATATTTCAGATAAAATTCAATGTTAATCTGCTTTGTTATATATTTTTAAGTTTAAAAAAGGTTTTATCCTTACAAAAGGTTGAAAGAGCTTGCCCCTTTTTACGGTAGGGGAGGAATGGGGGTAGGTGGCACATATTCGGCTATGGGAACAAAATCAACATCGTAATTGAACGCTGTGGGGCCGATGAATTCTAGGGCCTGTGGTGATCGTAGAGCTGTAGGGCTGGGCAGGGCGATGACGGCTACACGGAGACCGTAACGAAACTCTTCTGTTTGGACAGCATGACCCTTGTCAGCGTCGGTAATGGTGATGATGTCAGGTGTCATGGCAACGACCTGTACAGAATGTATGTTTCAACTCATTTACTTGCGGAACATTTTGATAAACAGGAATATTTTATTAATAGATGAATGACAACTACAAATGATACCGTGGAACTGTACAGTGCATCAAAATTGTTTTCATAATTGTATTTTTCAATAGTAAAACATTGAGAAAAGGAGAAACTTCATCAATATTTGACATGTGAATGACATCAGTATTACTGCACATAGTGCTACATCTTAATTCAATAAAGAATGTGAACAATTTCTTTCCTTTTCATACCCAAACGATTTATTGCATTATCCAATCGTATTAATCATTTTATTACTAATCTTGTCTTGTGTTTGCCAAATAAATATTACATTTGAAAGGAACCTTACTGTTTTGTCATTCATTAGGTTGCATGTTATTTTCGAAGGTTTGTAATTGAACGAAGGCTCGTTCTTATGAACGTTCGAAATTTAGATTAAATAAGTTGTTGGTTTCAGAATAACAAACCTTTGGAATAATTGCCCCTATATCATTCTAGAATTATGACTCTTCGGAAAGAAAGAAAACCTTTGAAAAATGAGAGCAATTTTGAATGCCGAATTTTAACATTTCCTTCACAAACGAAATAATACACACCTTTTCTTGGAGCACGCCGTCAACGATTTTCCGTTCCTTAGCAACAAAATTCTCGTTATTGAAACAAACGAGAAAGGAAACTCCCGAGTACTCTCCTGATCCTTCTACCAGCACATTTCCCTTATCAAAACCCCCTGTAGTCTCGCGATTTACGTTGGTTATCTGCAAGTGATAGCAAAGATAATTTAGTACATCTTTGGTGGAATATCAATCAATAACACCATTTATTAACCAACTGCCGCCAAAGACCAATCCGCCTGATGAAGCGTCCCAGAGTAGACGTGAAACGTCGCAATTTTACACATAGTAAGTCTTATTGACTTGTTTTCAACATTTGACGTTACTATTTATTATCATTATTTCGGCATCACTTGTGGAGTATGAATTTTTATGAACACCACATTTCTTTCAAGAGTAATTTAACTGTAGTATAGAATTCATTAGATCATTAACCAGTTGAAATGGGGACGTGATTCCACAAATTTTGCTTGAGTATTGAAATTCTTCTGATAAAAGCAACAACTTTGTCTTCAAATATTATTAGCTTTATTGACTAGAATAAACATGATGGGTAAAGTATCAAAAGCAACAAAAGGAAAGGAACGAACCCTGTAAAAAAAAAAAAAAAAAGGGTTTACATTTTTACTAGGGGGCTATAAATTATAAGACAAATGGAAAAAGAAGGCAAATGAAAGATGAAAACGAAAAACAGATAAATTCATTTTCATTCGGAGGGCAGTGGGTGGGGCCGGCATCTGCCACTGCAAGACAACTAAATTATTCATTCCCCTTTTTGATTAGATTTTTGTTTGTGTTTCGTAAGTTAAAGATAAACTTTAGTACTGGTAATGCGATTGCATTGTGAAAGAAAAGGTGTGGAAAGGATCAGAAACAGTTGATCATGTAGCATGTAAGTATTGGTGTGCACTGCAAGGTTCTGGAGTCATCAGAATCATAATAAATTTGACCGAGTCTTGGTAAAGTAACAAGCACTCACATAGAAAGCTATATATGGGACAACACACATGGTGTCGGGGCTAGTACTACCTTGATTTCATTGTCTTTCTATGCTCATTACTTAGCCAGTATACATTTTCTTCCAAAATTGTTGGGCACATGTCATTTATTTGTAATCTTGAACATTCAGTGTAAGTTTCGTTTGATTCTGTGAGAATTTTTTTTTTTTTTTTTACCAGTACTGGAGTTTATCTTTAAGGTTGAAAGGTGGACTGGTTGAATTAGGGCCTTTGTTGATTACTTTTAGATGTAAGCTTTAATATATCACATTCTCAATAAACATGAATCGGGACAAGTCAATTTTTCATTACTAAATTTTTAAAAACAAAATTTGGTAAGGGTGTGAGGAATTTTAATAGTTGATAACTGTATGTGACATAACTGACAGAAAACCACCCGTTCTCACCTTGCCCCTGATGAGTAGCACCCCGTTGCCAGCCCGGGCGATGGCCTGGATCGGGTCAGAGCTAGAGCTTTGGGACGACATCACTACATGACCCAGATGCCAGGCACGGCTGTAGGAGTATGGTACAGTTGTGGCTAAAATATCCTCTGCGCTCAGTGGTGCAAAGGCCACTCCTCCCAAACATCTTTGTGAATATTGATAACAGAAAGCAAATCAGTGCAATGCGGATTAATTTTTTTCGCCCGGTTATCGTCACAATTGACAAGAAATTGGAACTAAACATCGACAACTGAATTGAGAAAGTGTTACAACTTTAATCTTTAAACAATTGTATTTTAGGCACTTCTTGACTAGATGTCAAGTTTGGGTAGGCTGAAAATGGAGCTACCTTGTTTAAAGAAACTAGATAAAAGTACAGATAAACCCGGGGAATAAATAGGCCTACACATCATCACAGACTTCTTTTTCCTTTTAAAGACCTATTAACTTTGTGTTGATTGCAGCTCCCATTCAAAATTCTACTCAATTTAAAGAACTAGGCTATATGGTTTCAATAGTACCAGACTACCAGTGATTTAAAGATGGGCCTTCCAGCAGATCAAAAGCCCACACCACTTAAAGCCCACGAGATCGACATTGTCGATGGCAAACAGATGGCAAACAAAAAGTGGATTAACGTTTAGCCTTACCCCATTTGACCTCCGACGACATTACGAAAACAGTTTTCAACCTGAACTGAGTTTGCTGCCTCAGTTATCATGGACTGTTGACTACCGTCACTAACCAAGACTGCAGGATACAAGGGTTTCTTGTGAATCGAGGGAAGGAACATCTAACAAAACAAACAAACAAAAATAAAAAAATAAAAAAATAACAATACACACAGAGCGTTGCTGGATTATTTTAAAAGTGGGAAGGGGAGGGTGGCTGTCAGACTGGTTTGTTAGCTGGAAGTTAGTTGAAAATCTTTTCAACGCAACCCCCCCCCCCCCCCACCGCCAAAGGGTCATTCTTTAGATTTTCGTATTTAAAGACAAAAAGAAGAAAAAGAATCAGATTTTTTAATTGGCCGACAGAGGGTGAAAATAATTGTTAAGGGAAAAAAAGAGGTGATTTGATTTTTGTAATTTGCCGACAAAGCCTCTAACAGGAGCTTTGGTGAAAAATGTTGATATCCTCATCCTATCAATATAAGATCTGTAACTCAAGTCAATGAAAGGAAAACAAATACCTCATGATCACAAAGACTTTCAAGGAATAAAAGCCTGGGTAAGTTCAATACTCAATTGTATCGCCTTTATAATAACATTCCCATTATGTCATTATAATGTTCTTGTATTCCAATGGGTAATGGACAAGGATGCTGAAAATATACAAATCAACAATAAAAGAGAAAACTGGATTAGTCTATCCGGAGCCATATTACATGATAGCTCTGTTTTTTCTAAGGTATCAGGTATTAAACCATAATTGCTAAACAATAATCCTTGCTTGTTAATTGAACGATCAAAAAATCAAAACAAAGAACAAGGACAAGGATAATGATCATTTACAAGACATCAATTATTCAATCATGCTTACTTCCACAGTAGACACCTTGGTGCCGTTTGTCCGGTTGGTGCCATTTGTCCCGTTGGTGCCATTGGTCACCTCGGTGCCATTGGTCCCCTCGGTGCTATTGGTCCCCGTGCCTTGGCATCCGCGGTCCTGACCGCGTCTTCTCGTAAGATCTGAGCGACGTTTACCACATAGTCTACTGTACCGCTGACTTGACTTAGAGACGCACCCACTGCATTAGCAGACTGTCATTTAAAAAGGGATTTAAAGGAATAAAGATTATTACTTGCGTTATGTAATAACGTTGCCAATTTGATGTCTATTGGCAGAAACTGAAATTTCGGCTGTAGGAACATGCTCCCCCGCCCCCACCCCCCCCCCACATTGTTCCACAGCCAATATACTATACTAACCAAATTCATGAATGCAACCCGGACCAAACATTACACTTAGCCTTAACCCTAAACCTAACCTTACTAAATTGTAATATTAACCCTAACCTATATCTGTTAAAAAATAAAGCCTGAAGCAATAGACCAGTTCACGGTTAGCACATGGCTGCAATGACCTCGAATATCCACAGATCTTCAAAATATGAAGAGGTCCCAATTTGTACATTTTGAAATAATCATTCCTACAGCGATGGAGATGCTACATACTTAGCCTTTGTTTCCCCTTTTCAAAGAATACTTCCACCTGTGTATCATGGAGTGCTCTGCTTGTGCATGAATGAATAATGAATAATGATGAGAACGTACCCAGTATTCCGTCTCCGTGTATTTCACAATTTGTTCTGCAATGACCTTTATCTGCTCATGCTCAGACTGCAACCGTGAACTGGCTAATTGAGTAAGAATGCCCCGCACATCGCGAAAAGGCAAACCATGAGGGACTTTTAGATTTGCGTGGACTGATACGTGTGACGTCCATTCAAAGCAGTGCATTAAAAGGACGTCGATCGTAGCAATCCACATTGTCTTCGTGCGAATCTAAAAGTCCCTATTATCTGCTAATGCTCACACTATACGGAAGTACCTTAATGGGTACTTGATGAAGATGAACTTGTTCAAAGCGATGGTAAACAGCATCCAAGCAGACAAATTATAGCTTAGCAGATTCAGGAATGTCAGGAAAACTTCCTCGCTTGTGTTTAAAAATCTTTCGGACAATCTGTATATAAATTCCAAAAGTGTGATAGACAATGGCTAATACGATATGAATGGATGCGAGACAGTGGTATGAAGGGGTGACCAAAGTTCGCGCAGATTTTGACAATATCATAAAATGTGATATTCGATCTTTGATTTCTCATATTCTACACAAATTGTATTTATTTTAGTTATTACCGAATGGACGGCAAATCTTTTTACTACAAATTCAGTCCAACTAAAGAAATTTATCGTTAACGGATTCCGGAGACATCGCGATCTTAAAATTCGATTTCGAATCGGCGTGCGCGCTGCACCTAAAAAGTCATAAAAACAACGAGACCTAACTTTACACACGGGGGTTTACAGCTGATTTATCAAAAAATGCGATCCATCAAAATCAGGTATTATCGTAATTTGCAAGGTAAGATATCTTAAAATCAGTTGGTACCACTTTTTACTTACAACTTTGAGAAATCTGCTCTCAAAATAAGATTTTCAGACCCTTGTCGGTAAGTTAATAATTTTTCGGAACGGACGCAAATGACGGCAAAATTTGCCGATCATTTTGTCAATATCTTAATAATTCTCCCCCCCCCCCCCTCAACTCCAAAGAAACGTCTTATGTTTCTCTTTCCATTGGTGATTTCAGATTTTCGAAATCTTACCAATTTTGAGATAGCAAACTTAGGTCACGTGCGAACTTTGGTCACACCGCCATACAGTATTTGTCCAATCTGCGTGGACTCGAGACTTGTTCATGTGCTAGAACGGCGATGATGAAACTGTTCAAAGTCACTTCGATCACGAAATAAAGTGACTTACTAATAAGGAGTAAGATATCAACGGTATTCAGAACTGGAGGATCAGCTTCTGTTCCATTAGGCAGGTAGGAAACAGTTTCGGCCATTCTGAAGCTTCGTCTCGGTTAAACTTGAATACTCCGCGGTCAGGACATCGGTATAGAAGAATGGTCGCCGCCAAAAATTCAGTGTGCGAGAAGGTGATCGGTCCCTTCGAATTAATTGTAAAGACCTTGGGGGTCTTTCACAACGATTATAAGTCAAACTTAACTCTAAGTTGGACTTCAATATTATGGAGAGCCATTTGTAGCCTTAAAAAAATATATTCCAAAGCAAAATTTCAAGTATTTTAGACTTTTCATAAATTCCACATCAAGAACATGAAATTTCCTTGATGATAAAACATATGAATGATTTGATACAACATTTTATGCATTCTAAAATAACTTTTTTCAAAATATTTCAAAGATGCTAACGGCTTTCCATAATTGTTAGGTCCAACTTACGATCTCTGTGAAACACCCCCAGGAGTGTCAGATAATAAGGCCCTAGAAAATGAGGGCGGGTAGCTAAACAAATATACAGGACCAGGCGCGTACACAGGGGGGGGGGGTGTTTTGGGGGTTAAACCCCCCCCTTTGGTATTTGTATGTGTGTAACCCCCCCCCCCATCACCCCCCTAAACCCCCCCCCCTTTGGTTTTTTTTTTAATTATTAAAAAAAGAAGAAAACAAAAAATTATTCCCATGGCTGACCTAAAAAGGTTACCTTACCCCCCCCCCCCCCCCCCCCAGTGGAGCGAAATGTCAAATTTTCAAATTTCAAGACAAAAAAAAAAGAAAAAGTTATTCCCATGGCTGACCTAAAAAGGTGACCTTACCCCCCCCCCCCCCCCTCAGTGGAGCGAAATGTCAAATTTTCAAATTTCGAGACACACACACAAAAAAAGTGTCCTCTTACCCCACCCCCCCCCCCCCCGCTTATTCAGCGGCTGGCTGAGTCGTTGCGAAATTTTCGGTTCGATTTATAAATGTTAACCCCCCCCCCTTGGAAAAATCCTGCGTACGCGCCTGTACAGGAAAGTGTCCATCCAGGAAAAGTCTATTAACGATGACTGTTGAACATGAAGTCCATGTTCTGCCTAAGTTTTCCCCATGCGTGAAATTCTGTGATCCCATGAAGTAATCGTTGGTAGAACGTGTTCAATTCCAAAGGGAGTCAGATGAAGAAAAAAAATCACTGGCGTAGAAATATAGATATCTCATCGAGATTATCATCTGCGTATAACAGTTTGAGTTGAAACAAGTGATAGCCGTCTGTAGATAAGTTAATGTGAGATGCATTGTTAATGAAGATTGAAAAGCGTGTTCATTGATCACACAACATAACTCAATTTTTTGTTAGCTACGAGGAAGCAAGGTTGCACAGGCAATAAAATACAAGATAAATTGTATTCCCTTTTCGTTATTTATTGAGGTACTGTATAATCTGTACACTTGCAAGTGAAGTCAGGCAATATAAATGACTCGGAATGAGAATGACATAAATAAGAAATGAGAATATTGCAAGGAGTTAAATTCGTCATGTACTAATAAGATGGACATGAATAAAATGCAGTGAATAAATTAAGCTTACGACAGAGTAGCAATGACGTCGAAAGTCCAATAAAGATGATAACGGGTGATGAACGAGGAAAGGGGCTCATGCGATGATAAAGCGGAGACTTGATGGCGTGACTGAAAAGCCGTGAAGAACGCGATATCGACGCTCGAGATGATGGTGAGCCCGGCCCCCCCCCCCCCCACTCAAGGTTCGAAATGACCGCATGTGTGTTGCCAAAATGTCCGGTAAAGGGGTACTTTTCGTGCGACAAAGTCCGGCCCGAGAATTGTAAAAAAAAGGGGTGTATTTGACTTTTCACCCGGAGATTTCTTTAAAAAGGGGGTGTTTTTTTCTTTTTCTCTCTCATCTCTGTGCACTCCTAAGAAATTATTCCGAATTAAGGGGGGTACATTGACCATTTTTCATGATTTAGGGGGGTCTCCAAGGCAGGAAAAGCCCGCGAAAAGCCCGCGAAAGGGGGGTTCGGAAATGTTGGCAGTCCTCAGATAGGGGGTGCTTTCAAAAACAGGGAACGAGCATATGCGTACCCTAAATAACACTGAGTGGGGGGGGGGGCGGGATGGTGAGGCTCTCGGACGAGAAGAGAAGTGAAGAAATGTGGCGCTCGAGACGAAGCAGTGAGTCGCTCGATATCTGAGACCAAAGAATAAATGATGACATCAGAGTCGGTGCCGATGCGAAGCAGTGAGTCGCTCGATGAGTCGAACGTTGATGTGAAGTTCATCAGAGCTGCGGTGAGTTGAACTCGTTGGTGTATGTTCAGGCGAGCTGCGGTGAGTCGAACTCGTTGGTGAATGTTCAGGCGAGCTGCGGTGAGTCGAACTCGTTGGTAAATGTTCAGGCGAGCTACGGTAAGTCGAACTCGTTGGTGAATGTTCAGGCGAGCTGCGGTACGTCGAACTCGTTGGTGAATAGAGAAATCGAGAAAGAGGAAAACGATGTAGAAAAATAGGCCAGATGTGGTGATTCCGCCCAAAGATTGCAAAATACCAGCTACAGAACAATGACCAATGTTCGCATATGGAAAACCCTCAAAGGGTAAAAGACCAATTACACACAGGGAGAGAATCCCGCCTGCAACGAGAAACCCCATCACTCGACGCTTTGTCACCATACTGTAGTACCTCAAAGGATACTTGATGAAGAGGAATTTGTTCAAAGCAACTGCACATAATATCCAGGCAGACAGTTGAAAACAAAAGATACACGTGGCCAAAAGCGTCATGCAGGCATCATCATCGATATGAAAATACTGGCCCAAAATGAACGCAGAACTGAAGACGTTGTATACGAGTGACAACACGATATCTTGATAAGCGAGAAATTTGTAGAGATATTTGTCGATCTGAATGAAATCGATGTCGCGATCACTTGCAAGGACTGCGACGATGAAAATATTAAGAGCTACTTCGATCACGAAAAAAGACTGCAAGCTGAACAGTCGAGCTACATCGACGTGGTTGATGGTTGAACTTACATCCTGTCCAGCAGAATAATTCGAACTGTTGGTCATTGCATCCATGTTATTGTCTAACTTGATATGACTGCTTGAAGATATATGGAACAAATCCGCAAGGCTCTCCAACTCGTCTAAAGGCCCTAATGACTTAGATTACGTTTTTGTACATATACAGTTGTGCATTATTTATATAGTTCTTATTTGGATAACGTGCTGACAAATGTTACCTTTAAAACCGTATACACAAAGTAGTCTGCTTCTTGCAAGCAAATGGAAAATCCTTAGGTTTAGATGAAGATATCTGTTAACTTTAGCCGAGGAAACATGCCGTCAAAGCTGATAAAATCTTTAGGTTCAGATGAAGATATTGATAAACATTGGGCAAAAGAATTATCTATCGACAATATCTAATCGATAGGATTAAAAGACTGTAAAAATAATGTGCAAATGTGACGAAGAAACATACTATTCAAACTGTTGAAATGGATAGGTTTCAGTGAAGATATAATATCAGACGAAGAAACATACGAACGAAAATTATTAAACCGTCAGGTTCAAATGATGATCGATGAATGTCACGTAGACTAACGAATGTTCCGTACGATTGATTAAATTCCTTACGGTTAGATATACAGTTCTATTCTTTCTTCAATCCTCCCTCGCAAGTGGGATGCGACGGAGATCAAGGTTTTCTCATTACCAGATTTTTCCCCAAAATAATTATTTTCGTGATGTGGACTCATCACGTTGATGTAGTTGCCATGACGCCAACCGAAATAAAATTAAAAGCTTTGCTGATGATGGATGAAAATTTGAAGCGTTGGTCAATCCTCTTGTCAAACTTGGAGGTTTAATATGAGAAGAGATGAGTTTGACGAGGGTGATGTTCATGCATATTTGATAGTCACCAACATGTTTTTCCACTGCAATTTCCTGTTTAAACTAATCACTCCAATAGGCTCATCACCAAGTTGACAACCTAATGAATACATCTAGAGTATCATGATGCAGATTGTTTGCCAGAATTGAACTAAAATTTATTTTTCTGCTTAATGAGCGATCAGACATAATCATGTCATACTCATTGGCCCGAATTCACAAAGGAGGTTTGTCGACAAACCTTGGTTTTCGTACGTCATATGACGCGTTTTACGCGTTTTTTACAAACCTGGTTTGTAAAGAACAAAAGGAGGTTTGGCGAAACAAAAGGAGGTTTGAGCTCAAACCTTGGTCTGAGCTCAAACCTTGCTTTGTGAATTCGGGCCAATGAGTTACATGTTTGTTCAAGTAAGTGACGTACATGTCACGAATCAGCAAATATCGCGTTCGTGTTAAAGGAGAATGAAACCCAACAGACATTAGCTGATATTCTTATTCAAAATTGTTCAAAAAGTTTTGTTTATTAAAGATAATGATGTCAGCGAAGTACACTTTGTGATGTACCCACTAAGCCTTATATTTTGGCACTCTCCTGTGAAATGCAGCTATAACAAAGGTTCCCTTATAATGGACCATTTCGGTAATAATTTAAAATGAATTGATATTTCCTATCAACATATTGTGATTCAGCTGTTTTAAACAGCAAGCACTATCTAACATTTTGCGTGCATAATTTGGTGCTTGGTCAGGCAAAGCTTCGCCAATTATTCAAATGAGGGACAAAGGCCGTACATAGAACTTCTGATGGCTGCTTTTTGCATCGATGGCTCTGGTTGTACAACAATGCAACACCATATCCATCACAGAGGGTTTCTGAATGTTATAATCTAGTAAATGTAGCCGTACTCTTCATTTACTGCGCCGTGTTTGTTGAACGCATATTTTTCTCTTATAAAGATTTGACATGTTATTTTCTTTTGTCGAGATTTGACATGTTATAGGCTGGGTTTCATATTTTTGAAAGGTACACTTTTTTTCTTATAAAAAAATATATGTTTGTAAAATATATTATTCTCCCGCTGACACTATACCTATCGATGCTTAGCGGAAATAGGTTCATCAATTTGGAAGACGGTGAATCGTGGATTGTCATAATCTCAATTGATGGGAAGTTACTAGACATTATTGTGATTGAGGCAAAATTTAGCAAGGACCTCGAGTAAAAAACCTACAGCCGTCAGTTTTTTTGTTGTCCTTTTTGTTAAATCATTTTTTTATTTTAAATTATATGCATCATAATTATTGTATGCAAAAAATACATGCGTTTCTATAGGTATCACAGATTATTTGTTTACATGTTATTATCATTTTGTAACAGAAATAACACAACTGACAAACAATCCAACGTGTTATTCAAATATAGAGGTGTCGTGGCCTAGTGGATACGACACTGGACTGCGGATCACATGGTTTGCGGTTCGGGTCCCACCACTCATGTCACACTCGAGTGACTCGACCCAGGTGATGTAAATGATTACCTGGCAGGGATTGATTCCTTGAAATGTTAGAGCGCCTGCTAAAGCCGGGGTTAAAGGTTGGGGAACGTCACTGTAGATGATTTAAGAGGACTAAAATAGATTGCTGTTAATTCAAGTTGATTTTCACTGAAGCAAAAATCCCGCTTGTCTACGCATTATATTTGCGAGGGAACTTGTGCATCTATCATGTTCTACATCTATATCATGCATTTGCCCATACTATTAATAATTGGTGTATATGAAATATATAAATGTAATGGGTTCTTGCACAGTGCTTATGTCTGTCAGACAGTACACTCCTTGTGCTCCACGGTTATTAGCCCGGCTTTAGAAAGCGCTCTAGCATTTCAAGGAATCAATTCCTGCCAGGTAATCATTTACCTCACCTGGGTCGAGTGTGGTAAAAGTGGTAGGACTCGAACCGCGAACCTTGTGATCCGCAGTCCAGTGCCGTATCCGCTAGACCACGACACCTCTATATTTGAATAACACGTTGGATTGTTTGTCAGTTTTTGTTTTTTTCTGTTATGATACAAAATGATAAAAATATGTAAACAAACAATTTGTGATGCCTATTGAAACGCATGTAATTTGTGCATACAATATTATTATGATGCATATGATTTAAAAAAATGATTTAACAAAAAAATAAAAATAAAAAACCTGACGCCTGTAGGTATTACGCAATACTCGAGGTCCGTGCAAAATTTTGCCTCGATCACAATAATATGTAATTACTTCCTATCAATTGAGATTATGACAAACTACGATTCTCCGTCTTTCAAATTGACGAGCCAATTTCCGCTAAGCATCGATAGGTATAGTGTCAGCGGGAGAATAATATACTTAACAAACATGTTTTTTTTTTATAAGAAAAAAGGTGTACCTTTCAAAAACATAAAAACCCAGCATATAACATGTCAAATCTCAACGAAAGAAAATTACATGTCAAATCTCTATAAGAGAAAGATATGCGTCTAACAATCACGACGCAGTAAATGTTTTCAATGACTCAGACTGGAAACTGCAAATTGGAACTGATCGTTTTGTATACCAACCACAGAGAATAATTATCATCGCCGAGTCGCATGCCAAAGAAGAAGCAATAATTGTGAAGTGGAATATACCGATCTCTTAAAGGAGTCAGGAGGGGATCTAATGAAAGAACCAGGGGGGGGGGGGGTTAAAAAGCATCGAAAAAACAGCAGTTAAACGTTATTCTTTACCGTCTCAGAGACCACGCAAAAAGGGTTTGCCAGTAATGTTAAAGATAAACTTGAGTTCTGGTAAAAAAAAAAAATATATATATATATATATATATATTTCTCACAAAATCAAATGAAACTTACACTGAATGTTCAAGATTATAAATAAATGTTATTTGCCAAACAATTTTGGTAGAAAATGTAAACTGGCTTAATAATGAGCATAGACAGATAAGGAAATCAAGGTAGGTAACCCCGACACCATTTGTGTAGTCCCATATACATCTTTCTGTGTACAGTGCTTCTTTACCAAGACTGGGCCAAATCTATAATGATTTTGATGAATCCAGAACCTTGCAGTACACATCAATACTTACATGCTACATGATCAACTTTTTCTGACCCATTCCACACCTTTTCTTTCACAATGCAATAGCACGACCAGAACTCAAGTTTATCTTTAATAACACATTACTGGCAAACCTTTTTGCGGCTCTTCGGTAACTTTACATCACTGATAACGTGAACACCCAGTTGACTCATCCATAGAAAATTTGAGATATCACTAAAACCTAACAATACTTCAGAATGTGTATATTTTGGCCGTAGGATCAACATTAACTGGCGTATATTTGCTACCAGTAGTACGAGTACGGCTACATTTACTAGATTATAACATTCAGAAACCCTCTGTGATGGATATGGTGTTGCATTATTGTACAACCAGAGCCATCGATGCAAAAAGCAGCCATCATAAGTTCGCCTATGTACGCCTTTGTTCCTCTTTTGAATAATTGACGGAGCTTTGCCTGACCAAGCATCGAATTATGCACGCAAAATTTTGCTTAACAAAAGAAAGTGCTACTGTTTGAAACACCTGAATCAAATATCTTGTCACAATATGTTAAGAGGAAATATCCATTCATTTACCGCAATGGTCTATCATAAGGGAACCTTTGTTATAGCTGCATTTCGCAAGAGAGTGCCAAAATATAAGGCTTAGTGGGTACATCACAAAGTGTACTTCGCTGACATCATTATCTTTAATAAACGAAACTTTATGAACAATTTTGAATAAGAATATCAGCTAATGTCTGTTGGGTTTCATTCTCCTTTAATACGAACGCGATATTTGCTGATTCGTGACATGTACGTCACTTACTTGAAAATACATGTAACTCATTGAGTATGACATGATTATGTCTTATCGCTCATTAAGCAGAAAAGTAAATTTTATTCAATTCTGGCAAACAATCTGCATCATGATACTCTAGATGTATTCATTAGGTTGTCAACCTGGTGATGAGCCTATTGCTGTGTGATTGGAGTGGTTAGTTTAAACAGGAAATTGCAGTGGAAGACATGTTGGTGACTCTCAAATATGCACGAACATCACTTCATCAAACTTATCTCTTCTCATATTAAACCTCCAAGTTTGACAAGAGGATTGACCAACGCTTCAAAGTTTCATTTTATGTCGGTTGTCGTCATGGCAACTACATAAACGTGATGAATCCACATCACGAAAACAATTCATTGGGGAAAAAATATAGTAATGAAAAAACCTTGATTTCCGTCGCATCCCAATTGCGAGGGAGGATTGAAGAACGAATAGAACTGTATATCTAACCGTAAGGAATTTAATCAATCGTACGGAACATTCGTTAGTCTACGTGACATTCATCGATCATCATTTGAACCTGACGGTTTAATAATTTTCGTTCGTATGTTTCTTCGTCTGATATGATATCTTCACTGAAACCTATCCATTTCAACAGTTTGAATAGTATGTTTCTTCGTCACATTTGCACATTATTTTTACAGTCTTTTAATCTATAGCGATGTGATATTATCGATAGATAATTCTTTTGCCCAATGTTTGTCAATATCTTCATCTGAACCTAAAGATTTTATCAGCTTTGACGGCATGTTTCCTCGGCTAAAGTTTACAGATATCTTCATCTAAACCTAAGGATTTTACATTTACTTGCAAGAAGCAGACAACTTTGTGTATTTTTTAAAGGTAAGATTGGTCTGCACGTTATCCAAATAAGAACTATATGAATAATGCACAACTGTATATGTACAAACTAACGTCATCGAAGTCATTAAGGCCTTTAGACGAGTTGGAGAGCTTTGCGGATTTGTTCCATATAATATCTTCAAGCAGTCATATCAAGTTAGACAATAACATGGATGCAATAACCAACAGCTCGAATTATTCTGTTGGACAGGATGAAAGTTCAACCATCGACCACGTCGATGTAGCTCGACTGTTCAGCTTGCAGTCCTCTTTCGTGATTGAAGTGGCTCTCAACATTTTTATCGTCGCAGTCCTTGCAAGTGATCGCGACATCGATTTCATTCAGATCGACAAATATCTCTACAAACTTCTCGCTTATCAAGATATCGTGTTGTCACTTTTATACAACGCCTTCAGTTCTGCGTTCATTTTGGGCCAGTATTTTCATATCGATGCTGATGCCTGCATGACACTTTTGGCCACGTGTTTCTTTTGTTTACAACTGTCTGCCTGGATATTATGTGCAGTTGCTTTGAACAAATTCCTCTTCATCAAGTATCCTTTGAGGTACTACAGTATGGTGACAAAGCGTCGAGTGATATGGTTTCTAGTTGCAGGCGGGATTCTGTCCCTATGTGTAATTGGTGTTTTACCCTTCGAGGGTTTTCCATTTGCGGACATGGTCCGTTGTTCTGTATCTGGTTTTTTGCAATCTTTTGGCAGAAACAGCACACCTGGCCTATTTGTCTACATCGTTTTGATCCTACTCGATTTCTCTATACCCATCGTCGCAACAGTCCTACTAAACTTTGCACTCATTGCCGTGGCCCTGAAACAGGCTAGATCAAATCGTCGGGTAGCGGCGATGGTTCCTACTCAACCTGACAAAAGTAAAAAGGAAACTCGAGCCGAACGTGAACGGAACCGTGTTAAACGCAGAGGCCTTCTTAACGTTCTTTACCTTCTAAACACTGCCTCAATTTTACTAAGTTCGACGGGTATACTTTCTTGTATTTTATTCTTTCAGCCAGGAAATGTGAGCTATAAGGCAGCTCTATTTGCGTATGATATTCCAAAGCTGTTGTGGTTTAGTAAGGTTGGTGTTCTGATGATCAGTGATGTGAAGATGCGAAAAGCAGCCAGGAATTTTTTTTATCGGTAAAATACTGTAAGATTAAAGTTAAAAGTCTAGAAGTTTGATTGAATATAATTTTTACAAGAATTGGTACAAAGTTAATATAGCACTGCCGCCCCCAGCACGCGATTTTTTTTAAATCCTTAAGTGCTGAGACTTGATAAAGAGGTATTCAACCGAATAAGAGAGGAATATACATAATAACTACGACTGTGAATTTGCTTTTTAGTGCTTTATCGTTAACATGTTCACTCTCATCATCTTCATTAATACTATTCAACAACTCCTGCTAACATCTACAATCGAGTCAGCACATCTATGTGATTTTTTTCTCCGCACTTCCGTGCCTCATGCACCTCATGCATGGCACGTCAACCTTTTCACTGCCTTCTCCAGTGGGATGGCAGTCTTCCAGTTGAACGTTATAATCAGGACCGACATGGCGCTTGATTCTCCACTGGGAGCTGCCAGTCACTTTGGTCCGGCAGTTCTTCATCCTCACGAGCTCGACTCACCGTAGCTCGCCTGAACATTCACCAAAGAGTTCGACTCACCGCAGCACTGATGAACTTTACATCAACGTTCGACTCACCGTAGCTCGCCTGAACATTCACCAACGAGTTCGACTCACCGCCGCTCGCCTGAACATTCACCAACGAGTTCGACTCACCGCAGCACTGATGAACTTCACATCAACGTTCGACTCATCGAGCGACTCACTGCTTCGCATCGGCACCGACTCTGGTTTCATCTTTTCTACTTTGGCCTCAGACATCGAGCGTCTCACTGCTTCGTCTCCGAGCGCCACATTTCTTCACTTTTCTTCTCGTCCGAGAGCCTCACCATCATCACGAGCGTCGGCGTCCATATCGCGTTCTTCGCGGCTTTTCAGTCACGACAATGAAATCGCGTTTCCGCCATCAAGTCTCCGCTTTATCATCGCATGAGCCCCTTTCCTCGTTCATCACCCGTTATCATCTTTATTGGACTTTCGACGTCATTTCTACTCTGTCGTAAGCTCAATTTATTCACTGCATTATATTCATGTCTATCTTATTAGTACATGACGAATTTAACTCCGTGCAATATTCTCATTTCTCATTTATGTCATTCTCATTCCGAGTCATTTATATTGCCTGACTCCACTTGCAAGTGTACAGGATATACAGTACCTCAATAAATAACGAAAAGGGAATACATTTTATCTTGTGTTTTTATTGTTTGTGCAACCTTGCTTCCTCGTAGCTAAAAAAAATAGAGTTATGTTGTGTGATCAATGAACACGCTTTCCAATCTTCATTTACAATACACCTCACACTAATTTATCTACAGACGGCTACCACTCGTTTCAACTCAAACTCTTATACGCAGGATTTACATCAGGTTCTGAATGTCCATTATGGTTGCTTTGGAAGTCATTTTGATCGATAAGATATCTATATTTCTGCTCAAGTGAATTAGTTTTCGTCTGACTCACTTCGAAATTGAACACATTCTACCAACGATTACTTCATGGTATCACATAATTTCACGCATGGGGAAAACTTAGGCAGAACATGGACTTTATGGCCAACGGTCATCGTTGATAGACTTTTCCTGGATGGACACTGTCCTGTATATTTGTTTAGCTACCCCCCCCCCTCCCCCTCATTTTCTATGGCCTTATTATCTGACACTCCTGGGGTGTTTCACAAAGATCGTAAGTTGGACTTAACAATTATGGAAAGACGTTAGCATCTTTGAAAATATTTAGAAAAAATTATTTTAAATGGCATAAAATGTTGAATCAAATCATTCATATTTTATATCATCAAGGTGTGGAATTTATGAAGAGTCTAAAATACTTGAAATTTTGCTTTTGAATATATTGTATTTTAAGGCTACAAATGGCTCTCCATAATATTGAAGTTCAACTTAGAGTTAAGTTCGACTTCGAATCGTTGGGAAACACCCCCAGGTCTTTACAAGTAATTCGAGGGGACCGATTACCATCTCGCACACTGAACTTTTGGCGGCGACCGATTCTTATTTACCGATGACCTGACCGGAGCATTCCAGTTTAACAAGACAAAGCTTCAGAATGGACGAAACTTTTTCTCACATGGCTAACGGAACAGAAGCTGATCCTCCAGTTCTGAATACTGTTGATATCTTACTCCTTATTAGCAAGTCAGTTTATTTCGTGATCGAAGTGACTTTGAACAGTATCATTATCGCCGTTTATTCAACGCAGATTGGACAAATACTGTATGGCGGTGTGACCAAAGTTTGCGCGTGACCTAAGTTCGCTATCTCAAAATTGGTAAGATTTCGAAAATCTGATATCACCAATGGAAAGAGAAACATAAAACGTTTCTTTGGAGTTGGGAATTATTAAGATATTGACAAAAGATCGGCAAATTTTGCCGTCATTTGCGTCCGTTCCGAAAAATTATTAATTTACCGACAAGGGTCTGAAAATCTTCATTTTGAGAGCAGATTTCCTCAAAGTTGTAAGTAAAAAGTAGTACCAACTGATATTATGATATCTTACCTTGCAAATTACGATAATACCTCATTTTGATGGATCGCATTTTCTGATAAATAAGCTGTAAACCCCCGTGCGTGAAGTTAGGTCTCGTTGTTTTTATGACTTTTTTAGGTGCAGCGCGTACGCCGATCCGAAATCGAATTTTGAGATCGCGATATCTCCAAAATCCTTTGACGATAAATTTCTTTAGTTGGACTGAATTACAAGTACAAAGATTTGCCATCCATTTGGTAATTAATTAAAATGAATAACATTTGTGTATCATTTTGTGTAGATCGAATATCACATTTTATGATATTGTCAAAATCTGTGCGAACTTTGGTCATCCCTTCATACCACACTCTCGCTTCCATTCATATCGTATTAGCCATTGTCTATCACACTTTTGGAATTTAAATACAGATTGTCTGAAAGATTTTTAAATATAAGTGAGGAAGTTTGCCTGACATTCCTGAATCTGCTAAGCTATAATTTGTCTGCTTGGATGCTGTTTGCCATCGCTTTGAACAATTTCATCTTCATCAAGTACCCATTAAGGTACTTCCGTATAGTCACACTGCGAAGAATGGTTTGCCTTTTCGCGATGAGCGGGGCATTCTCACTCAATACTGTTGCCATTCTACCTTTCACAAACTTTCACTTTACTGGTCTGACTGATGAATGTTCGTTACTCGGCTTTCTCAGTATAAGAAATACATTGAATTCGCATTTGCCTTACGTGGGTATGGGAGTAGGATTTCTTGCCTTTCCAAACATCCTGACGTTATCTTTGAACTTTGCGCTTATTTCAATTGCCATCAAGCAAAGTCGCTTGAATCGTCAGGTTGTCGCTTTGACCATTCCTGGTCGCGACCATTCCAATGGCGACAGAGCATCTGCTGCTTATCGTGAACATAATCAGAGGGCTTTTAAACGTCGTTTACCTGGTGAAAATTGGATTTCTGTCGCTTATCATGTCACTGGTGATCACCACGTTTACATATTTCTACCTGGCAGATGTAAATCATAATGCCATATTGTTTGTCAATGATCTTACGTTCTTTCTATGGATGTGTAAAATGGGTATTCTCATCATCAGCGATGTAAAATAGAGGAAAGCGGTCAAGAATCATCTGAAGATTAAGATTCTAGGTTGGTGAGGCGAAGTAAAGATGAGAGGAAATGGGAGTCACCTGAACACCGTCCTTGAATCGAACCCTGTCTGCAACGTCGTTGTTTATATGGTGTGCACCAGAGAGCTAGTCCACCACTTGACCAAATTTGAAACCCTTGTAATGGAACAAGATCTTAATTTTATCTGACAGAAGTGACGATGACTACCATCATGACCATCCAGCATCCCAGAACTCATATGCATTTACATCCGGGTAACAGTTCATTCTGAAAAGAACGGAGTCGCAAAGACTCTCAATAATTCAATAGCCGTGTGCATCATTATGAAAATATGCGAACATGGCAATGATTATTACGTAAATCCGAACGTGACTTCAATAGAAAACACAAATGGTAACGACTTTATGAAGGTCGCTGCGACCGTGTTTAAGTTTATGGTCGCACTGCCAAATAGAGATACCACTGCAATCATAATATCAAATCAAGACAAGGCATGTAAAGAAGCAGTTAACAGATATTGATTTAACTCTTTAATGAATCGCCAGAATACATTCCTTTAAAATGTTAGAAATGACCAAACCAAGGTGATGTTCGTACCTTTTGCAGAAAGTGATTAATTACTGCAACTACTAAAAGGGTGCCGTGACTAAACACACACCCACAAACACACAAAGGGTTGGCAAACACTGATGAAGTAGAATAAAGACTGGTGCCACCCCCCCCCCCCTAATGACTGACTACAAGAACTCGTTTTACGTAAGAACTGCCAACGATTGAAACATGCTCACATCTAATGTAATAAATAGCCCAACTCTCTCAACTTTCAAAACATCTCTAAAAATCCACCTTCATAATATTATATAAGGATATCTTGATAGAAGTAATTACATAATTCGTCGCTGTTTTCACGAAGTGACGGTAGTGAAAAAAAAATTGCATTCACTTTGCGTTACGATTTTCCTCACTACCGTCACTTCGTGAAAATAGGGACGAATTCCTCTTGTTGAAATAATACTATTATATTTTCTCTCACATTGTATTCATATACTCAGTTATCCATTCATCTACTCATAAATTATCTGAAATAATACTACGTGATAATAATGACCTCTTCTTGCAATTCAATGACCATTTCTTTAAGTAATTTATAGTGCTAACTTTTGCTGTCATCAGTTTAATGTTTGTTTTCTTATATTGATATTCTGATATATTTGCATTCTATGCAATTTGATTGAGTGTTTGTATTCATATTTGAAACATTGCCTGCTTAATTATTTTTTTAAAGATGTATTTCATTGTTTCAAATAGTGATTCTATGATCTTGTATCTTGGTATATATTTTTTTACTTGTATCATTAGGGATGCAGCCCATTACTGTTTTTTCTAACCTTTGCTGCATCCCAGACTTAATTTTTTTTTTTTTTACTGAATATCTGAATTTGTGTCGATTGGCATGTATGACAAAGACAGGATTAGGAGACAAATTTGTTTGCGGATGACATTTTAGAATATTGCTCAACTCATTAAATGTCCGTCATTTTTTTTTTACTGAATATCTGAATTTGTGTCGATTGACATGTATGACAAAAACAGGATTAGGAGACAAATTTGTTTGCGGATGACATTTTAGAATATTGCTCAACTCATTAAATGTCCGTCATTTTGACATACGCCTTATAACCCGGCATTTCTTTGCCATAATTATACATGCCAACTCAGGGGCGTACGCAGGATTTTTTCAAGGGGGGGGTTTTAAAATCTGGCCCAAAATATTTTGCTAATTTGAAAATCGTGCCGGCCGAAAAGTCGCTCAGTGGGGGGGGGGGGGGGGGGGGGGGGGGGGGGGGGGGTAAGCGGACATTTTTTTTGTTTTTGTTTGGTAGTCCAAAAAAAAATCGCAACGACTCAGCCAACCGAAAAGTCGCTCAGTAGTGGGGGGGGGGGGGGGGGGGGGGGGGGGGGGGGGGGGGGGTAAGGGGACACTTTTTTTTTTTCTGGTCTCGAAATTTGAAAATTTGACATTTTTTTTCGTTGGGGGGGGGGGTAAGGTCACTTTACGTTAGCTGTGGGCATAATTTTTTTTTTTTTTTTTTTTTTTTTAATTAAAAAAAAAAAAAAAAAAAAAAAGGGGGTTTTTAAAGTTTTTTAGGGGGTTTTACACACATTAAAATACCAAAGGGGGGGGGGTTTGAACCCCCAAACCCCCCCCCTCCCTGCGTACGCCCCTGTGCCAACTAATTAACATCGATTCGTTCTTTGGTGACATTCGAAAAAGAAGACAATTCCTATTAGCTTTTCAGAACCGTCGGTAAATGACATGTTCTTAATATGAAACCGTCATTAACTGACATTTTCCTAATTAAGGTGATGCGATATATTTTCATGAGCATCAACCCATGTATTGTCTGAAGTAGTGAAAAAAGTCAAATTTGATATTCCGCTCGCATTTCCCAATAAAATACGGTAGGTTTCTCTTGGCTGAAGAGAATTACAGATGATTGTCGTGGTGGCATTCTAATTTACAGAGATACATACACCGTTATCATTTCATATGAGCATTGTCGGAATGAATTTACCTATAAAGATATTTAGGACTGGAATTGAACAGACGCTCATGGTAGTAGTTATCGTAAAGCCTTCAGGAACGGTATAACTATGTTAGTAATGGCTGCTGACTATATTACAAGTAACTCCACAAATAAAACTCTATTCGAAGAGGGAGATTTTCATACCATCATTATCGTACGTTTTGTGATTTCATCGTTTTATTTCGTGATTGCAGCCATTCTTAATAGTTTCATAATCTTTGTTCTTTCACGAGAAGGTGATTTCGAATCCACTCAAATTGGAACAGTACTCTACAACTGCCTTGCATCTGTTGACATTGCGGCAGCCACTGTCTTCTACGCTCTAGAAGTTATTTATGCATTTCAAACCAGCTTTGAGTTACATCCTACGATTTGCCATTTTCTTCACTTCTTATACGTGTTGAGTTTTAACATCTCCGCCTGGCTACTTTTCACCATAGCTCTGAACAAGTTCATTTTCATCCAGTTTCCTCTGAGATACTATTACCTAGTTACATCGCGGAGAACCATTTGCCTACTGCTGATATGCGGGATACTGTCACTGAACACAATTTGTGATCTACCTATCACGAATTTTCCGTTCACCGGTGTCATTCTGTGCTCAATAGCTGAGACTGCGAACGCGAGGATCAACACATCATCGCCTATGTACACCAAAGTGTTGCTAGGTTTCATCTTAATTCCCGTCGTCATAACGGTCGTCCTAAACTTCGCGCTTGTCTCCATTGCCGTAAAGCAATCACGATTGAATCGTCGGGTGGACGCAATAGCCTTAGCGCATCTCGACGGACCTGGCGCCTCTGAGAAAGAACCGGGCCTCGACCCGGGCGTTGACCGAGCTCGAAACCGTGCAAAACGAAGAGGTCTTCTCAACGTTGTCTACCTCGTCAACACGGCCCTCGTTACGGTAATCGTGTCAACAGTAATGGCATTCCTGACGTCAACCGTGAAGGAAAGAGATATCTACACTCTCGTATGTTTTAATGATTTTTCGTACTTTTTATGGTGCTGCAAAATGGGTATCCTCATCATCAGTGATGTGAAACTGAGGAAGGCTGTCAAGAAATATCTAAGAATACCATTCTAGACCAACGATATTGTTCCGGAGAATAATAGTGTCAATGGAAAGAATTCACTGCACCTCTTCTATTGCATGTTTCATCTGCATGTTTGTGAAACTATTAGATTATATGTAATTCAAAAGACGATGTGTAAGAAAACCAGACGGGGTACTCACTCGAGGTGGAAGGAAGAAGAATAGTCTTCGACATGCAAGTCAAATAGAAATTCATCACATTCAGATTGTCTTCAACTTTGTTCAATCAATGTACACTCTGTTCGTTGTAAAATAACTGTAAGTCACGACTTTGTCTATGAAAGTAATGCTGACGGAAACTTGGTTAACTGAGAGTGACACTGCAGTTTTACGAGAATTTGTTCCCCCTGCGTATCGCTTTCTTCATCAACCAAGGACTGGCCGCCGTGGCGGTGAAACTGGTCTTCTCTTCAAAGATTCCATCGATGCACGTCAAGTTGCTGCTGGTCAAAAGGAACCATTTGAATTTGCTGAATGCCATATTGTTTCTTGTGAATCGTTTCGTCTCCAATCGATCAATTTATATAGACCGCCATATTCAGAATCTCATCCCGTTTCTGTTTCACTGTTTCTTTCTCAGTTCAATAAATACATTTACGATCACCTTTTGTCCAATGTTCCACCACTAATTACTGATGTAAGCTCATCAGAATCAAGGTCATTGAGAGACCTCCTCGAATGACTCTGTTGTACTCAATTTGTAAATTTTGGTACTCATTCACATGGTCATACCCTTGACCTACGTATTTGTCTCAAGTCTGATGATGTAATTGTTGGCCAACCATGGTCATGTGAATATCTTTTATCAGATCATATTCCTGTCATGTGCCATCTCAATACTTGTAAACCATTATTGGCTGTCAAAATTGTGCCGTATCGCAAATACTCCCATAATAATACTAGGATGTTTAGTAGAAATTTTACAGAAAGTATGCTCTGCCAAAATGTACATGTGCCAGGTGATATTTCCGAACTGGCTTCCTTGTAAGATATCGAACCCAGAAAGGTCTTAGCTAAACATGCTCCTATAACCGAGTAGTTGTCCGTCATCATGTGCCATGGTACACGGACGAAATTAGAGCAGCAAAAAGGCATGATAAAGAAGAAAGATGATGGTCTAGAACAAGATCTGATCACGATCTGAATGAGTAACAAAAAACGCTCACAATGCAGCATTTTATGTTTTGTATGCGGCTCACAGAACTTATCATAAAGATTTAGTAACACATAACAAAGATGACTTAAAGGGCTTGTTCATTGTCATCAAATCTCTGCTAAATGTTTCAAACAACCAGAGGTGCAATGAAACATTGATAAGAAGATATTTATGAATGACTTAGGAAAATTCTTTCATGACAAAGTTCTAAATATTCACAGTGATATTCAAACTAGCATAGACTTGATGGATAGAATATATATTGATTCATCAAGTCTTTTTCTAGTTTCTGAAGGTATTAAGTTTGAAAAGTTTAAATTTTTTAGACTTTTATCTGAAATTAAGTAGGGCAACTTGTGATAATGCTCAGCAAGAAGTCTTGCTCTGCTGATCCGATTCCAATAAAGATTCTCTTGCAATATATTGATGTTATACTACCTGTGTTTAATCCATGATCGATGTCTCCTTGTCTACGGGCCATTTTCCTAAAGAATAGAAAGTCGCCCTTGTTTCACAATTGTTGAAAAAGCCTGGGATTGATGTTGAATTTAGTAATCTTAGACTGAAAGTAATTTACAATAAATTTCGAAATTGGTAGAAGGCCCGGCCCTCCCCCCCCCCCCCCCCCACTCAATGTTATTTAGGGTACGCATATGCTCGTTCCCTCTTTTTGAAAGCACTCCCTATCTGAGGACTGCCAACATTTCCGAACCCCCTTTCGCGGGCTTTTTGCGGGCTTTTCCTGCCTTGGAGACCCCCCTAAATCATGAAAAATGCTCAATGTACCCCCATAAATTCGGAATAATTTCTCAGGATTCCAAAGAGACGAGAGAAAAAAAGAAAAAAACACCCCCTTTTAAAAGAAATCTCCGGGTGAAAAGTTAATACACCCTTTTTTTTTTTACAATTCTCGGGCCGGACTTTGTCGCACGAAAAGTACCCCTTACACAATTATTTTTATCATTTAGACTATCCCCTAATACTCAAGATGCAAGTGTTTCAATGTTGGAAAATGTACTAATTTCATTCATAGATAGATGCTTCATAATAATCTTAAGCTAAACGATAGTAAGAGTGAATTGTTGGTTATCGGAACTTAACAACAGATTAAAAAAATAAGCATTGACGGTGTAAGAGTTGGTTCCTCCAATGTGAAACCCTCTGGTACAGCAAGGAATTTAGGAGTATACTTTGATACTAATTTGAAAATGGAAACAGTTACAAATATATGCAAATCAACGTATTATCTTCTATACAATCTCAGACGTATCCGAAAATATTTTGATCCAGAAAGTATGAAATCGGTCGTATTGCTCTCATCACAAGTAAGCTTGATTATTGTAATGGGTTACTGTTTGGAATGCCTGATTCTCTTATAGCTAGGTTATAAAGAGTCCAAAATGCATGTGCAAGACTTGTCTATTGTCGGTCAAATTTCACTTCAACCGCACCTCTACCTCTTCTGAGAGAGTGAGCTCAACTGGTTGCCAGTCCATCAAAGAACTTCATTCAAAATTGTGATAATAGTGTATAAATCAGAGATAAATTATTGTTCCAGAGTCCCCATGGCAAAACCAAAGTAACTCTCGGGGACCTAGCGTTTGCCATCTTGCTGCCCCCTAAAAATGGAATAGTTTGTCAATAGAAATAAGAAGCTCTCAATCTCTCAATGTCTTCATTTTATTTCCAAATTAAAAACAGATTTGTTCAATTTATTGATAGGTTCTATTTATTTTGTAGAATTGAGTGAAAAAAGGAGCTCTGAACCAGCTCAGCTGAATTCATTTTGTATAAAAGCTGCGCCACATAAATTTATTATTATTATTATAAGAGTGTCGCCACTATATAACAGTAGGGCACACTTTCGCTATGGTAACCCGGATATTGTACGTTCTAGTTTCTAAAAATTTGTTATGATAACATATTCATTAAATAAATTAATAAATGCAAATTTCTTCGAACGATTTGTAACAGGTATTTTCATTGATAATCTGATACGCATATTTCATGTAGCTACACATACAAAAAAAACCATTACAACATGAATACAACTAAATGAATGTATAATAAAAAGAAGGTATATAGATAGTGGAACCCCCAGACGGAACTCCGTAAATTTTAATGATAAAGGAAGGTTTCTGCTTGCAAAGTAAGAGATAGGAAAGGTTGGGGAACGTTGCTATAGATGATTTAAGAGGACTAAAATGGATTGCTGTTAATTTAGCTTTATTTTCACTGAAGTCAAAATCTTACTTGTCTGTGCATTATGCTTGCGAGTGAATTTGTGCATCTATCATATTCTACATCTACATAATGCATTCGCCCATGCTTTCAATAATAGGTATAAATATAAATAATTGTAATGGGTTCATGTAAAGTGCTCATGTCTTTCAGACATGACACTCCTTGTGCTCCACGGTTATTAGCCCGGCTTTAGCATGGCCGCTATCATGGCGCTCTAGCATTTCAAGGAATCATTAACCTCACCTGGGTCGAGTGGGGCAAAAGTGGTGGGATCCGAACCGCAAACCATGTGATCCGCAGTCCAGTACCGTATCCACTAGGCCACGACACCTCTATATTTGAATAACACGTTGGATTGTTTGTCAATTGTGTTATTTCTGTTATGATACAAAATGATAATATCATGTTAACAAATAATCTGTGATACCTATTTTTTGCATATAATCTATCTAAAAAAAAATTATTTAACAAAAAACAAAAATATAAAACTTGACGGCTGTTGGTTTTTTACGCAATACTCGAGGTCCGTGAACATTTTTGCCTCGATCACAATTATGTTTAATTACTTCCCATCAATTGAGATTATGAAAAACCACGATTCACCGTCTTTCAAATTGATGAACCTATTTCCGCCAAGCATCGATAGGTGTAATGTCAGCGGGAGAATATTATACTTAACAAACAGATAGTATGACCTTTCAAAAAAGTAAAACCCATAACATGTCAAATCTCAACAAAAGAAAATTACATGTCAAATCCCTATAAGAGAAAGACATGCGTTTAACAAACACGGCGCAGTAAATATGTTCAGTGAATGCAAACTGGAAAATGGAACTGATGATTTTTTTATACCAACCACAGAGAATTATCATCGCCGAGCCGCAAGCCAAAGAAGAAGCAATAGTTATTGTGAAGTGGATTATACAGAGCCAGGAAGGTTAAATAGCATCGAAAAAATGCAGATAAACGTTTTTCTTTATCCACTCCGAAACCACTTCATCTTTCCGGAACTTGGAAGATAGGAATTCATACCTAATTTGGTACCTTCCAAAATAAATATCGACAGTTTCTGTAAAATGGCTTCATCCATGAATGTAACTTAGCTCACATAACTTTATTGACTATGATGCAAATGCTACACAAGGCGCAGGAGGATATTTAAACACAATCGATATAACTCGACTGGTCGGCTTGCAGGTTTCTTTTGTGATAAACGTGGCTTTCAACATCTTCTTCATCGTGATCTTTGCAAGTGATCGCGACCTCGATTTGAACCATATCTCTGCAATGTCATTGCGTCTGTTGTCACGAACGCTACATTCTGCGTTTTCATTTTTGGGCATTACCCTCAAATCAATACATCTACCTGTTTGATATTGACGTCCACGTATGCGCTATCTGTTCAACTATCTTCATGGCAATTATGTACCGTTGTTTTGAACAAGTTCCTGTTCATCAAGTATCCTTTGAGGTACTTCAGCATGGTGACAAAGCGTCGAATGATAGGTTTTCTGCTGATTGGCGGGATGCTGTCTTTGAATTCGATCATACTGTTACCCTTCGAAGACTTCCCTTTCACAAATATCAGGGATTGCACCATCTCTGGTATTTTTCGACCAGCCAAAGCAACAAATTCACTGTTTTTTCTCTGCTCCGGAGTCGTTCTATCTGGATTATCTATACCCATCGTCGCGATAGTACTCCTGCAATTCGCGCTCGTTGTAGTAGCCATAAAACAGGCCAGGTTTATCCGTCGTGTAGCTGTGATGGTCCATACTAAATCAGAGCAAAATGTTGAGGAATCTCGAGCCGAGCAAGACCAAAACCGGGCTAAACTAAGAGGGTTTCTGAATGTTATTTATCTGGTAAACGTAGCCGTACTCTTACTACTGGTAGCAAATATACATACTTTATTGTTGTTAGTACGGCCAGAATATACAAATTTTGACGCATTCTTATTTTTGAGTGATATCTCAAATTTTCTCTGGTGGAGCAAACTGGGTGTTCTCGTAATCAGTGATGTGAAGTTACGAAAAGCAGCCAAAAAGCGTTTGCCAGTAATGTGTTACTAAGTTCAACTTGGGAACATCTAAATCCTCGTCATGATATTATGGACCTCCAAATATATAATCCCCAATAAGTACAGATCCTACTAAACTGTGAAGCGGTACCTGTTTGATTATTTAACAGTAGACCAGTTTGGAGATTGCGCATGTAAAGATAACCGCCAAATATCAACAGCTATTTTAAACATGGAGAATTATCAATGTGCGCATTGTAGAATTATAACTTTCAAAGTGATGGAGGAACTTAAAGAATACCTTTGTTTGCCTTTTAAAATAAAACTTCCACCTAGGAATCATAGAATTTCCTGTCAGGCCATGAATGAATAATGATGACATAACTTTCATGAATACTTATCCAACATTCGTCTCGATGGATGTTTACTCTTTTGTACGAATGACCTTTAACTGCCCATGCGCAAATAGTATCTCCGAAATGACTTATAAATCATAAAGGCATCGAATGTCTTCTATGATTCAAGCATAGACCGTTATTACAACGTCTCATTCGTTTCCTTTGCGCAAACCATAATGGGTCCTTTATTCTGTGTATAGGCCAACGCGCAAACTTAAAGAAGATTGAAACCCTATAAACTCAGCTGATAGTCTTATTTAAAATTGTCAGCCAGTTAAAAATATCTTGAAAATCCTACTACATGTATTTGATTACCTTGTACGGAAGACAGTCTCTCTAAAGTTAAGTTTTCTTGCTAGCCAGTCTCCCATTGGAGTCGTCATTTTGTTTGGGATGTCAGAGCAGTATACACTATGAATATGACAGACAAAGAAAGCGGACAAAATATACAGTTCCTCAGGTAGACAAAGGAACATCCCTTCACTGCTATTTTGTAAAAATGTGAATATGCATGTGACACCTGTTCTACACATTTTCACATTTCTACCTGAGGAACTGTATATTTTGTCCGCTTTCTTTGTCAGTCATGTCATAGTGATACATACCTGTTGACCTACATGATTGTGATGTATATGGTGTTGTCCCGGTGTGTTGCATTGTTGTACAACCAGAGCCATCGATGCCAAAAACAGCTATCAGAAGTTCTATCTATGTACGCCTTTGTCCCTCTTTTGAATAGTTGGCGAAGCTTTGCCTGACCAAGCACCAAATTATGCACGCAAAATGTTACTTAACAAAAGAAAGTGCTCAACAGCTGAATGAAATATCTTGTCACAATATGTTATGCTATGGTCACAAAGGTTCGTACGAACGATAATTTCGTATGAATCTCCCTGTTTTTCCATTGTCTTCCCGAATTGCCATTATCTAAAAATCGTTCGTACGACGTTCGAAGCAGTTTGTAATGGCATTTGTGATCGAGGCTTTATTGGGAAATATCCATTCAGTTGAATACATTACCGAAATGGTCTATTATTAGGGAACCTTTGTTATAGCTGCATTTGACACACTATGAACATGACGGACAAAGAAAGAGGACAACATATACAGTTCCTCAGGTAGACAAAGAAACATCCCTTCACTGCTATCATGTAAAAATGAGTAAAAACAGGTGAATATGCATGTGACATCTGTTCTACACATTTTTACATAAAAGCAGTGAAGGGATGTTCCTTTGTCTGCCTGAGGAACTGTATATGTTGTCCTCTTTCTTTGTCCGTCATATTCATAGTGACAGGCGAGTGTCACAAGGGACTTTAAGATTTGCACAACGACAACGTGCATTGCTACGATCGACGTCCTTTTAATGCACTGCCTTGAATGGACGTCACACGTATCAGTCCACGCAAATCTAAAAGTCCCTATTATGTTTACTTAACTAAACTTAGAATCTAGAACCTAGAATTTCGAATAAGACTTTCAGATAATATTTGATGGGTTTCATTCTCCTTTAACACGTCGAACATGATATTTGCTGATTCGTGATATTGTTTGTCACTTACTTGAAAACACATATAATTTATTGAGTAAGGCATGATTTTATGTCTGTTCGCTCATTAAGAAAAAAAAAAATTAATTTCAGTCGAATTCTGTGATACTCTAGATTTATTTATTAGTCTGTCAACCTGGTAATGAGCCTATTTGCTGTGTGGTGGGAGTGAATTAGTTTAAGCATAAATTTGCAGTGGAAAACATGTTGCTGACTTTAAAAAATGCATGAATATCACCCTCATCAAACTCAGGTCAGTGTGTTAACTAGCCTTTTGACAAGGCCTCGTTGACTCTGGCTAAGCGGCTGAGATGAGTCTAGATACCCGGAGTGAACGCGCGACCGAATGTGGACAATTCGCACTGGCGTTCATTCAGGTTTTCGCGATTAGTCTCTTTTTAGTCGCTCGGCGTCTATCAGGCATGTAGCCTTGTTTAAAGGCTATGTGTTAACCAGATTGCCCTTTTCATCTCTTCTCACAGTAAACTTCCAAGTTTGACACGAGAAATCGCGAATACTTCAAAGTTGCATCCATCAGCAAAGGTTTTCACTGTCTTTATGTCGGTTGTCGTCATGGCAACTACATCAACGTGGTGAGGAAATTATTAGGAACGTGCTGTATACTATAAGGAGCTTGAAAAGCTTTAGATTTGTAACTTAAAGATAAGGTTGAGTTCTGGTCATGCGATTGCATTGTGAAAGAAACGTTGTTGAATCGATCAAAAAATGTGATCACCTATCAAATAAGTATTGGTGTGTACTGCAAGGTTCTTGAATCATCAAAATGATAAGAAATTTGGCCCACTCTTGGTAAAGTTACAAGCACTGTACACAGGAAGATGTATATGGGACTACATGAACATGTGGCATAAAAGTCCGTCCCTCCTTTTTAGATGTTACATGCCATATCTTGAATATTAAGGCATTTGAAGAGCCATGCTTTTCAGGGAACATTTTTTTATCTCATGTTCTTCCACACTTGCATAAAACAATGATAACGCTCGCAAATTATTGTTCACCTCTTCCCCGAATTCAACCTTCTCTTTAAAGTAAAGACGAGTCCATATCACGAGTTTCACGACAATAATTATCATGGGAAGAAATCTGGTAATGAAAAAAACATTGATTTTCGCATCCCACTTTCCGTGAAGAATTGAATCAAACGTACGGATCGATATCATCATTTGAACCTGACAATTTTATGATTTCGTTCGTCTGTTTTTTCCTCTAATATTGACTAATATCTTCACCGAAACCTTTCCATTTAAACAGATCGAATAGCATGTTTCTTCGTCTCATTTGCACATTTTACAGTCTTTTAATCCTTGTGATTTAATATTGTCGACCGTTAATATCTTTGCCCAATGTTTATCAGTATCTTCATCTGAACCTAAAGATTTTATCAGTTTTAACGGCGTGTTTCCTAAGCTGAAGTTCACAGATATCTTCACCTAAGGATTTACATTTGCTTGCAAGAAGCAGACTACTTTGTGCATTGTGTAAAGGTTAGATTAGTCAGCACTGAAATAGTGACGTCCAAAGACTCAAATAACGCATTTTGCTCGTACTATAATACCGAAGCCAACAAGGTCTGTATACAAGTTGGAGAGCCTTGCGAATTCGTTTCATTTCTTCACGCAATCGTATCAAGTTAGAAAATAACATGGCCGCAATAACCAACACCTCGAATTATTCTGCTGGACAGGACGAAAGTTCAAGCATCAACAACGTCGATGTGGCTCGACTGTTCATCTTGCAGTTTTCTTGTGTGATCGAAGTGGCTCTCAACATTTTCATCGTCGCAGTCCTTGCAAGTGATCGCGACATCGATTTCATTCAGATCGACAAATATCTCTACAAACTTCTCGCTTATCAAGATATCGTGTTGTCACTCTTATACAACGTCTTCAATTCTGCATTCATTTTGGGCCAGTATTTTGATATCGATGATGATGCCTGCATGACGCTTTTGGCCACGTGTTTCTTTTGTTTTCAAGTGTCTGCCTGGATATTATGTTCAGTTGCTTTGAACAAATTCCTCTTCATCAAGTATCCTTTGAGGTACTACAGCATGGTGACAAAGCGTCGAGTGATGGGGTTCCTCGTCGCAGGCGGGATTCTTTCCCTATGTATAATTGGTGTTTTACCCTTTGAGGGTTTTCCATTTGCGGACATTGGTCGTTGTTCTGTATCTAGTATTTTGCGATCGGTTGGCAGAATCACCACAAGATCTGGCCTACTTCTCTACATCGTTTTCATCTTTCTCGATTTCTCTATACCCATCGTCGCAACAGTCATACTAAACTTTGCACTCATTGCCGTGGCCGTGAAACAGGCTAGGTCAAATCGTCGGGTAGCGGTGATGGTTCCTACTCAACCTGACCAGAGTAAAAAGGAAACTCGAGCCGAATGTGTTCGGAACCGTGTAAAACGCAGAGGCCTTCTAAACGTTCTTTACCTTCTAAACACAGCTTCAATTCTACTTATTTCGACGGGCATGATTCTTTTTATTTTCTTCTTTCAGCCAGGAAATGTTAGCTATAAAGCAGTTGTATTTGCGTCTGATATTCCGAAGCTGTTGTGGTTATGTAAAATTGGTGTTCTGATCATCAGTGATGTGAAGATGCGAAAAGCAGCCACAACATATTTATCGGTAACAAGCTGTAAGCTAAACGTTACAGGCCTACAAGTTTGATGCTGCCACCAGCAAGCGATTTTTGCAAATCCTTAAGTGCTAAGACTTGATCAAGAGTTATTCAACCGAATAAGAGAGCAATATACATAACATAAATAATTACGATTGCGAACGCAAGCTACAACTTGCTTTTCAGTATACTTTATCGTTATCATTTTCACTCTCATTATTCAATTTAATTCAATTTTATTTCTCATCTCTTTAAATAACACATCAAAAGATATACAAACAAATCAATATAAATTAAAATAATATAAATATAAAAACATTCGTTGACATGGTACTGTGAAAGAAGGATGAAGGGTTGGGGATGCGAGGGATTAACAAAGGCCATTGGCCTGTCAAGGTTGATCCCCTTTTTTACCACCCTTCAAGAGAAATACATTATACAAAATATAAAAAATAAAAAACAATCAAACAAACAGATAATATAACATAGCATAATCACATAAAAAACACAACATAACTATTTACATAAATCACATAAAAGGCAATTAGATCAAATAAAACTACTCACAATTTAGAAGATAACATAAATATTTTTCCTGAATACAAAAAAAGTGGATATTTCTTTAATACATTTGGTAACTCATTCCAAAGCTGTGGGCCTTTAAAACTAACTGTGGTTCTTGAAAAGTTAAAATTATAAAAAGGTACATACATTTTATTGGAATTTCTTGTTTTATACTTGTTGATGTTGCTATTATATTCAAAATAGTCATGAAAGTTATTGGGTAATAGTTGTTTAGAATAAGAAAACATAAACGATGCTAGTTGTAATTTATTTATATAAAAAATATTCAGTATTTTTAACTTTTTAAATAATTGTTGGGTATGTGTTAAATAGTTTGATTTGGTAATTGCTCGTATTGCACGTTTCTGTAGTAAAAACAATTTTTGTGATGAATAAAATGAGAAACCGCCCCAAACTATAATAGAATACATAAGATGTGATAGAATCATACAGTTATACAATTTTTAAAAATCTTCAATGGTAAAATGTGTTTTAAAATATTAAAGACTCCAATGGATTTAGATATTTTTAAAGCAATGTAATTAACATGTTCCTTCTAGTTCAAGTTTTCGTCAATGATTACGCCAATAAATTTAGTACTGGTTTCTCTCTTTATACTTAGATCATTAAGTTTAATATTTATTTCATTATCTTGTATTCTACAATTCCTACTCTTAAAGTTCATAAAACATGTTTTATCGCGATTAAGGTAGAGTTTATCGGCTGTAAACCAAGTTTGTATGTTTTTCATTTCTGAATTCAGTAGATTATTTATTGCAACTGGGTCTTTACCTGAAAAAAATAAACTTGTGTCATCTGCAAATAAACTTACTGATAAAACATTGCTAACATATTGCAGATCATTAATATAAAGTAAAAATAAAAGGGGGCCGAGATTAGATCCCTGAGGTACACCTACTGAAATACTTTTATATTCTGAATTAAAATTATCAACGCTTCCATATTGCTTCCTATTGCCCAAATAACTTTCAAACCACTGTATTGCATTTCCCCTTATTCAATAATATTTCAGTTTGTTTAGTAAAATTGAATGGTCAATACAGTATCTTCATCAATACGATACTATCATCAGACTGTGGATCATTGGGTACGGGGGTTCGAGTTCCTGCTATAGAATTAGGGACTTTTAGATTATTTTTGCACGCCGTCATAGTTGACTGCTACGTGTGACATCCTTTTAAGGCGATGTGACGTCCAGTGACCGGCAGTAGAGCGCTTTAGTAACGAGACGGAAGGCAAAGAGGACGGGAGAATTCACTCAACCGAGATCAAATAATGTATGCAGTTCGAATTCTGTCTATTGAAATACTATTATTTTTATCAGGTCTTTTCCTGTATGTTATTACCAAAGAAGAAAAAAGGCCAGTCAGTCACTCAATAGTGTCTGACAGTGAAGTCTAGCAAGTAAACAGGTTTCCTTGCATAATTTGAATATGAGGACACTGCTAACGTTTAAATGTCACAAATAGGACATACATGACATATTCATAATTCCTGCAAAGTTCTACAGAATTTGAGGTTGGCTGCAAAAGGGACATAGTACATTTAAGGACGGCATTTGTTCCCTCTTGAAACGCCGAACATTCCGCGGTGTGTGCAGCTGAATATACAATGGCGTCTTATTTTGTTTACAAGCGACAGATTCCTTTATTTTTGTGTCGCTGCATTTGTCATCAAAATAAAACCATGCCCATGGTTTAGAGTGAGGCAATAGATTATACTTTTGGCCTGACGGTAGTGAAGAGAAAGAACTCAAGAGAAGATGAAAAAACAGGCACTGAAAATGTGTAAGATGTCATTTGACATCGTCTGCTTATGCAAATCATGTCCATACTGTAATGTCACACATCTCAGCAGCGTTCGGAGAGCTCTTCAGGTGCTATGCTGGGGCTGTATTTAAGCGTTTTGTAATTTATAATAATCATTACTTCGCATGTTTCCAAGCATTGAATTTTGATAACCTTGTCTAATCAAAGTTTCAACTTTGCAATAATGAAAATAAAGTTAGTTTTTTTAAAATCAATGAATATCTACTTTAAAAGGATGTCACACTTAGCAGTCCACTTTATCGGCGTGCAAATTTAACAGTCCCTATTATTGTCCTGGGGCAAAAGTCCGCAAAACCTCAGTCAACATTTGCCACTCTCCACCCAGGTGAGGTAAATGGGTACCTGGTAGAAAAAAAGTTCATTAGATGCTTGAGCGCTTTATTAAAGGTAAAGACCAGTTATGGTCATGCGATTGCATTGTGAAAGAAACGTTGTGGAATCGATCAGAAAAGGTTGATCGTCGAGCATATAAGTATTGGTGTGTACTGCAAGGTTCTGGAATCATCAAAATGATAAGAAATATGGCCCAGTCTTCGCAAAGTTACAAGCACTGTACACAGAAAGATGTATATGGGACTATACGCACACGTGCGCGACACGTGCGTTTATCTCTCACAGACCATGTAGATAAACTAATTTACCAAATATATCAATAAGTAGGCGGTTTCCCGGCAAAATTTATATCATCATGTATTAGTCAAAACATATTTTTTACATGATTGGTAATAGGAGCTTCCATTTCATTTTTTGAAATTGGGGCGTTTCCAATACTGGTCTTTACCGTTAAGGCTGTTCGGCTAAAACCGAGGTGAAATACTTGTATTGAGCACAGTACTTAATTAAACTGACAGAAGTGAGTGGTCAAAGCCGGCTAATTCCGTAATACGATTGCCAGTCCAAAATTGTCTTTAGTATTCATTCAACCTGAATGACTAAATAATACTAGAAATTAAATTAACTTACGTTGACAACGATGAACATTTTCTTGTTTTACGACCATCTATTAATCATTCAAATTGATAATCATGGACATTTTAGAATAATTAAATTAATGAAGGCCTATTTATTGTTATAGTTGATTTCAATGTCAAATATCCATTCAAATGTATAATGCATGTATTATTTCAATAGTCGCTACAATGTAAATAATCCAACTTAGATTTTAATTGCGACATGCGATCGCTTTTATAAATACCATTTTGAATTGCACTGGTCTTTTGTATTAGTATCATGAGTCAAGAGAAGAAGGTGGGGTGTTAAGAATTCAACATTTATTACCGACGCCAGAAGCGGTGGAGGGGTGGGGGGGGGGGGGGGAGATGCACAAAGGAGTGGGCCATCATTATACATTGTAGGTGGTGGTAGAATCGATTTTGTTTTTTGTTTTTTGTTAATGCCTCACCGACCCCCCTCTTCGTTTTTAGATTTGTCATGCCATCATTCAGAATAAATCTGGCTGGCATCGTGTGAAGAGTGAATCATTTTCGATATTTTCCGCTCAGTCGCCATGTGACTTTACACTACTTAAAATACAAAACAGTATAATTATTCAAAAACAGGCAGAAGGAAAGTCTTTAGATAGAAAACCAAATGCGGTGACTTGGTGTATGTGTGTGTGTGTGTGTGTGTGTGTGTGTGTGTGTGTGTGTGTAATTGGGCTTTTACAGACGTGTATCAATCGGAGACCCCGTCCTTGTACCCAGAGGGTAAAATGGGCCAATTCACGATTGGTGTATCTCAGGGCGACGATCTGGTACCTTAAAGAAAGATTTATACCGACGATACATCTTCTTGTTGCGACTTTAGTGTTACTTGTAAGCGACTGAAAAGATCCGCGTCCATAATCCTCCCGATATTAATGTGAAATTTTTAATCCGGGGAAAAGTTCGAGTATTAACCTTTACTTTCGTTACACTCTGGATATAACTTTATCACACTTTCCACGCATTAATCTCCACCCACGTTTAAATCCAACTTACCAAATAAGAACAATATTTATTTAAAAAACCCAGAGAATCCTTGAATTTTAGGTGTACAGTGGATAACAATCAACAATAAAGACCTGTATTGAGCATCTGACAACTAAATCAAGAATGAAAAGAATAGAAAACATTAATTCTACAAGAAATCATTCTTTAAGTTTAACTTCATTCTATATTTATATGGCATTGTACAGATAGTAAAAGAAATTACAAACCTTTTAAAACAAGAATTGTTGTTATGCTGAATGTTATTTTACATAACAGGCAAAAAACAAAGTCTATTGAATGATACCACACATCTGTAAGTTTACTTTAAACGTATCGGAGTGCAACATCTGTCAAATTTAAAAGACATTTCATAGAAACACAATTTATTGTCGAATCAACCAAGGATTTTTCTACCAGCAGGCCTTGTTAATAACGACATATGCATGTAGCTAAATAGTAAACAAGAGAATTTCCAAAATATATATATCTTAAGATAACATTATCAAAAAGATGATTACATATCTCACCTGTTTATGATTCAATTTAAATTAATAGATACTTCATGTACCTTAAAATTATGAATTAATACCAATCTACTTGAAGGGCATCTTTTTAGGTATTAGGAATATAATAATGATGTTAAACAAAAGAAAAGAAAGGGGAAAGATTAGAGATAGAGATACAGAAATTGGGATGGAGTGTGAGAGAACATGTTATTTTAATTTAGCATTTCCATTTGTTTAGTTCAAAAATTTCACCTTGTAACTAAAGGATTGTGAAACAATTCAAATAATCTTAAAATTACCTGTATGCATGCCCTAATCACACACATTCTGTGGGACTAGAAATACATGGATATATACTCTCCCAATTATGACACAAATATTCTTTTAAAAATGCTGTACACAAACCTTTGTTTTGGATGTGCGGTTTTTAATTTCATAGTGGTGATATATAGCTGGAGAACAGTCAAACTGCTAGTAGTTTATCACCAATAATCCCAAAGGAGATATAATAATCAGCTCATCTAAATTATCATCATCACTATTATTATTTGTTAACTTTCCAAAAGGGTAGTATTTCTAACAAACTCTAAGCTAGCCAGAGGACTCATACAATGCATATCACTTTCCATCAATACAAAAATACATGACCTGTTTGTCTTCTACTTCTGCCTTTGAAAATTTCTTGCTCATCCCTATTCTTTTCTATTCATCTACACAAAATTCCATAAAAATACAATAAACACAATAAATTTGACATTTGAAGGCACATAACAGTTTCCCCATACACAAACGGTATACACAGGGCACCTAAAAGTTCAGTAACAACAATATTACTAAAGATTTAGAATTATAAGCATCTACATGTACATGTACTGCCTTTCTTGATTAAAATAATAATGAGTATTCAATTACAAACCTCCAGAACTTGTTTCATAAAAAGTTCTACGCCTACATTCTGTGTATAGGCCAATGCGCAAACTCAAAGAAGAATGAAACCCAATAAACTCAGCTGATAGTCTTATTCAAAATTCTCAGCCAGTTAAAAATGTCTTGAAAATAATACTACATGTATTTGATTACTTAGCAAGGAAGACAGTCTCTCCAAAGTTAACAGTTCCCTTGCTAGCCAGTCTCCCATTGGAGTACCATTTTGATTAAAATAGTGATGTCAGAGTAGTATACATACCTGTTGACCTACATGATCGTGATGGATATGGTGTTGCATCAGTGTACAACCAGAGCCATCGATGCAAAAAGCAGCCGTCAGAAGTTCTATGTACGCCGTCATCCCTCTCTTGAATCATTGGCGAAGCTTTGCCTGACCAAGCACCATAGTATGCATGCACAATGTTGCTTAACAACAGAAAGTGCTCAACTGTTTGAAACAGCTGAATCAAATATCTTGTCACAATATGTTAAGAGGAAATATCCATTCATTTGAATACATTACCGAAATGGACTATTATTAGGGAACCTTTATTATAGTTATTTCAGAGGGGATTGTCCTCCATTGTAGCTAAAATATAAAGCTCAGGGGGTACACTACAAGTTGTATGACTCTGATATTATTATTACTCAATAAATATGTATTTCAAGTAAGAGACGTACGTATCACGAATCAGCAAATATCATGTTCGTGTTAAAGAAGAATGAAACCCATCAGATAGTATCTGAAAGTCTTATTCAAAATGTTAGGTTCGAGATTCTAAGTTTTGTTGAGTAAAGATATTAGGGACTTTTAGATTGAGTGCACGAGAACGGCGTGAACGTCCACTGATCATGCATGTCCATGGCAAACCGTTTAAAATTAATTCTTATTTCTTGATATCAATAATTCAATTCTTAATATCAATATATGATTTTCTGTTGTAAAGCAATGATAATTCTAGATATCAAGACATAGGACTAAAATGTTAAAACGGCTTGCCATAGACACGCATGATCAGTGGACGTTCACGTCGTTCTCGTCCACTCAATCTAAAAGTCCCTAATATTATCTTTACTCAACAAAACTTAGAATCTAGAACTTAACATTTTGAATAAGACTTTCAGATACTATCTGATGGGTTTCATTCTCCTTTAACACGAACATGATATTTGCTGATTCGTGATACGTACGTCTCTTACTTGAAAATACATATTTATTGAGTATGGCATGATTTGTCTGATCGATAAATCAGTCCAATTCTGTGATACTCTAGATTTATCTATTAGTCTGTCACCCTGGTGATGAGCCTATTGCTGTGTGATGTGAGGGATTAGTTTAAGCACGAATTTGCAGTGGAAGACATGTTGCTGATTCTCAAATATGCATGAACATCGCCCTCATCAAACTCAAGTCAGTGTGTTAACCAGATTGCCTTTTCATCTCTTCTCACAGCAAACATCCAAGTTTGACACGAGGATTGGCCAACGCTTCACAGTTGCATCTATCAGCAAATGTTTTCATTTTATGTCGATTGTCGTCATGGGAACTACAATCAAAGTGGTGAGGAAATCATTAGGAACGTGCCGGATACCATAAGAAGCTTGAAAAGCTTTAGATTTGTAACTTAAAGATAAGGTTGAGTTTTGGTCATGCGATTGCATTGTGAACGAAACGTTGTGGAATCGATCAGAAAATGCGATCACCTAGCAAATAAGTATTGGTGTGTACTGCACTGTACTGTACTGTACGAATATGTGGCATAAAAGTCCGTCCCGCCTTTTTAGATGTTACATGCCATACTAGAATATTAAGGCATTTGAAGAACCATGCTATTCAGGGAACATTTTTTTAAATCTCATGTTCTTCCACACTTGCATAAAACAATGACAAAAAATTGAAAATTATTTTTCACCTCATCCCAGAATTCAACCTTCTCTTTAAAGTAAAGACGAGTCCACATCATGAGTTGCACGACAATAATTATTATGGAAAGAAATCTGGTAATAAAAAAAAAATGATTTTCGTCGCATCCCACTTTCCGTGAAGAATTGAATCAAACGTACGGATCGATATCATCATTTGAACCTGACAATTTTATGATTTCGTTCGTCTATTTTTCGTCTAATATTGACTAATATCTTCACCGAAACCTTTCCATTTTAACAGATCGAATAGCATGTTTCTTCGTCTCATTTCACAGATGTCTTCACCTAAGGATTTTACATTTGCTTGCAAGAAGCAGACTACTTTGTCATGCATTTTGTAAAGGTTAGATTGGTCAGCACTGAAATAGTGACGTCCAAAGACTCAAATAACGCATTTTGCTCGTACTATAATACCGAAGCCAACAAGGTCTTTATACGAGTTGGAGAGCCTTGCGAATTCGTTTCATTTCTTCACGCAATCGTATCAAGTTAGACAATAACATGGCCGCAATAACCAACACCTCGAATTATTCTGCTGGACAGGACGAAAGTTCAACCATCAACAACGTCGATGTAGCCCGACTGTTCTGCTTGCAGTCTTCTTTCGTGTTCGAAGTGGCTCTAAACATTTTCTTCATCGCAGTCCTTGCAAGTGATCGCGACCTTGATTTCATCCAGATCGACAAATATCTCTACAAACTTCTGGCTTATCAAGATATCGTGTTGTCACTGTTATACAACGTCTTAAATTCTTCACTACTTTTGGGCCAGTATTTTCATATCAATGCTGATGCATGCATGACGCTTGCGTCCACGTGTTTCTTTTGTTTTCAAGGGTCTGCCTGGATATTATGTGCAGTTGCTTTAAACAAATCCCTCTTTATCAAGTATCCTTTGAGGTACTACAGCATGGTGACAAAACGTCGAGTGGTGGGGTTCCTCGTTGCAGGCGGGATTCTCTCCCTATGTGTAATTGGTGTTTTACCCTTGGAGGGTTTTCCATTTGCGGACTTAGGTCGTTGTTCTGTATCTGGTCTTTTGCAATCTGTTGACAGAATCACCACATCTGGCTTTTTTCTCTACACCGTTTTGATCTTACTCGATTTCTCTATACCCATCGTCGCAACAGTCCTACTAAACTTTTTACTTATTGCCGTGGCAGTGAAACAGGCTAGGTCAAATCGTCGGGTAGCGGCAATGGTTCTAGCTACTCGACCTGACCAAAGTAAAAAGGAAACTCGAGCCGAACGTGATCGGAACCGTGTAAAACGCAGAGGCCTTCTAAACGTTCTTTACCTTCTAAACACAGCTTCAATTCTACTTATTTCGACGAGCATAATTACTTGTATTTTCTTCTTTCAGCCAGACAAGAAAATGTATTCAGACGATACATCTTTGTTTAGGGGGATCGTCCCCCCTGGAAAATTTGAAAAAGTGCGAAAAGAAAATGTATAACAAACACTGACTGAAGACTGCAACAGTTAGGCTCTGGAGGGCCCAAGAGTGCAGCGTTTAGACAAATAAAAATGCAAATTTCTTCTCGCTCCCTCACATAATATCCTCCAAAATTTTAAAGAATATCTGCATTCCGCTGGGATCACCGTGATAGCCACTTGCGTACTGATCGGGGGGGGGGGCAGTTCCCCCCTCCCCCATACAATTAAAACGTGGTTTATTTCTAATTCGATACCAGTGATTTACAAATGTTGCTGAAATGACATGATTGTCCGTGATATTTTCTCACTTTTTTGTACATTATAGTTTCTTTTGCGTTTGTTGAACAATGACAAAATTCCCAAATTTACAGTCAGACAAAAAGTATGCTTATTTTGCAAAAGTATGTTGAAGAGAAATAGAAAGAAAGAATGAATAGTGACCTGCTGGTGTCACAAAATGAGGTATCAAAATATGCTCATTTGACCTTAAATAAAATTCCTAAAACCCCTGAGCTTGCATGAGCTCTGCCCCCTGGATACTCATCTGACCTTAATATACAAAATGTAATGCCTAAAACCCCTGAGCTTCATGGGTCTCAGCAGTGGCGGATCCAGGGGGTCCCGGGGGCCCGGCCCCTCTCCCCTAAAAAAAAACAGGTAAAAACACTTTAATTTTACTTTAATTTTTTAGATGGATCCCCTCCCCTGGCGCTCAAGGGGGGGGGGGGGGGGTCGATTTTTCAAATTTTGGAGACCCCCCTCCCCCACCCCCCCCCCCCCCCCCCCAAAAAAAGAAATGTTCACTAGTGCTCACTAATTTTTACAAAAGTATGCAGACCAAAATCCCGAGTTGGTCGAGTGTTATTGAGCTACCAGAATACAGCAACATGTTTCCACTGATATCGATAATATATACAACTACAACAGAAAGGGTTCACGAAAAATGTTGGTGTAACAAAAAAGGCGACTGAAAAATACGGCTCGTGTATGAACGTAGAGGGCATCTTCCACTAAAATCGTTTCACCACGTCAAGCTGAGAAAACACAAATTGTAAAAGACAGTGATTTTATTTAAAATGCTTACCTCACGTCCTCACCCCCTTATTAGGGACTTTTAGATTTGCACGTCGACATCTTTGACTGCAACGTGTGACGTCATTGTAAGGCACTGCGCATGCGTTACGTCGTCTCAGTCGGCGATCGAGAATGCGTCAACCTTGATTTTCCTAAATCTAGTACATACACAAACATATTGGTATTTATATATAGCGCCTTTACATGCTCAAGGTACTAGTATGCCGCGTGCGCATAAAATATACAGTTCCTCAAGTAGACAAAGGAACATCCCTTCCCTGCTATTTATGTAAAAATGTGTAGAACAGGTGTCACGTGCATATTCACCTGTTCTACACATTTTTACATATTAGCAGTGAAGGGATGTTCTTTTGTTGAGGGTAGAATGAGGAACTGTATATTTTGTCCTCTTTCTTTGTCCGTGATGTTCATAGTGTTACTTAAGCCTGCATGTATATCGTCGAGTGCAATCTAAAAGATTTCTAATTGTAGTCAACATGGGCGGTTAAGTACGTTGACACGCATGATCAGTCGGCGTTCGTCGTGTTCTTGTCCACTCAATCTAAAAGTCCCTATTTCTTGTCCCCTTGTTCGGATATAGCACTTGTACAAATGACTCCCAAATGTCTACAGGTCTACAAGTGATGCAGGTGCTTCATGAATACCTTTTGTTTGCCCACTTGAAAAGAATTATTCCACCTGTGTATCTAGAATGTACCGCCGGTGCATAAATGAATAATGATTACGTAACTATCATGAACACGTATGCGGCACGTATCCGGCACGTATCCAGCACACGTCTCGAATGGTTTTACAGGGTTATTTTTTGTACAGCTGACCATGCGCAGATAGCATCTCCGAAGTAGCTTCAATCACTAGTTCCTTCAATAGACCATTTTCATAATGTAATCACATTTATGCATATTCCTTTGTGAAGCGCCTCGTTACAAATAATTGTATTTCAATAGTCAGAATGCATGTATTCCGCAAGCCATAATTTTATCCTACCTAAACAATAACTAATGCATGCAATTCACATTCTGACTATTGAAATACGATAATTATTTCCAACAGATGAATGAAACGTTCCCATCAAGACACTGAACAAAGACGTAAAGATTCAATTTGGTAACATTACGAAAGTGGCTTATTAAAAACTTCATGTCAAATTATTACAATTTGTATGCCGGACTGTGCTCCGAATTTAGGTCTCTTTTGAACTGATGTTTTTACTTGAAAATGTTGAAATAAAAAAGCCTTTTTAAAACGGAAATTGTTAATGCATTTTTGTTTCAAAATGTCTAGATATCTTTCTTTTTTTAATAGGGGATACGTACACAAAGACACAACAAATGGGTTTACCTTTTTTCCGCAGGGGTATTGAATATAAAAAAAAGGAAGTTCCAAAACCAGTAGGCAAGAAACAAAATATGACACGAACACGCTTTTTTTTTAATTTGATTTTTTAATTTTTATAGTTTTCTTTCTCATGAAAGAAGTAAATTATGATGTTTTTTAAACGAGTATTCACATAATATCGACATATCAAGAATAAAACAAGTATAGTACGGTCATAGTCATCTACCGTAAACAAGTCAATACGGAACATAAGCTAGTAACAGATCGGCCACAAGTCAAGGCACTATTTTGTCAGGAAATTGCTAAACACTAGACATAATTATGTACATTTCATGTCATGTACATAATCAACATGAATCAACATTATATTATATAACGTGATAATGAAGAAACGCTGGCTATTATTATAATTACTGTTTTACAATCACCGTGCTTCTACACACGGACAAATTGCCTAGCCTATCCACTGTACACGACGTCCCGAAGTATATATTTAAGCCAAATATTGTTAATTTGAAACCTGTCTAGCGGAATACTATACAATGTGCTGTACGCACGAAATACGTAATACCGTTCATACAACTTCAGACAAACTGACTGATACTATACCATGTTTTGCATGTTACATATAATACTTTTCTAACGCTTGCCACGAAAAAATAAAAATTATTATTATATGATATTAGTGAGTTATTATGTATTGAGGTATTGAATATATTTGATAAGCAATTCACAATAATGATGAACAAATGTGAACAATAATTTAACTCTTTATCACAGAGAAGAGAAAGAGGGGAGGGAGTGAAGGGGAGGGAGGGAGGAAGAGAGAGAGAGAGAGAGAGAGAGAGAGAAGAGAGAGAAGGTGGTATCATCACAGGATTTGCCCACTATTAACATGTTTATAGGCAATCACTCAAACAACTCCCTATACACACGATACACATGTATACTTGATATTGACGTCATTGCAACACGTGACACATAAACATGAGAGGTATGTTTGCTTATGAGAGTTCAAGCACGTGTTGTATATAATGGTACAAAAGGTAACCTGAATGTTGCTCGACATAACAGCATTTTATCATGTAACATGTATTCTACCGTATCTCATGACAGATAGAAAGATATACATAATTACTTGTAGTGTAATTATAGGTAACATGGAAGAAGCCTTCACATTTCAAATAATCTGAAAACGCCGGAGGCTAATTTTCGGAAAGGTCAAGTCCGTGACGAACGTAATAAACATTAATTGTATCCTTGTTTTCATCCACACTAGTGAATTGATTTTTTTTATATGAAAATAATGCAACAGTAAAGTGGGTACTTATATTCAGAAATAGAGTAGAGCACAATGACAAAGTCTGGCCTGTGTTCATCTATATTTTCATTGAAAACAATCATGTTGATGTAGGATACTCGTCAACTCCATACAAAATTTCATTCGAAGATCTAGCTTAATTCTACATAAAAATGCATCAGTTGGTTTCTTCAAATCTCTTATATTGAATGAGCCCTTTCCCGTTAATGCGCCTATATGACGTTATCAGCTTTTTAAAAAAAACTTCGAAAATGTATGAAAATACTGAACATTCTGCATAACGACCCGCAGGGAAATAATGGAAGAAATCCTAATATAATTTTCATAATTACAGTAATAATTTGCTCAATTAACGTTTTATTAAAGTAACTTCGAGTTGACACAAGTTTCTATCAGATGAGAGAGAGAGAAAAAACGAAAACAGAGAACGAATGGAAAATTTTGGTTTTTTGATCAAATGGTATGCTCAACGATCACAATTTTGGGGAATTATGATATAAATTGTAATCTGCTAATAGTGGCAAGACATATATGAAAATATCCTAATCACAAGTCTTATTAACATCAATAGGACATTTCTACGATACTGAACGGAATAATAAAAACTAAACCACAATAAATACTACATACATTGACTTTGTATTATCTATAATCTGTTATATTGAGTGGATTTTTCTTTGAGGGAAAGTGCAATATATAATAGTGTGCGCCTAAACAGTGAAAATTTAAATATTATGTCTACAATACTGGAAATGATGATTAAAGTATATATCTCACAGAAGGTTTATACACAAGAAACACTTGATTCACAGTGTTTGTCCAACCACAAATCGAGATTTTAAAAGAGAAGAAAAATCCACCGTGACAGTTACATGACAGGACAAAAAACTATGAACGATGCACAGAACAATGCGCAAAAATGAAATATTCTCGGCCAAAAACTGGATGGGGGGGGGGGGTAGACTTTGCTTTTATTTCTAGTATCACGAAGTCCTTGTTTATACTTCATTTGCTTGACAAAAAAAATTCTTGCTGAACAAAAAAGGAGGGAGGGACTAACATCTTGATTTAAAAATTTGCTATTTTATCATTTTCCTTGTGATGTATAAATCCCGAGGCACAGTAGTGCACAAGCCTAGCATGCAAACTCAAGATATGACTTCTTTAAATAACTCCATCACATTTCTGCCCATGCAGTCGCTAAAGACTTTCAGAAGGGTCCGACCATTACTTTGGCGTTCTGGCATTACATATGCCTACAGCGTCTTAGGAAAATCTGATGAAACGCAACGGCATCGTCTAGGTCGCAATGCGCTTTTTTCACACCTTGTAGAAGAGTTTTCTTGATTCGGCGTCCTTTTGGAGAAACACAAGTAGTCGCAGTGCCGGTGATTATGGCCGACGCTTGATCTGCATGAGAATTTCCTGAGAGCGCTGCTGCTTAACTTAATCACTGCGTCTTAATTACGGTAATCGCAATGAGCACTCAATTTTTGTGCGACCTGTGCTTTACAATGATGAGGTTTCATGGTGACAGCTGAAAACATAAAGACAAAATTTGCAGAGCATCATGTGTAAGGCAAAATTAGTTTAAAAAAAACAATTGCAATCCGTTTTCAAAAGGAGCTAAATTTTAAACTGAGAATTATCTTTCGTAGATCAATATAATAAAGCATAAGCATTGTAAATGATCCACTTTCGGACACTTGCATGCTTGTTTATACATTAGCAATATTCTTTGATTTGTAATTTATTTACAATTTAAATATAATCCCTAAGCATTGGTTTGAATATAGCCGAGGAAGAATATAACTTTCGCTGCTTATATATAATCTACACAATATATATTACATATTGATTACAATAATCAACTGCATGATCATCTCCATTTTAGTCCACATCTGCTTCTAGAACAAAACCATACCGAGACGGACGCAATTTTATTTGTAAGGCCCATCTTTTATAAAAGCATTTGAGATGTCAACGGAATTCTACACACACACATTGTTGTATCTGCCAAAAAATTACAGATAGCATGGGGTTGAATAAAACCCCTTTTTTGTGCTCTTAATTAAATACCACGAAAAAATGTCGATAAAAAGGCATCATGAAAATGAGGCATTATTCAAGACTGCTCTTATTCTTGATTGGCTTGTTTTCGTTTCTTTCTCTCACTATGATACAATATATACAACCAACAGGATAGCATAAATATTGCGACAAACTTTGGCGAGTTGTTCGTGAATAAAGAAAAGACGAAGCGAGAGAGACGGTGGTAGATATGCGAAAGCGCTTCGATCGGGTGAGGTTTCTTTTCTCAGAGCGCTCATTTCGCTCTCCCCGCACAGATGTATTAAAAAACAACACAGTCAAGGAGTCATCTAAACAACGGTCAATCTCTCCTCCAGCCGTTTCGCACTCTTTTCAAGCTCTTCCGTCTGCTGTTTATGCAGTTCCGCTTTCGCCTTCGAGTCCTCCAATGGCTTAATGGACAGACGCCTCAAGTTCTCGGGGATGGCATCTTCGGGCAGGGCGTCGAGTCCTGGTTTGCTCTGCTTCTCTGGTACCCATTTTTTCCACCTCTGGACTAAGGGGATAGCGAGGGTGACGACAGCTGCTAGGATGTAGATACCGCCGCCGATGTAGAAGGCGACATCGAAGGATTGCGTTAAATCGTATGATGCACCTGAGATGTCGAAACAAACAAAAGGGCACTTTCAAAAAAAATGAAGACATACGCAAGTTTTAAGAAGGAAATTGATACGTGAGAATTTATTTAGTTGGTACACCGCGCCCTAAACGACCTGACTGCGATCTGATACTGAAAATTTGCAATAGCATTTGATATGAAAATGCAATTTTCTATAATCTTATTGATCGATGATTTGAATAATCATATGATTAATACAATTCAAATTTAAATTGATTTTAAGCTCGGAAGTGCGATCGTCTACGATTTGAAGCCCATTCCGGTGTTAGTTTTCTTATAATTTTTTAGAACCTACATCAGAAAGATGATGTTTGTTTCGATTTATGTATGTAATTGCAAAAATCCGAAGATCGCAGGAAAATCGTATTGGGTGCGATGGGCTTAACAAATGGGACATTAAGTGACCGAAAAGACCTTGGACTTGCCTTATTATGCTATTCAGGTGTTCGGCGACGTGACTGAAAAAGTACCCTTCGTGAATTTGATTCAGACAAGGACAGTTTACACTAAGTGTCATCAAAGCGAAAACAGATGTTTGTTCGCCACATTTCTGTTTGAACACTACTCAGTTGAGTGTTCTAACTATGGTATCATGATCATAGCTCTTGACCCATATACTGGTAATCTTTGGAACTATATCGTGTTAAATGACAAACCACGTGTTACAATCTATCATCAATTCGGGACGAAACCTGTTCTTCGGATTCCCCGACAGCGTTGAACCATGGACCCACCATTGTCAGTAAATTATTGTAACAATACCGATTGGAAATTGATTACCCGATATTGTTCTTCAAGTGCTGATACGACAGGAGCAAAGGTAGAGGAAAAGTTTATGCACTGCGCCAAAAATAGAATCTTGCTCAGAATTGGGCGATAAAAGAACTATAGTAGGAAATTAATGACGTTGGAAAGAACTGGTATTTCGCAGTTTGGCGGCCTTGATCAGTGGGCAAGTCTAATAAATTCGGTCACTTTTGTGTGTCTCATATAAGGTGTGTTTCAAACGTAGAATTACATCATAGGTGTCATTTCCCTTTGGATTTAATAAGACTGATCTAAGCTCTAACAGAGCTATCATCTTAATGCAATGACCACCTATCTTTTTTCATCTGGCCCATACGTTACGGTAACAAAGTAGCATAGATCTGTCCCATCATATATTTTGTTCAGAAACCATGGGAAATGCGGCATGAGATATTGAAGATCATTATACAAAGAGAGATTGAGGTTCAGCGGCAATTACGTTGTAAAACCTCAACAAAAATGTATGCAAGAAAGTTCAAATCCACAGCCCTCTTTCTCACGAGGTTAAACAATTCTACAGAAGGATATCAAAGTAGGAATTACTGATGTGTTGGAAGATGATACGATAAGCAAAATATAAACATTACAAGGAAATTGAAAGTGTAGATCTGCAGCGAACCACATTTAAATCAGAAACTTTTGTTTAAAAAAAAATGGAATGTCGACACCAAATGCTATAGGGAAATGTCAATTCTTGCTGTGGCATATTTGTCTCGTCACGATAGCCTAGTTTCGACGTCACATTGGCTATGATCCAAACCCAATGCAAACAATAAGGTGGAGGTGTGTCTGATAAGAAGGAGGTGTGTCACATGGTACCAAAGGTCACTTGATACCAAAGGTCACTTGATAACAATGGTGTGACAGATCAATCGTGGCTGATAGCGAGTTTATCACCTCAATGCTAGATATACTTCAAACTTATATTTTCCATTTCCCCCTCTTTTCCTTATATGGATTTTCAAAATGCATCCCTGTGCACTCCATTTTAATGTTTATACATGTTCTTCTATTTCCCAATTTTAAGGAGAACAGTGGAATGTGTTTACACTTCTTCTGTAGGAATAGTGGGTATCCTAAGATCTCATACATAACTTCTCATACTTTGCAGAGTTTGATGTGACGTTGGACCCTTAGTTAGCCAGGCACAACCCTCAGAAAACTCTGGAAACAACCGATGGCAGTTTAAAATAACTCGCAAGTTGCAGTTAAGCGCGTGAGAGTATGAGAACACTTTGAATATGTACATAATGTTTGTGATTGAAGTGGATGATTCCATGCAATGTGTCCCTTACGACATTTGACTTGTATTCATTTTATTTCATCCAGAAATAAAGAGTCTCTTGATATGACCATTGATTCGTGGTTATTCAATGGCCATCTGACGATGATTTCCCTATTAAATGTGGACAAAAGTCGTAACGGACAAATTGCACGGAATCGAACAAGAGTGTTTCCATGGTGTTCAAGGTCTAATTCATCACCAAAGCCAGGTAAAACTACCAGAGGTATTTCCTAAAAGGTGCATGTTCATTACCAGCATTATAACAGAATACAAATCATTAGAACTTTCTTCGTACAGAGTGACGGGTTTACTAACCTGCTATTGAAGGGCCGAATGTAATACCGATGCCAGCGGATAGTAGAGTCCATGTCCATGCCTCTGCTAATAGCTTGTGACCAAAAAGATCCATTGATACTTTGAGCAGCATGCTATTCACAACTCCCGTCAGCGTACCCACAACTGTGAGATACAAGAAGGAATACAAAACAGTTTTAAAAGTGAGGTAAATCATTGCTTTGGGAATTTGGCAGACAATAATTACCGGCAATGGAAAACAGCAGAGCAACGGAGGAAGTTCTTTAATGTTTTAAGATAAAATCTTCAATTGACAATTTTAGATAAAGAAAGGGGGTTAGCAAGAGTGTATTACACGAATCTATAAATTTAATGACAACAATATTTAAAACAAAAATACAACAACCCATGATATTAAACATTCCGAACTTCAACACAGGGCCCAATAATAAACATTTAACAAACTCTAACCCTAAAGCTCATGTATAACGCAATTCCAACCCAGGTCATCCCGATGGTCTGTTTTCTCCAAATACAATTTAACCCGCCGATGAGTTCAAAATTATGTTTAACAAAGAACTTTCGTTCAGGCTTCAATATTGAATTTAAGCTTAAGCTCAGCGTCGTTTAATTTTTAGTAGAATGCAGGCCTAGTATGTGTTTGAAAAAAGCCCAGAGGAACAGTCACTGGAGCAACTTGCATCAGCCTGAACTTACCTATAGCGTAGCCATAAAGTCCAGGTATGGTGTCAATGACTAGAAGACACATCGTCACAGCACCCATGATAAGGTTGCAGATCGGGTATACATACACGGTGTGGAAAGGGATGTAATCTCCGAAGATGGCCGAACCACCACGGCCGATCATATCCGACAACCCGAAGACCATTAAAACATGGACTCCCTTTGCTGATGGGATGCCTATCGTTTCCATGTATTTTATCTGTAGAGAATAAAGAGAATACTTTCAAGGATACGTTCAATTTTCGATTTTTTTTTTTTTTTTTTATTTAAATTTTTTTTATTTTAAATCCATCACTCCAGGGAAAATTACAAACGGATATTTTATTTTTGCAGGTGTTCTGTATCATGTAGATTTCCTATTAGAAACAGTGCATCAATAATATTCTACAAAAAGGAACACACATTCGACTTTTCAATTATGAAGTATACATGATGTTTTAAACCTCGTTTCAATTCAATTATTATAAACAATGCAGTAACACCCTCTGGTTGTGGCTACATCTCAAGTCCTGAAAACCATCCCTTATTCCTGCGTAAAGACACAAATGCCGAACTATGATTTTTAAACACATCATTCAGTATTTCAAAAGAATATATCCCCAATAATGGAGTTCTTAAGCTCTTGACAAGATAACGATAATCATGACAGTCTGTATGCAACCAAATTATTTGGACAGTGTAGAGGTAAAGACATACTTCTCATACTTACAAAATTAACAAATGGAAAGATGAGTGACATGTTCATAAGAATGTTGGCCAAGCCCCATAACAAGATACCAGGCGCCTTCATGGTGTGCAAGAAAGCCTTGATATACTGTTTCGTTGTGTGCTTTGGCGTGTTGTCTGGTACAGGAATCCTTATACTGTCCTTCCTTGACCATGTGCTATCTCTTCTGATAAAACTAACAATGCTGTCCCGTCTGTTCATGGAACTGTTTCTCCTCATCTTGCCTGTGCTGTCTTTCCTGGTGATTGAGCCGTCCCGTCTTCCATTCTGATCATTCTTCCCTGAGTTGCTGCTTCCCTGACGTCCCTTCGACCCACTGCTTCTTGATCCGTTACTTGACAGTTGTGATAAGTTGCTATCGTTTCGCTGGAGCCCTTCTTCCCCATCGTTCGGTAGCTGAGTTGAAGGCGCGAATGTCACGCTCTCCTTTCTCGTTACTGGTGCCGTGCCTGTGTGACAATTTTGGTTGATATTCTCGTTACTGAGTGCGGATTCGTCGATGGTTGACAACTGCGTGCTGAGGAGAACGGGTTCGCCAAGTTGGAAGCTTCCTTTTACTGGGATATACCCATTGGTCTGTGATTTGAATACATTGTCGTCGACCGTGTTGATCTCGTCATCATTGTAGTATTCTTCCTTGTCTTCTGCGTCTTCCTCTTCAGAGATTGCAATTTCAACGTAGTCGACCTTCTTCCTGAAGAGGCAAGCGCAGAGGAGCCCATGAACTAAGAGGCAACAGCCGAGGATGATGAAGGTTTTACGCCAGCCGAATTTCTCGCACAGAAGCTCGACAGCGGGATTCAAAGTAAGTGAACCTGTAACAACACAAAAGTGGGTGGAAAAGTGAGTATTTTCGTTCAAGTTAATGGTATGTGAATTTTTGACGAGTTAGGAACAAGTTTTGACTTCACATTCCCACTAAAATTACAAAATCATTTTTTTCTGTTATTCTCATTAAATTAATCTTACTTTGAAGTATCGTCAGATGTAGAATCTATAGTTTTGCATGATACTTCGTTTCCTGCTTTGCCTGACTGACGTCACGATTTATTTGCAAAGAAATTAATTGTTCATTTCAAGGACATCTAGACATGTTTAATATGATTCAAAATGAAGGCTGTCATACCAATTCAAAAAAGTTACTTCAAACTTTTTGCCAGATCTACACTCGACTAAGTGTCTAGCCGCAAAAGCGGCCGCTATTAATTTAACGAGAGGGAAAGTTTCTAGTTTTGCAGGAATCGACGGAATACATACTTAATTTGATTTAAAGGGATGAGAGGAAAGGGGAATGATTATTTTATACTGACCTATACTCCATCCGAGTGTGGCGAAACAGGAGGCACGGGCGCTGTTCTTCCTTGGGAAGTATGTCCCGACCAAGTTGAGTGATGTGTTGTCAATGAAGTTGCTGCCGACACCAAAGAGGAGACTGTAGGTGACGAAGAGGTAGTATGGGTTAGGTACGGCAGCCGACAGAAGGAGACCTGCGCTGCACAGGATGACGCCAACTACGGCGACTTTACGATGTCCGAAACGCTTGAAGAGACCGGTCGAGATCGGCGATGCTGCGAACATTATCCCGAAGGCCACTGATCCTATCCATCCTGTAATGGGAAAATAAAAAGAAATAAGATATGAGAAACGTGCTATTTGACTTTAAATCATTTATCACAAAGGCGGAACCAGACGGGACCACGAGGGTCTGGCCCTTTTAGTTCCCCCTTTTTATCTTCTTTCTGCTCATCAGAGAATTAATGAGTATTTTGTTTCAAATCATTAAATTTAATTACCATAATTGATGTTTTCTCTTTATTTCTCTTGCCTGCTTGTCGAAAAAATGAAAGTACGATCCCCCTTAAAATCTTAGGTTTGCCTATTCCTCGAGTGTCGCAGATATAATACTTTCTTTCATTGCTACAATACATTTCACAGGGCTGTCATTTCTTGCGCGCATGTTAACGCACTATGGATCACAAGTTTAGAGGTTCGAATCCCCGCCACGGCGTTTATGTTTTTTGACAAGGCATTCAACAACATTAGCCAGTAGCCACACTCGACCCAGACTCAGTAAATGGGTAATCGGTACAAAGAACTTCATCGCATGCTCTAGCGCCTCATCAGGGCAACCAGATGAAATGCAACTATGAATATAACGCAGTACATTATCAACAACATCATCATCATCATCAACATCATCATCATCAACATCATCAGCATTACGATAGATAACTGTTGTATTCAAAATTATTATGTACAGTATCTTTATCATTGCTAGGGTATTATCTGCATGCGAAATGAACATCTTTTTGCAACAGGACAATATTTACCATGCAAGAAAAAGAAAGCGAAAGAGAAAGTCATCGAACTGAGTTTACAGGTAAGATAGGATAGTGGGCGTTGATCAAAAAGATATCCTTTAGGGCGTTTCCTGTATTCTCGTTTCTTATTGTTTTAATTTGTTACACACATTTAATACCAAGTTTTATCTTACCGAGTTTCCTTCCTCTTCAAGCAAACCTCGTTAACCTCATTTCTTTCTTATCTATATTGTGCAATTGTAATGCAATATTCTACTTATATGCGTCATGGTAGTTCTATGGTGGCCCTGAAGGGACATCGCGAATAGACTAAATCGTGAAAAATATGCGATAAAATTCACGATATCGTCAATTTTATCGCATATTTTTCACGAAGAAATTCACGAAATTGACGATATCGTGAACTTTATCGTGAACTTTTCACGATGAAATTGACGATATCGTGAATTTTATCGTGAAAAGTTCACGATATAAAGTTCACGATATCGTCAATTTTATCGTGTACTCTATCGTGTACTCTATCGTGTACTCTCCTGACGGGCGCTTCGTAAACAAAACCAGCCCTAGCTGGGGGAGACAGAGAGAAGGAAAAAAGAGAAAGGGAAAGAGAAGATAAAAGGAAAGAAAGAATAAGAAGAAGAAAAGAGGGAAACGGGGGGGGGCGAAGGGCTCTTGCCTCCTCCTCACTCCCCCCCCCCCCCGCCAAAAAATAAATAAGGAGAGAGAGAAGGGAAAGGGAAAGGAAAAGAAAATATAAAAGGAAAGAAAGAAGAGGAAGAAGGAAAGAGGGAAACGGGGGAAGGGCGAAAGGCTCTTACCTCCCCCCCCCCCCCCCGCCAAAAAAATAAATAAGAGAGAGAGAGAGAGAGAGAGAGAAGGGAAAGGGAAAGAAAGAAGAGGAATAAGAGGGAAACAGGGGAAGGGCGAAGGGCTCTTGCCTCTCCCCCCCCCCCCCGCCAAAAATAAATAAGAGAGAGAAGGGAAAGGGAAAGAAAGAAGAGGAATAAGAAGGAAAGAGGGAAACGGGGGAAGGGCGAAGGGCTCTTGCCTCCTCCCTCCCCACCCCCGCCAAAAAAATAAATAAGAGAGAGAGAGAGAGAGAGAAGGGAAAGGGAAAGAAAGAAGAGGAATAAGAGGGAAACAGGGGAAGGGCGAAGGGCTCTTGCCTCCTCCCCCCCCCCCCGCCAAAAATAAATAAGAGAGAGAAGGGAAAGGGAAAGAAAATATAAAAGGAAAGAAAGAAGAGGAATAAGAAGGAAAGAGGGAAACGGGGGAAGGGCGAAGGGCTCTTTCCTCCTCCCTCCCCACCCCCCGCCAAAAAAAAAAAAAAAAGAGATAGAGAGAGAAGGGAAAGGGAAAGGGAAAGAGAAGATAAAAGGAAAGAAAGAAGAGGAAGAAGAAGAAGAAAAGAGGGAAACGGGGGCGAAGGGCTCTTGCATCCCCCCGCCCAAAAAATAAATAAGAGAGAGTGAGAGAGAAGGGAAAGGGAAAGAGAATAAAAAAGGAAAGGAAGAAGAATAAGAAGAAAAGAGGGGCTCTTGCCTCCTCCCCCCCTCCCGCGCCAACAAATAAATAGGAGAGAGAGAGAGAGATAGAGAGAGAAGGGAAAGGGAAAGGGAAAGAAAATATAAAAGGAAAGAAAGAAGAAGAAGACGGAAAGAGGGAAACGGGGGGAGGGCGAAAGGCTCTTACCTCCCCCTCCCCCCTCCCGCCATAAAGGGAAAGAGAAGGGAGAGGGAAAGAAAATATAAAAGGAAAGAAAAAAGAGGAAAAAGAATAAGAAAAGAGGGAAACAGGGGCGAAGGGCTCTTGCCTCCTTTCTTTTCTTTCTTTTCCTTTCTTTCCTATTCTCCCTCTTTTTCGTTTTTCTCTTTCTTTCTTCTCTTTCCCTTTCCTTCTCTCTCTCTCTCTCTTATTTATTTTTTGGCGGGGGGCGGGGGGACGAGGTAAAAGCCCTTTGCCCCCGTTTCCCTCTTTTCTTCTTCTTCCTCTTCTTTCTTTCCTTTTATCTTCTCCTTCCCTTTCCCTTTCCCTTCTCTCTCTCTCTCTGATTTATTTTTTGGCGGGGGGAGGGGGCCGGGCAAGAGTCCTTCGCCCTTCCCCCGTTTTCCTCTTTTCTTCTTCTTCCTCTTCTTTCTTTCCTTTTATCTTCTCTTTCCCTTTCCCTTTCCCTTCTCTCGCTCTCTCTCTGATTTATTTTTTGGCGGGGAGGGGGGGGGAGTGAGGAGGAGGCAAGAGCCCTTCGCCCCCCCCCCCGTTTCCCTCTTTTCTTCTTATTATTCTTTCTTTCCTTTTATCTTCTCTTTCCCTTTCCCTTTTTTCCTTCTCTCTGTCTCCCCCAGCTAGGGCTGGTTTTGTTTACGAAGCGCCCGTCAGGAGAGTACACGATAGAGTACACGATAGAGTACACGATAGAGTACACGATAAAATTGACGATATCGTGAACTTTATATCGTGAACTTTTCGCGATAAAATTCACGATATCGTCAATTTCATCGTGAAAAGTTCACGATAAAGTTCACGATATCGTCAATTTCGTGAATTTCTTCGTGAAAAATATGCGATAAAATTGACGATATCGTGAATTTTATCGCATATTTTTCACGATTTAGTCTATTCGCGATGTCCCTTCAGGGCCACCATATAGTTCCCATTCAGTATGTATACCTGTCAGTTCTCTCTCTATCTATGCCCCCCCCCCCTTTCCCTCTCTCTCTCTCTACCGCCCTCTCTTACACCATGGACCTGCTCCCTTTCATTCTATCTGTCTCTCTGTCTCTCTCTCTATCAATCTACCCCCTCTTTCTCCCTCCACAATTATCTTCTCCCCTCTCTCTCTCTATCTCTCTCTTTCTTTTCTCCCCATTATTTTCTCTCTTACTGCGTACTCCTCGCCCCCTTACCTATGCCCGATTCCCCTACGTCTTTGTCTTTTTCACAATCTATCTGTTTCTTTCATTCTCTCCCTCTCTTCTCCATCCCTCATTTGTTCATATGTATGCATGTCTCTATAATGTTTTCATCATACTTTTCATGTCTCAATCATACCACATATATAAACACCCCCATCCCCTCCAATCGAGCCCCTGCTCGGTAACGCAATGTAATAAACAGGAAATGTCGTTAGTGGATTGAGTCGTTCTGTCTTGTACATGAACTCGAACATGGGATTTCTATTTTCTATCAGGTTGTTGTTATTTCCTCTTCGTAAATTATGACTGAACGCTGAGGGATCTGAGAGCCCATTCAATGATGATAAGCCACAGCGCAAACATACACACACACAGCTGATCGTAATTCATTACATGCCAAACGAGCACTTACACGGGTTCGTCTCAAAGTCACCTTCAGAACAACTTGGCAGGTTGTACGCTGCTCCATGCAAAATATGCATGAAAGAAATTAAAGTGACAATGGAACGTTCTGAAGAAATTGATACACACACAGATATGAAATACAAACGCTTTCAGTTTTACAGAAAAACAAAACTCTCAAAGTCATTGTCAGAGCAGTCGGCAAGCTGAAATTAGGTTAAGTCCCATACATTCCACGCTCCATGTCGAACAAGAAAAGCAGGGGGTTTTAAAATATGATTGCTATAAATTATTATATGAGCCTACACCTCGTTAATAACATACAGCTGAGCAAAACGATAGCAGACAGTATGCACCAAGGAGTTATATTTATATTTACACCATTGTGTCCTCGATCCCACCTCCCTGATCGGCGTACTTATCATATGCACTTATTTTGTAAGCTAGAGCTACAATTTTATACAGGCTACCTGCATTGAGCCTGAGGGATGTAGGTTTGCAACTGGCTCAGCTCACATCCTGTAGTAATCATTCTAGTTATCATTTTTGTAATGCAGGAAGGAAATCTCTTTTAGAACAATAAGCCTAGAACTTAACACCATAAGGAAACAGGTCTATAGGCATTACAGGTGAGACAATGAGTGTGAAGAAGAAAAAAAAAGAAGTAGGGTCGAGAGTAATTACTAATTAGCACGAAAGACCAATATTAATTTAAACCTTTCATAAATTTAAGAGTCACATTACACTGCAGGAAAGAAAGCGTTTGCACAAAAAAAGGAAATGATCAGACAATTTGGACGCAAAAAGGCTGTTAATAACTACATTATTTTTAAGCTTAACCAATATGTAAACCTTATATTTGGTAAGCGAGAATGATGATCGGAGTTAGCCTTACCTAGATCTAAAATATTTCAAAATACAATTTAGTTCTCCATTATTGCAGGGTTGAATATTTTGTTGGGTGCACTTGCCTTTTGTCCCCCCCCCCCCCCCTCCCCCTGGACTCCATTCCTGTCTACCTGTTGGCGTCATGCACAGTAATGCACAGCGGTAGGCCAACATTCACATGCAAATATGATGACCATGCATGTTCATGTCATGAAAACATTATCAGCATGAGATTCACAAATTTGCTTCTCAGCTATTGTCTCATTCTGTTCCGTTCGACGTTTGAATCCCCAGTCTAAACTCCCAAAATTGCCATAGCGATAATTAACTATATTAAAACCCCAAAATCCAGGAATGACCTACCTAGCTATTTCTCCCTTTTTACAACTGAAACATGAAAGTGTGTCGACCTTCCTTGGCTTGGTATTTCTTTCTTTACCCTGTGTGCATCGAAAAGCACTGTAGTGAAAATGCAAACATATACCCGCATAATTCTTTTAAAGAAACCACTTTGTGTTTGCTTGTTTGTTTGGTGTTTTTTGTCATGTACATTTCCAGTGATACTTTGGATGGAGTTACGTCATAATTATAACAAGAAGTACCTATACTAGTATGTTATCGTGTCATATCTAATAGTTTAGTTGGGACCTGGCTGGCTTGAACGAAGGTCATTGTCCGTGTCAATGCCCATGGATCGACTTGATATGACCCTCAGTCATGTCCCTTCTGCTTAAGGCTATGGAAGGCTATACTTGAACATGCTATTGTTTATAGAGCTAAAGGAAGCCATTGTTGTTTTCGACCGTACTTTCTTTGTGATTCTGAAGATGACTTTGAGACCACCCGAAGATGCGACAGGCGTTCCACGGTGCTGAATATCAACAATGGAATGACACGTACAGACAAGGGTGGGGCCGTAGGGTTGGGGCCATGTCGTATTTTGATTTTCATTTCCTTCCTAAGTAGTAATCCCAAATGGTCGAGCGAGCCACTCTTCAAATGCAATTAATGCAATATCATACAAGCCTCTTGCTGCCTACAATTCCTAGCTGCAACAAAATGTACAGGATACATAAGTGGGCCACCGATGGGTAGTACGCCACATGCCTTCAATCCTAGACCAGGCATCGTAGCTTAACCCTAAACCTAACTTTAGTTTATACCCACATAGCAACCCTAACCCCCATGCTCATGACGAAATATAAAGCCTGGAAAAAATTGTCACCGGAGTAAAAATGAGCACTAACGAATGAAGGGAGGGGTCTACCTAGGGTGAGGCCTCGGCCGCCTCACGAACTTTTAGCACCCCCCCCCCCCCCTTCCCAGGCACTAATCCATAATTAGCAGCGGTCAAAGATGTCACATAATTTACAATATCATGCAAGGAAGCCTCTCGCAACATACCGGACACCTGTGGTCTTCGAGGGTGAACAGAGGAAGGAACTTTGATGAACCTGTATCATTTAATGTAACCTTGGTGCCCTCTATACGATGAATTGCAATTATTGCATGGTACAGCCGCATGTACAAAACAAACATGAATTCATTATCTACAATAGTTGATACTGGAACGATTTACCTCATGAATACCACATGAATAGTATATATATCTATGTTCATCGTTTCAGTTTGCTTATCTGTTTACAGCGAGGTCAATAACAGACTATTATGCAACAACTTGATGCCATTGATGTCTCCGATCCTATGTATGGTGATGAATATCCGTTACTGATTTCATTCCACGATTTTATTTTTATTGTGAGCAAGTATTATGTACTTGAATTTACCAGATATGACTGGGTTCAACCTTTCTGTACTTTTGTCAAGGTACTTTCAACCCTCTCTGTATACCATAGCGAATTTATTGGGGTGAACTGAAATTTTTTGTGCGGAAAACGGAAAGCAGACAATATCCACAACCTTTTATCGTGATAGTCTATATTTCAAAAGGTCATGGACAGTGGGAGAAAAAGAAACAATGGAGAGAAAATAGAGAGGTCTAAGGAACTGTGAATCTCAAATCAGCTATTATGTCAAATAGGGAAATGAGACAACATTGGAAGACGAAAGGGAATTTAGAGTCTAGACTGAGATAATTATACACTACCTAAAGGATAAACTAAACTCTACTCTATGTGCTATGCCAATATTCAAAAGCAAAGTACAACTTAAACCGTTTGACATCACCTAGCTTTTTCAAAATGCATGTAAAATTTAAGTATTTAAACAAAAAAGATCCTCTGTTCAATGTTATATAATTATAAATGTTCTCTCAGATTTTTAAAAAAAACGTGTGTTTTGGTCCAGGAACTTCCAAATCATTCTCTTATGGATGCCAACAGTCCTGGCTGTAAACGACATCATAAAATCCTTTATGATGTCGTTTACATCAAGGAGTCACCTCCCTGTTTACAGCTAGGACAGTTTGCATCCATAAGAGAACGATTTGAAAGTTCCTGGAAGAAACACACCTATTTGTTTTTCGAATCAAAGAGAACATGTGTAATGGTGCACTATGGCGGCTAGGAAAATATCTAGCAGGTCATTTGCACTTTGCTCGCGGAAGAGCCCAAAATGGCAACAGGTGGACTGACACATTTACACATTAGCCGGATAATATTGCATTTGTCATGCTGTAAACTCTAATCGGCTAATTACTAATTATCTTTGCATTTCCTGGACTCAATTAAAGAATAGAACTTTGAGGAACTTGGCCATCGTGACAAGGCTCTTGTTGGCTCTACGACACATGCGAAGATTCGCTGCATGTTCCACTTCCAGTTTTAGCATATAGGTTTTACAAACCTCAGGCTCAGGCAGACTTGCAAAGATAAATTAGTTTCCTCATATTTATCATACAAAGTAATATTTCGTTTCCCATTTCTCATATAAAGTGATTACTAAAAACTAAATCTAGTCTATACTCTGATATTGAGAAACGTCGATGACTAAAGTCTTACAGATAAAAAGGAAGAGAGAAATAATCGTGACGAGGAGGCACTCATCAGCCATTGCAAGCCAAAGCGGTATATACCAAACATAAAATATTCATTCAATGTTGATTGTATTCTGAAATTGGAGCTACTCCAATGATGTCATAATTCTACAAAGAAGATGGACCAATCAACACTGTTTTTTAATGACTGTTTTCTCTTTTAAACAATCACTTCCACAGGCCCATTCAGACTGGAGTTGAAGGACAGGAAAACCACCAAAAAGAGAGGAAACTGGGTCGTCTATTTTGACAGGTGTTGGTGAAGTTTAAAAGCTGCCAGTGAACAAACTCCATTATAATACAGAATGCTAATTCAGTGACATTTTTCAGTCTGATAGCCATTTTTGAAAGAGCATATGGCACATTATCACAAGGATCGAATCCAGATTTGGTTATCAGTCTAACCGTGAACTCCGTAGTCAATTTATGATGTAACAAGACACACCCACACGCACACCCACACTGATAGCGTCCCCAGTTCGAGTAATAGTAAATTCCAGATAGTACAATTTCCGTTAACTTCCTATCACTGTATTGGTAATTATTTTAGTTAGTTATCAATTGAAATAGTACAATCACCTTTCGATAGTTTGTCGAAATCGCAAATTCATTCATGTTGCTCCCTTCTTTTTCGAATTTCAAAAGTTCAAGTAAACTTGAGCATATTGTAAAGTTTTACTTTGAAAGTTGCTTTTCTTGATGTATGATTGTCTGTGAATGACCGCAGTTACATACTTACATGTACTGTGAACTACTTGACTAAAATAAACAGTGTTATTAGTCATTAGTTTGAAGGGAAATAGAACCAGAGGAGAAGACGTGATAAATTTGTTCACGATATAAGAATGAAATATTATGCACAATTATTATTTGGGTGGCTTAAAAGTTAAAACAGGGTAACAATGAAAGGCCCGTCCTTCTTCAACAGCGCATTCATGACCGTATATAGACCACGGTTAATTATTACTTCATACAAATTATTTTAATATAAAACAAAACAAAGTACATTTTCTCAGCAAGATTTAGAATTACCCGAGTTAGATATTTGCAATATGTACAACGCGACTGTACGTGATATGGAATCCATACACGCCTTATTATAATATCGAAACATGATTCTTGACCCCGTGGGCGCACAGGTCACAAAGTGTTTTCAAAAGCTACATGTAAATTTGACATGTTTTGAAGGGCATAAATCCAGCAATGAACGTTTAAAAAAGATAATGTGAAGCTTGAAGAATGGGATAAACCCAAAGTGTCTAATTTCACTCGGTCACATGATGAAAATATCGTCTCTCTAGGGTCTAGGTCGGGTCGTAAATCCGAAAATAGATCTTACATTGAACTTTGACACCGTATAGATGATCAGTTTCATACGAAATGGAAAGTAGGGTTTCAAAAGTCAAAAAATAAAAAATAGTCCGCTCAAAATATGCCCGATTTTATACCCTAAAACTGATATTGATAACATCAATTTTCATTGCCTTGTTATTAAACGACAGGAGAAATCAACCGTCGCCTAAAATAGTGCGGAGGGAGAAGAAAATGGGTTCGAAAATATGAAACACAATGTCTTCTTTTGAATGAATGAATGGATGAATGATTGAATGGATGAATTATGGATGAATAAATAATGAATGGACGAATAAATGAATGAATGAAGAGGTGAATGAAAGATTGAATGAATGAATGAATAAATGAATGAATGGATGAATAATTGAATGAATGAATAAATCAATGAATAAATGAATGAATGGATGAATACATGAATGAATGGATGAATAAATGAAATGAATGAAGAGGTGAATGAAAGATTGAATGAATGAATAAATGAATGAATAAATGAATGAATGGATGAATAAAATGAATGGATAAATAAATGAATGAATTGATGAAAACATTAAAGGATTGATGAATGAATGACAGATTGAATGAATGAATGGATTGATGAATACATGGATGAAAGTAAATATTATAGAATAAATATCCTAACACAATCGCAGCAATCAAGGAGCCATTTATAAACACTTACATCGTGTAACAATGATCTTTATCTAAGCAGAGCCTATACATTTTCTTTCTTCCCATTGTTTCTCATCTGATCACGTGTACAAGTTTGTTTAAGAATAAGATGATGACTTATCTGGAAATGTTACCCATTATAGATAAGAATTCGATAACCTCATTTTTCGGATACAATAAGTACAATAGAAAGATGGAAAATTGATTGCCTGTGAACAAATAGGCAATCTCCTCGGGTGTTCTTATACTTTGGACCATTTATTCTACCCCCTCTCTACGGGCTAATGACAGTCATTAACGAGTCGGAACAATGGAGGAGGAACGTATTTTCGTGGTATTAAACAATCTTAGAGCACGTGAAAGAAATATTCGATAAACAGCATATGCGTGTGTCTCACATGCAACTAACTAAATGTATTATGGGTTCGAATTTTCGAGGGAGATCTCCCTTGAATCTTTTATTTCGGAGCTCGGACTACGATATAGAAAAAACGAATTAAGTAAGACGGCCCCAAAGCGGAATAAATTGATCCAACAAATAATGGGTTTGATTTCAAACTTTTCGAAAGCAAGACGGTGTGGACTTTAGTACACAAGTGTAATTCGGTTTAAGTTACCGTCATAAGAGACATGAATGGATGAGGGTATAAGGAAAGGTGGTAATATATAGGCCTTCCTGTTTGTTCCGTATACAACAATCGACGAAGAAAATGAAAGTAATCGGATCTCAACCCATTTCCCTGAGCATTTCACTCACAACTCCATAGTAGTCTGGCTTCAAAGAGTAGTTCAAAATCCCCGTTCTTGATGCATCTTCTTCTTATTTTGATGAATTTAAAAAAAAATACATATGTCTTTATTTATCTATATTTAATTTGTCTTCATGTATTTGTAATGACTCCTTTTGTACTGCGTGTAATATATACTTATACGACATATTTTCTAATGGTAATGATCCCGAGCCGAATTCCTAACTTAAACACTGGACTCAATACTATACCTACATTATGTAACCCTAACCCTTGGCTAAAACCTAAAACCATACCACAATCCTACTATAACGCTAACCCTATATCTTTAACGAAATACAATCGTTTCGCAAGAATCATGAGATCATTGAGGGAGTGGGAAATCCTTCTGTCTGAATAGTAGCCTAACCTCATTTTAATCGGACAATGACGGTTGAAAGAGAGTAAGGTTACAAGACAATACCAGTATCATAACATGTTTATAAATGATTTACCCTAGTTAAAGTAAGATGACTCTGCAGAAAGGAAGAAAGATCACATTAAAATGTCTAGGCACGTTCCAAAAGGGACGTCTTTTATATTGTTTGCGTAATTATTGTTTTTTGTAATATATTACGTAAAGGAACTTCGCAGACCCTATAATTAATATGAATGAATATGCCTACTTAAAAGCTATAAAGTATTTAGAATTCCATTTGCTTCAAACTGTTTATTATTTTAGTCATTATATTTCTTAATGTGCCATACTAATATATATTTTTTGCAAAGGTTGCAAAGGTTCTTTTCTTGGTTTAACTTTGACAAAAGTTTAGAGTGAATGTTGCCTGTGTGATGAATTTTTCTTTTCGACAAAGTACATATTGCTCAACCTAGCCTTATCTACTTTGGTCAGAATGATGATACGGATGTCACATGATAAAGTAGAAATTTCGCAACTTTCGTAAAACCTTATCTCTTTGCGGTGGCTAATTTAGCACCTCTATTACCGGTTAGCGATCCCAATACAATTTTGCTCTATTGACCCAAGTTGAATTTTGATATTTTTCTACTATATTGGTTAGATTAATGAAGTAAAAATGCGTGATGGAATTGCAGGAACGCATTTCGATACCTGTATAATTATTATCAAATCTATTTTACAGGGTAAAGTAATACTGGCACAATACATGGATAAGGAATGAAGTATAACGACTCAGAAACAAGACACCTTTTCATATTAAAAAAATTGCATTTAGACTTTGATTAGTCCGTTAATACCTTGTTTGATTTCTAAATGCTAAATCCCGAATTTAAAATTTAAACAAAAAAATAAATGAATAATTAGTTTTCAGAATTTAATGTGCAACATTTTGTAAATTATGCTATGCCGTTTGGTACTTTTTTTTTCTTCTTATGATTTCCCTTTAAAATGTCAATCTTTAAAGTACTAATTCTTTACAGCTTTCTGGAATTTCTTTTGCCGCACAATACACCTTTCAGGTAAGTCCTTATTATTTTCAAAATACTCTGAAGCTTTCATTCAACTGTATTCTGTGAATAGTGAGTTTGCACTGCTGTATAAAAAAGACGGTACACTTGTAGGTGTATATAGAAGAGAGTATACACTAGGTACAATAGGTGTAATGATGTCAATCTGACTTTTCAGGACCAATTCAGTCAGAAGCAAAATATCTTTGGCTTTAGGAATTGAGCTCGGAGTCGCCAGTCAGATCGCACCGCGCCCCTGACAATAGTAAACCCACTTCTTTTAGGATAATTCACAACGGCTTTCTTTTTATGATGAGGAGCTCTCTTGTGCATAAGAATAGTATTACCCCCGTGCGATTTTATTTTGGGATAGCCTCTGTAAAGCGGCAATATACTCTTTTTAAAAGGTGTGGAACAAAAGGCCTATCTGAACAACGCGGATAATTGCTTTCATCGAAGCCAATGACAATGGTTAAAGGACCGTTGCTTTCCTTGGATGAACATGAAAGGGGATAAGGAGGGCGTGGAGGGGTGGAGGGGGGTTGGGGTAAGAAAATCGGAGTGAAAGATGAAGCAAACTTGCAAAACGTCATTTAAAAAGCCAACTAAATCCTCGATAGGGAACTAACAATCTATAAACGTGTTAAAAAATAGTATTGATGCACTTGATAGTTGGGAACAAAAGGAATATCGCGTTTATTGTAAAGAATTTCAGTACATTTCTGAGTTAGTGGTATTCTGCCTTGTTCATTTCATTAATTAAACAGATGATTGCCAAAACAAATTAAAAGGCATTACACATTTTGTCATCTTATGGCCTAAATAATAAATATCAAATTTCATTATATTGTCTCTTAGTTATGATTGTGTCATAAGGCACTTACAGAGATACAAGTTTAACATTCTTTTGTTGAATTTCCAACAAGTAACGATGTTATTCGAAGCCATATTTGCGCAAATCTTGGAAATACCACTTCCTGTGGTGTAAGGTGTGTTTTTTGTTAAATTTAATTCCACCAATCGATTTGCGGTCTTCCGCGAAGGCGACAGGTGTTCATGTAATTCACATTGGTTGAATATGGCTGTGAAATTTGATTTTATTTAATACTAGCATATATGAGCATAATGGATCCTGTAAAACGTCATGTCCATCAAAGGGGTTTGTCTTATCAAAGTGGATTGCCCCCTGGAATCTTAATCCACTGTGTCTCGTTTAAGGGCAGTGATAATCTTCACGTGACGATGATTGTGAGATAAGGATTGGCGAATATTTGTCTGTCGGATTAGCAAAAGTCATAATCTACGAAATTGTGTTTGTTTTCACTATAAATAGGGGTATAGAAGGTGCCGGGATTAACGGTTTGAAGTCTGAAGAACGAGTAGTCATCACAGAGTCTGTCACAAAATGAAAGTAATCATTTTATAAAGTTTGTTTCAAATCAGTGAAATTGAAAATGTTTCGTTTGAATAGATTCTCCGCGTGGCACTTGAATATACAAACAGCAGCAATTATTAAGTTCAGGACCTGACTGCAATAATATATTCGAGACATCGTTTGATAATGCGTTTGCTTGGTTTCAACGTCTCGTGCACTTTAAAAACATAATGTCAGACTGACGGGAGATTTGACCTTGAACATCAAAATGGATGAAAAGAAATAAAGATAATGCCTCTTAGCATTCTCAATGTACTGAATGTATAGTTAGAAATAATATCGTGTTGTAACCCGGTGAGGTTTTGACTTTTAATGCACAATATTTAGGCCCTTTATTTGTGGTTTGCCCATTTCAAGTCCATCACCTAGAATCAGACATGACCAAACAACAAGACGGTGATCACATTGCTTCTCCTCCCATCTGCCTCATCCATTATCTCTCTCCATCTCTACCATACCTACCACTATCATCATCGTCGTCGTTACCACAACTATCCATCTACCACCACCACCACCACCACCACCCCCACCTGACCATCATCATCATCATCAACATCGCCATCATTAACAATCTTCATCTTCCTTCTCATCATCTTCATCAAAATCATCTCCATCACCCCCACCACCACCACAACAATCACCATCAGAACCATACCCATACATATCATTATAAAAGTATATCCCAAAGCTGTCTGATTGTCATTATGTCCGATTCATCCAGGTAAAATCATCTCGTGAATAATAAATTGACAATGTAATAATATCATGCCCTGCGGGATGCAGTCGGTTTTCATTTCGTATTGAAATGCTCGGCCTCGCTGCAGCACATGCGCACAGTGGTATTGTGCACCATGCATAACCTGTGTGCTAGCCCTCACTCAGAGATGATGAAATCGCGAATATTGCGACAACGAATAGAGCGTGTCAAGATCAATGCAGGTTTACAAAAGAAAATTCAACGACATGATAAATAGCCATTGCTGCGGAGATGTTATGTTTTCCTACTTGTGCCGTCATTCAAAACCAGTACTATACATTGTGTTTATCATGGCATGACTATATCATGTATATAGAGCTATTAAAATAAGTCTAGAATCTATAGCCTAAATATTGCCAATGCAATATACAGTTATAAACATAAAATAATAAGATGTGGCGACTGGTCTCTAATATCACTTACCTAATGCAAAATCGGATATATCATATTCGAGCTGTAATTTCACAAAGATGACTCCAAAACTGCTCAGGATACCCGTAACGGGCATTATGAGGAGGAAGGTTGCAAAAGTCACCAACCAGCCCCACGAATTCTTGAAAAAGCAACACATTTTGACTTGATTTGTTGCTCGTCCGCGACAAAAATGATTAATCAACTGCTATAACTCTTAGAAAACATCGGCACTTATTCCACAAAGAGATCTCATAGGTTTGGGTTCTGCTCGGTAAAATGAGAAGACGTTTAGATATAAAATCCAGACATCAATATTTCTACTGGTGCAACAAAGAAAAGGTAGGTTGTTGATGGCGAGCGAGCGCCGAACTTCACGGTTGGTTCAGCACTTCGCTGCTGCATGCACGATTGTGTGTGTATATCGCAATACTGAACGATCAGCTGGGGCCCATCAGCTGTTTCGACTATTGTCAACGCCTACAAGCACGGGCACAATCGCGCATAACTAATCAGGGTTATTATGACGTTTGGGGTCACGCGCGCTCATCCAGCCAATCACAGGCTCGCAAGCACACGAGCGATCCAGGCTGCCTAAAATTAAAGGGCTTCTTTCCCTTGTCGCTAAGGGTTTATGTCAAGCTGAAAATGCGAAGAAACTGTTCACGGCCAGGTTTGTTGACGTTTTTCTCGACGTAGTTTAAGCTGCTTAAAGTGTTTTTCGATAACAGTGGGAAATGTGCGGGCAACCATGCAATGGTAAACCATACCTAGCTGCAGTGCACGCACACGACAAAAATAAATTAAAGAATGAACAAATACAACTAAAAAACAACCCTCATCTTTACTTCATTATTATAGCACCTGACTTTGGCATTGCACTACAAACTCAAGTAGGGCTGTATGGTTATATTTGCTGGTGGAGTACTCTTTAAAATGTGTAACGTGATGATACTTATTTTTCCTGTTCCATTATTCTTGAGTCACGAGGTTTTGCCTTTGTTTATCAATCATCATATTGTTATTATATCTAGATGAACATGAAATCACTGGAATAAACCAGACCGCCCCCCCCCCCCGAATGCTTTTTCTGCTTTCATTTTTATTTTCCACACAACAAAAATGACCTTTGGACCTAGCATGTTTGCATTGGAAAGAAGCTACATTATACGACTGGTCACTGCTACACACAATGGCGATTGTATGCTGTACCAATACCAACTAGACTTTCTGTAACTAACAGAGTATTTCTCAATACAATATATTCTGTAGAAATATACTTCCTTAAAGCTTCTCTGTACTAGTTTACAGGAGGAATTAAACCACACTGCAAGGTCACTGGACAGGTGGTTATCTCATCAACTCAGCTCTCAATTAACATAAGAAAAAGAGTATCATGGGGGACCAATGGTCACCGATTAGGCATTGTTTTATACGGTATAGAGGGGCAAGTAGCTACAAGTAGGACAGTGTGGCTTTAAACTAAGGGACATATTTGAATTCACGGAACAGTCTTCTTCTTTCTTTCTTTTAATCATAGAAGATGATGGTCTTGGGAAATTGTGATCAGCCAACCATATTCTATTCGATTAACTTACACAATTTTGTAAACAATTATATTGTGCACATTTACTACATGAGTTCGAATTAAATGAAATCTCTATCATGAGTGTTTCTCTATAGACATAATTATGAATAACATGTAAGCCCTTATCACACATTCAATCATAAGATGTCACTGTCAATCTAATTATGTTCCTTTTGTTTTACGCCATTCTGTGCCTCATCGATCTTCCTAATATTCTGTTTCGTCCTGTAGTTATCTATCTTTTTTTAATTATAAAGAAAAACAACCCAGAATCCTAGAAATTTACGAAAGCGCCCACTAAACATTGTGAGCACTACTATGTTATTTGGACCATTTACTGTTGTTTCATGAGAAATCAGCTGCTTTGGGGGTGGGTGCAGGCGGTGAGCTTGAAATCATAACGCCATTACATCTTTCCTTAATGGCTCTTTCAAACGATTTCTTTTCATGATTATTCTTTTTACGAGCAATCATAAGGAGCTAACCTTGAGGAAAAGGCGCTGAGAACTAGAGTTTTGTCCTCGCGCAGCCATATGGCATAAAGAAATAACAGTTTATGTGTCCTTTGTTAAGACTGTAACTCTACTACAATAGAATAAAGTTTATTCTTATCGAAACTATAATACCAACCCTTTCAGTACTGTATGCGTAAACATGGTAAATAAAGCTAGGTACAATTTTGACTTTTGTTGCAAGGATGCTTTCAGTAATAGAATCAAACAAATTACCAAAATAAATGTAATCTAATCTTCATTTTAATTCGAAACAAAATTGAGGGTGGATTCATCTTTGATGTGATAACACTTGATTTTATGCACGACCAGAGGTACATGTATAGGATTTCAATTGCGTTAAATTAAAATCAAATTAACATGATGCAGTTGGATTAGAATGAATTAAATTATCATAGCATGTGTTATATATATTGATTTTTTTTTAAACGCAGATGTTTTGTGCAATTATTGAAAAATCAAACACAAAATATTCAAATAACAATAATGGTATACTATAATTGATTTACATAAAAAAGGACAACTTGAATACACACAAAATGCATATATATAATCAAAGAGTAAAGATAATGCAGAGGCCAACTATCATAAGTATGAATGCTTTGGTCGATATCATCACGGTTTCCTTCCTTGAATCACGAGTTTTACTTTCTTTTTTCTAATAATTCATTATAAAGTCATGAAGATGTATGTGGGATGATTAAATTCTGCTTTCATTTTTAATTTCCACACAAAAAAGGTGACCTTTGATCTCAAAAACTGTATTCATACACGATCGAAAACAATTTCAACAAACAAAAATATCAATCTAAAAACATGACAATCTATATCACGTAATCCCAACACTGCTTCTCTATGCAATACAATCTGGTTTACAGTTGATTTCCTCGAAGGTCTTTCCGATCGTCTTCAAATTACATTGCGGTTGGGTTCTATAGATATATATATAAGCTTTCTACGGCTTCAATGATTCGTTTTTGTGTTTTTGTTTTATTTGTAACTTGTATGCTTAGAGACAATGAGTGTAGGTTGTATCACAGCTACCAGTATGTTATTGTCACACTTTCCGTTTCCAAAATGGTTAGGAAATTTGCAAGCTGTAATGCCTCCGTCACATGTATTACCATGCGTGTCGTGCACGTTGATGTTTTGCTAATTTTCAATGAGTTATCATAAGAAAACAATGACATTAATCTGTCACTATTAATTCCTTTGCTCGTTATACCCCTTTTTCGTCAGTTACTGTTTGTCACGTTGTTTATTTGAATAAAAAAATGCGTGAATAGATACATCAAACAAAATGATTGAAAATGATATGGGGCTGAAAGAGGGCCGCATGAACCCTATCACATACCCCTCCCCCCCCCCCCCCCCCCGGGGGCCCCTCCCCAATCACTCTACTGCATCAAACATTCTCTCCCTTTCCCCCAAATGTTTGATATTATGTTCTCAAAACTTGGTAGGGAAGGAGAAGGGAACAAATAGAGGAAAGAAGCAAATTGCCAAAACGTTTTAATAAGGAAATCAAAATAATACACGTGCACTCAACGCATGCATTACACAGGTAATTGGTATGTTTGAAAATGATATAAAATTATATTGACAGTTCATTGTCATATTTACCCTGCCCCTGCGGTAACTCTTAATAAATATCTGCGTAAATATTATGTCTTCAAAATCAGTAGACAGTTTCAAAACATGATTTATTATGTGATAAAGTACGTGACTTATTGGGTTGTCAAAGTGTTTTTATGAGGACAGCAAAAGTAATATCTTTTTAATTGGCAACAAGTGAACTATCTGACCTATGGTTTACCTTCTTTACGTTCCTACATGTTTGAATTGATTTGATTTGATTTAAATTATTTTGTTACTTGATTTAGGTCAATTGAATTAACTCGAACGTTATGAGAATGATCAACACTTCGTTCTGGTCCTCATCAGAAGAAATAGACAGTTTCGGTGCTCGTAGCTCTGAACCTTTTTGTCCCCTTTCTTCCAAACCCTCTTTCATCTCTAATCAAATTATTCGATGAATAACACCTTATTGAGGCTGCCAAGGACGAAATCTTTATCAATCTCCAACAAGAATGCAACAATCCACCTGTAATCTGTATAGGCCTACTGAATCTACAAAATTAGACCCTGCAAATCCGTGAACTATCCGATAATGCAACATCTGTTGCCCAAAACAAATTGCGGAAACCGAATGTTATCTTAAAATAAGCACAATTCTTAAGTTACTGACTGTTAAAAGATGAATGAAGTTATTTTACGAAATATAAGATGGTAATTATCTGCCATTGAGAATAGAGAGAAACGGGGGGGGGGGGGGGAGGCTGAAAAAAAGCTTGAACTTATAAAACAGGTTAAACGTGGAATGCCACTGTTATAGACGAGAAATATTTGAAATTTTCCTATTATGTGCATAAACATTCAAAGATCATAATTTGTTAGGGGTGCACATGAACTTTAAAAAATAATTAGTGTGTTTGAGATATGTGTTTTAGTGGGTTGAGGTTTTACCGGGGGCACATACCCTCATGTCAGACTTAAGGGCCAACCACTATAGACCAACTTAGTCTACAGGCACAGACCCTAATTTGACACTTAATCAAAAAAATCATTTTGCCTTGAGAGAAGTCTAGCCCAGCTACCTACTGGTTGTGTCAGGAGCAGCTACAGTACATGGTCTATGGTAGTCTTATAGTGCAGACTCATTTTACGACTGACCAGGGTTTGTGCTTGCAGACTAAGACCAACTCGCGTCCGTCATCACCCGAATTCAATACTCCCTTTAATGTCATAGACATGCGACAATAGTACTGCTTTTTTCGCTTTACCAATCATCTCAAATAAGCAACTCTTATCTTCTATATACCCATTCGAGAACAATGGCTGACTCACAGCCATTTCTCTTATCGCTACACTTCAAATGTTGAATCTTTTCTTTTACTCCACTTGTACTTTATAATTTTGTACTTCAGAGGGAACAGGTCACTGTTTGCTTACCTGTGTCAAAAACAAGAATAAAAGATAAAAACTTCTGAATTAAAATAGACAACTTCTAAATGCGTGTACATGTAGGTGTCCACTCTTTAGTGAGTTCCCCCAGCATTGCTTGATAAACCTGAAATAAGGCTATTTTGTTCATTTTGTCAAACTTCTATAATTGTTATCAGTAATTGATTTGGTTTTTTTAATTTTTATTTGATTTGATTGATATCTATATAATCTTTTCAAATAATGATGTGCATTGGTTTCAAGCAAACAAATTAATCACTGAATAAAGAATATCATCCAGTCAGAAAAAAATTATATGCAGAGCAGAATGTTGGGAACTTTTACGTAGTCATTTTAAGCGTCCATAGTCAGTGTACCCCCCCCCCCTCCCACACTTTTTGTTCTCTCTCTCTCTCTCTCTCTCTCTCTTTCTCTTCCACGCACACACACATACACGCACACAGTCTCTCCTTTATTCATTTTTTTCAATCTGTGCTTCTCGTCTTCCCTGTCATTTCATCTATCTGAATGTCATTTCCCCCAATCTTCCTCGCCACTTCATGTACTCTAAAACTGGATTCGGTCGTCCATCGATATCAGTATTTCGTCATTGCGATCAGTTAACGTAATGACGTATATTATACCGCATATTTTTTCGATTATGAGCACTGTTGATAAAAGAAAAATGACAAGAATTCATCAAATTTGCTTAACATCCACTGAAAGAGAGAAATGTAGGGCATATTAACTCCTCGACCTTCGAAACTATAATTATTCTTTTCTTGTTTTCCCTCACGTTTGGCAAGACGACGTTTCGTGCTCTTTGCACCCATTATCTCCACCTTGTCATCATTCTATACACATACTTTATCTCTTTGTCATTTTGTATAAAGTAGATAAGCGGATCTGTAGAGAAGTGCATATAACGGATGGACATTGGAATAAAAATCTAGACCCCGTGATAATAATTATGCTCATGAACATACCTCTTTATCCACAGTTTTGGGGCGTGCTTTATTTGATTTGAAATTTGAACGTCACATGGTGATAAAGATATATTTATTTTAAACAGTAAGCCATTTTATGATTGTGCAATCTAGGCAAATATTGGCTTAAATCGGCTTAAATTGGACATACCGGAGTTACCTGTAGTAATTTGATATGTGCTTCTTTTTTTTTTTAGGGTGATAAAGCACTAAATTTTGAGTCTTTTATGAACATTTACAATCGTGACTAGGCGCTTCTATTTCTCTTTTTGGAGACTACCTTCACCCAAATAAAATACTGCTATATTTTCATGTTTTATGTACTTTGTACCGGTGAAGAACATTTTGGAAAAAACATAAAGAAATAAAGGAAAATTTTAAAAATGAAAATTTTGAGTCCCCTCGGTTTTGTTTTAATATCTCTTATTATTTTTTTTTGCTGATTTCGTTTGGGTATAAAAACATGGGTTTATTGCATGGAGATGTACATTTACTTTTACTCTGCAATTTTTAAATTTAACTCTTTATGAAATATGTGAAAATCAAGAAGATGACAAAAATTCTTGCAGAGTAATGGATTTCACGATAACATAAACAAAGTTACTAATAAAATTACTATTCTCCTCCTTTCCATAAAGTAAGACGGTTCATTTACTTGCATAACATGGTTTCTAACAATGGAATAACTATTTGCAATCAAAATTAGATTATTTATACACGGGCGTAAGCACGTCACTACTCCATAGATTTGACCTCGAATAGTTCGTAATGTATACATGAATGGTTTATCCAACTAATAATCAATTGCATACAGCGGTAGAATAAACTAATATTTGAGCTACATGGTGCCTATTATCATATCAACATTGTATGTAAATCTATTCGTCGGCGACCTGTGGAAAATTATGAACCCCCTCCCCTCACGCCATACACTATAGGCATAAAGGAGAAGAACCTTGCAATAAAGACATCATTCTAGAGAGGAGGGAAGCAATGTCTAGATATAATTGTATGAGGCGCCGTTTGTAAAACAATTATATAGACAAATTATATGTTATATAATCATTATTTAACAAATAATAGCCATTATTTACATATAATGCAAGAAAATGTACATTTTTATTTGTATATAATTCTTAACACATTTTTATTATTTATAAATAATGACAAAGAACGTTTCATTATTTATATATAATTGCCATTATTTATAAATAATTACAATTCACACTTTCATTATTTATATATAATAAAAAGCGTATTTCAATTATATAATATATAATGAAAAGCACATTTCCATTATATAATATATAATGAAAAGCCATTTCCATTATATAATATATAATGAAAAGCGTATTTCCATTATATAATATATAATGAAACGCACATTTCCATTATATAATATATAATGAAAAGCGTATTTCCATTATTTAATATATAATGAAAAACGTATTTCCATTATATAATATATAATGAAAAGCACATTCCATTATATAATATATAATGAAAAGCACATTTCCATTATATAATATATAATGAGAGGCGTATTTCCATTATATAATATATAATGAAAAGCACATTTCCATTATATAATATATAATGAACAGCGCATTTCCATTATATAATATATAATGAAAAGCGCATTTCCATTATATATTAAATAACGATTGTGTATGCAAATGTCAATGGTTGGTAACGCCCATAATATGAATATTCATGAGCTTGACTGATATTATTATCCTCTATTCCAGGCACCTTTCCATTTTGTGTTCTTTGTGCATTCTTATTAAAAATCCTACGTGCGGTAAATAAGTCTCTGTATCACCATTCTCCTTCTTATTTGTATGCAGATTTGGTTATAATGATTGATAACTGTAATCATCCTCATTATTTTAATAAGAAATTTTTCCATCTGTGATGGAAGTTTTTATGTACGATTGCCTGATCTGAAGACAAGACTTTCGCTGCATGCATATTTAATATATGACGTCACCCACACAGAGTGAGAGCTCGAAGTTTTCTTTGAAAGTTTGATGGTGAGTACAGCTGTAATTACGTTCAAATCTCGTAAATTGAATCATATTTATAAACATATCTGCTGTAGGTATGAATCTGCTGATTTGTCTGTACATTATGAAGTGGTTTAAAATGGTTATATCTGATGAATTTAGGAGTAATCTACACTCGAACTTTTGATTCGTTATTTATCGTCGTGAGAAATATTTCAGCTCGATTGCCATCGTCACTCCTTGATCCTTGGCCCAAACTTTCGGGCGAGACCCTCTCTGAAAATTAGATAGGCCTACGAGTATAGGGTCTAGACCTATAGGCAGATCACTTCACTAGCGCTAGCTGCATCAATGATCCAAGCTTTTTGTTACTTTTAGGTCCAACTGTTGAAAAACTACTTTCATAGTTGGGTCAGAAGAAAGTTAATAGCTAACACTAAAAAGCATGGTCACAGACTCACAGTTTACATGAGTTGTGAACAAGCGCCAAAATTTGGACCAGATGCCGAGATAGTAGACTAGACGAGTACGAGAGTAGAAAATTTGAGGCCTAGGCCTACAGATAACAGACCAGTAAATAATTGGACTACCTGAACAGGCGCGGATCCAGGATTTCTTAAGGGGGGGGGGGCCCAAATTTGAAATTATGCAAGCCAAATATTGGTACGTAATAGTGACACCGGCAGTGGCGAAATGAGCAAAAACCAGGAGGGGGGAGGGGTAGACAAAAAAATCTGCACCACCCTACTCTTACATGCAGGTTCTGCTAAACGTTTCTCTAAGTAGGTATTTACGATCAAGTAGAGCATTGTGAAATTGGCGTGGTGTCTAAGGGCGAAGAACCTGCGGGGGTCAAGGGGTGGAACCCCCAGAAGCTCAGGGGTATAGGCATTTAATTGCGGTCAGATGAGCATATTAGCATACCTTATTTGTGACACTGGCAGGACACTAATTGGCGTCACTATTCTTTCTTTCTTTATGAATTTGCCATTGTCCCACAAACGCATTAAAAAGTATAATTTATTAAACATTGAGGAAAAATCTCGGAAAATTATGTCATTTCAGCAACATTTGTAAATCACCGGTAGTCACCGGTATCAAATTAGAAATAAACCATGTTTGAATTATATTTGGGGGGCATCTGTCACCCCCCCCCCCCCCCCCAAGTCCCCTTCCCCATCAGTACGCCAGTGCCCCTCCCCCGATCTACACGTAACTGATCTCCCCTACCTTTCTTCTTTCTCTTTTTTTCTTTCCCTTTCTCTCCTATTTTCCTTTCCTTTCCCTTCCTACTCTCTGTTTTAGGTTTGCTAGGGGGAGGCAAGGGCCTTTTGGCCCCCCCTCCCCGATCCACACATTGTTGGCGGGATTAATCGCAACTGTTCTCCCCTTCTTATCACCCTTTTCTTTTCTTCTTCCTCTTTTTTGTTCCCTTTTAGCTCTCCTCTATCCCTTTCCCTTCCTTCTCCTTTTTTTTTTTTGTGGGGGGGGGGGGAGGGAAAAGGAGGCAAGGGCCTTTGCCCCCCCCCCCCGAACTACAACTTGTTGGCGGGAAAATTGCAACTGATTTCCCTCTTCTTTTCTTCTTCCTCTTTTTTCCTTCTCTTTATCCCCTCTTTACTTTTTTTCTTTCCCTTTCCTTCCTTCTCTTTTATTTTTTGATGGGGGGAGGGGGAGAGGTTACAGCTGGGAGGCAAGGCCCTTTCGGCCCCCCGATCTCCTTTTCCCCATTTTCTTTTCTTCTTCCTCTTCTTTATTTCCCTTTCTCTCCCTTTCTCTCCTTTTTCCCTTCTTTTCCTTCTCTCTCTCTAGCTCTCTCTCTTTTTTTTCTTTTCTTTTTTGCGGATGGTGGGGTGGGGGGGGGGGCCAAGGTCCGCTCGGCCGCGCCTGTCTGTGAATGTGATACTCGTAGTCGTACAGAGTCTTGTAGCTATCTAACAAATTAAAACACGATCCCCCCCAAAAAAAAAATATTCAGTCTAGACTACATTGTATACAGGGATACGTATAGTGGTGCCTGTGTGTTTCTTAAACTCTTTGTTGGCTAATTTGCCTCTGCTCTAGGCTCTATCTTTGAATTTTTGTTTGCTGTAAACACGATTAAGTTTTCTCTGTCATATATAGATCTAGGTCCATATCTATTTTGCGTTTTTTCAATTTGATAGAATGAACAGTTACGAGACATGCATCTAGATCATCTAGAGACTGTAGATCAACTAGATCTGGATCAAGGAATTGAATATAAATTTCAATGTTAGATAATGAAGGAGGGCTTTTTTGGTAAAGAGAAAATCCAAAAGAGAACAGTTAATTCTGCAAATGCTCATCAATGTTTTAATGATCATGCTCATTTCCTTTTATTCTAAGAATTAAATCCCCCCTCTCTTTTACAGGAAAATGTACAGAGACTTGTCGCAGTTAATGCAGTACCAAATGCTTGCTTTCTTGGAGTATGTGCTTGAAACAAGAATGTCCTGGAGAAAACAGACCACCACAAGAGAAGGTAAACATATTTACTTTTGATCTAACTTGATCTGTTTAGTTTTTTCAAGTAAAACAAAATTTTGAATATGTGAGGTCAAGGTCAAACTGAAGGGGATGCAAAGGGCTGGTTTGAGAAGTATGTATTCATGGGATGGCTATGTATGAATCCACATGTCTACTAACACGTTGCTGAAGTGTTTCTCTTTTTAGAATTAACATTTTAAGCTCATGTGCAGGGGGAAAAGGGGGGGGGTCCAATACATGAAAAGGAACGACAAGCAAAAAAAAATAATAACAATTGACCTTCAAATTTTGCAGAAAAAGTAAACGTTAAAGACAACTAAAATATTAAATAGTGCTATTTATTTCAAATTTGGTTAATATTTATTGAATTGTTTATAATTCTGTTCCAGGGATTGAGAAGGAGGGCTTCCTGTTGAGAGATCATGGGGTGCCTTGAGGTTCCAGTCTTGATGTTCTGCCCCTTACCTGAAAGCGATGGCCTCTTGTGCCTGACATATTAGGAGCAAAGCACAATGGACTGGTAATTAATAATGAATACATAAAAACTTCCATCACAGATAGAAAAATTTCTTATTAAAATAATGAGGATGATTACAGTTATCAATCATTATAACCAAATTTGCATACAAATAAGAAGGAGAATAGTGATACAGAGACTTATTTACCGCACGTAGGATTTCTGATATTAAGAATGCACAAAGAACACAAAATGGAAAGGTGCCTGGAATAGAGGATAATAATATCAGTCAAGCTCATGAATATTCATATTATGGGCGTAACCAACCATTGACATTTGCATACACAATCGTTATTTAATATATAATGGAAATGTGCTTTTCATTATATATTATATAATGGAAATACGCCTCTCATTATATATTATATAATGGAAATGTGCTTTTCATTATATATTATATAATGGAATGTGCTTTTCATTATATATTATATAATGGAAATACGTTTTTCATTATATATTAAATAATGGAAATACGCTTTTCATTATATATTATATAATGGAAATGTGCGTTTCATTATATATTATATAATGGAAATACGCTTTTCATTATATATTATATAATGGAAATGGCTTTTCATTATATATTATATAATGGAAATGTGCTTTTCATTATATATTATATAATTCAAATACGCTTTTTATTATATATAAATAATGAAAGTGTGAATTGTAATTATTTATAAATAATGGCAATTATATATAAATAATGAAACGTTCTTTGTCATTATTTATAAATAATAAAAATGTGTTAAGAATTATATACAAATAAAAACATACATTTTCTTGCATTATATGTAAATAATGGTTATTATTTGTTAAATAATGATTATATAACATATAATTTGTCTATATAATTGTTTTACAAACGGCGCCTCATATAATTGATGTACATTATTGTATCCCATACAGTCAGCGAATGGTTTTTAAACGTGTAAATCCCTCAATCTTACAATTTCGAATGAAATGGATTACTTTATAACTTCAGTGCTGAATCTAAGCAAGAGGCTATTTAATAATAATAATAATAATACATTTATATATCGCAGCTTTTATACAAAATATATATATATATATATATTCGTAAAATGTAATCAGATTTATTGCTGAATGCGTTGTTAGGTTGTCCTACCTAGCAACAATGAATGGGTGCAATTCGCATTCTGACTTTTGAAGCACAATTATTTGCAACAGATGGATGCAATAAGTTGTAAAATGGCACTTAACAAAGTAGTATGAATTAAATTCGATTATCTTAAACGAAAATGGCTTATTAGGAATTACAGTAGTTACATTCATGTATAAAGGTGAGCCTCAGTCAGCTGTAGGCCTACTTTGCCCGGTAAAAAAATAATCTTCAAGGTAATGATATTGATGGATCAAATTTAATGTGACCGACCTCACGACTCCATATCCCAGTTCGGACACAGTCATGTACGCTTTTAATTCAATTCAATTCAATTCAAATGAACATTTATTTTCTTCCAAACAATACAATTTATAAGTAGGAACATAAATATAATTAAAGAACTTGTATTACAAGGAAGAAGGCGCGAAACCCGATAAGCATAGCTTGTAATTGGTACGCCCGAATACATAAATACAATTATACATTATAAATGGGAGAAAGGAAGAAAGGAAGAAAGGGATAGGCAAAGAGGAGAGAAGGATAGAGAGCTTGGAGAAAAAGAAAAGAAGAGGACTGCAACATAGTCGCAATGGAGTGTATGGCATGCATAAACAACATAATGGCAAGATATAGGTGAAGAGTATAGTGTTGAAATACATTGTCCATTCTTTCTACAAAGTGTGACCGTTAGAATGTCAGAAATGACCTTTGTACGTCACTGTCAGGGTTTGAACTAAAGTAAACAACATGTCAGCCACTAATTATACACCATCTTGTTTAATTTAGAGTTTGACCGAAGGCCGTTGCGCCCCTATTGCGCTCGCTAACATGCATGCTCTTAAATGGGTAATTATGAATCGGATTAATTAACTTGCATTTCGTTTGCGTATATAGTGGCTACTATATGCGAGTAATATATATATATAGAGAGAGAGAGAGAGAGAGAGAGAGGGAGGGGAGAGAGAGAGAGAGAGAGAGAGTAGGGAGGGGGAGAGAGAGAGAGAGAGAGAGTAGGGAGGGAGGGAGAGAGAGAGAGAGGGGGAGAGATGGGGAGGGGGAGGGAGAGGGGGTCGGGGAGGGAAGAGAAAGATAAATGTATCTATTATTTTCATAAATGATATCTCAAATGTTACACAGTTCAGTACCATCGAAACCAAGTCGATGCGCTAGAGCGCTTTGGTAAGGCATTAATCCTCATTACCAGGTCCCTCGGAGAGGACCTTAAACCGTCGGCCGTCTGGTTGCGTACTTACAAGCATTTATGCTTTTGTAGTCAGGTAAAATAACCACCACCACCACCATTCCAATGTATATGCTGATGATACGTGTATTTACTAATCTTCAGTTTACAAATGACTTACAAGTACGTGTATGTTCTCGTCTCTATGAAGATTTATCACGGATATGTAAGTGATTGACGTTCAAGCAATTGTTGTTGAATCCTAAGAAATGTGAATTTATTACATTTGGATCCGATCGTAAATTATCATCATTCATAAACTTAAAAGTTCAAATTGATGTTGAGCAAGTCAATTGAATTTAAGAATACAATCATCTTGGAGTCATTCAGGGTTCGTCACTCAGTTGGAAACTGAAAAATATGTTATAAAAAAGAAAAAACGAAATCCCTGTACTGTCTCATACGACTTAGATTATGATACTGCTGTAATGCGTCGTAAAACACTTCTCCAACCTCATCTTGATTTTACAGCACTTTTGTATGGTTTACTGCAAGAAAAACTTATGTTTATGGGTTGTGTGTTCTACAAAATCTAGCACTTCGTATTATATTAGGAGTCGATCCCTGGCATAGTTTTTGTTTTATTGCATTATTCTCTAAACATTGATAGACTAAATAAAAACACTTTTGAATAAAAGCAGGCAGTCTCTTCCATTTTGTTTATGTTGCATGGATGCTCCCCATTCTCAATAATGTTCTAAAATTCCGATAAATAAATGTGAATTTTTTCTTCGTAAAATTGACTGTGTAATTTATCTTGATAAACATAATACGAACTATTAAAGCCTATCTGCATTAGTTTGGCCAGGAGGGATTAAACCTCCCTGCATGGTCACCGACAGGTGGTTATCTCATCAAATCGGCTGTCAATCAACATAAGAAAAAGGGGACCATGAAGGACCAATGGTCACCGCTTAGGCATTGTTTGCTTGGGCGCACGTAGCTATAAGTAGTGCAGGGGGGCTTTAAAGGGATAGTGGTCTCTACACACAAAAAAGAGTGTTTCTGCTGGATATATAATTTTCATTCTGTTTTGCTATAAATACTGCATTGTAAATTGATTTATACGGTATATATGTTTACAGAATATTGATATGTTACATTGTAAATTGACTTATATGATGTATATGTTCCCAAACAGAATATTGATTGTTACATTACATTGAAAAGTGATTATATGTTTATAAACAGAATATTGATGAACATCAATGAAGTTTAATAAATACAATACAATACAAGTATAACACTTTTCGATTCATTACCTTGATAATTATATTCGACGAATGGACAAGCTTCCTTAATTCGATATTAAAGTTAATCAGCTCTGTCGATTATTATTCATAGCGGGGGCAGGGGGGGGGGGCTTGGTACAAATTGGACGTCTCGTTATTTTCTGGACAATATGATGAATATATTTTGATTTTGATTTTGATTTTATTTTTTTTAACGTACATTTTTATGTAATATTTGTTTTTAGATACTCAAATTTATTCTGTACTTTTTTGTCATTGATACTGTGTCAGATTTATCTTTTTTAAACAATGTTTTTGGCTGATTGTGACTGTTTCGACCGTGATTAAATAGATACAATACATTTAGGGTTGGGTTGGGTTTGCTCTTACATCCGAAGTCGCTGTTGAAAACAATGAACTACTTTCACGACCATGTCCAATGTCAAATAGTATCTTTAAAGAGATAAAATTGACCTACCTGTCATAGGGTAACAAAGTTCAACTCAGAAAGATACGACAGATGAGAACAATGTCTCGGGTGAATTGCATATTTGCATAATGTTTGTTGAAACAACATTAAACAAATTAATTATCACCAACAGCTGTTCGTTCTGACAGTCTACTACACGTGTGTTGATTGTGACAGCAATGGTGTAATTAGGTGTTTCAGCGCCTTGGTCAAGCAATTAACCCCCAGGCCCCCACCCCCGCCTAAACTTACCCTTATACATGTATATAACAATTTTGGTATCCCGTGCGTTAAGCTATATTAGATTATTAAATAAACGTTTTTAAAAATTGTATTTAATATGAAAATTCCATTCACCTATTTCTTGTTAATGATCAAGGATGATTCTTGAATGATCAGTTATTTGAAGGGGATACCATGTGATTTGTATTTTACCTGTTTATATGCTTGTGTATTTATCTATTTTTTTTATGCTGTTATTTGTTTTTATTATTACCAAACAGGGCCTCATGGAAGACCACCAAATTGGTGATATGTGCCACCCTGTATAAATATCAGAAATAAATAAATAAATAAATAAAACTGTACGAGCGAGCGAAGCGAGTCAGCAAAAAAGGAAGATCTCTTTCTAATTTTTTACCTCGTCTTCGTCATTTAAATACACGCTGTCCGAATATGAGGATTTCGCGTGTCCCGTTGCCCCGCATCATCGTGTTTTTAGAATTGCGAAATATGGACACTTAACTTTCTTTAAAATTCAATTTTATCTTCAATATTCATCAGTTCAGATGTTGAAATAAAGTACATTCGGGCGCCATGCATGCTGCCCGAATATGATTATGTTCAGGCAGCCAAGTGTGAGGATATTCGGGCATCTCGATGGCTGAATATGAGGTGATGGTTGTTCGATTATTGGATCTCTAAAAAAATCCTCAGGGGGATCCCCAATGCAGCCCCTCTCCATTTCCCTCCCCTGCACGATATGACTGAAACCTGGATTTGAGAACATTTTGAACATTGATAAGCGGTTTTCTATTCACCGCTTCTCCAATGGGGCGCAAAATTAACGAAATATTTGAAGGAATATCAGTGGTCAAAGAATTTAGCAAGGTTACAAAAAGTTTAGGTTTCTTTCAAACGCTGAACGTTCACACGTGCCATTTTTTTACACTGCAGTTATTGAGGCGCAATAATTACACATCTTTTAAGCATTCAAAATTCGCTATTTTAAAAGCTACAATTAATATTGGGAACCAAAAATTACCGAAAAGCAAAGCGATCTATTTATTTATTTATCTTTTTGTTTATTTCTTGTATTCACTATTCATTCATTCATTAATTCATTCATTTATATATTTGTAAATCTATCTACTTATTTATTATTTCTGTAAGATAATGGTGAATTATTCCACGTACAGAATTTACGATCGTGTAATGTCCCAACATCAAATTTTTGAATATCGCTCTCATTGTATATTGCGATAAAGTGTGTAAATTGCTGTAAACATTACGTGGAGTTTTATATATTTTTGTATAGGCCTATATCATACCGCCAAGATTTCTAGTTTTCATGTTTTAAAGATGTATCAGTGTGAAGCAATCACAGGGCGGGATAAAATATATGGATTTTAGGGAGATAATAACTAAATAACTTGGTATATTCTGCCGTACATCTACATGAATACAAAAAAAAATACTTTTGTAGATTGACGAGAAGTGCTCTATTCTAGCATTTTCAGATCGTCAAATCCATTAAAACAATTCCCTGTTTCCTCCGTATAATATATTACAGGCCCAAAATTCTCTTGCCATTTTCCTGAAACCTTTCAGGGATTGACCTTTCCTTACAATTTCCAAAAAATTAAGGAGTTTTTTCATACCCAGAGACGTATAAATTTACACGATCAGATTTTGAATTTTGACCCATATTTAAGTTTTGGGGTTACTGTAATGATAGTGTGTTCTTTTTTAGACAATGGTGGAACCAGCTGATTTTACAATTATCTCGATTGTTTCCTGTCGGACGAGCACTTATCACTAGAAGGGAAATTGTGGCAAAAGTACATTGATGGCTTTCCACCTAAAACAATGAAAGGTTTTTCACCGATCAAAGTGACAGTTTTGAAAGGAAAATCAAGTGCAAGTGTGGAAATCGAAGTTGATTTCCCCTACTGTTGAAGAATGGATATTCAATCTAATCAATAAACAAGGTGAAGTCGGGGGAAATAGAATCATTCGATTTGTGTTGTTCTCACAGACTAAAAATCAAGTCGTTTGTCGCCCCCCCCCCCCCCACCCCTATCGGATAGCAGTGCGTACAATGGCCAATAAAATCTCCAGCGATAAACCAAGAACACAGTCTATGGCAGAGGCCACGGATAAATGTATCTTCTAGGGCCTCCTCCCCCCCCCCCCCACCCACCCCCTCAACCCACCACTGCCCGCCCCCATCTACCCCTTCCTGACAATATCGTACCTATGAAACCACCAGAGTCTCATGGCTGGGATTCGAACCCGGAATATCTGCATGGTTTTGAATCCGGTGGTGTATCCTAAAATGCTTTACAGTGCGCCCGAGAAAAAACGAAACCGAGAATTATCGATGTTTTATCATAACTTAATCACATTTATAATTGATAAATGACACATATTTTGAAAGCTTATTTTTTTTCATTTTGATGCAACTCATATAATACATATTTCACGCATGAGTGATTAAAATGAATTTGAAGAGAGGAAACCAAAAAGTCATTTGGCGGACGGTTTCTGAATTTCAAGGAGAAAATCACCTTTCTAGATAGTTAAGTTTCTGCCCTTTCATATGACACCTCAATCAGGAAAAATGAACAAGGAATGACAGAGTTCTGTTTGTTTGAAGTAGTGCTTGCATTTCCATAATTTTATCAAACGAATTCGTTTTTACTGGGTGCCTGCCGTAGCAACACACAGAGTTGACAAAAGACTTAACTGCATTTCTTTGACAATCAGCCGTAGACGAAAGATTTCATGCATGTTGTCAATTCTGCATGTTGTTAGCAGGCACCTAGTGAAAACGAATTCGTTTGATAAAATTATGGAAATGCAAGCACTACTTCAAATAAACAGAACTTTGTCATTCCTTGTTCATTTTTCCTGATTGAGGTGTCATATGAAAGGGCAGAACCTCAACTTTCTAGAAATGTGATTTTCTTCTTGACATTCAGATACCGTCCGCCAAATGACTTTTTGATTTCCTCTCTTCTAATTCATTTTAATCACTCATGCGCGAAATATGCATCATATGAGTTGCATCGAATGAAAGAGGAGGATCTAAGCTTTCCAAATATGTGTCATTTAGTAATTAATTATGATAAAACATCGATAATTCTCGGTTTTGTTTTTTCTGGGACGCACTGTACAATAGTTTGCGGTTTGCTTTATCTTTTATATCCACCTGTCACTATATTACCGCAGTCATTCGAATGTTGGTCCACAACATTAATTTGGCCTATTCGAGTAATTTTTAGCAAAACTTTTAGATTGAGCAGATAACATCTTTTGGCAATTTGTCAAAATGTTGAAACTAGTCAGCAATGTTACAACATTATCATGTACACAACAATCAAAAGGTAGGCCTATACGTTTACCGACTTGACCAGTAAAGTGATACACACCCATCTTTACACTAATAACTATATACAGTACGTGCACATTTGGTTTGTTTTTGTGTTTTAACTACATGGAATCAATACACATGCATGGTCTTCTTTTAAAATTACTTACAAAAAATTAAAAACCCAGGTATCATTTTTTTTCCTTCTAAACAATAGGCTAATCTCAAATTTATTTTACAAGTACAAATTGGACGATTCAAAGGAAGATCGTAGAAAAAAGGCAAAAACCTTGACTCCATTTTGAGAAAGAAGACAAAACAAAACGTATTATTTTCGAAAGGGGAGTTGTCGTTTTGTTTTATTGTTGTGGTTGTAGAAAACAATTGAGAGAATCTCATCGAACGTTATACAGGTGTCGTGAAAGTTATTTTGTTCCTCAGTTTTTTTTTCGGTTGGCGCGCATTATTTTCCCATCGTCTGGCCTTCAATCGTCTGCAGACAATGCCCTTAATACCGATTCCCGCCAATCCCCAAATATGTACTTTATGCAACCTTTTTGCAGTCTAAGCAACCAGACTCCTAATATAATATATGTGAGGTTGATTTATATGGACCAATGAAAGCAGCAACACATGGACAAGTATGATAAATACGATGATTCAGCTGTAATCATATATAATATTTTTCTGATGAGTCATAATTTTGATAGTTTCATCTCCTCATCCAGTCCAAACCACAGAGTTCTCGGTAAAGAACCTTTTCATTGAAGTTACAAAACAATCCTTTATCATTATTTATTCCTATAGTACACTGTATATGACATATATTGGCCTCTTTAAAATCAAATAATATCTGTTTGAAAATGGGTAGATGAGCCAATAAAAGCATGCTCTTTAACGAAATATCAACGAACATGGGACTACCTCTATAGTTTTATGTCCCATTTCGTCCTTGTTCGATTGGTCCTACGTGTCTAAGCATGGTATAAGGGTATCTTAGATTTATAAATCCATGATTTGATCGTAGGATTGAACGTTTTCCGTATTTATTCAAATTGGTCCTAAATCCATTAGTCCAATTTCAAATTAAGGGTAATAGGTTTGGGCTATGGTCTGGGCTCGAGATACAGACAAACCTGCTATTAAGGCCTTTCAAGGGTTTTTAATACTCTCTCCTTTTTTTTCTTTCAAATTGAAAATCTCTGAAAACGTCATTCCGTGACGCTATGAGTAATGTTTACCAAAAGTAACACTACTATAGTGTCTTGTCTTTCCCATTATTATGCTCAAATACAAGTCAAGAAAAAGATACTGAAACACGACTGGATTACATAAACTATTTGTTCCCCTGCCATTGTCAACTTCTGTTACGAGCATCCGTTTGTCAAGCTGGGCAATATTATGTCCGACATTGACTCTCCTCCTCAAAGACTGTTCAAGGACTCAGAGCGCATGCGGAAACGGACACTTTACCGGGAAGCCGGCTGAGTTTTTGACCCGCTAAACTTTTCACCAATCACCGTTCTCACGGATTTTTTGTTTCTTCTCGTAGAAGAGGGGGGGGGGGGGGCATCGTTTGTTTTGTCTTTTGTTTACTGTCAACTCAACTCGATTCATGGATTCGTGACGTTCAGTATTTGGTGTCGACTTAAGTTATAACACATACCCGTATTAGTTGTATAGTTGATCTAGTTTTCTTTAAGTATCGGACGAGCCTGTTCACGGTTGGTCATGTTGACCTCATTTCTTTAAACCAACCGGCCCTTGCTCAACTCAAATCTAAAGCCCTATCAAGGATTTGCAAGCGCTCAACATTTATTTCAAAACGTATGTGTAGCAGTAAGATGAGTTCATAAAAGTCAAATTTAAAGACCAAAACACTCTTGTGGTTTTCTCCCGATGAGTGAAAATTGAAGCCCTCATTTTGTTTACACAACAAATAGTGAATCAACCACTGCTAGTCGCAAAATTCACATCTGAAACAGAAATTACTCTAATTTGGCTTATTATGAATATTTTCGAAACATACTTTGAGAATAGTTTTTTACAACAATTTGGCCCTTTTACAAGTTTTGAGATTTTCACTGTAAGTTATTTATTATGTTTTCTTAGTGAACACACTGAACAGGTTGAAAGTTCTTTCTCTAGAGGGGAGGGGTTGGGGCGGTAAAAAGACATCACTAGAAAGTGATTATTAGACTACGACTGCACGGAGTGGGACTATGCTATTTCCACGCACTCTTCAAAAGGATTTGGAAATTCACATTGTGAAAAACGTATGGGCCCGAATTCACAAAGCAAGGTTTGAGCTCAAACCTCCTTTTGTTTCGCCAAACCTCCTTTTGTTCTTCACAAACCAAGTTTGTAAAAAACGCGTAAAACGCGTCATAATAATGACGAACGAAAACCAAGGTTTGTCGACAAACCTCCTTTGTGAATTCGGGCCAATTGACTTTACAACGAAATGTCCTGTTCAAGGAGATCGCTCTTCGGTTTATAGAATTGTCCGAGTCCATTGAGACTTAAGTACGGCTACTTTAAAAGCGAAGATGTAAGACCATACCAAGGACCCGCCAAGGACTCTGAACAAGGAATGGAGGCATTGGACCAGACGTTGTTTACACGAAAAAGACGACTTGTGGTCACGTGATTGCATTGTCAAAGAAATTGAAACTTTTTTTTTGCGACAGGTTGATTAAGTGATTCATATGAATAATTATGTATTCGATGTTTGTGATTCTTCAAAACCCGCTATTTTGCAGAAAATCACATACAAACATGACTGCAATTACTTTTGGTTTTAAATCAACTTAAAGAAATTGAATGAGGCCCCTGGTCATCACCTTTTGAAACGTGCTAACCTAACAATTCTATACTCCGAATATAATTTCTATGGGATGTAAAATAGGGTATGGAAACTGCCCTTGAGTTGATTTTACCATGGATCTACTACGACGAAGAAGATCCATGATTAGTAGGTCCATGGTGAAACACTACACAGATACGGGCACATGGGAATCCACACCTGTGGCATCAAGTTTTGTCTAAAGTTCCAAGGTATTTCCTAACCTGTCTGCACTAGTTTAGCCAGGAGGGATTAGACCTCCCTGCATGGTCACAGACAGGTGTTTATCTCATCAAATCAGCTCTCAATTAACATAAGAAAGAGGGGATCATGGGGGAACCAACGGGTACCGCTTAGGCATTGTTTGCTATATAGAGGGCGCAAGTATAGCTACAAGTAGTGCACTAAGACCTACTTGAAAAGAATGACATTTCAGGGGGAACATTATTATGCAACATATCAAGGCCTACTACGTTTTCCGTTCACAAAATGTATACATAACAAGGAAGAAAAGGCTTACCCTCACCTCTTACCAGTACTTTTCAATTGGGACAGCAAGGCTATATTACTTGTCATCCATATTAAATCCACATTCGAGGACAACCATGTTTGTTTGTTATATCATGCGTATAAGCGGCTTAAACCTCCCTTTCCCTTGATCACGAATGAAGGCCCTTCCCCTAGAAAAAAAATTATTATTTAAAAAAACAGAACCCACCCCCTCAATAAAACACACAACAACTAAACAACAACAAACAAAGCAATGACACATATACTACACATTGATCATTTCCAAATTAAGAATTTGCTGCGTGAGTGTCCCTTCTATTCCTGACCAGAAAATCTATCTGTCCTCGGGGTGAAAGGGGGGATATAGAAGACCCCCCCCCCCCCCCTCCCCTCCAAAAAAAAAACAAAAAAAAAAAACATCGTATGATTGATCTTTCTACATATTTTTTACGCCTTTGCTATGTTTACTTAGTCAGAAAATGGAAACATTTCTCTTAAATGAAAATTCTCTTCATTTTGGGCGAATATTCGTTGTGTAGAGTCAGTAAGTACCAATGTGCTCATCGTCAACACATTGTTCTGCAATTACTCGATCTGTAGTCAAGGTGAAGTGAATAGACTCTGTGTTTTTACCCTAGCCACAGTGTATCACATAGTGTCACATATGTTTTCATTACGAGTGTCACAGAATGTGTCACAGATTGTGTCACAATTTGCACAGAGTGTCACACAATATCACGTAGTGTGTCACAGAGTGTCACACAGTGTGTAAAATAGTTTTTCGAAGAGTGTGTCACACAGTGTCACAGCTTGTAACAATCATGGTGTTTACACGTAGTCGTAAATCCTATACAAAATGTTTCAAAATGTAATGGCAGGTAAGTGGTCACACCGAAAGGTAGATACACACTGTGGTTCAATCTAATGTGACCGCACTTTGTGACACAGAGAAAGAAAAACATTTGAGAACACGGTGTTTCATTTTAATCAGTATTATGAAAACATTTTCATTACGTGTGCAATCCTAACTGCAAGCAATTTGTTATCAGCCTAAATACGGTTTACTCCTATGTAATCTTGATTGATTTGTATCATTCAACGAACTTTCTTTCGTTTTGATATGTCTCTTGGCCGGCTTTACATGAACTTGTGATTGACCGTACAATACTCCAATAAAAACATCCCGTATTTTCGGAAACCGTCACTTGGTTACGTCAAAAACTGTAGTAAAATCTTCAAACTTTGTTTATTTACCGTTGCTCTCAAAAAAGCGAAATTGTGCCAAGGCCAATGTTACTCTAACCAAGAATTAAGAAAACGAAAACAGGGGAGAGAGAGAGAGAGAGAGAGAGAGTTAGAGAGAGAGCGAGAGAGAGAGAGAGAGAGAGTACAATCATAACTTCCGAAGTTCTTCGAAATGTTACGATTGATTTCATTCTGGCGCACGGCCCAAGGAAGTGGGTTTTATTATGACCTCGGCCTGTCTCAACCTGATTTGAAGATTACTTTTTATTTCTTCTATAGTAAATTCAGTTTTTTCGATTATGTAAAATAGAATTTCTGATAGTCTGTGCATGGATGTGTTCTGTGTAGAATTACTGTAATACAGTCAAACCTGTCAATAGCGACCGCCAAAGGGAAACACAAAAATTGGTCTTTGCAGACAGGTTTAAAATATTTTAGTACATGTTTCAATGAGAAACCATTTTCAAGGGAAACAAAACATGTGGTCTTTGTAGACAGGTGGATTTTGTAGACAGGTGGTTTTTGTAGAAGTCATGACCGCTAAAGCAGGTTTGACTGTTTACTCTTTACTGTTTATGATAGTGTTATCATTGTTTCTTTTCTTTTTCTTTCTTCAACTTCGTCTGGGTATTGAACTTGCATGAGGCCATGCCGTGGTATGTACATGTATGTTCCGAGGGCTGTGATTGGTAAAAAGCTATGAACCCAATCATGACAATGTGTCGGCCTACAAACATGAATGCCTTTCCCGGGCATATAAAAAAAAATGTGACAGGTCATCTTGAAACCGTTGAAATCTATTGCATTCATTTGTGAGTATCATTACGCAATTTCTGATGATTTCCCTTCTCCACCAGCAAGCAGTCAACACAAATGAACGAAAAAGAAAGGAAGTGAGTGTAACAGAGAAATAGACAAAAAGTTGAAAATTATTACCGTGGTAGACACTTCCCAACCCTTAACATCATCACTCCACCCCCCCCCCTCCCCCCCCCACACACACACACACAATTGTCCACGACAGGAGAAACGCTTATCCTTCTTTCTCAATATCAATGACAGAATTGTGGTGTTTCAGTTTCATTTTAGATTTTATTTTCATTTCCAACAGAACAATCAATATAAATAATTATATATATTTTTTAATCGATGTAGGAAAGAATTCGCTACCCTGTACAGTGATGCCAGATCAATAGCAGATTTAGGAAGGAGCGGCGGCAGAGCCAGACCGTGACCACCCCCCCCCTTCCTCCCGAAACCCATCTGACATTAAGTACTTGCAGAAAAATGCCCACCCCCCCCCCCCTCTAAATTGCGTGGAATTATGCCTTTTTTGCCAAATGCTGAATTCGCGCCTTATACGCATAATAATATGACAGGTTATTGTCATAAACAAATTTTTAAAGCCCCACTGCACTACTTATAGCTACTTGCGCCCTCTATATAGCAAACAATGCCTAAGTGGTGACCGTTGGTCCCCCATGGTCCCCTTTTTCTTATGTTAATTGAGAGCTGACTTGATGAGATAACCACCTGTCACTGACCATGCAGGGAGGTCTAATCCCTCCTGGCCAAACTAGTGCAGATAGTCTTTAAACAAATGAAACAAATGAATATTGGTGTTCTTCATGCAGACGTAGATTTATTGTGGACGTGATCCTGTGACTAAATGAATACATTGTGAATTAATAATGTCCTAAAATGTGCTTTGTTCGAGTTGTTATCTTCCTATACGCCGTCACAGTTGGTCTGGACAATGAATATCAATGATGACCTTTTACCTTCGTCCATTGACCTTTGATCAATGCAAGTTAGACCAAGACAATGCTATGCGATATTGCCTGTCAGTATTAAACTCATTGTTATTTGCTAATGAGGTGAAGAGCCTTTTGCTGGAAAGAATCAAAGTAGGCCGGGTTCAACTTCACACCAAGACACAAACTAAGTTTTGCTCTCAATCTTGATTCTAAACATAAGACAACAGCCGAAAGGCAATAACAGCATTATGGTAACTGTAAACTGGTAAATGTATGAACAACGTGACAGTCAATTTAAGAGAGCAAACATGTTAAAATATAGGCGCACAATACTGGTGAGTGCAGGCTCACTGTAATAGGATCAAGCGGTCAAGCTAGGTTGCTGGAATCATCAAAATGATAAGAAATTTGGCCCATTCTTCGTAAAGTTACAAGCACTATACACAGAAAGATGTATATGGGACTACCCTATATCTCTCACAGACCATGAGAGAAACAAATTTACCAAATATATGAATTAGCAGGCGGTTTCCCGGCAAATTTTTTATCATCATGTATTAGTCAAAACATATTCTTTCACATGATTGGTAATGAGAGCTTCCATTTCATTTTTTGAAATTGGGGCGTTTCCAATACTGGTCTTTACCTTTAACAAGCAGAAAACTTGAAGTGGAAGCCTAATACACCATCAAACTGGAGCATAGCCAAGAACCAGTATAATTTGGCGTTACTCGTTACCAAAGGTATTACTTCCGGATCTTCCGGAAGTCGATTGGTCATTTAGTCGCGTTTCGCTCTTCCTGCTTTTGTAAAACGTTTCCTTCGATTGAATTTGAACTATTGTCTCTACCGTACAACGTGAGAATGTTTTTTCTACTTTATTTTAATAGTACATCTAGTGATTAGCATCGGTTATTACAGGTATGATGACAAGCAATCCCAGAAGATAGTATCTTACGATAAAAACGAGGAAGTGTCATTTTATTCCCGTCGTTAATTTGTCGCAGATAGCAAATACTAGTGTACGCATGTATATGTGCTATGATTATGATACAAAGAAGATAACATTGTACATCGTCCATTTGGGGGGAGGAACTATTTATGAGCTTGAATAATTAGTTAATCAAAAGTATTTCCCTAGTTTAATAGTTCATAAACTAATCAAAAGTTAACAATAGATTATTGTATATAGAGGTTTCTTCAACCCCGCTACGGCCCATATTATCGTAAGTGGTCCAAGTTATAACGTGCCATGAATAAGTTGCAGTAAGTGTCAACCCCAAGCTCGATATAAATTGCAGAAATTATTTAACATAATAAATAAAAAAGAAACAAAATAACTGTAATGAACTAAAAATAAGTTGATTTAATAGAGACAAGTCTTTGCATATACTAATTCAGTTAAGAACTTCGGTGATTTGTATTTAAAGATGTGGACTTAAGTGTTAGCTTTCTTTTCCATATAAGGTTGTGTTTATAGTTAAGATTTAAAGGTACTATGTCCCATTTGCAGGTAAAAAAAAAATACTAATTTAGAACTTTTCAACAAAAAAGGGCTTGAAAATGGCTTTTAGTGGGAAAAAAACGACCATTAGTTGTCAAATCGACATAAGTGATTGCAATCACCCAAGTAATAGACTGAGTTTCAGACACTTTTACAAGTGGGTTATTGATGTAGACAAATGCTCATGTACCTGTTACAGCTCATTTTATGTATGTTATTACCACAACAAAGGATGTCAGTCAGTCAGTCACTCAGTAGTGTAGTGTAGACAGTAAATGGGTTTCCTTGCATACTTTGAATATGAGGACACTGTTTAAATTTTTAATGTTTAAATTTCACAGATAGGACATCGCAATTCCTGCAAAGTTCTACAGAATTTGATTTTGCCTGCTAAAGGGACATAGTATCTTTAAGTGAATGTAGGCCTATGAATTTCCAAACATTTTAGCCAATCACCAAGGATTCACGTCACGAATGTTTATATCATATGAAAATTAGTTCCTGTGGTTGTTAAATATACTCTCTTCCAAACTGTCAAATTTTCTCATGTAAAGAAGAGCCGAAACAAAAGACTAATGAATGGACAACGGAATCAATCATACAACACACACAATACAATAAACTAATTAGTGAACCAACAATTTAAACTACCAGTGCTATATAATAATATGGATATTTATATAGCGCCGGTATCCGCCAGGCTCTGACGCTCATGGCGCTGTACATACATGTATTACTATCACAAAAATATAACATTCTTAACTAAAATAAAGTAAACTAAAACAACACAAATTATTACGCTACATTGACATGATTAAATAGCACTGTTTAGAAAGAGATGGGTTTTTAGAGCAACTTTGAAGGCATGAAGGGTAGTTAAATTACGAATACTAAGTGGCAGCTTATTCCAAAGGGACGGACCAGAATGAGAAAAAGCTCTATCCCCCCAGGAACTGCGCGTCTTAGGGACAACTAATAAGGAGGATTGAGATGAACGAAGACGTCTTGTAGGCTTATACTTAACAATCAACTTGATATTGTAGGAAGGAGCAGAGTCATACAATGAATGGAAAACTAACAACAACAACTTAAAAATGATTCGGTCACATACCGGGAGCCAGTGAAGAGTTTTGAGAATGGGGGTGATGTGGGTTCTACGAGAAGAAAGTGTGACAATACGTGCAGCAGTATTTTGCAGTTTCTGAAGTCGAGAAAGTTGTGTGTTAGGGAGTAGATAGAGAATAGAATTACAGAAATCTAAGCGTGATGAAATAAGAGCATGTACAAGTTTCTCTGTGGTTGAACGACTTAAGTATTTCCTAATAAAACCTAGATTTCTTAGTTGATATCTGACTGACTTACAAATACTAGAAACATGAGTTGACAATGACATAGACGAGTTTAACATGACACCAAGGTTACGACATTGCGAGGAAGGACTAATTACAGAATCTGATATGGATATATTGAACGACTGTATCTTAGCAAGATTCGATTTGGAACCCAATAAAATTAGTTCAGTTTACATGGTTTTGGCAGCTTGGTAACAACCGACTTATATTTCCCAAGTTTAAATAATTCTATACGGGACTTTATACTTAGTATGATTTAACAGATCAATTTTTTATAAATGTAACTTTAATGTTTTGACACTGCCTAAATGGAAATCAATCTCGTCACTTTATTCAAATACTAAAATAACACACACCGCCCTCTCCGACCATACATGTAATGTAACGTCACATTCACCTTCACATACATTTGCCGAAACGATAATAAAATCATACACTATTCATGTTCTGCCATCCACACAATCAATATCAAAATACGAGTATAGTAGACACTTTGCGCTTTTTTGAATTTGTTTACAATGAAATATTTATTTCCGTAATAATAGCACTCCATACTTTGTAGTACGATTTAACAATAATTGGCAAGTATGATCAAGTCCATTGGATACTGAGATTATATAAATATCAGAGAGATTAAATTATGGATAAGGACTAGTCAGCTTTAAGAACATTAGAAACGAGTAGTAATCATCATATCTATCATATATCCCAAGTGTATCCATGCAATACATTTGAATTTCCATGTTAACCTATATGGTAGCCGGATATTAATTTTTATCCAAGATGAAAGGTATGCATAGCTCGAAATCATTAGTTGTGAAAAACCATTTCCGAAATTTGACATCCTTGCGACTTGGGGTGTGTATTATTTTATACTGCTACATCTAAGCAACTCTTATAGAGTAATCCCTCCAGAAATATAAGCTCTAAAGATTTCCATTGTAATCAATTAAAATCTTTAAATCTTAAGAAACTCCTTCATGATTTGATCATGGAAGTCTTAGACGAGGACGTAATGTTTTTGTGATGGGATGAGGACCTGGTCAATGACGTGGATGACTCCGTTGGTGGTCGGGATGTCGGCTTGAATCACACGGCTTGCTTCTGACCGGTCTTGGGCCTTATTAAGAATAATTTTTCCTGTAAAGAAAGTGATGAGAATTTGGAAGTTGGCTTGAGAGAAATCAAGAGTAAGGATTAAAATCTTGAAGGAAACGCCCCAAAATAATGTACTTCTGTTTGAAAGCAAATATGGAAAACTTTCAATCATTTTGCCATTGCTAACAACCAACAAATCGATTAAAGGGCAAAGTTACACTTCAAGTTGCTAAGTGATGACGAGATCTGGGAGATTTTTAGGGTGGAGCTTAGCAAGTTTGAAATAAATATATTTCAACAAATTTAAAAATCTATGAAACACATTCAGAAGTTTACATATCAAAATATGAGATGTATATATGCAGGAATTACACAACATTTACATGTTGAGTACCAAGAATATAAATTCATACATCGAATTGCCAATAATACCTTTCCCTTTCCCAAACACCAGTTCATAAATTTGCTTATTCTTCGTTCCTGCATCCATTTTTTGTGAAGATTTTTTTCCCGAGCCATTTAGAAATAAGTTCCCCAAACGGAAGTAAAAGGGAAAGCGAAGTCTTTCTGTATATAAGGTTGTTTTTTTTTGGGGGGGGGGAGTGGGGGTTCTGAGCTCAAAGTCATTTATGGTCCATAAACTGTAGTGATTTGACATTCTCGTTCTGGAAGCTAGAATAAATGCATACCATCTTCAAAAATCGGACCAAAAGACGTACCGTTTTCAATGCTGACCGAGATCTCGTCTCCCTGAGAGGCCATGATCCTCTGTCCTGATGACAATGAGGCAGAGTATCTGATGTCAGAGATCACGTGGTATTTGAGCAGGTTTTGTAGTTTGGACTTTTCTCTCTTGAGGTCATCGAGAACACCAGATGGAAGAGCGCGGAAAGCAGAGTTGGTTGGAACAAGAACCGTGACGGGGTCGGAAACTGGAATGGAAGAATAAGAATATTGACCAAAAATTTAAGTATAAGATGGTTCAGATTCCAAGGAATCATATAGACGGGACATTACCTTTGCTGTTACGTATATTTAATTATAATACTTTTCATTTGAAGAATACAAATGATAAAAAGCTTATAGATTTTTTGAAGCGATTTGAACGTTAATCCGGAAATGGGAATCATGAAACACATATTTGTAGGGTGTAAAGGTACTATGTCCCATTTGCAGGCCAAAAGAATGAAGGTTAAATTCCAGCGGCATTTGAAAGATAATACTACTTTAGAACTTCCCTAAAAAGAGGGGGCTTGCAAATAAGTGGGATCATAACGACCATTACATGTCAAATCGACTTAAGAGCTATAGAACTAGTAAGTAATAGTCTGATTTTCAGACCATTGTACCGAATGGTTGTACGTTTTGTGTTGCGCAAAGATTCAATCAGTTTAATTTTGGCCATTACAAGAAGTGGGTTATTGATGTAGACAAATGCCCATGTACCCTTTACAGCTCATTTGATTTACCGGTATGTTATTCTCAAAGCAGAAAAAAAGCAAGTCAGTCACTCAATAGTGTCTGTGAGTGAGTCTAGCAAGTAAACGGCTTTCTTTGCATAATTTGAACATTAAGACACTGCAAACATTTAAATTTCACAGATAGGACAAACATGACATATTCATTATTCCTGCAAAGTTCTACAGAATTTGATGTTGGCTGCAAAAGGGACATAGTATCTTTAACTATAGAGAGATTTTTCAAATAAATCTTTCTAATAAAAATACGGGGATGTCAAAGGCAATCGTTTAGTAAAGAGGGATGTCAGAACTTACCTTGAAGTTCTTCCTCGAGTCCGGCTTGTTTCAGGAGATCGACAATGATGGAGAAAGCTTGGTTGTCAACCACGGTCTCGATTACGTTACCGACTGGAAGTGGAAAGATGACCTTGTCGACTACCTGAATGATTCCATTGCTAGCCATCTTATCGGCGTCAATGATTCGAGCTCCATTAACGGTGACAATCTGTTTAAAAAGAAATATGATATTCACGTGTTTAGCTATAAAAGCATAAACAAAGACAGTCATACTTCGTGTACATTGTTGATTTTTTAATGCTGTGTGTGTCTGTGTGAGGCAGTTTCCACAAACCAATGTTGAAAGATTTTGTTTAGAGACAACCAAAATACACGGGAGGTATATATTTGAATATAAGCTCGGCATTCTTCTATGAATGATTTCAAATGCTGAAAGACCGGAACGACTCCAATCGTATGATTTCTGAAGTCTCGAAGACATGGAAAACTTAGTATATGAATTCCCATTTTGATTTGGTGTTACCTAATGCATTTTTTAAATATACATGCAACTACTAACCTTCTTCACCTCGTTATAGACGTTGAATCGCAGCTTGGCGCCATTCAAGCTTTGGACCTTCTGGTTGTTGCTGATATCTGTAGACCTGATCATACCTGGAATGATCCATGCCTTGACAAGTTGCTTCAGAGACGCAAGGTCTGGCTTCAGTGTGTTTGGGAGTTCCTCCCTCCATCTCCGGACAGCCTCGTCAGTGGGCAGGCACAACGTCACGGATGCTGCAAGGAGAAATTTGTGGAAATGTTTACGCTTTTCATTGAAAATAGAAATAGGAATTACATTTGGTGTAACTCGGGAATGGAATCCCCAAATCCAAAAAGACATTTCAAAGTAGAGCACAATGTTCATTACGTCAAAGTGCAAATGACACGAAGCATACAGTATTGTGCATATAGTTTGGTGCCAATATTACGCTGATCTTTCCTATTAGGAATTTAAATAAGTTATATTTATAAACATTGAGAAGGAGTAAAATAATTTCAAAGGTGTTTTTGCAGGTGAAGCGAAAGAGAAATGTAACTTACAAAGCTCTAGGAGGATCTGCCTCAGGTTAACCTGCTCTGCGATTAGAGCTGCCTCATTGAGCCCTAGAGCTGGTAACATGTCGATGACATCACCCTGGCTGGACACGTCGATAGGACTGTAGAGCAACTTCGGAGAGTGCTCGAAGATCCTTTTCAGGTACTCGGTGGCCGAGATGTCTCTATTCTGCTGCTTGACATCGTCGGGTGATAGAATCATCGGGCTGGCGACGGCTGCCCCGACGAGGACGGCTAGGAAAACGACGACAGAATGCATGGTTGAGCTGTTGGTTGCTTGGTAGTCGGGCAGAGAAACAGAGAGACGTTCGACAAGCCTGGACCCACTAGAGACGAGGTGTGGCGAAGAAATCCAAGCTCCGTATTTATATCCTCGCTTCGCCCTCTCATACCAAAAAATTACAGATACTTGGTGAATTCCCCGCATATTTCATTCCCAAGGATTCGCTAAGACGCTAAAGAATAGACAGCTGCAGAAATGTATTCAAACATAATTATGCATACCTCTTTGACAATGGTTCAATTTTGACGAATGACAGACCACTCATGCCTATCCGACACCTCAATATATTCCATGTACACGACTAGGATTCTTACTATTTGAGAAAAAACCTAAACAGTCCTGCTCCAGCCCGTTGCTTGAATGATTTCGCAATAAACCTCATGCGCAGGCTGTGTTGTTTAGAACCAGTATCTCGGTAGACGAGCGAGTTATGACGTTAGCATCTTGGTACTCTATTCATTCGTTTAACCAAGGAGTTTTAAGAGATGGAGTCATATCTAGCTCATTCCCTTTGTACCATCTTCGATGGGGCCAGGAGAAAATATATGTAGGATTTTAAAATTGTACTACTTTTCACAAATTAAAACTGCTATTATACAATGTATACTTATATCTTGACACAATTAGGCTTTTGTATTCATATTTTATCATCTGTTCGATTTTCCCCTCGTTAGTTCATATAAAAAGTGAAATATTAACGATATTTCTTTGTGAAAAATTATTTCTCAAGCTTTCCAATTATATTGGCGGCTTCTAACCTCGGACATCAAAGGTAACAGCACACCTGTAGATTATATTTTGCAACCTTAGAAAACGGCAGCTGCTTGAAATAATTTGTTGCCAGTTGGGACTCCAGCTCTCAAGATTTCTTGGTTTAACCAGGGAGGTGAAAGAAAAGGAGGCGAAACTCTTGTAATTTATTCAAACGCATTCTTGAGTTCTAAAGCGTAACAATGGGATGTGTAACATTCCACTTGGCTTTGAAGTTCCATGCTCCGAACCGCGCTTCCACTGCGGGGAATTTCGGAAGCCAGGCACCAGTTTTACATTTATTACAAAATATTAAATTACCGGCAAAATTTTAGTGTAAATCAAAAACTTTATATGGGGATTTTATTGGGAATAGTGCATCAAACAAATTTTCAGATTTAGAACTCCGTCCTTCCTTTAATTTGTGCGCCAGAGTTGGTAAAAGAAAAATTACATCCTGTCAAAAACTCAATATTTTAGGATGATGCGCTAATTTGTGCATGCTTTAATGTCCCGTTATTTGATCCATGATTTACAATCTTCAATAACATTAAGTTTGCTAATGCGTGTTTTCGCGTGTTTTTTGTATTTTTCAAGTTTAAAAAAGGATGAAAGTACACAAGTTTGTGTTCGCTTGTTCTACTCTTTACACATTCAACAATGGATGAGAAATCATTGGAAGGGACAGCGAACAGTTGCAGTGATAACATTTTCTGATGTAGGAATTCTAAATCCTGAAATTTCATGCGCTCTTTTATCTCACCACCTGGTCAACAGTTGCAGATTAGCGCATAACTTTTCGGCGGCTTGGAGCATGGGGTCAAAGGAGAGCGGCTTGATTCCTGTCCTTCTCTATCACGTCCCTGGTTTAACTATTCTAAGATAATGACGCAGATCTGACCACTTTCAGAATGCTCCAAATCATGGACGATCATGTGCCTTCTGAATATTCTAACATTCTATTAGATTACAAAACCATTTATGATCGTTAACCGTGAGTCGGCACCCATTATCAGCTGTTCACATCATGATGATCAATGGAATCATTCTCGTATTCTTCAAATAATTATATTCACGCTCCTACCCCAAGCGACCCGTCCACGAGTGTTATGAAATTCATGCCCTATGATAGGGCAGGGACGTGATAGAGAAGGACAGGAATCAAGCCGCTCTCCTTTGACCCCATGCTCCAAGCCGCCGAAAAGTTATGCGCTAATCTGCAACTGTTGACCAGGTGGTGAGATAAAAGAGCGCATGAAATTTCAGGATTTAGAATTCCTACATCAGAAAATGTTATCACTGCAACTGTTCGCTGTCCCTTCCAATGATTTCTCATCCATTGTTGAATGTGTAAAGAGTAGAACAAGCGAACACAAACTTGTGTACTTTCATCCTTTTTTAAACTTGAAAAATACAAAAAACACGCGAAAACACGCATTAGCAAACTTAATGTTATTGAAGATTGTAAATCATGGATCAAATAACGGGACATTAAAGCATGCACAAATTAGCGCATCATCCTAAAATATTGAGTTTTTGACAGGATGTAATTTTTCTTTTACCAACTCTGGCGCACAAATTAAAGGAAGGACGGAGTTCTAAATCTGAAAATTTGTTTGATGCACTATTCCCAATAAAATCCCCATATAAAGTTTTTGATTTACACTAAAATTTTGCCGGTAATTTAATATTTTGTAATAAATGTAAAACTGGTGCCTGGCTTCCGAAATTCCCCGCAGTGGAAGCGCGGTTCGGAGCATGGAACTTCAAAGCCAAGTGGAATGTTACACATCCCATTGTTACGCTTTAGAACTCAAGAATGCGTTTGAATAAATTACAAGAGTTTCGCCTCCTTTTCTTTCACCTCCCTGGATAGGGCATTGGTCTTACCTGATAAATAGTCCATTTTCGTAATGTAACTATTTCATTTATATGCATTGGGAAGCGTCTCGATACGAATTATTTCGTTTACCCGTTACGAATAATTGTATCTCAAAAGTCAGAATTCAAATTGCATACATTATTTGTTGCTATGTAGGACAAGCATTTTGGCTTCTCCTACCTAACAGCACGTAATAATGCAATTTCCATTCCGACTTCCGGTATTGACATTATTCGTATCACTAGACAGGTGAATGAAATAATTTGTATCGAGGCACTTGAGTATAAATGTGGTTACATCACGAAAATGACTTATTGGGACATTCAATGTAAACAAAACATGTGAAAGGTTTCATGATTTGAAGCATTCCTAGAATGGACCCTGGCCTAATGATCTTTGAATGGCTGGATAATTGAATAGTTTTGCAATAGTCACAATGCGATCTGCAGACAATATTTGTTGCTTATCAAAGCAAGACTGAGCAAGTTAATACATTCTATTGTCAAATGTAACCGCTATCAAAGAGTTTTGTGTCTGATGGATCTTTAAAAAAAAAGTAATATGAATAGAATTCTCAAAGTATTTCCCTACCTGCGGTACGAGCTGGAGAGACAGGGTTATAAATAGTGGTACTTGGATTTCTTCGCCACACCTCGTCTTTAGTGGGTCCATGCTTGTCGAACGTCTCTCTGCTTCTCTGCCCGACTACCAAGCAACCAACAGCTCAACCATGCAGTCCGTCGTCGTTTTCCTAGCCGTCCTCGTCGGGGCAGCCTTCGCCAACCCAATGATTCTATCACCCGACGATGTCAAGCTGCAGAATAGAGACATCTCGGCCACCGAGTACCTGAAAAGGATGTTCGAGCAGTCCCCGAAGTTGCTCTACAGTCCTATCGACGTGTCCAGCCAGGGTGATGTCATCGACATGTTACCAGCTCTAGGGCTCAATGAGGCGTGTCTCATCGCAGAGCAGGTTAACCTGAGGCAGATCCTCCTAGAGCTTTGTAAGTTATGTCTTTCACTATGAACATGACAGACAATGAAAGCGGACAAAATATACAGTTCCTCAGGTAAACAAAGGGACATCCCTTCACTGCTATTGTGTAAAAATGTGTAGAACAGGTGTCACATGCATATTCACCTGTTCTACACATTTTTACATAATAGCAGTGAAGGGATGTTCCTTTGTCTACCTGAGGAACTGTATATTTTGTCCGCTTTCATTGTCTGTCATGTTCCTAGTGTTTTTTCTAATAACTTCGCTTCACCTAATATACGATGTCTATGCTGTAAAATAATTTGCCATTGGTTTCACCTGATGAACCCCCAATATATATTTGTATTTCTAAATTCTAGACGTCACTGTATCTCTTTCTCGTTATTTGATGAAGAAAAGGAATTTTAGGAATGAAACATCATAATTCGTCTCGTGCATTAGTGGGTTGCGTCTCCGGTCTAAACCAAATAAAATGTTACCTTAAAGTTCGACAAATCCCGCATTCCAATATTCAGTAACCAACCCCTGATTTTCACTTTGAAGCATCATCCGTCACATTGTGCCTGCCCAGTGACGAGGCTGTCCGGAGATGGAGGGAGGAACTCCCCAACAGGCTGAAGCCAGACCTTGCGTCTCTAAAGCAACTTGTCAAGGCTTGGATCATTCCAGGTATGATCAGGTCTACAGATATCAGCAACAACCAGAAGGTCCAAAGCTTGAATGGCGCCAAGCTGCGATTTAACGTCTACGAAGAGGTTAAGAAGGTGAGTAGTTTAATTTGAAAATGCATTGGGTTTGCATCAAATAAAAATCTGAAATTATTTATTTTTCCATGTCTTCGAGTCTTCGGAAATCTACGACTCGAGCAAATTTCAGTCTTTCAGCATTCGTTAAAAAATCATTCATACAAGAATGCCGAGCTTAAATTCATTAATTTTGTATACCGCTCGTGTATTTCCCTTGGCTTTAATTTTTTCTAACATTATTTTTTGTCCAGAAACTGCTCTACATACGGCATGACCCCCTCCCCCCATGTACAAGGACCGTCTTGATTATGCTTTTATAGCCAAGTGACATGAAGAAAATAATAATTTCTTTAAAAACAGATCGTCACCGTGAATGGAGCTCGAATCATCGACGCCGATAGGATGGCAAGCAATGGACTCATTCACGTAGTCGGCAAGGTCATCTATCCACTTCCAGTCGGTAACGTAATCGAGACCCTGGGTGATAACCGAGCTTTCTCCATCATTGTCGATCTCCTGAAACAAGCCGGACTCCAGGAAGAACTTGAAAGTAAGTCCTAACGTCTCCTTTTTTTTTAAACGATGGCCTTTTACTCCTGACTACCCCGTATTTTTTCATTTGCGGATAAATGTTTGTCCGCAAATTCAATACACAATAAAATTCAATCATTTTTGTTTCCCCATTTTTTTCTCAATAACAATACAATGTATTTAAAATGGCGAAGATAATACTACCTCTTATCCCATGGAATCGGAACCATCTTATCCCATTTCAATTGTGAGAAAACGCTTATACCTCGTGTAATATCTGGCATTTCTAAGAGGTTTCTGCTGAAATGGAACGATCCTGGGGGAAATCAAAGATTTTCAAGCATTGTTAGCATAGTATCACTATTTTGGGGTCATTCTTATTGTTCATTTCATTCCAGTTTCCGACCCCATCTCCGTTCTTGTGCCCACCAACTCTGCCTTTCGCGCCCTTCCATCTGGTGTTCTTGATGACCTCAAGAGAGAAAAGTCCAAACTACAAAACCTGCTCAAATACCACGTGATCTCTGACGTCAGATACTCTGCCTCATTGTCATCAGGACAGAGGATCATGGCCTCTCAGGGAGACGAGATCTCGGTCAGCATTGAAAACGGTACGTCTTTTAATCCGATTTTTAGTAGATACTTTAGTAGATACAGAAACAAAAAGAGTGATCCAATTTATGAATTAGTGTTGAAAATAATAGCTAGTTCTTATATAGCGCTTTTCAGGACCAAAGGCCCTCCCAAAGTGCTTTACAGATATATATTATTAGAAAATTAGAATTTACCATTAGCAATCGTTCATGTATGATCTAATCTAATACTTAGGACGTTAACTTTTTTTTCCTAATTCTTCTATTATACTGATGGTTAAAATGCTGTTCGTTTTTAAACTTTTTTTTTTTCTTTTTTTTTTCTTGTTGCCATGAAGAAAAAAAATCACATTTACGGATGTTTCCTCCACAAAGATCTAAACCATCGTGTCAGTTGACTTTCCCTGAGCCTGTCTCTTGAATTTTCTCAAGCCAACTTCTACATTGTCATCACTTTCTTTACAGGAAAAATTGTTCTGAACAAGGCCCAAGACCGTTCAGAAGCAAGCCGTGTGATTCAAGCCGACATCCCGACCACCAACGGAGTCATCCACGTCATTGATCACGTCCTCATTCCATCACAAAAACATTACATCCTCGTCTAGGACTTCATGATATAAATTCGGCCTTGGGCACCTTTTCGGAATATTTCAATAAAATTGAATGATTCATACTTAGGCCTATCAAAATCTCATGTTGGCAGCCGTTATAATACTGAATGTGTATGCCATGTTAGACGAAAACGACTGGATTCTTTTACATTTGATAAAAACTCTTACCAACATTGTTTGTTGAATTCTGCCCAACACTGATTTTCGACAATACACATCCTTCTCGGAAGACTTCATTGAAGCCGGAAATCGATAAATATAATAATTTTCCCGAAACACAACTTCTGCAAATATGGGTTGGAAAATTTCAGAATAAACATAATACTGTATATGACATGTATGATTTAATCATGCTGAAAGTGTGAAATATTTAGGAAATAAATTTTATTTAGCTGCAAACATCTTGTTTCGGTGTTTTAATTATGTAATCGACGGAATGTGAAGGGCGAGCGTTAAGTTGTATTTTGGTGGCGTTGATATACAAGAGCGAGTGAAGGGCAAAGTCATAACAGAGTGATCACGTGATATGGATTTGGAACGATAAGAGTCGAAATCGAGTTTGCGAACTGGTGACTGGTTGTGAGATGCTTGATAGATTGATTAATATTATCACAGAGGTCGAGTCCAAGATGATTTTGTGTCATTTTACTTGAAGACATCAATAATCTGATCTAAAAAATCCTAATTGATTTATCAATATACCACCCCTGAAGTCGATGCATCAATTTTAAATTCCAGTAATATCAGTTTATACTTTGAGAAATAGATAGTCCTATTTATCTCTGACTTTTACTGAAGCCATATTTTGAAAACTAGCATGTTATGGCCCCTTTATAACATTAATTGATTAAACATGATCTTTATCGTAATGATAAACACTTTTCAAAATCATGAACGGAGTATGGGCTCTCGAGTAGTCCACATCATTAATGAATAAGTCAAAATTTGATGCAAACGATATGGATACGATCAGATATGTTCATTGATGAAAATATCGACCTTTCTTTTTTACGTTCCATACGAATCTCATTTCCTGACCTAATAAATAAAATGTAATAACAACTGTGAATGATTTGGAGTTTTTGAAAGTTTAACCTTATTCCAATGATTGTTTTGTAATGGTCCATGTACCCGATTAAATCGGAAGTTCACTCAATAACAACAGGAACACTTGATAATTTTTATCACAGGCGTACGCCTTGTGTAGTACATGTAATAGAATTGGATTGAAAAACAAGCCTTATGTGTTAGTTGCCTAATTACTCTATACTGATATTCTGAAAAAGATATACCGGTCGCCTCTTGGCCTTTTGAACATTTCTGTGGATTCTGCTTAAGACACAATACAATTCGTTCATACCACAAGTCATGTACCTCCGAATATAATTACTCTTTCCTATTAACTCTTTATTATTTTTGTTTAAAACGCTCAGTTGTATTTGTGTTTGTTTTCCTACGTGCATCTTAGCTTTCTTGATATTCATGTCCCTTATGTTTGTTTAAATTATATTTTGTTAGGAAAGGAGGATGGGGGCGCATCAAAAAAGTGTGGAAAAGGGGCAGAATTCTCTCAAAACCGGGATGAGGGGAGATGTATAGCCCCATGTGTTCTGTAGACCTATTCTGCTCGACTATACTTATCACTTGTATTACTTGTTCATGTCTATTTTTTCTTCTATGGGCTTTGAAACGGGTAGGGCCTACGTCCCCCCCCCCCCCTCCCCTCTCTCTCTCACGCTATCCCGCTCTCTCACATCTCCCCTTCTCTCTCTCTCTCTCTCTCTCTCTCTCTCTCACACACACACACACACACACACACTTCCCCTCTCTCTTCTCTCCCTCTCTACCCCCTCTCTCTTCTCTCCCTCTCTACCCCCTCTCTCTCTATCTCTCTCTGCACCTCTCTCACTCTCTCTTATCTTCCCCTCTCTCTCCCCCTCTCTAAACATGTAGGATATTGATGAGCAAATATTCAGTAACTCGGCCATATATTGGTGAAAAAATCACTCCCTTTGCTATCATAACAGGTCAAGCACATTGTCTTTGAACCAAGAGAGGATGGGTGTAACTTCCGATCTTTAACAAAATAAACAATGTACATGTACTATCATTACAGCGGTTATTACCGTCGAATTAAAGTGACTCTGCTATATCATCATACTTTATGTTACATATAACATTATTGTAAGCGTTATTATGTGAAACAAATATTTTTATTTGAATAAAAATGCGCACATATCATAGTACTATTTAGCTTTTGAAAAATATAATATCTACCATTTTCTGCACCTCATACCATTTTCAAGAGAGAAAAAAAAAACTGGACTAACTTCCTGATGAAATTTCTCCTTTAAACATTATCCCATTGAATAAATTATCATTAGCGGAACCAAAACATTGTTGAAACGTTCATAAAAAGGTTGAAATCAAGGCGGATCGTACATAGTTCGTTGTCTTTTATTGACAAAATTATAATTATTTTTTAGTCCGAACTAAATTCCCACGGTCACATTTCTGGTGAAACCGTTTTATTTTCATCTGTCAATAACAGACATGCAAAGTATACGATGTAAGAGGGTTACCTTTATATTTTCGTCTTTAATTCGATTCCCACAGGCTTTATTTCCCATTAAATATTTTGTTTAATCTGTAATTAGCATGTGTTCTATGGATGAGTATGCTATGGGAAGACAAATGATTCTAGGACAACCAATTACAAGTGACTACCAGCCCGGACAACTGCCACCCCGCCCATCCGGACAACAGCCCTAAAAGACAGCCACCCCGGACATCTATCCAAAAACAACTTCAAATATATTCGTTGGGGGCATTGACACCAGGACAACTACCCCCCCCCCCCCCCCTTATTGGGATCGTATGGAGGAAGGAGGGGGAAGTAATCACTATTTGCAGAAGTTATTGTAGAATTCCTTTTTTAAAAATAATTTTATGCGATGTAAAAATGCAAACAGTGATAATTCTGTCCTAATCCTGTGATAATTTAACAATTTTGGATGGCGTACAAACTGTTTATGTGAACTGACGAGATCTTTTCTGTTCTGAAATTGTTTGCTTAATTGTTTTGCATGTGTCATATTATTGTAATGCTGGTGGGAAGCATATTTCCACATTGTGGACGAATAAATCAAATCAATCAAGTCATGCAATAACGCTCCACAGCCGTATCACAATACTGCCCTCAACAGTGAAAATGTAGTTACTTAGATATGATGATTTTATTTATTGTCAACAATAATACAAAATCGTGCTCAAATAAATCTATAGCATGTTTTGACATGTAACAAAATAAAAAATAAATTTGCTTACAACATAAAAGTACGTTATACTGTAATTTTATATTTAGAACAATTTAAAACGATACATAGAAGTGTAATTGAAGTGATCAATGATGAAGAATTATAGAACATAATTTTCCGACTCTAAAGCAAAGCCTAACTTAAGCATTGAGAAAACAAATATATGGAAAAGGGTAGGGGAGAGAAGGGGAGAGATAAAAAGACAGACAGAGAGAGAGAGAGGGAGAGGCCCAGAAAGAGAGAGAGAGAGAGAGAGAGAGAGAGAGAGAGAAGGGATCATAGAGTTAGAGATCTGATCATGTTTACTCTGATACCACGAAGATGTCAATGTCGCTATTATTATCTTGCTTCGAAAAATATTGAGATAAAAAATGAAAGACTGATTTAGTACATGCATATATACATTTTTGTTGATAAGACTATATTCCATGTGATTAATAGTACTGTGATTAATACAACAGTATATGTAAAAGAAAGAATGACCTGAAGACTAGCTCAGTTTATCCACCTTTTCGCTGATAATTACCACAAAAAACCCACTAAATATAGTACTGTTATATATATAATAGAATTGTAATTAAAATGAAAATAGAAATTTCAAAAGCCACTGAATAGGCTAAATGTCATAAAGTAAATCAAGCAACGCATTCATACCCAAATGCACGGATTCATAATTAAACGGTAAAAAACGTCCATAACCAACATTTTTCTTTGAAAACTTGTAGGACATGAAATAATAACACTGCTCAGCCATGATAGTCAACATTACGCAATATTATTAGACCCTGCCTGACCTAGACTTGGAAATGTATGTAGCAAGTGTAGACACCAATTATTAAGCCCGACCATAGTTTTTTTTTTTTTACTTTAATCATGAGGATTTTTTTCTTCTTCCAAGTTGGGTTTTGAAGGGGGACATCTCCCCCCCCCCCCCCCCACACACACACACACAGACCGACCTGCCCATGGTTACTGGTAATTAATTTGTATACATTTAATTTAGACTTAATATTTGAACCTTTTCGCTTTGTTTTGATATTCTTCTTCTCGGTTAAGCGTTGCGTGCCGTGGATGCATCACCGTGCCTCCCAACTGAGGAGGCTCGGTTAGCCTGGGACCTGGTCCCCACCGAATTATAGATGACCTCGCTTGCTGCTACGGTCGTACCAGCTCCCGAACGCACGCTGGGGATTGTCATCATGTAGTGCTCCTGGTCGCCCTGGGGTTCGAATCCCTCATTGATCACGCTGCTTACACGGCTGGCTGGCCGAGAGTTCCGAACCACAGAACGATCGCTGCCCATAGAGCTACGGCGAGGTTCAGATGGAGCGCCATCTTGTGTCTTCAGCCAGGAAGTGACGGAAGATCGTCCTGAAGAGTTCTTGGTGTAGCCTCGTGAACCCATCTCACTACCTGTTATGATAATGTATCGAAAATAAATTCTTAAAAATTTAGGTGGTGTCACAGTGAACGGTTATGTGCCATTTTCTTTAACTCTTTTAAACTTTTAAAAAACTCGAAAGAAGAAGAAGAAAACAACACAAAAACAAAATATCGATTCATCATGCTGTTTTTCATTTTTTGATATACGGGAGGGGATAGGGTATTCTTGTGTAACCTTCAAAAGAACTCTTCTTACAAATTGAAAAGTGACCATGAAAGTAATGTTGCCCCCCCCCCCCAACTCAGAGGTCGGAATGACCTCATGCGTGTTGCCAAAATGTCCGGTAAAGGGTACGTACTTTTCGTGCGACAAAGTCCGGCCCGAGAATTGTAAAAAAAAAAAAGGGGGGTGTATTTGACTTTTCACCCGGAGATTTCTTTAAAAAGGGGTGTTTTTCTTTTTTTTCTCTCATCTCTTTGGACTCCTGAGAAATTATTCCGAATTTAGGGAGGTACATTGAGCATTTTTTCCTGATTAAGGGGGGGGGGGTCTCCAAGGCAGGAAAAGCCCGCGAAAAGCCCGCGAAAGGGGGGTTCGGAAATGTTGGCAGTCCTCAGATAAGGGGTGCTTTCAAAAAGAGGGTACGAGCATATGCGTACCCTGAATAACACTGAGTGGGGGGGGGGGGGGCGGGGTTGCTCTATTTTGTCTGAGCATGCAAAATGGTATGCTGTAAACTGCAGCTCAGAAAATAATGCGTCATCGATCAAATAATAAGACAAACACTGATTTTAAGAAAAATCAATAAAATTAATGTAGAAAAAAAGATAAACCCACCTCTTCCAGGTTTGTAGAGCATCACTGGTCCAGCCGGGCCGGGTACGACAGCAAACGAATGCTCGCTGTACGCGGGCGGCGGGAGGCTGCCAGAGATAGTTACCGGAGGCCCCTTCCGAAAATCAGAGCTATCAAGATCGTCACCATCTCCGTCACCTGGAGCGTAGCCGTACTTCGTCGACGGCGGTCCGTACTTTTCGGATGGAGCTCCGTAATGCGTTGAAGGGGAAGAGCCGTATTTTGATCTGTAGTTCGCCATGCTGCTTGTATCAGAAAAGGGCGGTCTGCCTGACCGTGGGGGAGCTTTTGAAGTAAATAAAATAAAAGAAAATGAAAGAAGACCACTATTTAGTTACTTATTTCAGAAAAGTTTATGTTTGTCTTCATTGAAAATTAATCTGCGTTTAGGGACCCCTTTCACTCAAAAATTGAATTGAAATAATGCAACTTTCTTTCTACATCTTTTTTTAAAGATAATTAATGATATCATATTCAATGATATCGACCAGATAAATTGTTTCACCACTTTTAAACTTTATTTATATTTCTAGTATCTTAATACTAGAAATGCCCTAAATTATCACCTCCCCAAGATTAGAACGACATGTATGAAAAATTCACTATTTTTTAAAGGACCATTAATATGGAATATGCCTCAGGAAATTAAAAAATGCAAAACTCTCAATATTTTTAAAATTAAATATAAACAGTTTCTGTTACATAAGCATAATACTTGTTTTACTCTGATCGTACATGAAAGTATGTTTTAGTATGTTTTTTGTTGTTTGTACTGTTCTTTTGTTCTTGTTTCTTTTTTTCCTGTACTACTAAATGTGTGTTTTTAGGAGTAGGCTTTCATATAAGGAATCCCTCCTTTCTGCCTATCCCAAATGCTCTTATAAATTGCCATTGTTATTTGACATCACTTTCTTGTTTTTTATTATTCCATTCTGTACTTGTATGTTTTAAATATTTTCATGAAGAGTGTTGAATAAACTTTGAATTGAATTGAATTAAACTGAACTGTACAGGACATTGAACTCAGAGATCAGCGCGCGCTGCGTTACAGAAGCACAAGCACTCTGCCAGGGCCACCATAGAGGGCAGTCGTCCATTAGTCATCCAGAGCATAGTTGGCCAACCCGGTTCGAGTTGGACATAATATGCAATATGGCGACTACTACTGCTTTGTTGGGCAAGCACAAAATAAAAGAATATACGCCATGTTGTGACCCAGTGAAACCAAGTTGGCCAAACTCTGTGTACAGATGGCTCTGAGTCAATCAGAGTCGTCAAATATTAAACTTTACAGTCCAATGAAGGGGCATATGCTGCTTTGTTGGGCAAGCAATAATCCCATTGCTGGTATAAATCACCATAATACGCGCGATATTGCTTTACCTATACTAGAATACAGTCGAACAAACTACACGGTTCTGTTTACAATAAAAGTTTTGCCAGCAAAACCTTTTAATCATTCTTTGAGAATTATCAAATACAGAAACGGGAACAAACAAAAACAAAAAACAAACACCAACGACCTTTTATTTTCCTTCGCTTGTTGGATGATATTGTTCGACCCCCCCCCCTATTACCCTCTGCTTCTGATGTAATACCAGAAATACCGTAATGAAAATAATTTAGATGGATCTTGAAAGCCCCTTTTTTTCTGAGGATAAAAAGCATTGTATAGTCATTAGACCTTCTTGTACCAAGCTATCCTTAAAGACCGTCAATACTACTGGGCCAGAAGGGATTAGACCACACAGCGAGGTCACTGACAGGTGGCTATCTTATTAACTCAGCTCTCAACTAACATAAGAAAAACGACCAACAGGCACCGATTGGGGAAGTTTTCTACATAGAGGGAGCAAGTAGCTACAAGTAGGACAGTGGCCCGTCTGCACTAGTTTGGCCAGGGGGATTAGACCTCCCTGCAAGATCACTGGCAGGTGGTTATCTCATCAAATCAGCATAAGAAAAAGAGGATCATGGGGGACCAGCAGGCACCGATTAGGCATTGTTTCTATATAGAGGGCGCAAGTAGCGATTAGTAGTGCAGTGGGGCTTTAAGTTAGCAGGCTCTGTATTGATGATTTGGCATGACCAGCAGCGGCTCAAAGAAGCCGATATACTACCAACAGAGGGCGAACATTACTTTATCTCAACATTGCAGAAAGACTTTACTTGGACTTACCAGCTGACCATCCGCGCTGCATTCTGAAACACGCACATCCTACGACGAAGAGGAGAATAAGAGTCAGGGCCAGCCCACCAATACCGAGACCAATTGCTACAGCGCTGAAACAGAAATTATAAAATGATCACACATTTATTCAAAATTGCTTTTGATGATTAACTTACTCTGTTCATATTGATGTATATTTCATATGTACTGTATAGTAATTTGTAGGTTTATTTGCACTTTCTTGTTTTGTTTAATATGCAACCGTTTATCATTGTATTTTTTTTTTATAGCGCTTAGTTACTTCGGTTGTTAAGCGTTTTATAAGCACCTTTTTTTAAATTATTATTATTATTTTAAAGACAGAAAATGTATTTTACTTACCCATAACAAGGAAGTATGTGTGTTTGTTTGTTTTAGTTTTTACATACGTGTATCAATCAGATATGGTTATTTACTAGTGGGTTACTTCACCATCCGACAGACGAAAGTGATTTCATCAGATTTTTTTCTCGTGGTAAAAAATAGTTATAACTGTTCTATTTAAATTTGTTTCTTCTTTTTCCCCCTTCCACAGGGTTCTTTATTTTCAAAACAAATTCCATCATATACAGTATATCCATATATTATATACAAATAATTAAAGAAATAATTTTCATACATAATGACTTGACACAGTTAATAATCATCACGGCCGAAAACTTTTGTGGGAGATAAAATCAAACATTTATGACAAAATTAGTACTTAAAATATATAATTAAAAAAATACCAAACATAAAATACATGATCATGTTTATGTTAGCACATTTCCAACACTCTCAAAATATTTTCTAAAGTGAAACCATTTCTTTTTCAATTTATTCTCTCTGAGATTTGTTTGGTATATATATTTTTCCATTTCATAATAACGTTTTACAGCTGATAAAATTATATCAAATGATGGTAGTTGATTTCGTAATTTAGCTGAAAATATTTCTTGTCTTACAACCATCAGAACACAGTTGAGTGCATTATTATTGCTACCGCAAAATCCAAACAATTTATTTTGATTTGTAAATTTGATCCTTTCCCCGTATTACGAAATATCCAGAACTCTTAACTTCGACCATACTTCATTAGAATAGTTACAAAAGCAAAAAACATGTATGATAGTTTCATCATTGCTACTACAAAAAGTACACTTCTTGTCAGCCACTACACCAAATCTTAACAAACTGTCCTTCATATATAATATTCTATTTAAAATCTTGATTTGAAACCACCTCTATTTAATACACCATGTTTGTTTAAGTGTTATTAACCAATCTTTTTTCTACTCGATAATTAGTATAGAGCTTTTGATAATTTGTCAATGGGTAGAAATATTATGTATGGCTCAGTGGTTGCACAGTGCAACCGAAAGGTCTCGAGTTCAAAACCAAGTCGATGCGCTAGTGCCTTTTGATAAGGCATTAATCCTCATTATCGAGTTCCTCGGAGAGGTCTTAAAGCCATCGGTCCCCTAGTTGCTTTGTGCAAGCATACATGTGTTTTCTTGGCAGACAGGTAGAACAATAACATATTCATTAGTCTTCTATGTTTTCCTATTTGTTTGGCTGATTAAGGGGTAAGGCTCAACTAATAATAGCACATGTGCTATTATGATATATTATTTATTTATTTATTTATTTATTTCTGATCTTTTGACAGGGTAGCCCATTCACCAGCAAGTAGTGGTCTTCCATGGGGCCCTGAATGAACATATTTACATCGTTTATAACATTTATACAGAACAGTTACAAAATAATACTCGTTTGCAAAATAATATATCATAAACCTAGTAAACAGTAATGTCAATAGGAAAATATTAATTAAGTCGCAATTATGTGAATAAGTCATGTAAATATTACAGAACATGCACGTAGTGTATATACGGCTGAGCCATTCACAAATTATTATCTGGCCCAATTTACAATAGTTTCTCTTCTTGTATATGTAAACACATTGCATGAAATGTCTTGCTGTTGGTAAATAAAATAAAACAAAATCGCAATATATTATACACATTCCATAGCAGCATTCTGAGAAACATGAGAACGTCAGCATGGGCTTGCCACAACTTACTTGCTTCTCTCCGGAATTTGTTCGCAGCAACAGGTAGTAGATGTGAAGCAGAACTCGAATCCTGGTGCGCAGTTTACAGGTTGAATTTCAACTGTATCTCTCTTGCTGACGCGAGCGATTCGTATACAGTAGGTCCTACGTCTTTCCATCTCAGCCTCGCCCATACCGCTCTCTTCGATGTGGCTTGAATGGGCTGATGATAAAAACAACAAGAGGGGATCATAATTATAATTTGATAATTTACAGTTGGAGAAGAAGAAGAAGAAGATGATGATGAAGAATGAGGAGAGGAGGGAGGAGGAGGAGGAGGAGGTTCATACCGCTCTCTTTAATGTGACTTGAATGGGCAGATAATACAAACAAAAAGAGGGGATCATAATAATACTTTAATATGTTTTAGTTGGTGAAGAAGAAGAAGAAGATGACGATGAAAGCAAGAAGAAGAAGAATGAGAAGAATGAGAAGGAGGAGGAGGAACTTCATACCGCTCTCTTCAATCCAGTGGCGGGCCCCCCCCCCCCCCCTTGAGAAAAAAAAATCATGTAAAATCACGTGATTTTTACCTTTTTGGGGGGTTGGGCCCCCCCCCCCCCCCCCCTGGCGCTCAAGGGGGGGGGGTGCAAATTGAAATTTTTTTGAGGATCAAAAAAAAAAAAATGTGCTCACTCCCCTAAGAAATCCTGGATCCGCGCCTGCTTCAATCTAACGTGAGTGGGCTGATCAAGAGAGAACTTTTTATGCAGCATCCCCTCAACTCTGGAACAATTTACCTCAATGTATAAAACAAGCAGATTCAACAGACAAATTCAAAAACCTACTTTTTTGTTAAATAGCCTTTTTCATTTGCAAATGCAGCCCCCTCGATTGTCCACTATCTATTATGTATAACTTAATATTTGGCTGTAATTCCTTCTCTTTCTATTTTTCTTAAGCGCTTAGAGACATATTTTGTGATAAGCGCTATACAAATGTTGTTAATTATTATTATTATTATTACATTAATTATTTAAGTAAGACTACAGTCTTACTTATACGTTTAAATCCCTAACAAATTAGACGAAGAAAAAAGCTATAAAAGAAAAACACACACAATATGCTGAAGGAAATTATAGTCTTTCAGGTTATGTATTTTTTGTAAAAACTCCTTTGATTTCATACTAGAAACGACAATTGCCGGATAAGAGTATTAGTGAAATATATTTGAAATCAAAATAATAATGTCGAAAAATTGGTGTATTAGGCCTATATGAAAAAGAAAATGAATTATGAAAATTGTCCTTTATGTATCTTTTATCTCTCATATTTCCATCACAAAACAAAGAACCTATCGCAATGACATAGCCAGCATTTCAGTAAGTTGTGTGTGTGTGTGTGTGTGTGTGTGTGTGGGGGGGGGGGTTGTATGTGTCCCAAATTTACCGACAAAAATCAAACTCATGTCGCAAGCAACGCATATGCACACTTAGTTTAATAAAATTTTAGTCATCAAATATTTTCATTCTGCATAAATTTACGATGACAACCACTAATGCATTTCACCGACACTGTTGTCCATAAAGTTGGAATAAGGTTTCTTAGCTCTTTTTATGAAGGGCTTGTGAGAATAATGTTTTTGTCTTTATAAATAAGGTTTACATATTCACATAACTTTATTTAACAGTATCTTTGACTCTTTGTTTGTTTGTTTGTTTATTTTATTTTAACACGGTGGCATACCTCAGCCAATGGCTGTTCTTCAGCATGGCCGTGCATATAAAAAGCAATCACAATTTTACAAAGAAACATACATTATAGATTAACATGATTTACATACAAAGTTAAATAAAACATACACACATATATATAGGTTAAAAGGCGAGAGATACAAACAAGCCCTAATTTAGAAAAAGAATACGAACACAAAAATAATATTAAAACAAAATAGAAGACAAACAAATCAGTTGTTTTTGTTTGCTATTAATAGTCAAACATGATATTACAAATATTATAAACTGCTTTTGAAAGTACAGTAAGTTGGTTTTTATTTAGTTTCTACCGGCAATTCATTCCTTAGTTTTGCATCATAATAACTTAAACTTTTCTGAAGATTGGTCGGTAACGTTAAGTAAAGATATTAACTTCATCTATCATGAAAAGAGGTAAGAAAAGATTATTCCAACTTTACGGTCAACATTGTATAAGATAATTCAGAAACAGTTGTATGTTAACAAAATGTATATGATGTTACAGAACTCTGCATTCGAATCAGATAAATTGGCGTATAGGCGTAACCTTAAAATTTTCATGCAATACACACGAGCAGTATACTACTTTAATATTAATGACTGGGCTTTGAAACGATGAACGCGGAAAGGGTAACAATATGACGAGTAGTGGGTGGACCGCAGCCCTGACGTACACGGCAAAATAAGACAACGAATATAACTCTTCAAGAAATAAAAACTATTTCGCGTATCAAGAGGCGTTTACAATTCTTTCTAACCACACTTAAAATCTCGAAAATCTCGACCACTCAGAAAAGTATTTAGCCTTTCGTCATTAGATAAAGCAGCAGTCAAAATAACAAATATAACTATGCGGTAACCATTTTGTCTATTATAACTGCCATGCGCGGCTGAACTATCTCTATAAAGAGTTTTCGTGTGCGGGAAAATGGACGTCAATATACAGGCGGATTAGATGAGCAGAAATAGATTTTGCGGAATTCGACTTACCTTTGCGGGCAAAACACACAAGCCCGACGAGGAGGGTGAAATAGACAATCGTCTTCATTTTTCAAAGATGTTAAACAAACTGATCAAGTGAAATAATATCAAATTAATAACTCCACAAGCGAACATGCGATTCAAGTTCCAAATCTAGCCATCAAAACTTTCCTGTGGAGCAGACCTATCGAGAGCCGGATCAAGGTTTCCTGGTGTTATGATGTACCACCCGACCACTGGTACGGGTATATCGTCGTTAAAGTATCATATCATATCGTCGTTTTCAGTGATTTTACACAATAATATATTCTTTGCATTTTACTCGACCGTTCACCCGTGGCATCGCCTTTGAACTTGGTAAAGAAAGAAAAATATGTATTGACGTATGGTATATTGATTTACTGGAATGGGTGTGCCGAGTGTGTGTGGTGCAAAGTGCAATTTCGACCACACTCTCCCATTAAACATAAATCATTTTATGTAAATCACAGAATCATAATTGCTTTTGTTAAATTGATGATCTAAGACTCAAAAAGATCTCTCAGAATATGCCATACGGACACAATTTATTTACACCTATAGAAATATCGCAAGTCCACTCCAACAATAACTTAACTCCAATAGGAGCAGAAAAATCAGATAAACCAATCAAAAAAAGTTTGAACAAAATCGGATAACTAATAAGAAAGTTATGAACTTTTAATGACATGAAAATCTTTGAAAATCACAATAGAATACAAATTGGCAACTCACTCATGAGTCTGTGACGTTATTGTCTTACTATCCACCAATTGTTTTCTTTATATGATAATATAAATTTCAGATGTTCCCCCTAAAAATCTTTTTTACTCACATCAGCATTGATGGTAATATTGATGGTAATATGTTTTTGTGTGGATGCACTAATATAGAGCAATTTTGTAGTTAAATCGTGGAAAATGTGAATTTTGATACACTATTTATAGAAAAATCAATGATTATGAATATCAAATATCCAGAAAATAGTACCAATTCTTCATAAAAGATTTTGTGAAATGTAATGCACGCAATATGATACAGATCAAATAACCTGGACAAAGGCGTGGGGAAATCTAGTTTGGAGGGATAAAAAGGAAAATAATGGGATAAATATATATCAAGCAATTGATAAATAGTGAAGCAATGACGTCACAAACTGATTTGTGTTAGGTTTCCATGGTTCCATAGTTGTTCATACTTTTTAAAAATTCATCACTTCCTTATATTAGTTATCCGATTTTACTAAAACTTGTGTTGCTCTGTTTTTCTTGTTTTTCTGCATCTTTTTAAAGCAAATTATTTTTGAGTGTACTTGACTTTAATGGAAAAAGTGTGTGTACACACCCAGTTCTCCAAAGATATATGAGGCTTTTTCTGAAGTATTAGTTGCTGTGTATCCAACATAGGGTATAGGTTTGTGAAGGTGGGGGGGGGGGGGGGGGGGGGGGTAAACATACCATGGGTCTATGTCACATTAGACTACTCTCCGCAGCCAACTGAGTGAATTTTGCCCCACCCGTTTTATTAGTTTCTGGATATGCCACTAGGCATGGGGGCGGGGGGGGGGGGGGCGTAGAGAGAGAGAGAGAGAGAAAGAGAGAGAGAGAGAGAGAGAGAGAGAGAGAGAGAGAGAGAGAGAGAGAGTGAGAGAAGAGGATACTTGGATGGGGTTGATAAAGGGACGACGAACATATGGGCACATAATTTGCATCATTATCTTAATCATAGTCATCATCAACATCATCATCTTCAATACCATCACCATTATCACCACAATGTTTCCAAAATCATCACCATCACTGCCACCACAATCAACATCAACACATTAACATCCTCATCATCACTGTCATCAAAATCAACATCAACTCATCATCATCACCGTCACTGCCACCACAATCAACATCAACACATTAAAATCCTCATCATCACTGTCATCAAAATCAACATCAACTCATTAAAGGTAAAGACCAGTTATGGTCATGCGATTGCATTGTGAAAGAAACGTTGTGGAATCGATCAGAAAAGGTTGATCATCTAGCATCTAGCATCTGCAAGGTTCTGGAATCATCAAAATGATAAGAAATTTGGCCCATTCTTCGTAAAGTTATAAGCACTATACACAGAAAGATGTATATGGGACTACCCTATATCTCTCACAGTCCATGAGAGAAACAAATTTACCAAATATATGAATGAGTAGGCGGTTTCCCGGCAAATTTTTTATCATCATGTATTAGTCAAAACATATTCTTTCACATGATTGGTAATGAGAGCTTCCATTTCATTTTTTGAAATTGGGGCCTTTCCAATACTGGTCTTTACCTTTAACATCATCATCACTGCCACCACAATCAACATCAACTCATTAACATCATCATCATCATCACCATCATCATCAACTCATTAACATCATCATCATCATCATCATCATCAACATCACCATCACTGCCACCACAATCAACATCAACTCATTAACATCATCATCATCATCATCACCATCATCATCATCACCTGACCAGTACCACCATGATCATCATCATCATCACCATCACCTGACCAGTACCACCATGATCATCATCATCATCACCATCACCTGACCAGTACCACCACCATCATCATCATCATCACCATCACCTGACCAGTACCACCATCATCATCCTCCTTCTCATCACAAATATTATTATTCTCCACCATGCACTCTTCAATTACCTTTAATACAAGGAATGTATGATGAACATTATATCCTTCAATATCACTGGCATCACAAGAAATTCTTAAGGGGGGGGGGGGGGGTGGCTGGGGTTCGCAAAATATGTTTACCATCGACAACAACAACTATCCCCCCCCCCCCCACCCCTTAATTACAAGGGTCCTAATTTTTAAAAATTTACTGACAAGGGTAGAAAGGTCCTCAAATTTCACATATGTTGAAATTGTGAATTTGCTGACCCTCTGTTTTCGAGGGTGGGAGGAGAGGGAGTGGTTGGGGTTAGTGGATGGTCATCACCCCCTCCCCCCCCCCCATCATATTCTATGTCACCACAATAATTATCTAAATGAAAGTAATAATACAACACCCTTCAAAGTATGAATGCTCTCAAGAACTTTTAAGTACAAGCTTATTAGCTCAATCAGATTTATTTTCAAGAAATAAATTCCATAACACATTTAAAGGGAATGCAGAATTATTGATCACATTTTCATAGTATAATATATATTCACAATATGCACAATTTAAATGAAATATATATATATCTTATGTATATACTTCTATACAAGTGATTTCACCAATGCATAACTTTACATGAACAACAACAAAGGTTTTTTTTATCTTTCTACAATCATCTTTAAATTAGATAAAAATCAAATGCTTATCCATGTGAAATATTCATACCTTTGTAATTACACAGAAAAGGTCACAACACGAATGTATTCTTTCAATTTTCTTTTAAGAATGTGCTGATATCACTGTAACTGCTTATCAACGCAAGGAAGGGGGAAATGGCTGTATTATAATCTTTCAATAACTTTTTTTTAATAACTTGACTAGAAAATTTAAAAAATGACATATGGAAAAAGAAATGAGATGAATAGGGTAACATTATAAATATGAAAAACTAGCTACAACGAAGAAAAAAAAAGAAAATTTACAAATGAGGGTTGACAACAATTTTAGGAGGGGAAAATACCAATCAGTAAAGCCCAAGACTTCTTAAGTAACTACATTTTCATCATTCACTTTCAACATCAAACTAAATTCTAACATACACTGCAGATGCTGGACTTAGAGTAGGATTATCTTGTTCAAGAATGAAAATTATTTAAAAAAATCAAGGAGGGGACAAACTAGGCACTCCTTCAGAAGGTTTCAAAACAAGACAAGAGAAAAGGATCCTACTTCTTATGAAATGGCAATTTCAAGAAGAAAATGGAATGATGAGTTTGCATATTCAAACATTTATGTGGACTACAGAATTATGAAACTCGGTTGCTCCCACAACAAGAAAAATTCAAATGCATTGTATGCTACATATACATTGTATTCATGCAAAAATAGATTGCGAATCTAAATTACTATCAATCAAATTACCAATCATTTACGTATATACAGTATCTATCTCAAATACATATTTTTTCTAATTAGGCAGAAATCATCTTTGGGATTTAAAGTGATCTTGAGTTTTGAAATGTCAAAATGTACAATTAACAACAATTTTGACAAAATGTCATCATTTTTCTAATACTGTATGTTACTGGTCCATGAACTAAGTAACAACAACAACTCTGGGTGACTTTAAGACATTTTACGAACTCAAAGTGCAGGTTCCGGAACTCAAAATTAACTTCTTCACTATATAAAACTTCATTCTATTAATTGAATAACAAATTTTCCTCCTCTTCAGAAATGTTAAGGTGCCTGCTAACAACATATCGTCGCTGTTTTCACGAAGTGACGGTAGTGAAAAAAAATTGCATTCACTTTGCATTACGATTTTCCTCGCTACCGTCACTTCGTGAAAACAAGGACGATATGTGCATACAGTAAATGGTGTTTATCATTGTTCTTGTTTTGTTTTTCGATACCAATTATTTCCCCCAAATTCTCCCATACCAGACTCTATTCATACATCATTCGTTTTTAAAATTTCTATCAAAAAGGAGAATGCAATAACACTTCTTCAAAACACAAATTCTAAAATTCACAAGTAAGGTTGTCCAAATGAATCCATTTTCTTGTGCAATGTCAGGACAAGATTTTTAAATAACATTGTTAAAAGGCTGACAGGAGGGCGTAAGCATGCACGCAAACTATTCTTTATAATCTGACAGGGACTTCTCTCTTTATCAATTAATGAAGAAGTGCAAAATGATGGTGATTACCTAACTTGAGTTATTTTGTATCAAACAAGCACATATTTTTTATTGACATTAGGAGCATTCTAATGTTATTGGACTTCTGTCAGCTGCATGAATGATGTGTTTAAAGAAAACTAACTGAATTCAACCCCACTCCTAATACTGTTTTTCAGTTTCCTGACAAAGAGGGTCGGTCTGAGTAAATATCACAGAAAAATTGTATTGTTACAGTCCTTTTCATACCAATATTTTTCTACCAGGTCACTTATTGTTGGTGTACAGAGCTCATCAGAATATGTAATCCTCCATCGACTATTAAGAATGCTATTTATGTTGGATGCATTCATCTGTGAAACCTATCGTGAATCTTTAATCTGTTGATAAACACCAAGAAGACAGACATCAGACTGCCTACAGACCATACAAAAAGTCACATTACCCCCAAGAAGCCTAAAAATAGAGTCGGTTCGCTTGTGCGACTGGGCTATAACAAATGAATTCTCTCACCCCCCCCCCCCCCCCCAGACTACATACAGGAATCAATTGGTGTCTGTGGGTAGTGGATGAATATCACATATTTTCAAGTACTTATGTGGATTCTATTGTTACTGCGTTCATTGTTGTGATGAAATTTGATTTGATTTGCTTGTCACCATCGATCCACAGAGATTCATATGAATTTGATTAATGAAAATAACAAATAGAAGACGAGGGAGAAGGAAGAGAAGGAAAGGAGAGGAGGAAAGATGAAAGGAGAGAAAAGGAGAGAAAAGGAGAGAAAAGGCAGAGAGAAAAAAAATAGGAATTAGAAGATGAAAAGATGGAGAAAGAGGAGATGAAGAAAAAGCAGAAATGAAAGGCATGAAGACAAAAAGAATAGATATAGGTATAGCAAAAAGACTACAGCAAAAATTTCTGTAAGAAACAATTAATTGGCAGCTTTGCATCCATCTATAATTAGATACATTGAGTATTTTGTTTGTTCACTATGGGCATCAACACTTTATGAATAATAAACTATTATAAAAAGATAAATAAAATCAATCAAAATTCAATTCTTTACTGGAATATTCACTTTTAACCTAAAGTGTTCTTTTATCGGGTCAGAATAACAGACTAACGCCTACTATCATAATGATATATCTGAATATAAAATGCCTGGCAATTATAATGGTAGTCAGGAGATCCTAATTTTCAGATTGCCCGACTATTTGATTCCTACTATTTGTGTGACCATTCATTTTGTTTCTCTTACAAAATATAAGAAGAGAAATAAGCATTTGTTTAATAGACAATCAAGTTACAAATAACTGTACAAGCACCACAATGTAGTAGATTAGATTAATCACAACTCTTTTAAATAAGACGGACCCCAAATTCAAATCATTTGCAAGTTTGCAGTTTCCTATCTCTTATGTAAGTAGTTGTGATTGATATCAATCTCAAATAAGTTGTGATTAATATCGACTTTTTATAAGACTTATATAACTATATTACATTATAATTATATGAAAGGACAGAAACCTATATTTGTATAGTAGCTATATAGCTATGTTATGTAAATTCATCTATCATCTAAACTGAAATTGACATGGTGAAAACAAACTGACCACAAAATGAATGATGGAAATTTTGATGCAAATCATGCCACATCTCATCTTAACAATACTCTGTTTAAGTGCATTGAGGTTCTTTCTAAGAGCAGTGAAAATCCTACAATTCAAAGTACAGATCCTAGACCATCTCCGATCAGATTGAATAATCTAATCTCGATGGGCAAAAATAGCACATACAAAAACCATAATGATATATATCACATTAATATATACAAAATTCATCAATCTAAGTAATATAATTGAAGTTGAAAAATGAATTTTAATATTTATCTACTCATCTGGTTCAATCAATAAACTGCATCAAAACAGGAATAATGCCACATCATAAAACCAACTCTTAGGACAACAAGAGAAAAAAGAGAGCTTATCTACTTGCCTGACATATACATATATGTATATCAAACAATGGTAGCCATTTATGTTGCTTATTGTACAAAAAAACAAATTCTCATACCTTGATGCTAGAGATCATCAGTTTTGTATTGAATACAGTTATAATGGCTCATCTCAAAAGGTGATGGAGAAAATTAGAGTGTAGAACAAAAACATATCTACATCTGACACTGGCAAGTATCTTGAAAAAACGAACAACAATTCATCATGCCAGTGAATATACAATCCCTAAAATCTTGCTTTTTGTTTAAAACAATTACCACTTCCAAAAAATAATTTATTATTGTTTGCATCTAGAAGTTTCTATTTATTCATCTAATTTCTCTTTTTGCAAAAGAGATATTGCTGCTGCGTTCATACGCTCCCATCCAAGCCCATGCAAGATGGTTGCCATCGACGACAGACCTTGGCAAGTCAGGTGACCCTGTCACACCCCCCATGTCCAGTCATGTGATTTGTCAGGTGACCTCTTATTTGTTTCTTAGGATGTTCTTCGCTCTCTTGTCGGCGCTGTTTATTCTACCTTCATTGGATTCAGCCTGGATGGACAAGAGAGATGAACGAGAGAAAAGAGAAGGAGAGAGGAAGAGAAAGAGATTTAATTATATGCATTACGACAGTTACCAGGTATACATAATTTAACAAATCAGTTGGAAATCAAAAAGGAAATATGGAATGAATTCAGACATCACAATACTGTAAAAGTGACAACTCTCTGATGAGGAAATAATTATGATGATGATCAACAAAGATTACCAAGTAGACAAAAAAAGGAAAGACATGTAATAAAGGCAAACACAAAACATCGCTGTTGCTCAATGACTTATGAATATTGCAATTGTGTCCTAAAGAATTCATCCATAATTCTTCCAAATCCATTATGACATAAAACATTATATGTGATAAATCTATTTCTCATACAAGAACCTGTACATGAACAACACAGTTTTAAAAACAAAAACAATAACACACAGCTAGAAACAGAAAAACACATAATCAAATAAACAAGCACAAAAATTTATTCGGAAAGAAATCAACTTTAGTCTATCAAAGTCAATCTAAAAATAGATAGAAACATGTAAGTACTAAAAAATGGAAATGTAAACTTTTCTAGAGAAAAATATGGCAAATATGAAAATCAGAAAACTATTCTATTCACGAGAAGAATTTTTTGAAATGAATGCACCATGGAAATGTGTATACTGAAGTGGTCAACAGAGATGGTCTTTGCGATTCCTGGAGATTTTGTTTAGTCCCAGACAAGCTTAGAATTGTACTGCTGCAGCTCACTTCAGTGTAACGACACATATCAACTTGAATTATGGATGGTGTGCTGTTGTACTACATGTATAAAGGAGTGTCCTATGATATTGATGATAATACATACGTAAGCAATTAAAAGTTGAACAGCATCTTAAAGATGTTACTTCCTTCCAAGAATGGCAAAGATCAACTGTAATGTTTAGTTTGTTCATCGGTGTTCGTATAATTGATTTCTTTGAAAACCTGTACTCGGGTAATTGTACATTATACAAGACGAATACTGATTACGTCTCATAGGCAAGAGAATCTCTCAGAATGGTGATCAGAACTGGGTGTAGAAAGTATTATTTTACTTGGTATTCAGGCATGCTAAATGATGGAGCTTATTTAGTGAGTGTCAATTCCATTTTAATATTCAGGTAAACTTGGATACATGAGGAATATTCAATCTAGACTTTCTGGTACATAAAAGAGGGAAGAGGGAGTTTGTAGACAGAAAACTGGGTTCATTGTACATACTAATATCATTCTACAGAACATACATGACGAAACAGATAAGGATGAGGAAGACATCATCTGTTTCAGAGCGAGAAGGGTGGTACTCAAAGGGTTAAAACCCTTCTGCCTCTCAACAGACATCAAGTAACATTAGGCCTGTCTTCATCAGCTCGAGATTGCCAAATATCCTGCTATTTGAACTATCCCGATCACAAATTATCCAGTTAATTTGCGTCTTCATCAGCCGGAAGTTGCAATTAGCGGTATATTTGGCCGAGATAATCATCCCAAGATATCTTGGGCTAGTTTGCAAAATATCCCGCTATTTGTCCAGTGCGTCTTCACCAGCCCAAAGACTCCCACTATGCGCAAACGCTGAGCAAAATATCTCGAGCTCGAGTTTCAAGTTTCGAGGTCAAGTCTCGAGCTGATGAAGACGCAATTTGTAACTTCTGGATTATTTTTCAAATCAGAAATAGCAGGCTATTTGGCAATCTCGAGCTGATGAAGACAGGCCTTTTGAATCTAGTCTTGACAAGATAGCTTGGCCAAGGCTTTCCGATGGAACTGGTGTGGTTTGATTCGATGCTTCATTGGCTTCATGATGTACAGATACAGTCCCACAAGGACACGATGAACCGCCAAGAAGTCATTGTGAAACACATTCAATGAGATCGTTGATACAGAAATAAACTCATCAGAATGGATAGCTTTGGTGTAAAATAGGTGTACAAAATCACAGAATGATGGGCATGCTCTTACACGTGCGGATGATTTCATTATTTGGCTGTCAGGTCGGGTCGGCTGCAGGTCAGGTTTGCCAGCACTCGTAAAGTGCAGTGTAGTATGAAAATTCACAGGAAAAAAACATTGAAAAACCCAGACAAACAACCAACATCAAAACACAATCCTACAATGATCTACAATATATATATACAATACATCAAAACATATGCTACTGAGAGTCTCATTTTGGAATTACATTAAGAACATGCAGATAAATTAACATATGCAGATAAATTAACATATGCACAAAAAGAGAATAAATTTACATGCCGGGAGAAATGAAGTGAGTATGAGTGAATGCTTGAATGAATGAAAGTCAAAATTAAAAACTCTCCTAAGTACTTTTCAGAATTTCGTCCCCCTCTCTCTCTTGACGGTAAGTACGACAAATATCAGAATGTCAGCTACACAAGAATACCATCTAAAACTTAGTTTTTCCATTAAAAAAGAAATCATCAGTTTACCAGGGACATGTTTTTTTGTTTTTGTTTACAATACTGCTTTGCTGTACATCAAAACTATGATAAAGCGACTTTTTACAAATTATTGCAAAAAGTACAGAAATTACATCTTTAAAGTAACTTTCACAACAAGACTGAGGTATACTGTCAATTTTACAGATAGAAATGGAGCGAAAATAATCATCCCCTAATTAAATTGTGTCGATGAGTGACAGATTTATGGCATATATTTCTTTACATATATGGTTTCTTTTGTCCACAACCCCTGATAGAATTCACTAAAATAATCAAGGACTAAGGGAATGTGTGCATTATTGAGCACAGTTTCTAACATACCTTTGATTTGCTTATAATACTCACTCAAATACTTAGAAAATATACTTTAACACATACAACTGACAGAAAAAAAGGCTAAAAGCCTAAAAATTTAGGAAAGAATAGAATATATATCATAAAAGCATACTAGAGATAGAAAAGAATAAAATATACATTCATTGACATAATAAAGTGAGATAAAACTGTAGCAATCTAGTCTATAACATCAAACATTGATAATTCTGTAAGGTTGTATCCACTTATCCATTATGCTGAAGAGTCCGACAAGAACGTGTGCTTTTCCTTTTGTCAGCGTTGAAGAGGACATAAACATTTCTCCCCAGAAAAGGGGAAGTTCCTACTTGCATCACATTCTAATAACATTAATTTTCATCAGTACTATTTCTCATACCAGTTAGTCCACTCTTGTTTTATCATAGGAAGAAGTGATAACCCGATCACAACTAATTAAAAAAAACTCAACTTAAGCAATGTTAATTGCCTTGTCCATTACCTGTAGAAATGTGCGTATATTTCAACGACATACCGGTACATGGACTATGTAATCTAAACACAATTTCTTTTGGATATATACAACAGGGTATTAAAACTGCCATTGATTTGTGTTCTTCTTGAAACTAGCTGCGATCATGCTTCTTGTTTGAAAGGTCTCTTCTCATACAGCTAAAGCTTAACTTACAGCTTACAGAAAGTTACAGCTTAACTTTCATAAGTTAAGCCTGGATTTTAATTTTTAACAAACAGGTTGGGCTTTTTTATACTTGTCATCTTCCTCAAAACATTACATTCTCTAACCAGTTCAGGACTAATAAAAACTAATTACTTTAGTAGTATCAAAATAACCCCATTTGCACAAAATAAACATAGCAACAACACACCTGTAAATTGTATCTAAAACTTTTAGAAGCATATTGTTGATAATACACATAGTTGCATATTTTCATGGCTTGCTAGAATCTTGAAGAGAAATGTAATAAAAATTTGCACCAAAATGGAGAAAAGATTGATTCTTTTAATTAGATGTTATTAATTTCTCTGCATCTACCAACATATCTATCTATGTTGGTTTTACTGGAGTAAAATACAGTAGTAAATTATAAGAAGAAAAAAAAAAATTTAGGAACTTATTCGTGGTTTTGAGTTGACACTTGACAGGTCTCACAATCATAAAGTTGGATTAACATTATGTGCAAATGAGGTTATATGAAGATCAAGCATATCAGATTTGCCGACAAAATCACTCTACACCCTTTATTCTACACTTTACAGTTGATACAGAAGTGAACTTAAAACAGCAAATGTTTGATTTCATACCCTTTTATTTCGATTTTGCTTTCACGTTGTTTTGAATCCTTTGCATTTCATTTTGTTACCTTCCAGATTTAGCACAGTACAAACAAAATGCTAAACAGTATCAGTTTAACAGGGAAGAAATACAGTGAAAGTACATTACATTATTTGACCTTAAACAACACTCAGTACTACTAATCAGGTATATCTTTATAAATACATTTAGAAACAGCATGCAGAAAAAATAATAAAAATCGCAAATCAAATAAAAGAATTATGTAAGTACAAGTAAACTCTTACAATTTATAGCTTTTATGAAAGAAATTTAGTTCGTTCAGTTTATGTACAAATTGATGTCGTTGCACCGCATAACACATGACGAAAAAATTCTTTCTCTCTGAAACATACTAAAAAAAGGGTAGATTCATATGTACAGTCCTTAACTCTAGTCCTACCCATGTTTACATGTACGAAGTGCAAGAATTTGGCTATTAAACCGTCAAAACAGAATGTTATACATCCAATTCATTCTGACATGGCAAAAAGTGACATCTATAGTCCTAAAATGAAACAGCCGTCTTGCAAAAATCAGTTCATTCTAGTATAGACCGATCATATTTTCAAAATTAAAAACTACTTTGAATGAAAGTTATCAGTTTAGAATACCAATCTCTTATGAAAAAAACGAGGACCACTTTCACAACCTGTTATTGAATAAATTAAAACGATTGATAAGAGCATTACACTACTGTTAAACTATTCATAAGTAAAAGTCTAGCCATTCACATCAGCCGATTCAATCCCTAACAAAAATGAAATTTAATTCTCATATCAATCTTCATTAATAAATTGTGAAAGAAAATTCACAATCATAATTTAAGTACTAAGAAGTTCTTTTAGACACACACTTGAAGAAGAAAAAAGTTCTCAAACTCTTTCAAACAGTTTGCGACACAAGTCCTAGCACTTTCGAAAACCTCTACCAACAGAAAATTGCACATAAATATATATAATATATCTCCCTCAGCACTATAAATATAAAGCTAACACACAGTATATATTATATGCATAAATGGTTATTATAAGAGACACATTTATCTATATACAAACAGATGACTCAGGAATATATCATATATATAATTCTAGGCAAAATAATCGATGCAGTCATGTTCCTGAGCGAACTACACAAGCACTTAATTCTAAAGCTCAGAACCCTACAGTTCAAAATTCACAAATATGATAGTGGCATCTGAAAGAATTGGCCTATTCTACAATGCTATTTTCAGCTGAAAATAACATTTTTGTTCACAAGTACTGCTTATTTGCTGCACAAACAACACTGGGAAAGAGATTCAGGGCAAACAAAAAGAATGGCATAGCTTTTCTCCTTCAATTTGTTCTTTTACCAAAAGCAGATTACAAAATTCTATCACATAAATGAATCAAATTAAACCCTAGTAGTACAATACCCTGCTTGCGAAATGTATTTGTCCTCGTTCCTCTAAATACATATTTGTCATGATTGGAGCAATGATTCTGAATCAATATCATCTTGCTGTTAAATAAACTAACATAATATTGATGGAGTGTCAATGTGAACCGTTAAAGCATCAATTATCTCAATGGAATCAAAATTGCTGAGTAATTTATTTGTCCTTGTTCCTCTAAATACATATTTGTCATGATTGGAGCAATGATTCTAAATCAATATCACCTTGCTGTTAAATAAACTAACATAATATTGATGGAGTGTCAATGTGAATCGTTAAAGCATCAATTATCTCATTGGAATAAAAATTGATTGTCATCTTTATGACACATAACCCAACAAGTATTTTGAATATTGCACATTATAACAATAAAAGTTTTGAAACTAAATTAATACAGGTGCTGAGTCATGCCTTCTCCACCGAACTTTTCAGGAAAAAAAAACCTATAAATTCGTGATTTACGGCACGTCTCTTATTATATCAACGTGATAAACCTACTTGTAGAATGTATCTGATTCGTTGTATAAGTTAACTGAATATCTACAAGGTATAAACCCCATGAAATGACTGATCATGAAAGTTAGCGTCACATACAGGTACACCACTGTACAACTGTACATGGATGACATAATACAAGTACATGTATGTATGGGAATGGATTATGATCGATCACGTGCATTGCGGGAACGCTTCAATTCTTCTGAAGAATTGTCGTGGCACGCTTGTTCGCGATATCAATACGGTCGTCATTTAGGCGTGCCTGCAGACGGACGGGGAAAGTCACATGACAGGTCAAAGGTCAGAGGTCAAAGGTCCAGGAGATGAAGGCATGGAGGTGAGGGGGGAGGGGAGGGGGAAGTGAGCAGCCATCATGATTAGTGTGATGGATGAAGGTGAAGGTGGGGGTAATATGTGAGGGGGTGAGATATAGGAAGAGGGAGAGAGAAGGGGGAAAAAGACAGAACATGACATTATTTTGGTGGGACGACACATCTCGATCGGTAAAACATGACGAGTAAATTCAGCAACATGTTGGGGTTAACAAATGAGTAAATATTGCATGTTACACGAGTATCAATTCAGCAAACAGACATGGCCATTTCATAATGGATACATGTAGGTAACAATTTCAATACAAACACTGCACACGGGTCTCTTTGAAAGAAGAAAGAGGTTAGTTGGAATGCCATTAATATAAAGCATCACACTTGCAGCATTGATTTCTGAACTCAACTGGAATGCATACAAGAACAAAAGCTTATCGTCGGAATTGCAGATTACATTTCCTCGACCTGGTGGTTAGTATCATGATCATTTTCAACAGAAATATGACTTTAGCATGCATGTAAAGCCACAAGAACAAGCAAGCAATCAAAACAAACTCATAAATATCAAAATAAAAGAAAGCAAGACAACATGCAAGATGAGAAGTGGGAACAAGACGTCTGTGCATGCTAAGTGCCTGTGAGATTGCGATTTATGACTACATCCATGACACGGGGCAAAGAGCTTACATGTATATACTCAAGGGTAATATCAGGTGATAATACGGAGTTACATTAGACGAAGAGAGAGCAAAGGGAAAACTCGAGAGAAAAACAAGATGACAAACGCTTTACACCTCGTCATCCAAGCATTGGAAAACGACTTGTGGGAGTAATGAACATGTACATGCATTCCTTAGGTATGTATACGTCTGTATGATAATACTAGGAGATTCATATCATCATGCACACAATAAAATACATTATTCATTGACCATGTACTGAGAGCCAGAAGGATGTTACAGTGGCTACCCAGCCGCGAGGTAAGAGCCATGTAATGTCAATGGCATGAACTGCCTTCTAGCGCTCGGGCAGCTGACAATGAGCTCTATTTAAAGTGATAGGAGTCATGCAAGGCCCTTCTGGCTTTCAGCGGATGATACCATCGGTGCTCGAGAACGAGTGCTGCTTTGGCACGGACAAAAACATATACCAGGCATGTGCTTGCAATGTGGTGAGCTAGGATAGATGAAGAGTGGATGAGTAAGGAGATGACATCTCCCTGGGATGAGGGAGGGAGGGAGGGAGGGGGGGGGGGGGGGGGGGGGGGCAGTGTTTACCGATAATCGGCCGGCCCCATGGATGCATGGGACCGAGTGACCATCTGACAGGTGGACGACCACGATACATGTCAAGCGTGGCTAGCATGACGGAACATACTCACACATTCTGGGCGGGTGTACGAGGAAACCGATTTATAATACTTTGTTTCCTAGCTATACATGGCAGTGTACTCGAACTGGTTTCGCGCAACACAGAGTTACTATACTTCTGTATGCTAATGGTGCTTGCATCCTACATTAACTCTTAAGCTGCCCCCATACAATTCACCCAGTGCCACAGTGCTAATCCCTATTGTGCTATTGTGCCAGCCACTAATTCCCTGAGTGCCAAGTTAATTTAGGGTTGGTCAAGTGCGTGTAGTTTAAATTGTTACTATGTTTGATCCACTATGAAATCTCATCCGCATATTGTATTTAAAAAAATTGTACATTTAAGTTGTAGGAAATTAAACCCTCTTTCTGTTAATACCAATATCATTTCATGAATCTTTAATTTTGGTAAAGTAAATAAGCACTATCAGTGAGTTGTCAAACCAATCCGTTGTCTCATTTCCCGCACACAATCTGAGGGGCCATGATCAAAACTGACAAATTTGATGATAAACTATCGCAATTTTCTCAGGAAAATCCAATGTAACGGTATATGTGAAGCACGCAAAATCAAAGCAACAATAAACCCCCTACACAAATACACTAAGCATTCATGCGTGCACGCAATGCGCATCGCACAATAGGCATAAACAATTAGCGTGTGTACTTATGCACGAAAATGTGTCCGTGGCACGCCAGCGAATGAGAGTTTATGTGTGCATGGCAAGTCACCAGTAGACCGATTATGTGAGCGTGGCACGCCAGCGCATGCACAGATCAGTGTTCTTGGCACGATAAGAGTTAACCAATAATCAGTCACTTTATGGTACCTCCTAAAAACATCCCAAAGGGAAAAACAGATGAGCACCTCCGATCAATACAGTTTCAAATCTCCAAAGTAAAGTCAGAATATTTTATTCAACAACAAAAAGCATCCCAATTTCTGTCAGGGTTATTTCTTTGTGCAAGTAAAGGTGTAAAATAAAAAATATACTAATTGTCTAGTGTATGCATGACTTTCATGTTTACCATTATTAAACCAACGAAATCAAGATCAGAATTTTAGAGGATTTTTGAAAATGTAAACATTCCAATTTGTTATTTTTTACACCTACATCTCATGGTTTTCTGTCAAATAGATAACTTGTTCTCCCAAAATACCACTTTCTCTTTGGCCCGAAAGAACTTATCAATATTCAGAGCATGGATTTACAAATCGCCCATTTCATATGACCTTGTGTCTATATATATATATATATATATGATTTCCCCCCTTCATTGTGTGGGTGGATTCAATTTTGTCCTGCGCCATTGGGTTTAAATCATTGGAACAAAATTCAGGCCAATATTATTGAATTTGATCAACATTATGCCTTACCATAACTTCTAATAATAGACAAAGGATGAGACAAATACCATGAATGGGGCGATTCGAAGGAGAAAAACGAGGGTGAAGTGAGATATAATAGACCTCGGAAAGAATATGGGAAGAAAGATGAAGCAATGAGGTGATTGGGTATGTCATATCGCTGGGGGCAATATTCAGAAGGTGAGAAATTGGATATGAGGAGAGAAAGGATGAATACAGGCTGAATTAGGTTGCTCAAAATTGGTATGAATAATAAAATAAGGGGATAGATATTGCATCTTTGTTGATAAATAGAAATCTGTACATGAATGGATTGATGCATGTGGGTGTTGGATAAAACGCCAACAGGGAGGACGGGCTTAAGCTAGATGTATAATGAAGGGGAGGCAGGGAAGCGTGGTTATTTTTATGTAAATGTAGTAAGTAGTATATAGGCTTTTAAAATAGGTCTAAATGAATCTGGTACTAGATGCTGATAACTAAAAAAAGGGACAAATAATATTGATATATTGGTATACAGTGTAGGTATTTCTAGTTTGTAAAAAACTTTTTAAGGACCATGCAGATAACATTAATACAACTTTAATTGTAAATGGATTATAAAACAATTAAAGAAAGAAGGGGACAATTTGTTTGGAACATTTCATATTTTTACGTAAGCAATTCAATTAGAATGAGCTTTGCCTTTACAAGGACTTGTTTGTATGAAAAAGGATGGACGGATCATAAAAAATTGATATTTGGGTATTTACTTTTAGGTATTTATTCGATTTGGCAAGGAGCCTTTCATTCAAAGATACCATACAGAAAGGAAAATTCCATCTATAGTTATAATTCATGAAATTTGTTCACTTCATTTAAAAAAAAAAATTGTATGGAGAAATTTGGATTATGTATTTCCACAAATATTTGAGTAAAGGTTATATGCCAAGGATAGAGCTAAACAGCTCATTCTACTATAATCACTGGGAATTTATACGTTGAGAATTGGCCTATACTTTACTTGATGAGAAATTACTAACTCCTATTCCAAGTTTACCATCAACTTGTCTTTTAACCCAATAGTGATGATTTCATCTGTATTTCCCAAGAGTTTGATCAAAGTCTTATAAGTTCATTGGGCCAAGAAGTGGCAGGAATAACCATTTTCCACTGTCACATGTTAGAACAAGAAATACTCCAAAAACCATTTTCACTGTTGTTAATTAGTGGATCACAAGTTTGACAACACTTTACCAGAAACATAAGCACTTTCTCTCAAAACTACACCTCATATTTGCAACGATTCAGCTGACCATAAAACAAGCCAGAAATGAGGAGCGATTTCAATACCACCACGACTTTTGTCTAGACATCCATTTAACATTGAGAAGTATAAATTGCATAGAGTTTATAAGAGGGACAGATTTATACTACATTTGCTGTTTGAAAGAAAACTTAAAGCAAATGATTATATAGGAACACATGGACTAAAACGATATAATGTCCTAAATAATACATTAACCACGAGTATATATGAGGTTATATGAGTAGGTGGGGTCACACTGTTATATATGAGAATGTCTGTTCAGAGCCAGAAGGGCATTAACTCTGTGTTAAAGTATACAAGATAGCATCCTTCTGGCACCAAGCAGACACTAAATTCTTGTTAGCATGCAGAAGTGTAGATATGTTAAGATAACGAAGTAATAGTAAGCCATGATCCAAAAGGCAGGGTTATAGTGTCAGTACGTATATGGATGGGGAAAACAAAGAAGTGTATACAATTGAGAAATAATAAAGTTGAAAGATAGAAATAATAAAGGCTCATTGCTGTGTGATTTGTTCTGTCATCTATTATAATGTTGAGAATTGTAGTATACTTTAAAGGCTTATTTCTATTCACAAGGGCTTTTAGAAAGCCACCCATGCACTTTTAAACCAGTAATAGTGAACCACGGTTGGCTGGTTAATGATGACTTTTATAGAAAGAGTACAACGAGTGAGGTACATGACCTTCAAACTTTACTAAAGATCCTTGAATATCTCGAGTCAAACTAATACCCAATTGGTGATTACAATGATCCCCTCTTGACATTTAGAAACCTTTCAAGTTCTTGGTATCTTTCTTACGTAAATACTTTGAAATGATATCTTGCTTCACTGTATAACATGACTTGTAATGAGCTACAGGCTGTTGGAAGTTAAATCTGGTGGATGCATATAGAGATTTGTTTTTCTTCATTTGCAGAATTGATGATACAGCTTTTTCATAAAGATCATTCATATCTTCATTAAATTATATTTTGTCTGAGTTGTGTTAAAATTTGATTGAATTTGAAAATACCTTTCTGGTCTACAGTCTACACACTTGTGTCAAAAGCATTATATGGAAAATACTACACAGGAATTCAAGTTCTATGCAAAGGTCTTCTATATAACGATGCATTTAGTATGTATTCCTTCAGTCGAATAACATTTGGAATCTTATTGTCAGTACGTATTAGAAAAGTTATGTGCAAAGAAAACATTGTTACACCCCAAAAATAGTTTGCTGTCGTGAAACTTAAAAAAGCAAATTTTGAATATTTTATTCTGCAGAAAAAAAATCACTCAAATCAGTTTTCTCTCATTCGTTGCAGGAATGGCTTTGCTGAATAAGCGATATTAAATCATAAGGTGAGAATGGCTAAAAGTGATGGTAAATCTTCAATTCATCTGAGATTCATCATTAGGGTGGTGTGTGCACGCCGTTTCCCACACATAGTACTCCACGTAGGGCTTTATTTGAGTAGCTTGCTAGCACGGCTGTTAGCTACAGCCAAGCGTTCCACGTTAGAGTCACCCTGATAGTTTGACATCAAAAACACAATGAAAAAACAATGAGGACGGGATAGAGAGGGTTGAAAGAATAAAAGATGACACCAAGAAGCAAACCATGTGTGGCGTGAGTGTGGGTGTGTGTGCAGCGTAGGGCGTGGGAGAAATAGAGGTACAAAAAAACAAATGGAAGGAAAAAGAATGAATGAGTTAAAATTATGAAGGAAAGAAAATCAATGAATGACAAAGTGTAATTTGATAAAAGCATTAATCATTCAAAGCTATGACTCCATGATGCAAAAAGGGTGTAAACATGATTAAGAAATTAATTATCGAAATATGTAAAGGGTGATGGTTAGACCTACATAAATACAAAGTAGGTGCTGTTATGTAACACATGCACCCCTAGGAGGGTGGGGTGGAGTTGATTTCCGTAATCTACATATGTGTATGATGATGAACAATGCTCATTCCTTGTACAGTTATAGAAAAACAAAATAATTGACAACAGGAATATTATGAAAAGGCATGCACAATTTCCCCCTGGTTTCAGCCATGATGTAATGCAACGGAAATAGATATGATGTCATTTTGAAATGCGTGATATATAACAGGCAGGGGAGAGTGGGTGTAAGTAATTCAAAATCCTGAATAACTACTTCTCATCCTCTTTCTTTGAAACAGCAACCAATATTATAAAGAGAACTTCTTGAATAATCCATAGGGGAAAACAAAGATGATATTTGCGGGAGTATATATATGTGATCAATGCATCTGGGTCGCTGTGTGGGATAACACAGAATCCATCATGCACGCACCAAAATTGTCAAATTATTTTGTTTTTCTTTACTGAGTGGGTGGAAAGTTCTAATAATGGCCGTATTACATCAATATTTTCTTCTCTCTAAATTCTAGATGTCATGCATGATACATGGCAAGGTATCATTAGACAAAAAATGACATAAAAAATCCCAAAGGTCTTTTTAATGGTACGGATTGGTGCATTTTTCATATGTTCAAGCCAATCTGAAAGAGATTTACAAATTGTCTTGTTCTCCGTCAGATTTCGGCATACAGCATCAACAAATTTGTTTTGTATAGAGAAAACCAATGAATTTCTAAACACATATGATCAGACTCTGGCAAACCAACTCCACCCCATCGGCATATGAAAAAGGAAAAATGTAATGTTAATCAATCTAAAAAAACCATTATAATCATGTTGAAAACAAAAGAAACTACTAACTCAATAAATACAAAAAAATCTTAGTGAATTTCAATCATTGTACATTCTACAGTTATTCTGATAAGTAACATGTTTATTAGTTGGTCATTAATACAGTTATCATGCTTGAAGTTTACTTTACAGATCGATTTGCAGTTAATACTTTGCAGATACTTTTGATCTTTTGAGTTAATATGGTTTCCTTTTTCTGGAGTGATACGTTTAAAAAGAAGGCATGCAGAAAGCATAAAAATCTATTCAAATTTTGAAAAGTGTCAAACTCAGTATTTGAGAACAATATAGAACTTCATCATAAGTTTGTGAAGCTAAACCAGATGATTTAACTTGTAATATAGAACTTAAATGCATACCTCATAACGAACAAAAAGCAGTGATCTTAGGTACAGGGTGATGAAGATTATAACAACTATAAATGTGCTTGTGTGTCTGGTGCAATGCCAGGCAATACAAAATGCATGAAACATCCAAGAAGACACCAAATTGGTATTGTGTCTATGAAGAGTTTTGACATTATTACACATGATATATCATTGGACCTTTTCAATATATTGGGGGATGAGAATACAAGTTCAGAGTGGACAATTTTTATAAACTGTCTGAACATCAGAATACTTTCATTTAAAAAGACGAAAGATACTCAACCATTCATAATACATATGGAAATCACATCATGGTGTCAAAAAGTAGCAAATCCATTACTTTACAGTTTTTAAGTTTCCCCCCATTTTCACCTGACACTTTGGTAGCAAGTGGATGTTTCTCTTGGGTAGCCAGTATTACCCACTTTTTGGAAATCATAGGCTTTTAATAATTATTTCACTAGCTATCTTTATTCTACATATCTTTGGATATAACAACATTTCCTCCATTAACATTCCATACGTTTAAATCTAATGAAATGACAACTACTTTTACATGAAGTAGACTCATTAATGTTGTCGTTTTTTAACAAATACAATCTACACCTGTATAAGAAAAATCATTGTTGCCTAGATCTGCTTTTAAAAAAGGTGAAAAACAAAAATGGCTTACAAATTTTCATATTGCACACAAATATTCAATTGTACACAATTACTGTTCCAAGCGATGCCAAAATACAAGAAAGTACTTCATAAAATATTGCTTTCATGAAGATGAATTAAAACCATGCGATGCCATATAATCACAAGTGGAGGTGCATGATTTTATGAGTTAACAATTACATCCTATAAAAGATGGAAAATCTGACGACAAATATCAATATAGATACTGCTTGTAAGTGATGTAGATATACAGTAGGCTTATGAGAAATATTGAAATATCAATATGTAACATTATGAAACAAAGTTTAATCATGAAACAATCGTCACAATGGCATGACATCAACAATAATGTATTCATCCTCTGCTGAGTGCCAAAAAGGCATTAATACAAGTCTCGTAACAGAGTAAATGCCCTTTTGGCATGAAACAGATAACAAGATGTAATATTTTATTTATGTTGCCGAGGCAACCAAAGCCAAGGAAACACATGGCAAAGAACATGGTGTTCCTCATTATATCAATGTGGTTGATCAGATTTGAGACAATAAAATAACCCAAAATGAATCGATATATGGCATTTTCTAAAAATTAAACTTTTTTTGGGGGGGGGGGGCAGTGTCAGCATATTAATCAAGGCAAAGGAAAATCAGGCTATGCAGGCTTAATGCTCGTTGTAATCAAAGACAGGTAAACTGACAAATTAAATGAGACATAGCTTGGCTTCTTCCATTAGCTTTTAAGACTTTTTCCACAGTACAAATTAAATCTTTGCAGAACTACCGTGCCTTTCGAGTGCGCTTGCGTGCAGAGATCCAACCAAAAACGACAACATTTTTCAAGCCGCAGCTTTATGTTCTACGCATGAAAGATGTGGCAAGGGAGGTATGGGAGCTGTGGATCATTGAAGGGGGGCGTTTCACAAAACTTGTCATCGGTGACATATGTCAGAGTTTGTTATAAGCTAGTGAAATCATTGCTTCTGATTGGTTATCAGCAGATTTTTCAATGATTTTTGTAATTTGTCACTGAAAAAGGTTTTGTGAAACAGGTACCAGAGCTTGTATCTTACCTTGCTGGTGATGCGTCCGACCTGCGAGTTCTGCGCTCCGATCTCACTCTGCATGTCGATAGCCATGTGACGTAGATTACCCACAATGCCGCTAACCTGTGTGAGGTTCTCGTCCATCTCGTCCTCACGGGCATCGTTTGTTATTCTACAGATGAGATTGAGACAGACACAGGTATATAAAGTCGACTCTTATCACTTCATAATTTGAATTGAATCGTTTAATGAGAATATTGAAAATGGTAGCCCGAGAGCTGAATTGCATTTAGTTTACAATAAAAGTACATGAAATTCAATTCAATTCAATTCAATTCATTTCAATTCAAAAGACTTTATTTCCATTAAAAAGTGAACAAATATATACATGTGATGAAGTACAGACAGTTTAAAATATACAAATCATGAGCATTATGTTAAGTTAATTAAAACAAACTGTGAAAATTAGTAGAAGGTAAAGGGGGAGCACCTGTAGGAAGCTTTTGTTCAAATAATTATTAATATTATTTTATGATTATAACTAATAACTATGCATAATAATAAGAATAAACTAGACATTAAATTCGTCACGGCGATGAAAAGGTGATCTGCCGCTTTGATCGAGACATGACACATGTAGAAACTTAATGGGAGATTTGGATTTATACAAAAATCCACCCTCCACTCATACAACACACATGTGTCCGCGCAAGCAAAACTTTGAAATGTTCGAAAATGCCTGAAACGTGTAGTAAATTGGTCCAATAAGTATTTTGACCAATTTTAATTTTTGACGCACGCGTACGCATCTGCCGTGACTTGCGCACGGACGTGGTTATGACCAAAAGCTATAACATATCATATGAAGCTGTTTTGTGCACAAAAAAAGAAGCACAATGCTTTTTTAAAAAACACCTTACAATTGACTATTCTTTAAGGCGGTTTTATATAATGCATGATTTAATATTGGTGAGGAACTTGTATCTTTATAACATTTAATTGGTCAAATTAGAGAGAAAATATCACATCTTAAACAACAGACTCAGAGCTGAATAAGGGTCCTTCAACGCTCCTATCAACCTCCATCAGGAAGTCGGTTCGGATTGCAATCAAGTTGGCAACCTTTGGTATTTCCATTCATCGAGGCGGACTGCCTTAAGGTTCGATATATAACACCTGTCTGGAGCACATAACTCTCAAATCACTTTCAATTTTCCAAAATTGTAATTATATCACAACATCACAAGTGATTAATCTTGTGTAATAACACAGTCTTAATTTGTACCCTAAATTGTGGCCTTTCTTAGCACCTAACAAGTAACAAGAGTAGGTTAACCAATTTGCTGTTGGTTGAATATTAAACACCAGCACTATGAAAGTTTAGTATAGCTATACATTTGGAACAGAATTTTTGATGACAAGCTTTTATTAAGAGTAAAGAATCCTTATATCAGAAAGGACTATAATTCATATTGAAATGTACATGTATAATTCTTCTTTTCAAAGCATTAACATCTAACTATACGGAGCTCACATAAGAAGGTACCAGGGTTATCATTTTTAGTGACCACGTTTGTTTACAATCTATCAGGACATAATGTGATAGTTCACAGCCACAAATTCATTAGTGATTGGTACCTCCCCCCCCCCCCCCCCATATTGCCAAGAAATATTTTATTGTTGAACCTACTGATTTAAATATCTAATTTTACTTTCTACTTCAGATGAGCAAATCAATGAAACAAATCAATAGTCTCAAATACACAACGATTGTGGGATCTTAGTACAAAGTGATGCATGTTTGCCAGTATATACCAATATGTGAATAGTGGTCTTTTGTTTTCTTCTTCTTTTTTTTTTTTTTTTTTTAGGGGGGGGGGGGGGGAGGCGGCGGGGAAGGGAAGGGAGTTTTCCAGTGCATTCAAGTGTCTTTTTATTTGTGTGTGAAAACAGGAACAGCCAGCATGATATGTTTTAAGTCTATATTGCTGTAAAATGTTCATCTCTCCACTACTCAACAAGTCTGAACTACATTTGAGTTTATGTCTGATCCATATTTGCCTGGTACGTAAGCGTGAACAGTGTGAACATCCATGTGTCGGGGGGGGGGGGCATAAGTGTTGTTCCACTGTCTGTTCATTTATATGTAAAGGCGAGGATGGTCAGTGTAGCTGGAAAATGTTCATCCGGTCTGCTACTCGATGAGCCTGAATTACATTCCATCTTCAGAAAGAAGCCCTTGAAATGTATCCGTAAAGTTGAAGGGTATATAACCTTTGGTATTTCCTGATTTCAAAGACAGATCATTCCCCTGCATCGCAACTAAGACATGATATACCTGATGCTAACACCTGCCTATACTAGTACATCATCTAGCAAATTCATCTATTAGTAATTTCTAGAAAATTACATGAGATTTATAGCTTTATTTTAAGATCTGTTATTTCTTTCTTGAAAGAGCATCAAATTTTAATTTTAGTCATGTATCTACCATATATTAATTTGGTGTTCTGATGCTGATATTGATAGGAGACACATAAATCAAATTTATAAATTGGTTGGATATTTCACTGCAAGGTTGGGGGCAAAAATAACTTTAAAAAAAACAGAAAATTCAGAATACCTAACATAGTTTGTAGTTTGGTCACGACATACATTTATCCATACAGTATAATGTTCAAAGGTGCCATGAAAAAAGAAGGTAAAGACAAAAGACTAATAGTAATTTTCTGTAAAGTGTACAATGGAAGTGAAGTGTATTTTCTTTTCTGAAATGTTATTGACGTTTGCTATTTGCAATTTTTGCCTAATAGGTAAATTTGAAGACCCAGCTTTTTGCAATATTTTTGATCAATTAAAAAGTTACAAATTTGATTTGATCTAAAAGAAGAAAATAAATTCATTATTTTTATATATTGAAACCACAGTAATAAAAAGTACAAAGACCGACACCCTTGACTATTTTTTTCTAAAAAAAATTACACACCAAATGCTTTCGAAAAAAGCCTTTTAACTCATGTTGTTACATGGAGGAGTTACTTCTTCTCGCCCTCCCTAAAAACAACACAGAGTGATGCCAAGTCAACAGTTACAGAACATCATGAATATTCCAAATAAACCACTGGTTTCTTAAGTATCAAAACGAGCATTGCAAACCACAAAATCAAAGGAAAAAAAACACAAATTCTTTCTGAATTGATTTGCTCATGAATAAGGAAAGAACATCAGGGGAATTATTAAGAAGTTTAAAAAAGCATCTTCTGCGGCTAAATATTAACCATTACAAGGAAGGGAAAACTTCTTTTGTACTAAAAAAAAGAATTATTCGTGTGACCAATGGAATTTTTCAGGATTCTCTGGGGGGGAAAGGGGAAAATCTAATGAAATCCCCTACTTTGAAACTCACTCCCACTGATATGAACGTGTGTTGATGTTGCACGTAGACAATGTACGAGGCATGGACAGTGCAGACTTTCTGTGGAATGCCTAATTTATATATTTTGCTTCTTACTAAAAAATTACACATTTTCTTTCTTCAAAAATATTTCATAGGTGATGAATATTTGGTTGCATTGTGTTGGAGTTAGATTTTTTTTAAAGAGTTCAGTTCTTATCATCACCAGAAGTAGATTAAATGAGAAGGCGCAATGGCTCAGTGGTAGAGCAGTGGTCTTGTAACTGGAAGGTCCCGGGTTCGAAACCCAAGTAAATGCACTTGTGCCCTTTGGTATGGCATTGATCCTCTTTATCGAGTCCCCTGGAGAGAACTTTAAGCTGTCAGTCCCCTGGTTGGTTACTTCCAAGCATAAACATGCTTTCTTAGCAGTCAGGTAAAACAATCATCAAACAAACATTGGTATATGGGACTACATATATAGGTGGCATCAAAATTTGTTTTAAACTGTTTCTAGTCATAATAATACTGCAAATGGTTTGGTCAGTTATTGGTAAAGTGCTTTATAGGAAACTGGTATTATTATAATTATTGAAATGAGAGCAATCATTTTCATGTGAATTGTAATTTAAGATATTCTTCCAAAATTAATTAGAAAGAATGAGAAAAATACCCAAATTATTTTTCACTCTTACCAGAACTAATTTTGACTGAGTGACTGACCTTGTAATCATGGACGCGTTACCACCGCAACCATCACGATCATCCTCCATTCTCATTGGCTGATGGGAATTGACCTTGCCGTCATCATTCCCCTTCCATGTTTTCTTGTAGTCATCACCCTTCTCAAAGTTACCCAATCTGCAGAAGAAAAAAAAAGGAAAAAAGATTGCATTAATTAAAGACGATGCCTTCTTGTAGTCATATAAGCACATTATAAAGTTGGTGATAATTATTATCACTATCATCATCGTCATCATTATTAGTGATCATCACTGTTCTCAAAGTTACCCAATCTGCAGATGAACAATAGCGGTAATGAAGAAGAAAAAAAATAATAAACATATCAGGAGGGTCAATAACATTATCATCCAGTTCAGTGGTTGGTATTCGTATCAATGCAGACTAACTAGACTATTAAAGGAAAGATTGGAAAAGATTTAATTCATTACCAGGTTGTACGAATTTTATCCTCAAAACAAACCATGTCATAAAGATCATAAGACAAATATTTCAAATAAACATGTGTAAATTTTGTAATTCTAATATCAAACAGAAAACAAAACTGTAGACATTTTTTGCTGAATGTTGCATGTTTCTATTTCTGAACATAACCAATAATGATTGTCATGAAGATATGTCAAATGTCTTGCACAAAATAACTATGAACCTCTCATAACTGTTAGATTTTTACTTTGTTTCTGTTGCCATGATAAAACAGAAACTTAACACTCAACCAAAGCACTTTGTTAGAATCCCAGAGACATCCGTTAGAAATGGAATCATCTCTTTTTACATCGTTTCTCGGTAAATATCTCTGCAGATAGTGTTACGCTGGGAAGCGTGCGCGGCTTTGTTCCGCTAGTCCTCCCGGGGCATGTGCTTTGACTCTACATGCTCCCAAGAAGCGTCAATAGTTGCTTTTCAACTAATTCCAGGAAACCTGATGTGTCAATGTTTAAACTTGATCAGGTGAATCGCTTTCTGCTCACCCTAAAGCTGTGATATTGTGTAGAATACGCGATAAAAATCACCTCGACATGCACATCCTGAGAGTTTAAGCATGTAAGACCCTTAGTACATGTGACTGGCAAGTTATTTTAATATTTTGTTTGGGTTGATGTACAACTCAGTTCAGCTGTTACAAGGTTGTGCATTTGTTCAAAATCACATGTTTGTATTATTTAATTTCACTCCAGACTACTATTCTACTTATTGCCTTCAGTAGATAACAATTTAACTTGAATGAAATTGCAACATTAACATATTAGTATATTATCCACACTTAGGTGCAGAAATATATATTGTATTCATTTCTTTCATTTCACAACAATGTGTAACTTCAAACATGCTCATCTCCCCCCTCCCACGAATAGCTACGGAGGGTAGTATATGTGTAACCATCCTTTTAAGAAGATGAACTGATCGAGCCATCTATGGTGTTCGCCAGACGAAATAACCACAATCGATAAAATGTGGTATCACTGCACCACTATTGTTCTGATGCAACACCAACAACTTCACAAAATGGATGCAAATTGTCCAACAAGTGCACAGCTTGAATTTACATATTTAATAAGGTGCCACTGTCCCCTAGCTGCTTCTCTAACAGCACCCATGTTCACACGGGAACATGACAGTTTAAACTTAAATTTGCAAAACATTGAAGTTATAAACAATGATCCACTGACTACGATGAGGGCACATGAACACAAGACCAAAACAACAGGTACATGTATTCAAAGTTTTGAAAGTCTACGAGCCGTTCAAGCAGTAATTTCGACTACAAACTTGAGTAACCTTGATATTAATTGCATTCGCAGTATTTTTCGCACAGCAGATAGCTTTGAGTAAACACCCCTTGATGCTCATAATGTATGTCTTCCTCAGCTCGAGATTGCCAAATAGCCCCCTATTTCTGATTTGGGAAATAAGCCTGAAGTTACAAATCTCGTCTTCATCAGCTCAAGACTCTAGCTCGAGAAATAAGCTCGAAATATTTTGCCCAGCGTTCGCGCATAGTGCGAGTCCTCGGGCTCGTGAAGACACACCAGACAATTGGCGGGATATTTTGCAAACTAGCCCAAGATATCTTGGGATGATTTCCCCTGCCAAATAATGAAATGGCGGGCTTATATCCAGGATCAGAAATAGCGGACTATTTGGCAATCTCGATCTGATGAGGACAGGCCTATAGTTATCACGCTATTAAATCTTCAGACCTGTCATGGTTTGTAACTTAAAGTTTCAAAGCCACAAGTGCGACTTCAAGGTCCCGAACTACTAGATAATTTTGTAGGTGCCAAATAACCACGGACTAACTTTAAAGTAGACGGTCTGCCGTGTGAACCTCCCCATCGTCTACTCACACATCAACAGAGCAGTGACCGCAAGTGCTCCAGAGAAGGAGAAGGAGAATATGTGCATGCATACAGCACTATGCAGACCAGTCTTTAACCATGTGTCCTTAAAAATGCCACTTGCCTTTGGGCATTTTAATTCAATATTCACCCATATTGCTTACAGATAGTAAGGGGAAGGAGTTATGCTTTGACATAGACAGCAACTTGGGATAAAGGGCTCATAAAGACTCCTAGAACCGTTTTAGGATATCCCATTCCCTGATGAGCCTGACAGGCATTGTTTTATATATATTTTTTTATCTTTAAAGGTTATGATAACAGAATAAATTGCAAGTTTAAAAATTGAAAAAAAAATACAGCATTTTTTTTAAAATCTGTTGGCTGTAAACAACTTTTTGTTTTCCTTCTCTCTAATCTTGAATCTTTTAAAGAATAAAGAATTAAAACTAAAAACTATAAATATATATATATATATAGAGAGAGAGAGAGAGAGGGAGTTACAAAGGTCTCCTATTCTAACCTTTTATCTGCTTATATCCGGTACTTGACATTTATTAATACTATTAATAATAATATTAATCCTGGCTGGATTTATAAGAGATATATACCATTATAACATTCTTGTTATTGCAGAAAAATAAAAAATAAATTACTAGTAACTGGTAGTCTTGTCCTTTGAGCATTTATCAAGTTTGTTGAGATCATAAATTGCAATTATTACATATAATTTATGACTGGCTGATAAATAATAAGAACTCTTATAAAAAGACACACCCTTTAAAGAAAATTAAAATTGCTCATGAAATCAGGAGGAAACAATGATGACACAATTCCTTGCTTCAGGTTAGAGCAGAATTGTGTTAATGGTCAATTAAAATGCATGTTTTACTCGTTATTGATAATGCTTTCCTAACAAATTGTTGATTTGATTAAGATACAGACAGAAAAACACAATTTGCCCTCTGCAAATTTCTTGTATGAAGAAGGTGATCAAAAATATTATACTGCCTGCCTGAATACAGTATGCTTCTACGTTGTATCTTTGACAATGAACTCTTTACACACAAGCATACACACACATGCGCAAGCTCAAAATAGTGTTAATTTCCAGCGCAGCAACCGCATAGAAGAAAAACATAAACTTGTTTAACCCTGTCTATTTATAATCAGTGGTGTCTTTCTGGAGATCCCGCGGGCCATTTTTACGTAAACACGTCAGAAGTCCCTCTTGCCGGTTCTCTGAACCATCCCGGTAAATCACTCTCTTCTTCTCTCTATCTTCTTTTCTCAAACTCTTCTCTCTCTCTCTCTCTCTCTCTCCTTTCAATGTCTTCTGTCACCTTCTCTTCTTTTTTTCTTCTCCTCTTTCTCCATTCCATTCTCTCTTCCTTCGCTGTCTTCTTCACTACTTTTTCTCAATATTCTTTTTACTTTCATTGTCCTCTTTTTCTCCATTCTTCTTTCAATACCTCCTTCTCTCCTTTCATTTTTTCCTCATTGTGTTCATGCACATTTTCCCCTTCCTGTCTCTCTCTCTCTCTCTCTCTCTCTCTCTCCTTCCATCTCTCTTTCCCTCACTTTGTTTGTTCCTGTCTTTATCGGTTTAATAAAATTTGGAGTGGACTATTAGGCTATTATTATTATTATTATTATTATCCTGGAAACCAGCAACCTCTCACTCCCTCTCTCTCTCTTTTTCAATTACCATCCTCTCCAGCTCTCTTGATCTCTCTCTCTCTATCTCCGATAGTCAATTCTATTCGTGACTGAAAGCTTCTGTACAAACTCCCCAGCAAGCAGCTAGCTTTCCAAGAGCCTAAAGCCCTGCTGAGACTTCTATTGATAATGTTCCCGCTAGTAAAACCTGATTTGCAGGTCTGATACCATGCAAGTGCATTTTAAAAACACAATACACAAGGCATCTTTACTATAGTGAATTGGCTCGTTACTCCGATACTCTAGACTTACTTTTTAATCACGGCATAATCCTTATGATCAATCAAGAGTACAAACATCACTTCAAAAGTATATTTTATAATGTATATCTTTCTCTTCTAATCTTTTTTTCCCTTTTCAACCCATGGACGATGGAGTTTGAGATGCAAATTTTACCAAATCAAAAAATAATCAATAGGTTAAATACATCCCCTGATCCCTATCTCTCTCTCTCTCCCCCCCCCCCCCCCTCTCTCTCTCTCTCTCTCTCTCTCTTTCTCTTTCTCTCACTCTCTTCCTCCCCCTTTTTAACCTGTCTCCATCTTTCTCTTATCCTATCTCCCAATTTTTTTTCCCTCATCTTTTCTTCCCATCCGATTTCATCTTCTGTCATAATCTGAACTCATGCATATTACCAAGTTTTGCTCGCTTTTCTTTTGATCCTCCAGGCTATCGAACTGTCCAGCACGATTCAGTTGTTTGGTTTAACTATCTACACGTACGTTCTGGTCAATTCTGAAATTAATTCACGTATGGCTATGCCTATCAGCAATCTATGAAAAAGAGAATATTTTAATAGTCCAGCGGATGCACGCTTCCACACATTGACAACAGTGAAGGCATTTAAATAATTGATTGCATTGTATACAGGCTTTCCCAGACATGCATCCGTGGGGATCAAAATGATTTTTAAAGATGAAGTTGAGTTCTGGTCATGCGATTGCATTGTGAAAGAAACGGTGTGGAATCGACCAGAAAAGGTTGATCATCTAGCATATAAGAATTTGTGTGTATTGCAAAGTTCTGGAATCATCAAAATGATAAGAAATTGGCCAAGTCTTGGTAAAGTTACAAACACTGTACACAGAAAGATGTATATGGTACTACACGAACACGTGGCGTAAAACACCTCCCCACCCCCCCCCCCCCCCGAGTTTTACGATGTACATGTACATGACATATTTAGAATATGAAGGCATTTGAAGAGCTATGTTTTTCAGGGAACATGTCTTATCTGATGTTCTTCCACACTTGCATAATAACAATGATAACGCTCACAAATTATTTTTCACCTCTTCCCAGAACTTAACCTTCTCTTTCATACAATTTTTGTTGGTATACCGTCTTCAAATATAGGGCAATGCCCTAATAATCGTATCGAGACTCTGAGATCCATGTTAGGTAACGTATGCTAACTGACAAATTCACAATGGAATGAATTAATGGTCAATGTCTATAAATCATTTGTCAAAGCATACTGTACTTAGATAGTTCACAAAGAAAACATATTTCTTTGTCTGCACCAATAAAAGTGTTTCTTCTGTGCAAATTCAACTTGTTAGAACATTAAATTTCTTTTACTTTCATCAACAAGAAATATATAACCATCTTTTCAATATCAAATCAACCTCTCCACAAATCAATCCCTCAATGACACAGAGTACATACTGGTATTTACAAATAGATGTACAATACTCATAAGCCTGACATAAATGTTCCTAACAGGTTTCGACACAAGAAAGCAATCTCATTCATTACATTAACAAGAGAAGTATATATTTTCTTATAAAAGCAAATAAATGAGTTTTTTTTAAAGCGAGAAGAAGGATGTTAAATATATCTCCATTTAAGTGCTGTCTGAGGGCAGGTTTGATTGAAGAGTGAAAGGGAATTAAATGTATCCATTTGGAAACTTGATCTGCGTACTGGGAATTCCAATAACACTTTTAAGACAAGAAAGTGAGTGCACTCCATCAAAGTCTTTGACAAATGTCGGGCGGTTCACAGCTACTAAAATTGGAAGCAGAAATTATACAAAATGATGAAGCAATATTAGGGGTGAAGGGGAGAGAGAGAGAGAGAAAGAGAGAGAGGGAGAGAGAGAGGGAGAGAGAGAGAGAGAGAGAGAGAGAGAGAGAGAAAAGCAGGAAGTTGTGAGGGCTGCTTCAAGCATATTATTCCTTCAACAAAACACAGGGGGGAATATATGTGAAGAGCAATACAATTTCACGAGATTGAAAGCATTTCTTGTAAAAATGTGATTGCCTTTAGTTTTGACATAAGGTGTCAGACAGACAGTGAACAAATCTGAACTCAGCTAAAGTACTGAGCAAACAGCAACAAAATGATGAGAGTAAAACTGGCTATAGATCAAGGGTTCCCACAAGCAGCCATATTGTAGAACAAATTATACATATCTGTGCATCAGACTATGAAAAGTCATTGTAAAGGCGCTCAATAAATACCAATATGTATGTATGTATGTATGTCTAGTGGTATTCTCTTGTCCTCCATATCACATTATCATGGAACCCTCTATAAGGAGAATTAATTACTTTTGATATGATGAAGCAGATGAAAAGTTTTAGATATGATAGATCCTTTTGATGGTGATGACAAATCTACAAAAACACCAAGAAGCTATTCAACAATATTTGATACTTATAAATGCCAATGCTACATTGAACATAATTCTCCAGATAAATGAGGGAAGAATACCTGTTGATAAAATGCAAGGCAGATGTTTTTTTAAAACTAATTTAAAGTTTTCCTTGTTACAGAATAATACAGTACATTCAGTGCACCATATATTCAATAATAAATGGAAGATTATCACAGAAAAACACAACACTCTAAAGAAAGAAGTTTTCTTTGAAGGGTTTGGAAGTACAAAAGCTCTACTTATACATGTACGCAGTGAAAAGGTAGTTTCTTCAAATAAAATGATACATTCAGTGCTTTGATTTAATAAGCTGCAAGGGAGGGATTATATAGAGATAAAGAGGTAAGGGAGAGAAGGAAAGAGAGAGATAGAGAGATAGGGGAGGGAAGGAGAGAAGTATACATGGCAAGCATAAATTGAATCATGTTTCCACAGAGCTCCAAATATAATTATTTGAACATGCTGAATAAACTAATATAGTTATCTTTGGATATAAATTGATATAAAGTAATCAAGCCGGCTCATACCACTCAACCCGCTGAAGAGAAAGAAATCTAAAAAGAAACATCCTTCATTTTTAATGCTTAGAGCACAGATTGGCAATACCACCGATATTCGTAAACAAAATTCAATCAAAATGCAAATAAGAGTGGTTAAAATGCCTCTACGTGGTTCTTTGTCAGACAGAAAGGGGGGGGGGGGGGGGGGGGGTATGTGTGGGACAGAGTCGTAGGTATCCCTCTATCTGTTTCCCTTGATCATAACGCCAATATCAAGCCAATTTAGGCTAAGAGCACAATATGTCACTGTAGCTTTATCACATAGCACAATGATGCGCAGCCGTACGAGATGGGCGGGCGTCACGACATACTCGTGACGGCTGGAGAAGGAAGGACAACAATATGGTGCACAAATCTTCAGCTTTGGTGAGGCAATATGACAGACTGAGCCCCTCATTCGATAAGAGAGTTTGTGTAGTGGGTCGGCCTTGTCTAGCTGCTAAAGTGCATTTGAGGTTAAGATCATGTCACTGCCTCATGCATCCTCCATCCTCCATCCTCAACCCGGAATGTGACTGATGCGGATTAAGGGAGGAGAGGAGGATGTTTTCCGGGACGAGATTGAGATGTTGGGTATGGGGGTCTAGCTTTCATTTGATGGGCTTGACTGGGTCCATCTTCTTTATTTATCACTCTGTTCCAATGTGAAAGTTCATCTCATTTCATTTCATCTTCAAATTGTGAAAGAACATACTCAAGTGATTTATAAACAGTAGAGTTGATGTAATGTCTGTACTTGACGGATGATTTAAAGGAAGCTGATAAGCAAAACTGGGAGAAGTGAGGGTAGGATTGACTGAGCTAGTCTAAGGGCACATTCAGACATGATGCAGAAAACCACCTAAAAAGAATTTAATGAAGTGCCTTCGCAAACGAAAACTACTTTAAAGCTATTCCCCAGTTTTGGAAAAGCCCCCCTCTCAAAAAATGAAATGGAAGCTCTCATTACCAATCATGTGAAAGAATATGTTTTGACGAATACGTGATGATACAAATTTTGCCGGGAAACCGCCTACTAATTGATATATTTGATAAATTATTAAAATTTATGTGTCAATTAGTCCCATATACATCTTTCTGTGTACAGTGCTTGTAACTTTACCAAGACTGGGCCAAATTTCTTATCATTTTGATGATTCCAGAACCTTGCAGTACATGCCAATACTCGTATGCTAGATGATCAACCTGTTCTGATTGATTCCACAACGTTTCTTTCACAATGCAATCGCATGACCAGAACTGGTCTTTACCTTTAAGTGAGAATGGCAAGTGGGGGAAAAACAAACACAGTCAAACCTGCCTTAGTGGCCACCTCTCTATAAATGCCACCTGTGGAAAGTGGCCATACATGAGGTCTCCCTCAAGAAAGAAATGTGTACTGTAGAACCTGTCTAGAGAGGCCACCTGCCTACAAAGGCCACTAAATATGTTTCCCTTAGGCGATCTTGATAGACAGGTTCGACTGTGTGCTATGTCTGCAGTATCCTACACATATTTGTACCGGAGTGTTGGCTCAGTCAGTAGAGCGTCCGCCACACAACCGGGAGGTCGTGGGTTCGAACCCCGGCCGCGTCATTCCAAAAGACGTTAAAAGATGGGAGTTGTTGCTACCTTGTTTGGCGTTCAACAATAAGGGATAGAGCAACATCGATCTGGCGCTGCTCAGTGGCTGCCGGGCTCACGATCAATTGGGCAAAAATAATTTCCGTTTCGGTTTAATAAAATTTGGAGTGGACTATTAGGCTATTATTATTATTATTATTATGTTATTATTATTTACTGTAATCTGTGTAATAAGATAGAGAGGTGTGAGATGTACCACATTTATTTTGCGAGAAGCTTTTTTTTTTTAGGTTGTTAAACGTGTCACAGATGAATGAGGTTTACTGTAAAACCTGAAACTTTCATGACACTTTTACAAATTCCTTGAGTGGTTGAAATTTGAAAGTGTCATGCAGTGAAATAATTAAAGGCAGGGTATTTTACCAACATCGCTACCCCTGCTGTGTTGTATTTTCAATTGTGTCATCTTTCGGAGAAGGCGTACATAGAGCAATTTCCGGTTCCTGTACCCAAGCATCATCAAGCGTACCGCATCATTTGGGATGCATTATGGGACATGGCTGTCGACACATTGTGAGCAGCAGATGGCAGTATACATAAATCTGAAGTAGTCAGTAGAATACCCTGCATTTAGATAACACTAATCACAATACAAATTTTAGAAAATTCACAAGAAATAACTTGTCATACATATGAGTGTTATGAACTGTTCGTGACTGTTTTATTTTGCGATATTTCCTGGATTATAATGAGAACTTACTTCTTCCACGGACAGACACAAATGCCACAACATTTCTCCAAACCGGTGAGATTCTTCTCTGCTTCTCTCATGTCTGTATTAATCTGATCCATGCCCTCTTCAATCCGATCAAGTTGTTCTGTTAGAAGGTTGGAGAGAATGGTAGGGAGAGGGTTAAAACATTCATCCAGTCCATAGCTGACAATATCAACAGATTCAGTTTAATATCCCTTTGGCTACAAGAACTGGATGGCTGCAGAATCAAGTCTATGAAAATGACATTTTAAAAGTCAAGGGGTTAAATTGCTGCTAATTTCCTTTTATTTTTGTTTGGGGGGTAATTTGACTTCATCTTCCTTTAGCCTAAGATATGATACACTTAAAGAAACTTTATGGACAGCCAATGGCGTTCCATAATTTTAAAGTTTTATTATAATTTTGTTTATAAATATATTTTATTGTAGGGGGGGACTAGCTTTAGTTTATTTTTCATCATAGCCTAAAATGTGGTGAGACAGGCATTTTGAGCTCACTAATTAACAGAACAAAAACAATTTCCCTGAAAATGTAACATTTTGAAAGTTAGACAATGGTGATACTAGTTTGTACACACTGGGGAACACATCAAGAGATTGGTTTTGGGTATAGAGGTTGTCCCAAATTTCAATTTCAATTTGATGAAAGATGTTGGATATAAACCTACTTTCCCCAATTAAGCAGTAGACCATATCCCTATTTCGTGAAATGTAATTTGTAACATGCATACTTCATACCCAAGGACGGCTCATCCTGTTTCAAAAATACTACTAGCCTAATAAAGTTTAAACAATCTTCTATCACTGCAATACAGAAATTAGGGAATTCTAAAGGGTAGCCAGAGGAATAATGCTTCCTAATCACTTCTACAGAAATGTAACTAATTAAAAAGTACAAACATGACAAGATACTTGTACTACCTCAGTTTACACAGGCAACCTACTATCATGAAGAAATATCAGGTAACAATTGTTTAAAGATTTTTTTCCATTAATTTGAATTCATCATTATAAGATAAGCATCACTGAAATTTATCAGTTCATCATCTTAGGTAGACATGCATAAAAATGAGGTTGACATGCATAGGAATTAGCACTATGATGATGAAATGAAACTAGGCATGCAGTGATATATTCTAAATTTGTGACGATATGAATAAAGTACTTTTTCTTATGATAAAAAAATGCAGGAATATTACAAATGAATGTGAAGAAAATTAAACTGTTTGAAATTAAATTTATCATTAGAGAATGTTATTCAAAATAAAAGGAAACGATGGTGAGAGCAGACATGCAAATTTATGTTAAATTAGTAAAAGCAAATTCTCCATGATAAGCAAAATGTTAAATTGATTTGATTAATAAAAATATGAAATGGAACACATATTGTCTATTTGGAGACAAAAGGGCACTAACTCTGTCCTAGGTGCTAATGCCCTTCAGGCTTCAAACAGACGATGCACAAACGGTAAAACAAGAGTAGGATCGGGGGGTGTTTCACAAAGATCCCAAGTAGAAATTAACTCTAAGTTGGACTAAGAAATTATGGAGAGCCATTTGTAGCCTTAAAATGAAATATATTCAAAAGCAGATAATCAAGTATTTTAGATTTTTCATAAATTCCACATCAAGAACATGAAATCTCCTTCATAATAGGAAATATGAATGATTCGAATGAACATTTTATGCCTTTTAAAATAATTTTTACAAAATATTTTCAAAGATGCTAATGGCTTTCCATAATTGTTAAGTCCGACTTAAGATCTTTGTGTAACACCCCCTTTTGTATTAGTAAGTGCCCCTTCTAGAATTGTGAAATGTAGGGGGTTCAAGAATTAGGATTTGAAGGCCCATGAGCACCGGGTGCCTGTTAGTGTTGAGTGCTACGGTAGGACATCTCATACAACATTTTTTCAAGAAGTGACGGTACTGAAAAAAAATTGCATTCACTTTGCGTTACGATTTTCCTCACTACCGTCACTTCGTGAAAACAAGGGCGAATTAAGCACTTGGCAGGAATATGACAATATTTGCTTCATCTTTCATTGATGTAAATACATAATATTGGTCCCCATCACTTGTATTTGTCATGACTGATTTAAAGACATCTCTGCAGGAGGTAAACAAAGTACATCTTATGATAGCATCCCCTAAAAACACTAATGCAAGTTTGCCTCCCACCTCTTCTATCTGATGTAAGATGCTTGATATCCTTAAAATAGGATAGCTCATTTAGCTCAAATTATCTAAATATGGGGCAAAATTAATCAGTATTAAAGATGAAACTCATTCTAGTGCTTCATTAAAATCAGAAAGTATCCGGCATACTTTTTCATTTCCTAAATATAATTTTGCCTTTGAGGAATTTATCAGGTACTGACATTATTTTTAAAAGCTTCTAATTATGAATGTTGTTATGTTGACTAATTTGGGATCAAATGGAAAGACCAATTTATATTTCACTTTTGTCTTTTACAAATAGATAGGTATGTGACATTTGAGATGATCTGTTTTAAAGAGGGTACGCACTTCTAAGAAATAAAATTTAAAAACAAAAATATAAAGGGAAAACTAAATGGTTAATTAGTACGGTTTATATGGCAATGGAGCTCAGCTCATCATGATATCACGGCTACGACACAAGACCCTGAATAGCTCATTTTGAGGAAAAACTAAACCAAAACTTGACATCAACTACCTCTCTGAAATAACAATTCAGCTGTAATAATTGGTAAACTATTTCTTATACATTTTCTTTTGAGTAAGGTTTACTTTTTGTTCTATAGATGACTAAGAAATGCTTATAATATAGCATTTAATTTGCCTTAGGTCTTGGATGGCATTTACAAATATTCTTATTGTAGTTGCCTTTTCCGGTTTCCTTTATTTTCTAACTATGAGGATTTCATATCAATGAATTAAAGATAAACTTGAGTTCTGGTAAAAAAAAGAAAATTAATTCTCACATAATCTAACGAAACTTACACTAAATGTTCAAGATTACAAATAAATGTCATGTGCCAAACAATTTTGGAAGAAAATGTATACTGGCTGAGTAATGAGCATAGAAAGATAAGGAAATCAGGGTAGTACTGGCCCCGACACCATGTGTGTTGTCCCATATACATCTTTCTGTGTAAGTGATTGTTACTTTACCAAGACTCTGTCAAATTTATGATGATTTTGATGACTCCAGAACCTTGCATTACACACCATTACTTACATGCTATATGATCAACTTTTCTGATCCATTCCACACCTTTTCTTTCACAATGCAATCGCATTACCAGAACTCAAGTTTATCTTTAATTATAGATCTGCCCTAAAATAGATCCTTCCTCGATCTATCTCTGGTGCTTTTATCCTATAGTACTCTCACACAAATAGAGATTTGGTGGCATGTGAAGCCATGTTTAATACAAAGTACACTCTAGTCACAAAAATAACTCCCAACCATCCCCAATACAGTGAAAAGAATGCATTCTAAAATAACATATTGATTATTTATCTCAATTTGGCATTACAAATGAGAACCTTCTAGCATGAATTGAGAGTACCGTTTTGTCAGAAATATTATTCCACTTCAATGAGGCCGTATATATATTTTTTTCAGATGACAGTCTTTCCTTGTAGTTGTACCCAAGTCAGGTTATGCCTTCTAGCCTTTGCAATGCATAATTATCCTTTCATCATTTCCACGGTGTTGCATTTCCCGCTACGCTTAGCATACAAAGAAAACGCTAGTCAATACAATGTGTGTCCACTGTAAAATAACAAGTTTCTGTCACCTTTTCTAGTATTTTTCCAAGAAAATATGTGTTGAGTTTAACAAAACAACTGTCTAATACATATGACAATTCATAGCCTATACTGTCATATGTATTGAAAGTTAACTTGTAATGACAATAAAATGTATTGATATATAACATTTTCTATAGACTTTACAGAGGCTTGTGAATACAATGGGGGGGGGGGGCGGGCTTGATTTAAATTAACTCTGTATTACTTTACATTAAATTGGATGCTACAATCAAGTTCCAAGATTTTGTGACCTTAGATATGACAAAATTATTTTAGAAATAGAAAAATCAATGATTTGTAGAGCCATATAGCTACTTTCATATCAATTAGGCATTACTGGCCTAACAGACAACATTCATCTATATTTTTTAAAATTGTTCTCAAATAGTTAAAGCATCATACACAGGATCACTTTAGATTCCCATTTCAATTTCAACAGGTAAGTAATACAATGCCCTCCTCCCCAATCCCATTTCTAAACCGCATTGGAATATTCAAGGTCGTTCATTCTTATTTTGTTTTTCCCAAGATATAATCGGATAAAGTGTCTTTTACACACTGCCCTCGTCTGCCGTCAAATGATTTCCTCTTAAATCCTGTGAGGAGCAGCGAGCGCATCTTGATTCAAGGACACACTTGTTTTGGGTGAAGAGGTATGTCTTCATCAGCTCGAGATTGCCAAATATCCAGCTATTTCAACTATCCCGATCACAAATTATCCAGCTAATTTGCGTTTTCATCGGCCCAAAGTAGCAATTAGCAGGATATTTGGTCGGAATAATCTTTGGAAGATATCTTGGGATAGTTTGCAAAGTATCCCACTCCGGTGCTTTTTCACCAGCCTGAAGACTCGCACTATGCATGAACGCTTAGCAAAAGATCTCAAGCTAATTTCTCAAGGTCGAGTTCCAAGTTTGAGGTCGAATCTCGAGCTGATGAAGACACGATTTGTAACTTAGCGGGCTATGTGGCAATCTCGAGCTGATGAAAATAGGCCTAATGAGACTTGGGAGTGATACTAACCCTGTGTTCACCCTACCAGAATTCATTGAATCTTCATCTTGAATCGAGAATCGCATGGCTATATGATAAGAAATTACGTTTCTTCCTCGTCTGAACATTGTATGAAGAAACGTCATATAACGACATATTGTATAGCGAAATCTATTTAGAGCAACAAAAACTAGATAATAATAATAATAGATTGTTCTTATATAGCACTTTTCAGGACCGGAGGCCCTCTCAAATCGCTTTACAGATAAGTATATTATTACCCCGGTCATTGGATTCAGGCTTACCCACACACAATGTATGCACATTCTCCACTCCCCGGGTAGCATTCCAGCTAGGCGTCATTTTTACAAGCGCACAATTGCTAATCTAACCACATTAGCTTTCGCATCCTACCGGGTACCCATTTAACACCTGGGTGGAGAGTGGCAAATGTAGATCAATGTCTTGCTAAAGGACATTAGTGCTGCGGTGGGACTTGAACCGCCGACCTTGTGATCCACAGTCCGGTGACAAATCCACTTTAGTCTGAATATTGTATCGTACAAAAAAAAATGTTTAACTGGGCGGAGCTTATTATTAGCGTACACTGATGATTGGCCAGCTATCGTGTCTTCAAAACTTGTTTCTTTTAAACTCGTTTCTTTATACTATGTTTCTCTATACAATATTCTTATCTATTCTGTACCCTCCTTTCACTACACAGTGATTCTTTATATTTATAACGTTTCTTTACATGAGATTTGAATGAATTTCCTGGAGTCTAAACAGGCTATAAAAGTGAACATGACGGCCGACGTGCTAGATAGCACACGTATGTATGAAGGATCCGACAGTATGGCCTTGTAATCGATAATCCCAATTGCACCCCTAAAGGGCGCATATTTATTGCCAATGACAAGGGAGGATTATAGTGAGATACTCTTTTCACACTGGTTTGCTTAACCCCATACTTTGCTTAGCCCCGTACTATCCTTAACCCCGGACTATTTTGGGGGGCTTTTCACACATGCTGTTTTTAGTCCCGTACTAGCGCCTATTCCAGAATAAGAAAATTCATGCTGTTCTCAATGCAATTCTTAGCCCCGGGCTATATGATTAGACAGTGGGCTCCTTACTTCGCATCTGGCCAGCTGCGATACGCTCCATTGCGTAGTAACGTACTATTTTTTCGTTTCTGTTCTCGTTCATTTTGCTTGGCACCGCAATTGCGGGGTTAGCAGGAGTTAGCACCACAATTGCGGAGTTAGCCCTGCTATTTTGCAGGGTTAGTTAACCCCGTATTATAGGTGGGGTTAGCCCACTTTGGTAAATGCGAGTCTGAACAGAAAGTGAAATAGGCTGAACCCCGTACTATAGGTGGGGCTAAGACCCCCCCTTAACCCCACCTATAGTACGGGGTTAAGCAAAATTTTGCCAGTGTGAAAACAGTATTAGAGTGGATTTCCTGATGCAAATTTGAATGTGACTCCCTACAAGCATTTATTTTGCCGTTTAATTGTTTCTAAGATTTCTATTACATGAGATGATTCATTTCTCTTTAAATTATTAGACCTGTTCTGATCATTTATCTAATATGTGATTGCCATGTGACGCTACATCGAATAGCACCTCATCGTTGTTTATTGTTGAAAAAGAACTTATTGGCTTGCACCCAGTAGATTATGATAATGTGTTTGAACTTGTTCTTGAAAACAAGTCAGACAAAGCTCTGAACCGTGCGGGAACTACTGGGTGCAAGCAAAAGTTTCTTAACAACAATTGAAACTTCTTCTAGGAAGCCTAACAATCAAAGCTCTTCTTTACGAGCCATGACCTGGTCTACTCTTATTTATACACGTCTGTGACTGTGCAATTCTTTTATGTTCATACTATGTTCCTTTATTGAAGATTGACAATAAAGTGGGACAAAATCAAATAAGATCATTGTATATAGAGACGTTGAACAAATAAGAATAGTAATACAAGGTTATTAAGCAATCGCTGCTTAAATTTTTGCTTTTCCATAAAAGGGAATGTGCAGTATAATACTTTTCTTTTGCTCTGTCTCATTTCGTGTTACGTCATAATGTTTTCTTCTTTTTCTTTCGCTTGCTCTTTTGTATATATATATATATATCTATAATTTGTTCTAATATTACGCTATCCTTGACTGCATCATTATAATTTGTCTCGTTAGTCAAAAATCAGTTCTTTACTGATAGGCTATTCCTATTACAAGAGCTCTAAAGTTTAAGAGCGATTGTGACATACTGTAAGGACAAGACGTGAGTTGCCTGGAATAATTTCTTTTTGGTTGGTAATTGCTTACATCGCAGACCACAAGGTAATCTACATCTGAATATATGACTTGGATTCAGATAAATGTTGACATTTCTCAATGGAGTATGTATGTAATCCAAGGACAAGAAGATACGATAGGTTACTGACATAGAAATGTGAATTCAACTATAAGCTCTCGAGATTGTCATCTTGTAACAGTCGTATTTATACAGAATTCTATGAATAGCATGCTACATGAGCAGATAAAGCAAACATCATTGATAATTCTGATCTATTTCTGTTGTAATATGTTACTTCATTCCTATATAAGAATATTTTAAGTGAAAATAAAATAAAATAATATGGTGTATTTCTTTCAAAGAATCCACAGTGAGCACTTTTAATGATTTGAATAAAATGTTTAGAAGTACGCACAAAAATTGCAGGAAATACATATTATCTTTAACTGCAATGTATAAGACAGTTCAAATATTTTGACTCAAAAATTGTACACTATTGATCAGTTAATGATTAGTTCAATTGCCTGAAAGGCAATAAAGATTCATATTATTTGTCCATTTCTACACTTTTTCCTGGGAAATGAGAAAACAATTGGAGATTAAATGGGAGCAATTAGAAGGATGAGTTTGACTAAGGATGAAAAACAGATTTACTAGGCTATTTGAATATTGCATATTATGTTTAATATTTAAACGCCATTACATCATTTGCATGCTATAGTATGCGATCTAAAATGCTGAAAAACTCAGCTAGATTATTTGCTATAAGAATCTGAGGAATTAAAATGAGATGAAAACACTTGTTCCAACAAGACAATCTTTCTTCAAGATTGCACCAATAGTTTTGAAATCTAGCTCTACTTCTAGCATTGCTCTGGAAGTTTCTTATTCAAGGTTGTCCCCTAATATATTTAAATCCTTTACCCATGATACATTTTAAAAATCTAGATATCTGCTAACATTTCTATGGTAGCAAAATATACTGGTATTGAGGATATATAAAAGGATGATTTCTATTAAATTCAATTTTGTTATCTGTTGTACTGTACTTCAGTCATATTATTGAAATGAAACCTATATGTGAAAAGTTCAAATGTTTAAGTTAGGTTAAGTTAATCATGCGCAACATCTGTTCAGATGTATTTTTGTTAGCCCGATAGTATTATTTCTGGTAATTATATGAAGTGAAAGAGTTTTTAATACAGCCAAGGCACACAATCAAACAACATATCAATTATACCACTAGTACCTAAGCTATGTTTCCAAGCCTGAATATCTACTGAATTTTTTGTTCAAATTCTTGTTTCCTATCATTTTGTCATGCATGAACATAATCAATTTCAAAATGAGTTGATATTGCTAACCTACATGCACATAATTATGTCAATAATATAGTAAATGTAATGAAGAAATTCTAATCATCTATCACAATTCAAGCAAACCATGATATCCACAAACGTCCATAATTTGCAATTTAAAAAAAATTATGACCTGCTAAATATTCCTGCAATATCTAAGAAACTTTCTATGGTTCTAAAAAGAACATTTTTGTGACATAAACAACAAAAACCCTGCCAAATATTGTAAAGTATTGGTTTTATAAACTGGTATTCAAATTTCAGTATTATGATTTGTATTTAATTCACTCAACAAAAGTTTTGCATTCATGATTAATTTTACTCTTCTCTAATGATATTTAATCATCTTTAAAAAGGGACTAATTCTCAAAGTGAAATATAGGTAGTCAAGCTAGAAACTTTACTCCACAGACACAGACACCACTAGACACTTAGTACAGTGATTCACTCAACTAAGGGTTATACAATACATGTAAGCCATCAAAACTATACTTGGGGGTAGGTTATCACTGCGTGGGTTATATTAAAAACTATGCCATCAAAAACCATCAGACACACAAACACCACTAGACATTTAGTACGGTGGTTCAATCAACTAAAGTTATACAATACATGTAAGCAATTAAAACTACATTTGGGGTTGGATATAACTATATTAATAACTATGCCATCAAAACTACGATTTAGGAGTTTGGGTGGGGTAAGGATGGGGTGCAGGTGGGGGGGGGGTACGGGTGTGGTAAGGAGGGGTGCGGTGGGGATAAGGGAGGGGGCAAACACAGCCACTAATTGATCACCTCCTTGTTCATCCAGGAGCACCAAAGTCTTGATACCCGCTTCCTTGCTCTAAACGATCGATGGCGGCGGTAAGCAAGTCATAAAACAGAATGAAGACAGAGAGGAGAGGAGAAGGGTCGAAAGAAAGATGGAGAAAGAAGACAAATGGAATAAAATATGATTGATTTTAGATACAGCCCTGTTACCATGGTTCTACTCGCTACAGGCAAAAGGAAAATGGAAGGTGTCAAGATTTAGTGGTTTAAAACACAGCATATCATATAAGATTTTTTTATTAGTATTGGATATTGTCATATATATATATATATATATATGGAGCATATATATGTAATACATGTATCACACATTTAAATATTGGTATTGAGCTGTCAAGAGATGTTTTAGATGAGCATTTCTATGTTATTCATTAGAGTAATTTCTTTGAATACATGTGTTTTTAAGCACGTTATCTTTGCACTCTTTCCAGCACAAACTGCAAAGCCACTCAATGCACCTCAACTCCAGTATATGAAGCTGATGTGCCATTGCAAAGGATGTATTTTTAATATGCTTTACCACAAATTGGCAACACTCAATAGAAAAATGTGTCAAAATTTTATTTTCAAACACCCTTTTCTAAAAATACCAAAACCCAAATTGTCATCGAGATCGATTGATTTAGTGACAATAATCATGTCTTTCCAATCAGGGAAAAAATTAATATTTATTTTTCGGGGGCTACTTTTCAACCTTGCCTGCATGAAAATAACAATCTAAAATTTGTTTTGCATTGAACTCTATGCAAATTTACTGGGGCTCTTTTCTGATTTTCGGGGGCTCTTTTAGGCATTTCGGGGGCTAATTCGCCCCGAGCCCCCGTGTATTTTTTTCACTGTTTCCAATGTTTTTTGTTATTTACACCAACAAGTTGATCCTTGCAGTGAAGTGGCAGTCTGTTAAGAAATTCCAGCCTGTAAAGTAGCTTCTCTTCCCCCTCACCAACTTAACATGCATGGAGGATTGTATACGATGGATTAGCCACTGTTTGACAAAAATAGATAGTCCTCTTCTCGGAATATATCCATAAAAAGATTATGTTATTGTTGATAGAAATTCACTCTCTAATTTCAAAAGCAGCAAACAATAAGTCTGATATCTTGGATCAATAAAACCACAAAATGATTGAATAGGAAGAAGGCTGTTATATCCAACAGTTTTTGTTCCTCCCCATTCTGGTCGATAAATTTGAATAACATTATGAAGTGTGAACAAATTTCTACCGATATTAGAAGCCATTTTGTTAAATTTCTAGGAAAAGGACTGTCTAAATTGTTCTTTGCAGTGGAAAAACTAAACCAACACAATCTCTGGTTAGAAGTAAACGTAGGTTGTGAAGCAAGAAGGCGAGCTAAAAAAGCACTGTAAAGGATTGGTTATCGAAAGGCATTTTCAGAAATTGAGCTCGTTTGCGGTGTAATTCATCACAGGATTGTGGTTGACAAACAGGGATGCCTTTTCCGGGAAGAAAAAAAAGTACAGTGCAAATCTAGTCACCTAATAGCTTCAAACCATAGCACTTTACTTCCCAATATAATGAAACATATTATTACAAAATTGATTAAAGATTTAAAACAATGCATTTCACCACATCATGCAGACTGGAATGAAAATGGGGAAAAACCCTGGTGAAGTTTAAATGAATGAACATTGTAAGAGAAAAATTGAAAGCCGACTGGATCATCCTTTGAAGCTGAGCCCTTGGGCCCGTCTTTCTTACCTCCTTGCTCGTCCAGCATTACTAATGTCTTGATTCCCATATCTTGACTCTATGATGGAAATAAGATGTCACATCAAGAATAATACCACTGCACACACAGAAATACAGCTGTGGGACTGAGCGGTAAAAAAAAAAAATCATATACAACACACAGAACTACAACTCTGAGACTGAGCGCTAAAAAAAAAAAATCACATAAAACACAGAAATGGCTGCAAGGGATAAAAACTATGCACCGCAACCTACACTGTGACATGAAATCATCACGGACACTCAAAGAAAACGTGAGAAAAGATGAAAATATTCACCACTGGATTAGGTGATTTTGGATGTGCTGAATATCTTGAACTCAATTCAGTTTTTCTTTTTAATGTCAGTTTGGAGCCAGTAGGGCCTTAAATCATATACTTCAATACAGAATTTATGCCCTTCTGGCTACGAACAGATAAAATGAAATTGCAATACAATCAATTTCCCCTTCCCTGAACGATTTTGAATCTGTGAATTGCAATTATGTGTTTTATTGTATCTTGCTAAAAAAAAGAAAGAATCATTACTATTAACACATAACATCAAATTTAGGAAAACAATTATATAATATCATGCTAGTACTACATTATATTTTGAGTTAAAAAATATAAATGAAAATAAAAAAAACTACTTTGTATTTGGAGTAATATTTTTCCCCTAAGGACATGAAATGCCAAAAATATTGGGAAGTCAAGTTTACAAAATTAATTCAGTAACTGGCAAAACACGTTTGAAAAAAATGAAATTGTTTTTATCTCTTATTTCCACACCTTGGAACATTTTAACACACCAACACACACACATACATACACAAACACAGAACAAGACTGCATTTTTATCTTTTATGCAATTACAAGGAAAATAAACAGAATAAAAAACATGTACAATACAATGAACAAAGACTGACATATATACAATGAAGTATGATAGAAAAGGTCTGTGACTGTGGTTCAGGGAGAAAAAAAGAAGAAAAAATGAAAATATTTGTGGAAAATGCCCATGGGTATGCTTTGATATTTATATTGCCTGCCTCAAGCTGGCTATACATCTTATTCAAACATCACTGGGAGCAAGTCAATTCAAGGAAAACATCTAGATTGTGATTGAGAGACAAACATCTGCGGAGAATGTCTGAGAGAAAGAGAGAAGGTGGGTAGACAGAGAGAGACAGAGACAGGGGAAAAGAAGAGACGGGAGAGAGATTGGGAACAGAGAGAGAGAGAGAGAGAGAGAGGGGGGGGGGGGTGAAATGAGGGTAGAAAAAAAGAGAGAGAGAGAGGGAGAGATGACAGGAGAGAGAGACTAGAGAGACAAAAAAAGCAGAGATTGACATAAGAGATATGAGAGAGAGAGAGAGAGAGAGAGAGAGAGAGAGAGAGAGAGAGAGAGAGAGAGAAAGAGAGAAAGAGAGAGAGAGAGAGAGAGAGAGAGAGAGAGAGAGAGAGAGAGAGAGAAAGATTATGTGTGTCAGTAAAGAATAACGGATACAAATAAGATTTACAGAAAGGTAGGGTCTATGTACACAATGACAGGGACACATAGAAACAGAAATGAAAATATGAAGACAACATGATCAACAACAAGCTGGTAAGAGAAAAAGGAATGAAGAAACATAAAAAGAGATAAACAGACAAAAATGAAATTGAGAAAAGAATAGAAAATGTTGTTCATGATGAGTGAGTGGGAATTACAAGAGACAGAGAAAGAGAGAGAGAGAGAGAGAAAGAGAGAAAGGGATAGAGAGAGGGATATATAGAGAGAGAGAGAGATATATATAGAGAGAGAGATAAGAGGAGAGATAATTAAAGAAAAAGAGAGAAAAGGGGAGAGATACAAGCAGCAGCGGCTTCATGCATGTCCAGAGAGCCTGGTTCAATCGAAGAAAGAATGGTGTTTGGACATCTTCACAAATTTACTTTTGCGTGCCTGGGTTAGTAGTGTTTGAATGCTTCAAGCAAACAATGATGGTGTGTCGAGCTACTCCAATTCAATATATGATAACCCCGTGCTTACTTCTACTCATGGGCAAATAGCAAAATAGAATCTTTATGATGGGGACATCTTGGCAATGGCACAGCCATGATGAGTTCATTTTGAGTACAAGGTTGTGTACACTGCGAAAAGGACTGTAGTAAAATGTTACGTGAATGCAATTATTTTAATTTCAGGATGAATCATTAAACAAATAAATATGTACATGCGATTGTTTTTGTTTACAGCTGTTGGATTCTATACTAAATGCTGCCCAGCTTGCCCACCCCCCCCCCCCCTTTTATGATTTTTTTTTTTGGGGGGGGGGAGGGAGGGTCTATAGATATGTTTGAGTAATCTTTTCATCTCATAATTTCAAAATTTCTTGTTGCTATGCCTTTTAAGGAATTTCAGTAAATGTATGTATTTTGTATGATCTACACAAATAAATACAGGTGCATGGTTGACACGCTGGCTGCTCAATTTGTCTTTCATCAACCCTGTTATATTCATTCTTTATTATCATTGTATAATTTTTTTAGACAAATATTTTGAGGATAAACAGAGTATTTGAAACAACATAGCTCAATAGCTTAAATTCAATAAGAATTACGTTGGACATGTCATAATAACTTTTTATTGATTCTTTATATGAAGATAGTTTTAATCATATTTAAAAAAAAAAGGAATAAACCCCTTCCTGGCTGTGGGCGGTAAATCATGCCAAAGAAAATAAGCATGGATACTATTTTGAGTGTATTGTATTTTCTAATCAATAAAACTTATCAATTTCAATCCAATCAAATTCATAATGAAGAAAATATCAAAAATAATTTCTATCTACTGTGATCATTCTTTTTAGAGTGTTTTTTAAACATACTCAAAAATATTTACAATAACATGATCAAACTTGTTTTCGTTTTACTATGATGATTAGAATGATTGAAAAAAGCTCTTTGCAAGTTGTCTATTTCATTACCCAAAATAAATCTCAATAATTGATCCCATTTTATCTTTCTTCTTTCATGCTGTCACACTACACTCCCATTGACTACACTCTGCCTTTCACCAAGCCTCATAAATGACAATAGGATTTTGCTCGTGGAAATGATGAAGCCAAAACACGCATGTTTTTCATGCCCCTCTTGCGAGGCCCCGTGAATGCCAGACCTGTATGAAGACGTCTGGGCTCCCTTGTGCAACTTTAATGTTGACACTTCTATTCACACGAGTCTCGTGTCATTACAGCCGGTGTGAAATATTGATATCCGTAGAGAATCAACGAGTATTTATCCGACCTGAGACGGTGATTGGCGAGAGTGCAGGGGGCTTGATTTACAAGAAGGCTTGTGTTCGACAAAGAGACAGAGAGAAAGAGAGAGAAAGAAATTCTTGTCATGTAGACAGGTTTGAGCTGTGATATTTGTCTCTTCTTTCAATCTGGGTGCATCTAGAAAGCTCTGTATTAAAGTGGCTTCAGAAACTATTTTGAGGGTAAAGGATTCAGGGGCAAAGCAAAATGGCTACTTTTGAAAGGGGGAGGGGGGACTTCTGTTCCTCGTCACTGATTTAATTTTCCTTTCAAAGTATGAAAGTATTATGCTTTTTCAATAAAATGACAAGTGTTATAATGTACACTCAACACATATTGGTGCGTTCATATGATCTTGTTATCCTCAGAGAACATGTTGTTGTTGTTGTTGTTTTTGCTAATGCTGCTGCTGAAAAAGTCTTGATTTTGGTATGACACATGGTTCCAGGCATCCAAGCTCAAGTTATCTCAGGTTTAGTATTATTTTCAAGGGTTAATCTGAAATACAATTTGTATGCTATTTTCACATCAAAGAGAGGGATTTATCCATTAGGGGAAGGGAGGGGGGTGGGGTGCACAAAAGTACCTCTTTTTCCCCCTCCTCAAGTTTCTTTTATTTATTTTTCTTTCCAAAAGAATATATCTTGTATCAATTTGTATGCTATGTTCACATCTACCAGAGACAGGGATTTATCCATCAAGGGATGCAGGGGAAGGGGAAGGGGGAGGGGAAGGGGGAGGGGAAGGGGGAGGGGAAGGGGGAGGGGAAGGGGGAGGGGGGACACAAGAGAGCCCCCCCCCCCTCCTCAAGTTTGTTGTGATTTTCCTTACAAAAGAACATAACTTAATGGGGTTTTGCTCATGATTTTGCAATATATAAAATAAAATTATGCATATCAAACAAAGTATATAAACATAGAATTTCATTTAATGCACCCTTTTTGGGTTGATAGCATGATAGAAGATTATTCAAATCATATAGATGCATATGATTTATCCTACAATATTTTTGTAAAGGTTTTAATACTTGCACACACAGGTGCATAGAATGTGCATAAAATAGAATAGTCTAGCTGTATTATGATACCATTCTGACTAAAATTTTGTACAATATTTGAAAAGGATTGAAGTCTGTCTTTCCAGAGAAGTTAATTAAACATTGCATACATAGTGGTAATAAACTAAGCATTTTCTTCAACAATACAAAACTGAATGATTCATAACCTGACACACCCACGGTTTTACTTGAAGTTAAAGGGAGCAATCACTCCAACAAGGTGAAGCTTTTATCCTTTCCCCCCTTCTATAAATGGAGATCATCTTGGATAATAAACCTGCTGCTTGTATGAAAATGACTTGCTCTGACATTTCTCTGTCTCAGAAAAAATATTGTAATTATCAATGTCGGAAGAAAACTAAAAAGATGTATGAAAAGAGAAGAAAAGATGGTGATGGTGATGATGATGATGATGATGAGGGAGTGGGTGGCATGCATCCCTGATGATGCAGGATGGAATATTCATCTAGGTTAGGATAATAAGAGATGGAATAATTCACTACTCCTACTCATTCACCCAGGGTAGCTAGACCTAGTACACGATTCATCATTAGGGGAACATATTGGGTGAAAGGAGGGGGAAGGAAGGAGGGGGAGGGGGAAATCCCTTAAAGCATCAAGATTCATTCAAATGAAGGGTAAGGGTGTACTGCCATAGGAAGGTATTCATTAGTTTAATGCATTCAAATCTAGAATGATATATGAATATCTTCCTGATGTGGATATAGATTTGTCACCTGTAGTTAGTTTAGAGTTTTAAAGATTTTGACAGCAGTTAAAGAAAGCGTATTTAAACTATCTTGTTGGGGTTTTTTCTCGATATTGTTGATCATCTACTATATACGTTAAGGAAAAGCAAACTGTGAAACTAAAAAGAATTAAGATTTACTGAAAGTGCATTAAAAAGAAACACCATTATCTATACAAAGAAGAATGTACTGTAATGATGTTCAAGGAAATCTAAGAAAGTTAGAAATGTGTTTTGGATTTTTGTTTTCTCTCTCTGGAACAATCAGATCAGCTTTGAAGCTAAAGAAGATTAATTTCTAAGCTTCATATTGTAATGGATCTGTAGCTGTATTGATATGAAATATGATTTTGATATCCAAGTAAAAAAAGGAGATGAAAATATGTGTGAAGGAAGGAAGGATATAGAAGAAAAGAAGAAGCAAAGAATCACAACACATACAGAATACACAAAACACACATAGTGACTCACAAAAAACTACATTTAACCCAAAAAACACAGGTAACACATTCCACAAAAACATAACGTTATGGCATATAGTTAAACTGCACAAGATCAATATAAGAGCAACAAAATGGTGATTATTGATAATGTAGAGTGATGATTAATATAATTTGTCTGTGAACAGCCAGAAGGGTGTTATCATTGTGTTAAGGTACGATACGAGAGTTTACATCCTTCTGGCTTTCGGCAGACAATATTCTTAAATCAACTGAATGTTATTAATACATGATTAAATATCTGGGGAACCCATTGAACACTAGCCATCGCGATCAGTCTGCCTAAAAATCCATTGAAACTTGAATCTGGAAAGCGTGGATTATGTGTGACTGCAGTAGAGTTATGCGCGTCCCAGGTACGATTGAAATACAAACTCAGAGTGCCGTCTCCATCTGCTACAAGCTTGCGGGGTCAGAATCCGTCGCTTTTTATTCAACCCTTTCCAACCAAGAGACTCCAATCTGGAGACTAAAATGACCACATCTCTCTCTTGATCGACTTCTCGTCTTACGAGGCATTTGACCCTTTCTCCCATGATCCCCGGCTCTCTTTGAGCGCATTCCACTCGGCCTGGAGGCGGTCTATTTCACAGCATTTAGCAATAACGATCTCCTGCTTGTTGCCATTAGTATGCAAACCCCGTGCATTTCCAGGGCCTTCCTGCCAGCCAGCCAGCCCAATAACGCCAATGCAGTTAGTTGTCAAGTCCCAGACATTTCAATTTTTTTCGTGACGCTGTTTGGTGAACGAGCACTTCTTCAGCACCAACGTCAATCATTGATTGCGGCATAGGGCAAGAAAAATTGGGCTTCGGCAAAATATTACAACTGTTTGCATATGTTCATGATCACACGCAGAAGGTTTCTCTATCGTTTTGTTTTTAATTTGATAGCAATGTTAAGAACTGTTCAACCCCCAAAAATAGAAAAGAATTAGAATCCCTTTAAAATCATCTTTTGAATTAGTTTATTGCAAGATGTTACAGACAATTTATCCATGTAATAAGAAATTACAAAAAAAAATAACTCAATTTTGTATCACTTTTTGCAAAATAGCACTATTACAAAATACTGCATACTTGCAATACATCACTATTTTTCCCCAGATGAATCAAAATTTTGATCAAGACTGAGACTTGACAAGGTCTACAACCTGCAGACCAACCAATAAGTAAAGATTGATCCTTGAATTCAAACTCCAGTCAGCTAAACTCTTTTACTCTACGTCTTTATTTACGATTTGATTTTTCCAAAGGGTCTAGGCAGAAAGATAGGATGGCTCAGCTAGTAGACAATGGGCTTATATTATATTACTACTGATCTAAATCATGTAGTTTATGACATAATGCTTACCTCTTCTGCCATCTGCAGCATACGCCGGGTACTCTCCAGCGACTGAATAAAAGAAAAGAGAGAAAAAAATAAAACCATCATTTTATGATCCACATGAAAATTTCCCAAAGGAAAGACATTTGGCATTTTTTAATAAAGTTATAAATGTACATCCTGAAAACTGAGGTATAGTGGTATTGAACTAAAGTCCAAACATCATAAAGATTATGAGGGATTTAGCATTTTAGAAATTTTTCCAAAATTGTTTCCATCAAAATTTCAGCCTTTGTTTTAACAGTTAATTCGATATGAAAATTATCCTAATTTTACAGGGGTAAACAATTTTTTTTTTAGACAAATTTTTAGAGTAAAGATTTTGTGGGTCTAAAATAGAAGAAGATGCTCCCCGACTTCTTGACAAACATGCTTTGAGAATAGAATTCATGAATGAATTTATTGCATTTAGGAAGAAGGCCTTCCTTAGTATCTCCATATCATTCTATGCGTAAGCTGATAAGATTATCCGGGTACAAATTGCACTCCAATGCCTTACCTCTCAAACATGTCAAGTGGCGAAACTCACATGACAAGAATTTAATCACCCCCCCCCCCCCTCCCTTAACCCAACCCAGCTCCCTCTTATGAAAGTGTAACGAGATGAGAGCTCCTTCTTGCCTTTGGTTATAAAGCTCACCACATCAGACACTACACTCTCAGCTTAATATGCCAGGACATATGTTACTACAGTAATTGCACACAAAGTATTCCTCTTAGACTCACAAGATGATTATTTAAGCCACCTTCTAAATACGTTGCCCCCCAAATAGAGTAAGGAATTGTATATACAGTCAAACCTGCTTTAGTGACCACCTGTCTACGAAGACCACATTTTTTGTTTCCCTTGAAAATGGTTTCTCATTGAAACATGTACTAAAGGAAGCTGTCTACAAAGACCACTTTTTGTGTTTCCTTTGGGCGGGTGCTATAGACGGGTTTGACTGTATTACATACACCCATATGTCAATTGGGCATTCAATTCATTCTTGGATTTGTGTATGAGCTATTCAGCGGAGGTTTTAAATCCCTTTTTTTAAATAAATATATTTTAGAATTGTGCTACCCATTTAATGGGAATAATGAAAAACAGTAGCATCAAAATGAAGAGGAGAAAAAAAGATCTCTCAAAGCATGTGATACCACTTTAAAGAATACTACTCAAAAAATTGCCTTAGGATTTTGAAAAAAAGGAAATAGAATTATTTTATTTTTTAAAGAGTACACAGTTGAGTTAATCTCATGAAGATCAATTCACCATAAACTCTGAACTCTAAAACTCTAAACTCCAGTTAGGCAATTCCACTATAAATGAAACATGCACACTAGATGATTCAATGACATACTGTTTTATCAAAGGTGCAATATGCAAGTGTAAATAAGAAAGAACTAAGCATAACGCTTTTTATGCATCATCTCGCCGGACTGAAAACAGCACATATTTGATGATAAAGAATGTAAGGGAAGAGGAAATGAATATATGCATATGGCCTGGTTTTTCATTCACCTTTTCCTTCCCAGTCCCAGTCCGGGGTTTACCGAACGATCATAAATCTCTTCTACAGATCTGTACTTTCCAACTCAATCCTCCATTTGTGCATAAAAAATATGGCAAGTATTCCAAGGGCGCTTGATTATCACCGGGCCTCGTGCATACAAATCAAATATCTTGTCTCGGGATCGAATTACATCGGCCAGGGAAGTGGGCAGAGTACGGCTAAAGCGACGTCTTTGTCTCATTTTGGTTATATATTTGGGAAGGGGGTAGAATGTTCAGACATCCACTGGTAGGAGATACAGTGTAACTTGTCTACAAAGCCTGCTAAAGAGAGAGAATATTTGGTCTTTATGAGCAGGTTAAAGCGACATCTCTGTCTCATTTTGGTTACATATATTTGGGAAGGTGATAATGTGCAGACATGATCCACTGGTAGGAGATACAGTGTAACCTGTCTATAAAGCTTGCTCAAAGGAGAGAGAGAGAGAATGTCTGGTCTTTATGAGCAGGTGGTCTGTCTGTACAGGTTATTTTAGAGCAAGTTTCAGGGAAACAGATAAAATCGTCCTTGTTTTCACGAAGTGACGGTAGTGAGGAAAATCGTAACGCAAAGTGAATGCAATTTTTTTTCACTACCATCACTTCGTGAAAACAGCGACGAAATGTGGCCTTTATGATGTAAAGAAATGTAAATTAAAGTCATGGCATCTCTCTCTTGCTTTCTCTCTCTCTCTCTTTCTCTCTGCCCCCCCCCCCCCCCCCTCTCTCTCTCTCTCTCTCTCTCTCTCTCTATCTCTCACGCACACACAGCAGATTAATACCCTTTGTAATGCATACACCCGCTGTTGCTATATCAGTACAAAGCCTTGGGTAGGTTTTGGCTTTCAAAACAAACTGTTTAAAAAAGATACATTGGTAAACAGAACACTTTAGCAGTAAGTTTAGCTTAGCACAGATACATCCCTTACATGTAGTCCCTCCTTTCAGCTCTCTTTGCTACTTTTCTCTCCACCAGTCAATGACCGATAACCTTACAGTTTGTTTACGACATGGACAGAAAAAAGTGCAGAAGAGGATACACCAAAGGCTCATGAATAAACACATGGCCTAGAATACACAAACCGAGGTTGGATGACACTTAATGCTATCCATTGAGGTGTATAATTTGCTATGGACGAGGAAATGTATGAAACCAAATGTCCAAATGCGGGCTTGAATCACTCTCTGCAGCCATCAAATCAATTTGCAGAGAGAACTAACAAAACTAGGGATTAGAAGAGAGGCCAGCTGCATTTATTGATCCTAAAAGGTGCGTGTGAAGAAGAAAAAAAAGTATGTACTGGCCATGCTTGATAGTGATAGAAATTCTTCAAAATGCTATAATTTTGTTTAAATTTAAACTACTCTCCAAACTGACATTACCCTATATCAGTAAATCCTATCTCTCTCTCTCTCTGTTTTTCAACTGAAATATATCTTTATCCTTATATATTATCTTTTCTCTATCACTATACCTGTTTCACCTGAGTCTGTGACTATATAAAAAGTCCCCCTTTTCTCTCTGTCTCTCACTCACTGAATTACTAGCACATATATATATATATATATATATATGCTACCTATCTCTGTTATAAGCCTACTTCATGTGAAGAAAGAAAATCCTTTTATCTGCTCGCCAGAGATTTGACTTGTAAATTTGCACTTCAAAATGTGTTTACTTTTTTCTTGTTGTTGTTGCTGTTGTTGTTGTTGCTGCATTCATTGTTGCGTCTTTCAAACTATTTCTACACATTCATGGACCTACCCTTGATGTATATGCGTATGTATTCATGTCAGGGATGTTTCTCATCAAACCAAACAAAGGATTCCTCCTAGGCTAGCCATCCCTTTCCCAGTAAATGTCACAGGTACAGCTACGGAAGACTGAGGCAACGGGGGAAGAGCCATAGTAGGAACCCTGGGACGGGCGTGAGGGGCGGGTTCATTGATCTGCCGCGTTGACGGCTTGGGAACCGACCGGCTCAGCAACCCTGCGATTTAGGATCATTGTCAGCTACGTCAATCGATACTGGCTCACGGGCAAAGCGGAAATACTGGAATAATGGAACCCGTGAAGGGACAGTCAGATCGAGAGCGAGCATGTCTGCTGCTTCTGTATCATTCCTGGAATGCCTTGGAAAGATTTGTAAAGACTTTGAGCTTTGAAAGGTGTAAGAAAGGTGCAATTGCATAAGCTTTAATCAAGGAATCCTCCTGTAATGGTTTTCAGGAAAATGATTGAGGAATTTTTTACTGACTGTATCTACAGAACTATTTCACAAAGTGCCTTATCTCTTTTTAATCCTGTCACCTTATAATCCCAATTATAAGCTAAACACTTTAGAATACATGCAATACACATAAATGATGTTAATGTGTAGTTGCATTATATTGTTAAGGCTATTGTGACAGCTAAAAATGTAAAACATTAATTTGGGAACAGGGGAAGAATTTTTTTAAAATGAAAGAACAGGGAGAAAAATGGATGAGAAGGTGAGAATTAGGGCAGCTCTAGACAAAAATAACATGGAAGTGTACTAAGGAAATATGGATACTGTCTCAATTTACAACAATGACGGATCCTCTTTGGGAATTACTAGAGGAATGCTATTCTGACAATCGATCACTGCTAACAAATAGATGCACATGTTTTGGTCAAAATGGCACTTCCGAGATATGTATCTTTATTTCAATTTCATGCATATTTGCTGGACAAAGTTACTCCAGGCACTTTCTACAGCCTGGCAAAATAAATTCACATGCAGGAACCGTTCATTTATCCCGGGACTATACTGTAATAGAGTAGAAGAACAAACAATGAATGACCCATGGCGACAATTGCTCAGTGGTAAATATCCAGCACTAATCGAATGATCAGCCTTTGACCAAAAACTACACCTAACCCTAACCCCTTTCCAAATGCATCCTTACTAAATCTGTTACAAAATAAAGTCTGAAGCAACTGTCACTAGAAATTTTTTTGGAGCAACAAGATTTCAAATGGTCTATTATGTCTGTTCTTATGCTTATATTATGATAATGACACACCCAATGCACTAGGACGCTACTGTCTGAAGTACTGTAAGAAACAGAACAAGCTTGTTGCAATAAACGGCTGTGCTTTAATGCCAAAGTAGCCAGGTAACCTCCAGGTAATATTATGGATCTGACTGACTCACATATGCTATACAGCTACAGAATGCATAGAAATTGGCCTTCAATGTCCGACCTTCAATATCCTATTCATCTGCTACTCTGCCCAGGCATGAACTTGCCCTGCCGGCCAGCCAGGTAAACTTTCTTCCGGATTACCATGGCAACCACAGCTCTTATATTATCAGCTCCATCTTGTAATAACATGCATATTACCCACATGTCTGTCGTCTCCAGGGGCCTGTACAAATCTACCGACATATACAATAAGCTACCTGCATCGCTACCCTTGCTGGTGAATACCCTTCATGTTTAACTACAGAGATGTGTGCACAGAAGGCAGTCTGTCCATCACTGTGCATTTTTTAAAGCTCAATCCACAATCACCAACTTAACTGGGGCCAGTTTCTCAAAACCGTCATAAGTCTAAGTTTGTGGACATCCCATAGAAACGTGTGTTAATTCTATAACACACGTTTCAATAGGATGTCTATGAAGTTAGGCTTATGACGGTTTTGAGAAACGGCCCCCAGAATTCCTAAGATTTGAGGTACTATAGTTAAAAGATTAATTAGGCAAACACTCCAAGAAAATGACATATCAATCATTGTCATCCAGACCAATGTTGCGGTATATATATTTCTTAAATAAAAGCTGTATTCTTCTCTGCTAGGGGCTACTCTGCCTTGATAGACTCGTAATGGAGATAATAGAGGGACGTGCCTGTATGCTGAACAGAACTGTAAGGTTTATGTGGCACTGCACTTCTGGCAGCCAGCACTGGCTTCTTTCTTTTCTTTTTATCTCTTGGGTATTGCCTCTTGTCTTTCTTCTAAGTACTCTTCGGGTCTGGCAGTGGATGCTCCGAGAGCCCCGGGAAGCGGTTTGTGCAAACATCTTTGGAAACATCCGCATCAAGAAGTCAAACACCACCCCTGGAGGCGTAGCGGAGGGATGTCACGAGGGGAAGGCCATACCCCTTCACTAACTTGCCCCACTCTCCCATTTAATAATGCTATTCTGTAGCATTTGAGGAACTAGTCTTAAGATTAATTGGGAAAACATGTTATCAATACGATGGTGTTTCTATATATATCAGACGATTGCAATTGCTGATTTGTCAGATGCTATATTAAATATATGTACCTTACTCTGCATCTTCGTCGCAAGCCCTTTACTTCCATGCATTCAAGTACAAGTACAAATGTAAGGTATTCATGTACCAATGTATGTCAAGCACCAATGCAGTTGTAATTTGTGATAGAACAGTCAAATAGTTATTGATTCTTGCACAGGCATGCATATTGCATTACATGGATATAAACGAAGAGACCCTCGTTTAATCCTTTCCAATCTCCCTGTAATATACAGATAAATGCCGAGCATTTCGATCGCAGCAAATGGGCATAAAGTACGCCCAGAATTCCTGTTGAGATGCGCATCGCTGGATAAGGTAATGTCAAGAGTGTATGCTGCTGCATCTAAAGTACAGAGGGCCACTACATTCATGGGCTTGACTCCACAGCAGCGTTTAGAGGGATTATAAACCAAACACTGATTGAGCGATCACTGCAAGCAGGAGATCGCCTTTCACCGATGTAACACTATCCATTGGACATGATTACATCGGGAGATCATGTGATCTGCCGGGCGTGCATTGAGTTAAATACTGATGAAATGGACAAAGTGGAACTTCACCAGACACATTTCACAAAAATTATGTTGTATGTATATATGTTTTCTAGAGCTTCAAAGCCAGAAGGACGTTAACTCTGTGTTAAAGTATATAAGTTGATGTCCTTCTGGTTCCAAACAGATGATGTACATCCCTAGATAGTGCATTCCTTATAGCATATCCCTTGCACTAAAATAAATCATTTCATTACAATATTTTTCATGAAGTTTTCTTTGGGGATTAAGGACTTTATGAAATGTAAATCAGAGGAAATATATACCAAGAAACTAAGTCTACCATTTTACCTCATTGCAATTAGAAAAAAATTATTAGTATAATGTAAAATGTACTATTCCACCTCAATACAATTTAGAATGGCAATGGGAGTATTAACACACAAATGTCTAATAACACATATAAGAAATAGGATAATATGAAAATGTCATAATATGACTGTAAAAAACATCAAATTTTGCCAATTCTAATAAAATTGCACTGTTTCTTGATGTAGCAACTGATAACAAGTTATGCCAATGAAACCTGGGAAAAGTTTATTGGTTAAAAGAAATTTGTAAGTCACCATCACAAATTAGGTGTAATTTGAATGTAAGATACTGTACAATGTGCATAACCGATGGAGTTATTGTTTTGCATTTAGTAACAGACTTTCTTGAAATCATATAAGGTTTGATTTGAAGTCTATGCTGATGTGTTAATATCTACTTAAGATCTGCAGTGCTATGTTTGGTTAGAAGGTAGAGAAGAAAGAGCTTTGGAAAGTACAACTTTATGAAATCCTTTTAAGAACAATTTACAGACAATATGTAACCAGTAAGATTATTGTTTATTAATCTTCTTCTAAAACCCAACAACCTTTAAAGACAGAAGCAGTTCTTTTAAAACTAGATGGTACTAATTTTTTTAATGAATTTAGAACACTAGCTATATTGGAAAACTTTAACAAGCACTGCAAAGAAGGAAAAGGTGTTTTCAGTATTTGGTATCTGAGCATGAATCCAAACTACGTCTTAGAGCATTTCTTGAGTGTGTCGACATCTACTTTAGATCTCATCATTAAAGCATGTTGTATTCAAAAACAGAAGCTACAACCATTCCTCATTAACATTTTTGCTCATTATTATTTTAGAGATAATTATCAAATGTTAAAACTGTAGACATACATCATCTGCTAAGAGCCAGAAGGGCATTATAATTCTTATAATTGAACACAAAGGGTTCACGACCTTCACGCTCTCAAAAGAGGAAAGGAGTATGAAAACAAACAAATAGGCAAAAAGTGCTTTCCCATATGACATGGAAATTGGGACAGTCTCCATCCGTTTTGATGATAACCTGTGTTTCCATAACCACCCAGTATGGAAGGAATATTGATTCATATTGATTGAAACTGTTGTATAAGCCATGTTTGTGTGCAAACTTGTAAGCACTCACTTGTATTGGTATCAAAAAAATATTCCTCTACAGGTAGTTTTCCTTTAAATATAATATGACCCTGAGAGATAAACAACATCATATTGGAACCTGGGGGTGTTTCACAAAGATCCTTACTTGAAATTATCTCTAAGTGTGACTTAACAATTATGGAAAGCCGTTAGCATCTATGAAAATATTTTGTAAAAGTTATTCTAAATGGCATAAAATGTTGATTCAAATCAATCATATTTTCTTTTATAAAGAAGATTTCATGTCCTTCATATGGAATTCATAAAAAGTTTTAAATATATTTTATTATAAGGCTACAAAAGGCTCTCCATAATTTTTAAGTCTAACTTAGAGTTAAGTTCGACTTTAATAGGATCATTGTGAACCCCCCTCCCCCCAAAGAACTACCGGTAATTGAAAGTGATTTTCACACTAACTTGGGCATGTATAGAATTGAGTTCTCTAATTGGAAGCATGTTTCTTGACAATTCAAAACACCCATGGTGTTGACACCAAGCATGAGGGACTACGGAGTAGAAAATACCCAGACAAATTCTGTCCAGCAAGTTCATTATAATGACAAGGGTGATAAATTTGTCAATTTGTTTTGGTCCTCCTATAGACAATCCCCTGGGAGGACTCCAATGCCATATTTCACTCAACCTGGTGAAAAGCCTCATTGAAAGAAGTGCACAACAGGCACAGATCTAAACTGTGTCCAACCATTTATAGTAGATCATCATTACACACTGCATGAAACATTAAGGAACGGTACGAATCAAGCCTTTAATCAATTCTTTATCTTTCTCCGTGCGACAGGGTCGACTCTCCATCTCAGACTATTGAGACTACCTATCTCTGGAATGATATGACTATGTACGTGACTGTTGCTCGGTTAATAGTATTAGATATGGACGAGAAGGACTATAATGGGATATATCTGCCTTTGAGACGATCGGGTAGCTAGGCTAGCTTCCTAGTAAAAGAAACCACCTGTGGGGAGAGACAGTAGAATATCATAATGAGGACCTTGATATCGCTTCTAACGAGCTTTGCTGTTTTGTGCTTGTCTTTGATATCTACTCTTTCTATCGCCCTGTCTGTCTCTCTGTCTCTCTCTCTTGATATCTATTACTTCTTGCCATCTCATATCTCTCTCCTTCTCTCTCCCTGAAGACCTCTGTCTCATGACTCTGGCTCCCTCCTTTCTCTTCCCTGTCTCTTTCATCTCTCAAAACATCTCTCTATTTCTCATAATTTGTCTCTCATATTGCCTCTCTCATTATCTTGATCTATCCATCTGTCATCTCTCTCTCTCTCTCTCTCTCTCTCTCTCTCTCTCTCTTTCTCCCCAACAATAGTTAATGCTCTGTATATATGGCTGTGCATATCATCCCTGTTTTCACGAAGTGACGGTAGTGAGGAAAATTGTCACGCAAAGGGAATGCAATTTTTTTTTCACTACCGTCACTTCGTGAAAACAGCGACGATATGTCTCTCTTTTTTTTCATCTCTCATTATTGTCTCTCTATCTTTCATAATTTGTCTCTCTTCATCCATTTTGCAATATCTGTCTTGTCTGCCCCCCCCCCTCCCCCCCCCTCTCTCTCTCTCTCTCTCTCTCTCACTCTCTCTCTTTCTCTCTGCATATCACACTATCCTTCACTGCTCATCTCTACTTGTCTGTCTGTGTGTACATCAAAAATTAAATGAACCATTATCAGTACAGTGCTTTAATAAACCAAGCTTTCGTGCAAGTGCATTATTCATTTAGATTCATCAAAATTCTTTCCCTACATTTAAATATACATGTATTCTAGATGAAGATGAATCAAGGATTCATTTGTCACTTATTCTCTTCGTGGGTGGAAAGGAGCACATGCAACATTAATCACTGCAACATGCAGAATCCTCACTCCATATAGAACATTCCCAATCTTCAAATATATTCTAAAAAGAGAAACTGTTCCGGTTTCATGAGAAATAATCAAATGCCTCTTCCAAAATCAGCACTTAGGAGTGTCTACTTCTTGCTATAAGGCCGGACACTCGGGATGAGGAGCAGCCTCGGAGGACCTGCTCGGCGGTATTTAATTGATGAACTATCTGACAGTTATCAGTGCTGTAATTAGATCTGCAATGCAAGTGTATGCTGCACGCATTCATAGGAAACAGCTGGGCCTTTGGGGACACGCCGCCCGGGCTAGTTGTACAGATAGGGGACAAGACATTAAATGCAAGGTGGGTAGAAGTTTGCCCTGAAAAGGTATTCCATGCAAACCGAGTGTAATGAAATGGAGTCTTAAAAAGATTAAATTACATATATGCATATATACTCAAGTTGTATGCAGTGCATTGATGTGTATCATAATCTAATTCATAGTTTTCTTTTTGAAACAAAACTGCTCTTTGAAGAAAAGGAGAGTACAATACTAATTGAGTCCTTAGAAAAATGATTAATGACCTATTAACATGTAATACAAAAAAATAAAAAAATCCTAGATAATGTAATGATCCCTGAATTTAAATAAAGAAAACTAATACAGTTTCAATTGTCTTGCTAGATCAATACATAAAACTGATTAAATGGCTTCAAATTTGTTGGAAAACTTGGAATATTCATCGTGTCTTCATCATCTTACAATTTTTTTTAAAATTCCACTATTAAAGTTTGTGTTACTATACAATACAGATATTTCTATACAAAGGCAATGTCATTATGAGTATTATGAATTAGCAAATATAGTTAAGGTCAATTTTCCATAGATAATTTGAAAATTGCTTTTCCATAACCAATGTTAATATAAAAAAACAGGGTAAGATATTGTAAATCTTGCCCCCCCCCCTCCCCCCCCCCCCAAAAAAAAAAATATTAAAAAAAAAAAAAAAAAAAATAGTCCATGAAACAAACCTTAGTCATTTCCCTACATGAAAAATAATGTCATCAATCCTATATTAAGAATGAAGTGTAACTTTATAGTACTCTAGATTACTATCAACCTTATATCAGACAATTTCCTCTGTATGGAGCCAGAAGGGCATTAACTCATATATTTTAATACACCATTAATGCCCTTCTAGTTCTAAACAGACGGTATGAGAGACAGCTGCATGCACGAGTGGCAAATGGAGTAGGATATTGTTTGCTTCAATCCTTCAAGAATTGTATCATTAAAGACTAGCCTGTATTACTTACACCCCGTGAGTACTTTCTCATAAGGCATGCTTCCACCGTTAGGTCACTGCGTATCACCGGCAAAGAAGGTGACCTGTGTTCCCGTCGCCTCTCGTAAAAAGTGAGGTCGAATGCCAAATCAGTGGCCATTCCTCCCCGAGCAATGATGATGGTGCTAGCAGAGCATCAGCATTAGCATCTCAATCGCTAAGCAACAGTGTCATCTAGGGAGGAGAAAGGTGGCCCGCATCCCCATAACCAAGATGCAAGCTAGTCAAATGTGTGAGCACTGGAGAAAGAAGGCACTGAAAGCTCATTGACAAGTTGAACTACATGTAAACAAGAGAGTTTAACTTCTCTCCCTCCGTCCACCAGAGTTTGGTGAAATCCGATAGTTGTTCACCCTCAACTGTGTTCCTTCTTCTGCGTTCCACTGTGTTTCTGAGAGTGACCTTTGTAACAAATAATTAAGGCCAGAGTAGAAAACCTTCCTAGGATACATCCAGAGAAATGATGTAGGCTGTAGCCCACTCGTCTTCTTTATCCCACACATGCGCTGCTGCAGCGTATCCACGTCCACCGCCTAAGCCCTTCCAGTCGACATAACAACAGCTTTTTCTCTATCAAATCCCACTTATATGGCTTCACATTAACATGCAAACTTGGAATTTTCTCCATTTGCAGACGAGGGAGGGAAACTCTTTGGAGAGGGAGCTGCGTGCATGCAGCCAGATGAGCTTGGATGCAAGCTGCGTCTCACAACAATCACGCCAACACAGTGAGGTGCTGCACTCCGTAACTAGCGTGTTTATCTCCAAAAGAACACGGCCAGGGGGGATGCGTTTCTAGCTCACTCCCTTCCTGTCTCTTTACCTGTCTCTCTCTCACTTCCTCTCTCTTTCTCCCTCTCTCTCTCTCACTTCCTCTCTCTTTCTCCCTCTCTCTCTCTTTCTCGATTTGTCCCAATCCTACCCCATTTCAAATATCTGAAAATGGAGCAAGTTTACATCCTGCTACTTGTAATGCGAGATCTTTATCCTCGATTCATTTCTTTCTCTGAGCCACCGACTCCTTAGCTTCTACATTACGAGGGATGTCCCTACATTGAACTCTACCTGGTTAGTATTCGAGTGATAGCTCAAATAGAGATGCCCGAGCTTGCATTACCAACTCATCATAAGTCCCCTTAGTCAAACACACAGGAGCCAGAAGAACCGATGCAAAAAAAAGGAGCAAAAAGAGAGAGGTATTCCATAACCTGCCATGTATTACAACACATTTGCTATATGCTTGACTGAATGAGTCACCGCAGAGCTAGGAATACAAGAAAAGTCTGGACTTTTATTAAATTTGGCTGTGATTTGATTGTGATTCTAATGTCAATATTCTGTTGCCAACCTTGTGTGAATATTTTACCATAATGGCACATGCATCCTTGTCTTAGTAAGAATGTCAGAGTGTGTAGTGAACTCTTTGAAAATGTCTGTTTCACTATCAAAAGGCACATAAATTTATTCATGAATTCATGTGAATAACACTGAAATTTCTCAAAGGTTACATGTTTTAATTGAGGGCAAATATAAGGGATGGTGGACAAGTTATCAATCATGCCGTCAAAAAATACAGTCAACTTTATGAATAGGCCCATATTTTCCTACTCTAACCTATGAATAGAGGTTAAGACTTGAGTATCAGAACAACCCTTCGTTGTCAAAATATATATCATAAAAGTAAACTTCAACCATGTCTGTAAGGCACATTCCACTTATTTATCCCAACTACATTCTAGAGAAGTAAATATTCCCAAAAGGGTGGAAACATAATGACATTAGATTTACAATCAAATCATGGCAAAATTCAATAATACTCAAACTTTTCTACCAATTCAGGGGAAAAAATAATTAACAAATTTCGGGGGCTACTTTCCAAGCTTGCTTGCAGAAAAATAACACTATCAAATTTGTTTTGCATTGAAGTCTATGCTAATTTTCATGGGCTCTTTTATGACTTTCGGGGGCTCTTTTGGGCATTTCGGGGGCTCGTTCGCCCTGAGCCCCATGTATTTTTTTCACTGTACCTCTTTCTAGTATTTCAACCTGTACTCATTTGCACATTTTCCTTGTAGTCTTATTAAATAAATTAAAAACCTATATCTAATGATTAATTTATACTCCATATTCTGTCTCTCAGCACTGGATATTAGATCCAGAGTTGCCCAACCAATAAATTGCTGATACTAGGCCTACATACAAAACTAGTGACAATTAATGCTTTGAATAACTCCATGGTCCCTTTAGAGAAATGATAGTGAAAGAAAAACAAAACCTGATTTAATAATGAGCATTAATTTTGAAGAAAGACAGAGAGAGAGAGAGAGAGAGAGAGAACGCTCAAAATAATATTATTAAAACAACACAGTTGTTTTGCTGTTTCTGCCATAAGGTAGGTCATGTGTAGCCACTTTGGACTCTGGGGGGCCAATTCTATAAGTATTAGGAGGCAATTTTTTGGGGGTAATAAGACACACACAGTGCATTAATTCACTTTGGGGGGGGGGGCAGTAAAGTGACAAGTCACATCACAAGTCCTTGCTATCATGAACCCATTTTTTTTCTTTATCATCCAAAATGATTGCTTTCTTTTTTTAAATAATCAATTTCAAATGAACTTAAAATATGACATAAATGATATATTGGAAGTTATATTGACAGGATGCGGGGGAAATGTTGGGTTTTTTACAAGGCTATCTTTCGTAATTTTAGCAAAAAGAAAAAGGTTATTCAACATAAATATATCATATATAGTCCTTTTGGCATTGATGGAAGTTCATGTTTGTGATTTTATTGCACAAAGGGTTAAATAATTGGAATGTGGAAGTGCCTACTGTAGAAGATTAAATGAGGGGATCAACATACCGTATTTGCCGGCGTAAAGGCCGCACCCTCGCATAGGCCGCACCCCCGATTTTTTTGTTTGTTTTGTTGTTGTTTTGCTGCCGAAAACCCACGCGTGGAAGGACCTTCATTTAACATCGAGGTGCAGTTAAAGGCGCTGATTTGTGCTTGTAAACTTGTCACAAATAATAGTAACAATGTCGTTTTTAGAAGAATGTGTAAGATCATTAATGTGAATTAAAAACAATAAAGTACCTATGGTACCAGTGGTGTACCTTGTGGTACACCATTTGTTATAGAAAAAATTTGAGGAACTATTATTATAAACTACATATTGAGATCTATTAGAAAGATTACTTTCAAACCAAGATGACAGTCAAATTTTAGTGTTGTTGTAGTTTCCGAGTGGTGAGTCAACACACTGATTACTGAGCTGGGAGACATTGCCAGGCATAGCGCCATAAATCGAAACTAAAAAAAAAAAAAAAAAAAAAAAAAAAAAAAAAAAAAAACATTTTTTACTCTTTCGCCGCATAGGCCGCACCCCGACTTTTTGATATTTTCTCTTCCAAAAATACTGCGGCCTATACGCCGGCAAATACGGTAGCTAAATATTGCGTTTAATCCATAGCAGTTGTAGGGCTTCCTAACTGTAACTGTTCGATAACAAATATATTCATGTTTGGCATTGCTGTAAGGGTATTGGTCAGATAAGCTCACAATGTAACTATGGAATAGACTGAGGCATATACAGTGTGTTGGCAAAGAACTCCACACAGAAATAAAGTCGCAATGCCATGTGAATACAGTATATGAAAATGATTTACAACAGAGCACTTCCGCTCTAAATCAATATTTCTTTATACACCAGACATATCCTCCAGAGTACACACACCGCTTTCACTGTATCACTACATGCATTTCTTCACCAAATGTTTCTTTATGTAATGCCCTTTTACAGTCAACGTCTAAACTCTTTCTTACAGCTTCACTGCCATTCAATAAATGTTAATGCTGGACATTTCAGAAATGAAGATCCCATTCTACAAATACACCTTTTTATGTTGTACATTACAGATAAACCATCATGTTTACAAGACAGTTCACTCAAATGCTTACAAGGATATGCCTCGTCTTTCGCTGTAAACAGGATACACATTGCAAGATAAATGATTTTAAGTGCCATGTTGTGTCATCAATGCCTCCCTCTTCATACATCTTCTTCCGGTTTTCTCTCTGTGTCTCTCTCTCTCTCTCTATCTTCCATTTATCTCTGCCCCTCTTTCCCTTCATCTCAGCTTATTTCTCGCTCTGTCTCTCCACTCTTGTCTTTTCATTAAACTCTTCCCTTTATCATCTTGTATCGATTTAATTCTCTCTCATGACAAAAACATACACTGTATTTACAGGTTTTGAAATAAATAATTTGTAAAATAGTCCTTTTCCATCATAAATCCATCATCTGTAATGTGCAATGAGAATTTTTTCCCTTCAATTCATATTTCAGATATATCATTCACAAATTTCTAACTATATTACTAAAACCCTAATACATACAAAAGTCTAAAGTTCAAGAAGTATTATCAAATTTGTGGTACACAGAAAGTTATGTTGTTGTTGTTTTTTACATTTAAACGTTTGATTTGTCAATTTGGAATTATTCATGTTGAATCACTGAACCACTACATATCTCTGTAGTGGTTCAGTGATTCAATTAATGAAATAAAAAACACATACTGCATGAACAACTTACTACATCAATCATTTTTTATCACTGTTTTCTTAAAAAACACGCTGAAAAATCTGTTTTTCAGCTGTTGAGAAAAACACTTTGGAAAGAGATTGATAAATATTTGCCAGGTTTATGCATCATAAGTTAACTGGATGTATCATTAATAGGGAAACAGACTCAATCACATCTGGGAATTGGCGATGATGACTAAAAACAATCACCCACAGTCTGGGCAAGATGAAGTATGCCGTGACGTAAAAAGGACACCGACAAATAAGATCATTAAGGTCCGTCACAGCTGCCTCAAGTACCGACGATATCCAAATGGAAAAACGTTATCAAATTAAGTCAAAGGTAAAGTATTTTTCATTTGCCATCAAAAATGGAAAATGACCGAAGTGAGTGAACTTTGTGTTTTTTGGGGTGAATACCAAGAGGAGATCACGTCACGCGAGATGTCGCAAACACTTGACTCGTGAGAGATGTTAAATGCTTTATGACTACTTGAAGGAGAGTGATCACCAAAATATGCTGATGAGTCCAAAGCCAGGGATAGACTGGAAACAAACAGCTCCTAAGGGATGTGCAGAGATCGAATCATCTGTTGAGCGCCAGAAGGGAGTTTACTTATCATTTTACATAGAGGAATACTGCCCTCCTGGCTCTGAGGGGAAAATATGTTTATCTCAACCTCAGTTTATTGTGTTTTGCTTTCTCCAAACAACATCTTATTTGTATATGATGAGGGACTAATGCCTCCCACGTCACTCGTCTTGAAGAATGTTTTACGCAGAACTGATGATACTTTCCAAGAAAGATTTCACATACCGGTAGATAAAATGCCCTTTTAGCTCTTAATTTTAAGAAAAGACAATAGTACTTGGCTCTAGCCTGGAGGATGATATTTAGAAGTAGGGAAAAAACAAAACACATGCTTTGAAACCAAGAAGTCTTCAAGTCTGCTAATAGCCAGAAGTACATGTATGTATCTCAAATTCTCTAAGTGAATTTTTCCTAGTTAACTCCATTTTGGCTCTTGGTAGATGATAATCTTGGAGGATTCTTAAGTTTAAGGGGGAAAAATGCTTCTAATCTAGGGAGGGTACAGTTCTCCTCTGTTGGGACACATCAGGATGCCCTCACAACCAAAGGGGGCAGCTACATGTAGGCCAGGCAGAGGATGTGAGGAGAATGTTGGAGGAAATGAAGATGAGAGAGTGTATAAGGTGAGATGGAGAAAGTGGATGATACATGTTGCAATCTCGCCAAGTGAAAGGTTAAACTCTACAAGTCATGGGGATTTGGAGGCATCCCGCTCTGTTTGAGAGCACTGAAATGTAAGAAAACGTCGGTGAAAGATCAGAAGCGCAGAAAAGGGTTTCCGCATCATTCATGCACACGTTGAGAATATGTCAGTGGGGTGGAGGAAATTGGCAACTTTCGAGAGGCACTCTGACTGGTACAAGAGATTTAAAGAGGCACTGATGTAGATCTTGATGATGTGTGCATCAAGAAACCATGTACTTCAAAGTGAAAACAATCGCAGGAAAACAAGAAAGAGAATAGATTCCTTGAAAACTAGAAATAAAGTAGATGAATGACATTAGAGGATACTGCAAACCTTTTTTTAAAGCCTTATATTATAAAGCATACCTTGAACCTCTAAATTCAAGCATGACACTTTCATCAGTAAACTGTATTTAAAAAATAAAACTTTGGTGACATTTTTTTTTTCACTTGAGTCAATCTTTGTTTTACATTCATATAATACTTTTTCCTATTTCAAAACATTCAACCCCATATTCCTGTCAAATATTAGGATCTACCTTTTTGCACACACATATAACCCAGGAAACAGAGCAAGTATGCTTCCCATGTACAGTTAAAAAATAAATTATGCATACCCTTACCAACTTTCGTAATTTTTAAAGTATGTATGTGAAAAATTGATTTGTCCCATTTTCTGATTCTTGAGAAGGAGGCATATTAAAGCTTACATCTAAAAGTATTCAACAAAGACTATAATTAGAAAAAGTCCACCTTTTATTCTTGATTTATGAAATACACAAAGAACATCAAATTTACAAGGGGTTTGGATAATTTTGTTGTTAAAGTCTGTATGTACATGTAGCCATAATGTATGCCGCCCTGCTATAAATGATGTGGGTATTATTAAGAGGCAGCAGAACACGGCAGTAAATCAAGGGGTAACGACAAGAGAGCTTCATCCTCTTCAAGTAAACTACCGTTTCTTTGATCGCCACTTGAGAGGGTGTGACGCAGAGTCGAAGACACAGAAAGAAAAAGGTTACCAGCTTCCCCCATCCAGGTTACAAAGGCACTACGAACCCACAGAGAGGGGGAAAGAAGAAAGAGAGGGGGAAAGAAGAAAGAAAATCCCAGGTTTAGGCCCTGATGAGGGAAGATCTCCGCTACGCAGCCATGGCAACCGAGATTTGGAGTGCGGAGCGGCTGTCGTCATTCCGTTTCCAGAGGTAACGTCTTCATCCCCCTGTCTCATCATTAAGGATACCATAGAGCAATACGCTTTTGGAGGGTGTACACAACCGCTCACTGAATGACACCGATGTCTTTAAGCCATACTTGAAGAGGGGGAGCTCTAGACTTGAAAGTGATTGGAGATTTACGACCTGGTTGCCCTAAAACTTCACTTAGGGTTCAGCAAGTCAGAGCAGAGGCAGAGATCTGTAACTAGCGGATAATCATCATATCCTCATGAATATTGTATATATTGTAACTATAAAGTAGGTAGTCATTGTGAAAATTGCTTTCCTATAGGATATTATGATTGCTTCTTCTCTACTGAGGTAAACTTTTCAAACAGCTCTTAAAGTTGCATTTCTCTTGCTCAAGAACGCATAGATCTCTTAAATGTGTAACACAATCTAATCTCATTATATACAAGTATATGGACCTTTCACTCATCCATGTCATTTCTCAGTCTATTTCTTTATTCTCCCCCTCTATCTTAGTCCCTTTTCTTTTTAACAGAAAACAAAACTATAAATTGCACTAAAATGTTCATGGCTCCCATAAACAGACACACTACATAATATCAAAGCCTCATCTCCTCACCTAACCTAAGATTCAATTTGATTTTTTCTCAAATAGTCTCTTTTCTCATTCCTAACTCCCATCTCAATATCTATATTTTACAAACGAGGTATACAACCTTTACAAATAAAACTAGTTTCTGGTTTTGATTTCTCTTTCCAAAGAACAAGCTTACATCATTAGCATCTTACCTTATTATCATATTTAATTATCATTATCTTTATCTTTTTTCGTAGTCATTCCACTACTTCACCTCTGTAAAAGACTAAAATATATCTATCCTATTCCAGCAAATCTTTGTTTATCCCTCATTTTAAATCTCCTAGGTCATTCCTAATGCGACATATCAGATATTCACTTGACCAACTCAAAAGCAAAACCTGACCTCTTGCAATTATAGCTAGTCTGGTACAATTAAATGTTTAACGCACAGGTAGAGAAGCACTCTGGTGATTCAAAAGAAGCTATATCAATATTGATTTACATGCAGATGACTGAGAGAAACTCTGGACGATTAGGTCAAGGAACACTATTCTGATCACTCATCATAACTAATTTATGCATTCTCTTTTCTTTGATGTACTAGTATGTACAGTCAAACCTGTATATACTGTATAAACCCCTCTCGCAGGAAACAGGACTGTAGTCTTTATAAGCAGGTGGGATTGATGTACAGGTTCAAACAGTAAATGTTTTAATTGGCAATAATGTTGCAGGGAATAAGAAAATTGTGCTCTTTGTAGACAGGTGGACTTTCTATACAGGTGGTCACTAAAGCAGGTTACATCATGTATCTTACCCTTGTAAGTAATGATATCAATAATGCTTATTTGGAATTCTGGAATTATAAAGCACTTAAAGCCCATCTATACTAATGTACAGGAGGGATTAGACCACCCTGCAAGGTCACTGGACAGGTGGTTATCTCATCAAATCAGCTCTCAATCAACATAAGAAAAAGAGGATCATGGGGAACCAATGGTCACCGATTATGCATTGTTTGTTATATAGAGGGCGCAAGTACTGTAGCTATAAGTAGTACAGTGGGGCTTAATACTTTGAATGGTAATAAGGTACATGTAATGACATATTGCATACAAATAATAACAATAATAATAATAATGACAGGTTGCATAATAAAAAACAAAATTTAAACAAAATTCTTCATATCTCTGATTTATAATGACACAATGGAGTGTGAATTTCAACAAATATCAACAGTTCTATGATCATCTGTTGAGAGCCAGAAGGGCATTCATTTAATCAGTGATAAATTATATGACTTTGAGCCATTCTGGTTCTCCGCAGATGGTCAAGAGTTATCATGCATACAGATGGTCAAATACAGTCATGTATACCTGGTGATACTGTGAGGAGGAGCATGGCACTCCCTCACCAACAGATGGGGTACTATAACAATCATCCCAACTACAAGATAGAAGTCCCAGCCAAAAGGTGTTTTTCTCACATGAGAATGGATGTGTTCATATCTAACATAGAAATAGATCAAAACATTCATGTATTTATGGATTCATGAACCAGCCAGGCTGCTGCTAATACTTGGCATGCTTCATTTGGTTACTAACTGTGCACAAAATTAACTTAGAAGAAAACAATAAATGGCTGAATTCTGAAAAATAGGCCAATGTGAGAATAAACTTTCATGAAATGAACTGAAGTGATATACTACTTTGTGATTTTGAAGAAAAAAAAATCTATAATTATCAATCTGTATTTCAAAAGATTGTAGTGTACTCAGAACAGGTAAATATTACATGTGTCATCTATAAATAGCAGTTCCTTTGAATTTCCATTGAATCATGATCAACAAAAGGATGGCATCATCTACATCAATGAATTGTGGAAGCTTGTTCCAGAGTTAAGAAATCATTGTCACAAGCTGTGGTGTATGCTGGAGGGATATGGTGCAGAGTATTGTATAACAAGAGCGAATACTACAAGATCTTAAAGAGAAGGTTGAGTTCTGGGGAGAGGTGAAAAATAATTTGTGAGCATTATCATTGTATTATGCAAGTGTGGAAGAACATCAGATTACAAATGTTCCCTGAAAAACATGGCTCTTCAAATGCCTTAATATTCTATACCAATTCTAAATATGGCATGTAACATCATAAAAATTGGGTCGAATTCTTATGCCACATGTTTGTGTAGTCCCATATACATCTTTCTGTGTACAGTGCTTGTAACTTTACCAAGACTGGGTTCCAGAACCTTGCAGTACACACCAATACTTATATGCTAGATGATCAACCTTTTCTGATCGATTCCCCACCTTTTCTCTCACAATGTGATCGCATGACCAGAACTCAACTTTATCTTTAACTGGATGCCAACCCCATCCTCTCAGTAAAGCGATGACATGATCGTGCTAACAGACCATGACGATAAGCTTGGCTACATGATTATCAACCCCAAGGAGATGCTCTATATACAGTGCAGTAGTGAATTAGCATTGTCAAAATGAGACATTGTAGTTTGCAGAACAGGCTCACTTGTTTTTTATGTATGGTCTAAAATGAATATATGTTTACAGTGCTTATAAACATTTTCTATATATTTTCTATATACGAAGATGACCACAGAAGATTGACTTTTACACGAGAGAGTTGTCATAACATCTCTTTGGAGACAGAAGGCATTAACTCTGACGATTTAACACAGTGATAATGCCCTTCTGGCTCCAAACAGATGATTTCATCCAAACCATTTTATCAGTATGCAATAAAATGTGTTGGCTAAAATGCTATTCTAAGATTTTACTCTGCCCAGATAGCATAGAGAATTCTTCATACAAAAGTGGAGGTTACAAGACCTTTTTGTAATGTTCAGAATTTTATTTGTAGATGCCCATATCATTTCTGATCACATTTCTAGAATGGTTATATAAGTACTGGAAGTTTGATGTAAAAGTCGTTTGAAAAAGAAGATGATGTAAATTGTAATACTTGTAGCCAGAATACTACAACTATAACATGAACAGGTGGGTTTTCTAATTGACTGTTCTTTAGTCCAACATTTACACACCTTGTACTATTTCCTGTCAGGGAAAATAATGGAAATTGGGTGCATAATAAGAGACTTTTTGTGGTCAACTTTCAGGAATACAATTTTGAAGACAATGTCTAAATGAGCCAGAAGTTATAGTACAAATTTACATCGTCAGGGGCTGTCCTGTCATTGTCATACCATCGACCCACACCTTTTCCTGTGGAGTAGTATTGACCATGAATACCATCTGTGACTAACGTAAAGCTTCCTCTACGATGCGACCTCCAGACCTGCATCACTGCGGCTCATAGCACACACCAGCATGTCAATCCGGTCAGATCCTAAACCCATGATCCCCCCTCCCCCCTGGGGATCTCATACCTCGCTAATTACTATTCAAGAGTTACTGCTAATTGGCTCTGTGAGTGAGGCAATGGCTTCTAAATAACTTAATTGTTGTTAAATCGATGTGAAGGGAGGCTTTGTTGAGCAAGCTCTTGTTATTTCATTCCAATTACAATCAAAAGTATGTGGAGGCCGGAGTAGTTCCTTATTTGGTAAAATGTTGTATTCCCCTTGACCGAATCACTACAAAAATGATTGACAAAGAAGTTTGAAGGGAATTAATCATGAGTTCTGATAATGACGTAAGAAAATCCTTAGTCCTCAATCTTTAATTTATACTGCCTCTTAGAAAATACTATGAATGATGCCTGCCTAGGAATTCTGTTAGAAGCTGTATAAGAGGTATTTAATGAACAAAGAAGATGAGGGAATCTAGTGGTCCCAAAAACATAATATACAGCATATTTTTGGTTAATTTGTACTTATTTTGTTGTCCTGAACAACTATGTAATGCATAATAAACAATTCTAAATTATAAAAAAGTTAATTTCTTTCAAAAATTTATTTTACTACAAGGAACCCAAGGTGGACTTTGACTCAAAAATTAAAAATGGTAATGGTTAGTTTGCATATGAGTACAAACCTTAGTGCATTAAACTTGACTGGTATTACAAAGTACATCAATATTTACTCGCAAAATCATCCATATACATGTAATGTCAGCATCACAAAGAAATATTATATCTAAACAACCTTGCCCCTTGTAATGTATATGGATGCCCAAAAGGGATCATTATTGTCAGTAGACAACTACAATATGTATTGCATGAATGCCCTGTACAATAACACACTAAAGGTCTTGTAGTTCAGCTTCTAAAGATCAATAATACCATTGACATCCACTCACAATATTGATGTATTCTGTACCGTGCTCATAATGAATATGTTCACATCATTAAGCATGTGTAGAGTGTTTCCTTAGATACATAATCCCATGCTGTTTAGTAGTAACTGTCTTGGCTGTGCATTAAAACAGAATGTAAACCTTAAAAACAAAAACTGCAGTTGCAATGTGATGATAGGACAACCATTCGTTTTCGTAAAGTACTAAGAAGATGTTTAAAATTGTTTTGGTAAAATATAGGATTGTAGTGTCATGAAAAAAATGCCTTAAAGTCAACCAAATATGCTTCAGAGATGACCTTGGACTAAATGAAGTTATTCTGCATCAAGAAAGTATTGTTGATAATTTTAGCATCTTTTTAAATCATTTTAGAGCATTTTTAGGATGTTCTGGAAGTTTGAACAAATATGAACAGAAACTGTATAATTAACCTAAGGTTCTTACTAAGATACAAGTACCGTCTCCTTCACCTCTCAAAAAGGAAACATTTTCTAATTTCTATAATTCTTACATATTTAATGTACACCCTACATAGTGTAATCGCTAAAAATTTGGTGCATGCATTTGGGTATTTCATTACAGGGACAATTCTGCAATGTCGGTCAAATTGGACAGGGCAACAGACTTAGGCGTTAAAAAAAATGATGTTGTATTGCCCTTTACGACTGACCCAAAAATCTTGAAATCTACAGTCGGCTTTTTAAAAAAAAATTGCTTTTATATTTTTTAGAACAAAAATGTTTAATGAATTTAAAAAAAAAATGTTTTAAAGCATTCAAAACTGAGAAATATCAGCCTAAAGAGGGACAAAAAAAGTATTTAAAAAAAAAAAGATTTCCGACTGACCGACCCATGTTTTGGCACCTAAAGGGCAATACAACATCATTTTTATTAGGCCTTATAATCATGTAAAAATCATGCTTCATTTCACAGGAAAAGCAGCGAACAAAATGGTTTCTGGTGATTTCTCTTAAAATGTGCACATGAGTAGTCCATTGTCTGGCAAAAGCTGTGAACTTGCCAGTTGATAAGACTCTTCATGGTTCACTAGTATGTAATGTATCTGAGGCATCCTGAATAAAGCACATGATGAGAGTTAGAATTTGGTGCCAAAGTATAGTGTATCGTCACCAAAAGGTCATCAACTCTGCATCGTTTAACAATGTTAAATCTGAGATGCATGGCCCTACGTGTTATCAGTGTCTGTGATATGGTTTAATATTAAAGCCCTACAAAAATTGCGCTTCTAAATGATCATTAAGTGCCTCAAAAAAGTAAAAAAATCTTTGAGTGACCGGTTTTACCATACTCTTTACCCCCCAATAGACCGTAGTGTTATAAAAACCATTGGGCAAATGGTTTAAGAAATGTTGATTTCCAATCATAAATATCTTGATAATCAGACAGGCGATCGGCCTTGAAAAGTCATGGGGTTCCAAACTGACCTAAATGTTTATAATTAGGATTGCAGCATGAGCTAAATCCACGATTTTGTTTCAGAATCTGAGACAAAGATACCCAATCCCTTTAACAGTTGAAGTAATACTAATAATAAGATCAATTTTTATAAAACAGCTACTGTATAAATATACTTTACTGCGCTTTGGTGAGAAAAAACACCGCCTAATAGTGCTTTTTAACAAACACACCACCAAAAGGTTTATGAATTAACGTCCTTTTGGCTCTAAACAGACAATATGAGCTTAACGTAGTTCTGGCCCTTGGCAGATGTTATTAAAGTTGACATTTTGTAGTCATACCACAACCGATTGTTTCGATCGTCTGTACATGTTGTGAATTATCAAAAAGCTGTCATCAATCATTATCAGTCATTAGGCCCTACTGGCCTCATACGAGCCTCAAGGACGCAGAGTCTCACCAGGCCTGTCTTCATCAGCTCCAGATTGCCAAATATCCCACTATTTGAACTATCCCGACCGCAAATTATCCAGTTAATTTGCGTCTTCATCAGCAATTAGCGGGATATTTGGTCAAGATTTCATCCCAAGATATCTAAGAATAGTTTGCAAAATATCCCGCTATTTGTCCGGTGCGTTTTCACCAGCCCGAAGGCTCGCACTTTGCGCGAACGCTTAGCAAAATATCTCAAGTTAATTTCTCAAGGTCGAGTTTTAAGTTTGGAGGTCGAATCTCGAGCTGATGAAGACGCGATTTGTAACTTCAGGATTATTTCCCAAATCAGAAATAGCAGGCTATTTGGCAATATTAATGAGCTGATGAGGACAGGCCTACAGCTACACATCACGCATTCTGTTTATGACAGGTTATTAAAGGAACCATATATATATATATACATGTAAATGTGTTTGACAAAAAATCAATGGAAAATGTTTTATACAATTATGCAATAATCCCCCACCCCCTCCTCATTGCATCTGCACAATGGACGCAAGAACAATGACTAACCAAAAAAGGACATTCTATTTTTTTGAGAGAAGTAAAGGCTCATTCACATATATGACATGGTAGACTGTGGCTTTTTTTATTGTGTAAATGAATCGCAAGTGGGGTGTGGGGAAAGTTTATGCATGCAGGTCCCACATGTATTTACTTATCTCTAGTTTTATAAGACACAAAAATGTGAATAGCAATTAACAATAATCATCATTTACAATGAAGCAGCGATAAAAAATAAAAAAAAGTACCATAGCCCTCACAAACTCACAGAACGTAAGGCGCCACGGATTTATTCAACTGGCATTCGGAATGCATGTAGAATGCCCTATTCAGAATCTATTGTTCTGTTAATCCGCATTCCAGAATGTACCTAGAATGTACCTAGAATGCGGTACTTAACGACTTAATTGGCGCATTGTGGGTGCATTCTGGAATGCTCCATGAATAGGCCATCCAAACAAAGGCGAGATCGATCGGCAGCAACTACCTTCTTGATATTGCGTGCCGGAAGAGTTTCGATATAGAATGCACCATAAGAATTGATAGAAATCAACAGATATTTAATTGGTTTCGCTTCTGTCTCTCCCGCGATCGGTCGCTCTTTGCATTTCTCGAGCGCAGGTGATAATGGACTTACTTTGATTTCTTTCCGACGGCTTAATTTTTGTCATAAACTCCGGTAACATCAGCGATATTTAATTGTTTTCGCTTCTAGCTGTCTTTCTCTCACTATTTATTTCTCAAGCGTCGGTGATATTGTAATTGATTTTCTTTCTTTTCTTCAGCTTATTAAAGATGGTGAAAAGAGTAGAAGAAAGATTGAGAAAGAATGAAGACAGATTTATTATGACATTCCCGCCAGGCCGCCACAAATATGTCCTGAGTCGGCGCTCTCAGAACAAAGGCGCGTAACAGTGTCAAATATACGCGGTGTTTTGAAACGTTGGTGTTGATTGACACGATGCCTCATTAAAGATGGTAAAAAGAGTAGAAGAAAGATTGAGAAAAAAATGAAGAAAATATTTTGCATGAAAATGCGGATGAATCTGAATGATCAAAATGAGAGGAAGAAAGAGGATGCAAGAGATGGTGGGTGTTGAAAGATCGGAGGACTAATGAAATGATACATTTAGATAAAAAGCGAGAGTGGATATTTGTGGTGATTACCATCTTATTTTAAAACTTTTTTGGGGGGCAGGGATGGGGGGGGGGGGGGGGGTCCGTCTTTTTTTTTTTTGGCCAGGGAGGAAGCAGCCTGGCCCCGTTGCCCCCCCCCCCCCCCCCTCCATGAGTCTGCGCATGAAGGAAAGCACATTCTTTAATGAAAACCTATGAAGTATGCTGTTTCATATAATCTTATTCCTAAACCGAGACAGACATAATTTTCTTTGTGGTCTGTACTTATGTTGCGTATCATTTTTTTTAATTTGTTACATCACTTACCTCATCTACCCTCTCTATTTTTTAAATTCCTTCTCTTATAAATAATGATTTTTTTTGTGTGTGTGTGTGTGTGTGTGTGTGTTTTTTTTTCTTCAATTATAAATAAAATACGACTTACGGAATTTCATAAAATTGTAGAGGGTGTGCTTATTTATAAATAAAATAATGACAGATTTATTATGACATTCCCGCCACTACTATGTCGGCGCTCTCAGAATATAGACGCGTAACAATGTACGCGTGTTTTAAACTTTGGTGTTGATTGACATGACCCCTCATTTTAGATAAGAAGGAGACAGTGTTCATTCGAGATCTGGATTTATTATTATTATCGAGAGAGAGAGAGATTACAGGTGTAAATTGGCTGTGTGCCTATAACAATTCTAAAATGTTGGATTATGTTGTAATACACAAATGTTTTTGTCATCGGAAATATGTGCTCCTCACCATTGACCACGGTTGCAACAACGACATTCCAATAATGACAGATTTATTATGACATTCCCTCCACATGTCGGCCCTTTCAGAACAGAGGCGTAACAATCGTAAATATCGCGGTCTGTTGGAACTTGTGTGTTGATTACAACATTTCCAAGATACAGTCATCAATCCAACTTTCTACTTCATTCGTGCCTTTTCATCGTACCCACAAAAAGATCAATAGACATATCAGAATCTCGATATTTAATTGCTTTCGCTTCTCTCTCTCTCTCTCATCACTGCCCCTATTCCGTTATCATGTTATCCTTGTTATAGATAAAAAGCGAGAGTGGATATTTGTGGTTACCATCTTATTTTTAAACTTTTTGGGGGGCAGGGATGGGGCGGTCCGTCTTTTTTTGGTGGCCAGGGAGGAAGCGGCCTGGCCCCGTTGCTCCCCCCCCCCCCCCCTCCACGAGTCTGCGCATGAAGGAAAGCACATGCTTTAATGTAAACCTATGAAGTATGTTGTTTCGAATAATCTTATTCCCAAACCGAGACGGACATAATTTTGTTTGTGGTCTGTGCTTATATGTTGCGTATCATTTGTTTGTTTAGCGCACACTATCCTACCCCCCCCTTTTTTTTTCATCACCTCCCTCATCTTCCCTCTCTAATTTTTTAATTCTATCTCTTTTTTGTCTTCTTCAATAATAAATAAAATATGACTTATATCATATTTCTTTACGGAATTTCATAAAAATTGTAGAGGGTGTGCTTATTTATTCAAAAAAAAAAAAAAGAGAAGGTCATATATAGATCAGTAGAGAGTGGGGGAGAGATGATAACTGAGTGAGAGGGGAATTGGAGAGAACGAGGGAAAGAAAGAGGATGCAAGAGATGGTGAATGTTGACATATGAGGTGGTGAAATCTGATTTTAGTCTTTTTTTTTTTTTATATATATGAGAAGTAAAAAGATTTCTTATTTCTTATTTCCAATCTAAATAGTCCGTATGCTCTAATAATTTAACAATGTTATCTCACGCCAACATGGCATGTGGACAACAACATGACACGTGCGCAACAACCACATACCAATAATGACAGATTTGACATTCCCGCCATAAGCATGTCGGCGCTCTCAGAACAAAGGCGCTTAACAATGTCAAATATACGCGCGTTTTAAACTTTGGTGTTGATTGACATGACGCCTCATATTAGATAAGAAGGAGACGGTGTTGATTCGAGATAGAGATGGATTTATTATTATCGAGAGAGAGAGAGAGAGAGATTAAAGGTATTGCAATCCTAAAATGTTGGATTATTTTGTAATACACAAATGTTTTTGTCATCGTAAATAATTGCTCCTCACCATTGACCAGTCGCAAAACGACATTCAAATAATGACAGGTTTATTATGACATTCCCGGCACATGTCGGCGCTCTCAGAACAGAGGCGACTTAACAATAAATATCGCAGTCTGTTCGAACTTGGGTATTGATTACAACATTTCTAAGATACAGTCATCAATCCAACTTTCAAATCCCCACCAATCTTTCGTGGTCGGGGGAAGGAGGTGGGGAGGTGGGAGGTGGGGAGGGGGGGGGGGGGGGGGTAAGAGCATCATCCATTGATATTTGTTTGGTTCCTATCTCGTGACCTTAAATTGACAGTCGTAATGGATAACACTAGGTCTGAACCGTGAAACTACGAGACGTCCGGTAATATGAATACATGTATCTAAAAATGGCACATAATATTAATAGCATAACAAAATATCGGCCTTTAGACTGATCCCGCACCGTAATGTGCCCCTATAAAGAAATACGGGGTTCTCGAGCGATTTCGGTTAGATCGCAAGTATAATGGAAAATTTGGCGGTGCTTTCTACTTTCATTGCGCCTCATTCAGTCAATTTCGTGATTCTTTTTGTAAATATAAAAATGAAAGTTCAGACTTTTTTTTTATTTCTAAAGATATAAGTAATGTTCATCAATACGAAAAATAAGGTCCGTTATTTTTTGAGGGAAATTGCCGTCTTATTTTGCTGAAGCTTCACGTCTTTCCTTTTCAATACACTCACGATACAAATTGCGTAAGATCGGTCGATACCTCCATTCATTCCCCCATTGTCTATGATTGTCGTGTGCTAAAGCTCGGCCGATTATCAACCGAGCCATAAATAATAGGCCTAACTTGCCTAAGCCTTCGTTTTACACGGGTTTTCGACACATTTTGTAACTATATTCTGACCAACATTATGCCATGATCTACACTAAATGCCCTTTCTTTTAAATGTGCAAATCAAATAAAGGACTATTTGGGGAACTTATGCATTTTGAAATGAACATTGTTTTATTCTCGAAAACAAAAATAATATTTACTTTGAATACTTTCGACTTTGTTTCTCATAATTAGAAATATTCATTTGTCGTGTGCCTTACCATATTACAATCTTACCACTATTGCCTAGATATATTTTATGGAATAAAATGACACACAAACCCCATTTATCAGGATAACCATTGAACAGCTAGACTTGTTTTGGTTATCCCTCGTGAGAATTCAATTTATTTGTCTTCGTCTCCATCTGTGTTCTCGTTCAACCTATCCTGTCAATAAAACTTTGTTAATCTTCGTTTCATGATCAGTTCTGTAGATGGCATGTATACATGAAATGATGATGATGATGATGATGGCGATGATGATGCTTACAATATTGTAATAGAATAGTAATGATAATAGACATTAATTTCTTCATCTTGCACTCGCTTTTCTTTATTGCCAGAAAACCTTTTTTTTTTTATGTTGCCTTGCTTTTTTCCCCCTTTAACAATGGTAGCATATTTGCCCAGGAAAATTCTCATATTCGTGGCTATACCTATAACTCAAACCTGCTCTAAAATGGTTACATGCCCTCGTAAAGGTACATAAAGAGTGGTTGTTTGTATTGTCATGTAGCTTGACCTACGTTTGGGCCTACATCCTCTTCTTTCAACACGGTAATCTTCCAGAGTAGTTACACCTTTACATTCGCTTGTTCCTCTTATTGTGGGATCCGGTCCAGGCAGCTGAGATAAGCGTTTCATAATAGAGGAGGTCCATACATGAATGATTCGCTAAACTGATCAAGTTGATAACATGAAAACTGTATTGTCAGAGTTCCGACACTGGTAATTACAGGGGAGAAGAATTACCAAGTCAGGGGTCGGTTATTTAATGGCTGTTTTCACAACCCGCAAAGGCCTTTGTTTTGTTATCTGATCTTGTTTATCGGATCGTTTTTCAAACTTTTATGAATGTTTTCCCCTGATTTGTTTTGCTTTCCTTTAAAGCAAATTTCCACCACAGGGTTGGATTGCCCATTTATTTTAATTAAGTACAATTTATAAATGCCAAGTCTCAGATGTTTCATATTCCATTCAATCTTTCGGGGAAGGGGGGGGGGGGTGGAGCATCGTCCATCGATATTTTTTGGTTTCCTAGGAACCAGTCGTAATGGAAGTCGATGTTAATACAGAATAATTATGATGTTCCCACTGAGTAAAATACGTCCTTTGCCTCCACCGTTAAATCTTTTCCCTTGCATTTATTGAACGGGTAGTGTAATTTACTTGACACGCGGTTGATTTGAACGAAAGCAAAATGGCAACAACAACAAAAGAGAGAGAAAGAGATTGATGATAGTTTGACCGAGTTTAAAGAATTTGAAAATACAAACAATTTATTTTATATAAATGTAATCTTTTTCGAGCGGGAAAATACTTGTATTAGAACTCGTTCGTAGCGTCAAAATTCATTTTACCGGGGAAGAAATAAAGGGGCCGCAACTTTTTTATGGGAAAATGGAAACGTAATACCAAGATAATTTTTTCCTTCAATTAGGAGACAACGTGTTTCCGTTGTTATCAACTTCAGAAAATCATAAGTTGAGAGAACGAATGTTATACCTTGTTTAAAAAGATAAATAAAAATAGCTCTTACTCCTTCTAAAAGTGCTCCGCGCTGTCTATATAAACTGATACTTATTCACATTCCAACACTATGTCGGCAGAAATTTGAAAAGACAAACATGTTATTTTATATAAATGTAATCTTTTTCGAGCGGGAAAATACTTGTATTAGAACTCGTTCGTAGCGTCAAAATTCATTTTACCGGGGAAGAAATAAAGCGGCCGCAACTTTTTTATGGGAAAATGGAAACGTAATACCAAGATAATTTTTTCCTTCAATTAGGAGACATCGTGTTTCCGCTGTTATCAACTTCAGAAAATCAGAAGTTGAGAGAACGAATGTTATACCTTGTTTAAAAAGATAAATAAAAATAGCTCTTACTCCTTCTAAAAGTGCTCCGCGCTGTCTATATTCCAACACTATGTCGGCAGAAATTTGAACAGACAAACAAGTTATTTTATATAAATGTAATCTTTTTCGAGCGGGAAAATACTTGTATTAGAACTCGTTCGTAGCGTCAAAATTCATTTTACCGGGGAAGAAATAAAGCGGCCGCAACTTTTTTATGGGAAAATGGAAACGTAATACCAAGATAATTTTTTCCTTCAATTAGGAGACAACGTGTTTCCGTTGTTATCAATTTCAGAAAATCAGAAGTTGAGAGAACGAATGTTATACCTTGTTTAAAAAGATAAATAAAAATAGCTCTTACTCCTTCTAAAAGTGCTCCGCGTTGTCTATATAAATATGATACTTATTCATATTCCAACACTATGTCGGCAGAAATTTGAAAACACAAACAATTTATTTTATATAAATGCAATCTTTTTTCGAGCAGGAAAATACTTGTATTAAAACAAGCTCGTAGCGTCAAAATTCATTTTAACGGTTAAGAAATAAAGCGATCGTAACTTTTTTTTTATTGGAAAATGGAAACGTAATTCCAAGATATTTTTTCCCTTCAATAAGGAGACAACGTATTTCCGCTGTTATCAACTTCAGAAAATCAGAAGTTGAGAGAACGAATGTTATAGCCTGTTGTGCGCCGCGCTGTAGTCACTTTGGCAGGCATTTGAAATCACGCAATTCTGATTAATCGCCAGCGTCTCGGGCATGCTTTTTAATCGCCCAATTCTCAAAAAGTCGATGCGATTTGCGCCTTTTGTCTAGAGAACAAAGGCGCATTCCAGAATGCATTCCAGAATGTGCGCATTCTGGAATGCCCCTTTGTTCTCTAGACAATAGGCGCAGGTCGCATCGATTTTTTTGAGAATGTGGCTAGAATGGGGTCATTCCAGATACATTCCAGAAAGATTAACAAGGACATTCCGAATGCATTCCGAATGCCAGTTGAATAAATCCGTGGCGCCTAAAGAGAAACATGAAACATAAAACTCATAATGTGGGGGTTTCTTTAATATTACGGAGGGAAGAAGTTTTTATAAGGGATCTTTTAAAAAGTGGCGAGACGATAATTCCTGGAAAGTGAGGTACTAGTATTGTTCCACATGCACTGCATTTAAAATTAATAGATTAGGCAGACAACGCTAAATGTAATTTCACATCGATCATACCACTCTGGAAGAAATTAAAACACATTTCAATGGATAATTGGCCATTCACCTTCAGAATATTCATGTGACCTAAATGCAAATGCCAGTTTTTTTTAATATGAATTGCTCATGGCCTCTCTCCTATTTAGCAACAATATTGCGCAATGGATATTATATAATTCCACAAGCATTGTCAATTTCCATTAAGATAGAAGCATTTTCTTCTCCTCCTCCTCCTCCTCTTCTTCTCCTTTTCTCTATCTCCTCTCCACTCTTCTTCTTCTTCTTCTTCTTTAGTTTTCTTTTTGTTTTATGTTTTCAACTAAGTTTCTCTTCTGTTCTGCACCACTTCCTCCTCTTTCTTTTCTTCTTCCTCCTACTCCTGATCTTCAATTTTTCTTCATTTTCTTTTTCCTCCTCCTCCTCCTCTTCTTCCTTTCTCCCTTTCTCCTCCTCCTCCTCCTTAATCATCACCATTATCATCATCCATTCCCGTTTTCATCTCTGCAAAAGTGTCAGCAATGCAATGCAATATACTGGATGAGTTCTGCTCTGTTTCATGTCCAAAGATGCTGCATTTCTTCTTCTTCTACCCATTACAGTTTTGCCTCTTTCTGCATGGATAGACAGATCAAGAGGTAAATCTTCACTTCACTCTCATGTCTTTTTTTTCTCCCCCCCCCCCCCCCCCCCTCTCCCCTTCTCTCTCTCTCTCTTTCTCTCTCAATTTCTCCAATACTTATCAAAACCACTTTCCCTCTCTGTTTACCATATCAACTCTCCTCTCTTATTTTTTGTAATGTTATTGCTACAAATGTCATTGTGTTCTTAAAATTAAAAAAAATTACCATCTGGAAGTGTCCAGTTATTCAGACCGAGTTTTACGGGTAGTGGTCATTTACTTATGATACTGTCTTATGCCTCTCCGCATTATGGAACACTATCCCATCTGATATGAAGGAAGTTATAAATTAAAAGGTTAAAACTCTCCTTAAATCCTACTTTTTCAAAGCAAAATATTGAAGATTTATGTGTTAAGATTCCTTCTTATCCAAATAAATTCAATAAAACCAATCTTGTGTTTTAGCAACTAAAGTGAAAGTAAAAATTACTTTTAAATCCCACAAAATTGAGACAAAAGATTATAATCCTGAACAATGTTCATACAAATGCAAGTTATTAAGTAGTTAGCAAATAAAGATGTAAAAGTCAGGTACATCATGCCATCAATATATCATGTATCCCCATATGTGCATAATCGTGGTTGGCTGTTTTAATCAGCTATTTTCAGAAAAATGTCAAACTACTCTTTAAGCAATTTGCCTGCCCACAAAACTAATGATGAACAATAACATGTACATATAAGAATAACCTTTAGATTATATTTTTAAAGCACTTACATGTACATATTGTACCTGGAAATGATATAACCTCTAAAATGTTGATTCAGAACATTTATCAAGTTTACAGACACTGCCATAGAACCCAATATATAAATGGCAACTCTTGTATAAATATATCCTCAACTTCAAGCATAAAAGTCAATGCTATTTATGCATCTCCTTTGGGCATTGAAGGAACTTGGAGAAGATTGAATTTACAGAGGCAATTTTTATGATCAAAACTTTTATGCTTTGATAAGAAGTAAACATTCCCCGAGGAAACATGCATGTGAAGAAAGAAAAAGCAATTTCCTCTTAAAATCTAAGATAGGATAGCATACAACCTTCTAGAATGTTATCAAAAGTATGCCCTGCAAGTTCATGGGGTCTGTTATCATTTTAAGGAGAGATACAATGCTGTGATGTTTAATTCTATTAAATCATGACAGGATGGTAGGGGTGGCATCTTGTATGATTCATTACTGTTACTTTTAATTGATTAAAGGTCTCTGAGAGGCTACATGACGTATGGAGTGAGCAGTTCACACGCTAGGACCCTCCTTCACACTAAAGGACTGTACGTTTTGAAAACGTCAAGTTTACAATAGAGCCAAGTATGAATGAAGCCCCATGGAAACATGTCCACATTTTCAGACACCCCATCGCAAAACCAACCCTGACCTTATACAAAAAGTGCTAACAAGAAAAGGCAAATAGGTGCTAAGCAGAATCAATTCAGGATTGAGTCGGACTATCTCCATCTCTTTTGGATGCAATGATAAGTAAGATTTCATTATCAATTACTACGCTCCGATAGGTGTTACGGTATGCTAATCATGATGGCCTGTCAGGTTTGGAGCCCAAGGTTAGAACTACTACTGGAAGCATCAAGGTTATCATTTCTAAACATGGTGGCATAACCAGATTGAGTAGATTTCCTGATATATATATGCCAACCTGATGAAGGGGTATCCACACTGTATATGTATCACGCTATCAAAGTTCTTATTGGGTGTTTTTTTTTTTTGGGGGGGGGAGGCATCCCCTGCACATGCTTTATAAATAGAAATACCATCCCCACTTAAGATATCATAGACCAATCTTTATTTTCTCTTCCACAGCTACAAACACTACAACTTTTGTTATATATCCAAATCTATTTTTTGGAGGGAACCAAGCTACAATGTAATTTGCAGCAAATCTGATATCTCTACTGAGAAGTATTTTCATTGCCTTTGGTGTCACTGTTGCTGCTGCTGTTGATGTTCCTTGAGATTACATTCCTTTCTTTTTTATAACAAAACTCTTTTTCCCAGAGATTTCTTAAAATGGCACATTAGCAGTATCATGTTAAACTAAAAGGGGCGTTTGGAAGAGAGAGAGAGAGAGAGAGGGGGGGGGGGGGGGCGGGGTAACCCCAGCCGATACCCTAACCTAACTTACTCCACCTTACCCCCGCTGGGGTATATCATCCGAAAGTGAAATCAAGCAGAGCTTCATACACCGTCAGCATACATTATGCCATATGTTGCCTATTTGACTCAAACTGATGTTCTACGACATCTACTAATCTCATCTGTCAAATGTGAGGAGAAAACCGCAGTCTAGATGAGTAATGGTTATGAAGATCGACTACATTAATGTTAAGTTTATGCCAGAGAAGTGGAATATTATCAGAAGAGGTACATTTCCTTCTATGCCTTCATTTGTATGTAGGTTTAGTGCTTCTTATAGTGTCTCTAAAACTCCACTCTTTTGTCAATTAAAAGTAAAATTCATATTTCACCTGTATCAAAATACAAATTTCCTGCAAACAAGAAGAAATGAAATCGAATCCCGGGCTCGCTTATTTTTCTAAAGAAGTCTTTTACTGAAAGAAATACAACTCTCCTTTAAATTCTTTAATCAAGCAAACACTGTAATCACTGCGTGGTATCCACTCACTCAACCTGCCAATAAAGGTAATTGGGCATTAAGCCATCAAGTACTTAATGTAAACATTGTATTGCAGAACAAAATGTAATATCTTGTGATAGCTTTTGAGTGAATTCTAATACCTAGCATATATAGTCTAATGAATTGTAAGTTTCTCAGAATATCGTGATACATTATTGATTGCTTATTAGCAGTAAATCTTTGGCTGCCCACAATTACTTGTAAGCCATTTCTGAAATTAACAGTACATACAAAGTAGGTCTTTTGTCCTTTGCGTGGGCTGCCGGCTGTCGATGAATACTGTTTTTTTTTAAATTTGTGGTAAAAAACAGGTTTCAAACCATTACGTCTGTAATGTAATCCCCCGCAGAGGAACAATGAAAAAAGTACCTAAGTTAATATACATGCAAATTCTCTTTCAAGAAAAATGTGGTTAATTGAAAACAAGGCCCAAATCACTATGTATTTCATTATTTGTCGTCGTTGATGAACTATTGAAACTATAAAGTCAAACCTAGGGTGAGTCACATACAAATACTGCAGAATATATACATTAGTTAAGAATAAGAAAAAAATAAATCAAGATAGGTAGTATACAGTGTGTATACGCAAATCAATCATATTGTCAGCAAAGCCATAAAGGTTCTTTGAGGTTTAACACGAGTCCACAGACTATGGGACGAAGTAATCTCTCCTTTCTATCGGTGAAACAACGTGAAAACTGGTCCTTTCCTTCATCCATATTTGATAGGTCTCATTAAACTTTACTGTATAGGGATGCAGACCCAGGTGTCACATGCCAATATGGAACGCAAAGTGGTCATAAACACTGCCACTGCATACCCATGGCAATTCTTTCAACAATTTTCTCCATAATGAATGCATGATGGGAATATGCTGATTTCTAATGCATTCTTCCGCTACCAGACGCACAGTCCCACAGGCGAGCTTTCATGTCGGCAACTACAACATACCACTGACAGAGTAATACGGAAAGGACATCTACATCCAACGTTAGAAGGGAGACATAACTCATCACCATCATAGCCATAAAAATAACATATTTTCAAGCTGTTGTGTTTGCTTTTTGATTATAAAGATACAATATCTTGACGAATCAAAACTGACATTTATGCTTTCAATGTTATATGTACATTATAGCCCCAATATGATCTGATTCGCCACAGTGTATTGTGTGTTTTCACGACCATTAAATAACCTTTCATTAAAAACTCCTAATTAGCTCCATAAAGCACACTCCACTATTACTGCTGTATCATATTTTACATCAATATTTTTCTCGAATTGGTTTGATTTGTTTATTTTTCATATGTTTTTATTTTTATATTTTGTTACTGGCTTTTGTTTGTATTATAATTTGTATTTATTTTCAGTTCATGGACTCTCTGAAAAAGGCCGTTTCGGCTGACGAGAGTTACTGTTACTAAATAAAAGAATGAATTGAATGAATTCTAATTAGTTCACAATAGGTCAGATAGTAAATGGAGTGGGAAGCATTCTATATGATCTCCCACATGGTTACTGACTCTGTATCAATTTCAGCACATCTGCCTTTCTCTTTAACCTCTCCTAACTTTAATTTGATCTCCATGGACCCGATAATAATCATAGACTTCACACCTGTGCGCTTACCCGTACATGTATAATGTGCATTGCCTTTAGTTTAGTTGCGGTTAAGTCATAAACAAGCTGTAATGATCAATGGGAAAAGCACCTTGTTTAAAATGAAGGGGTTATTTGACAGGATATAAACTAGAGAACTAGTTCAATTAGGAAGATTTGCAGTTTGTATAACAGAGGACTGTCACACTTCCACGATAGTATTACATTTTTTTCTAATGCGCATGTGTTTGCGTATCAGTGCCAAATTCATGATGCTTGCAAAATCCAAGCAGATAGTATAGACCCCGTTTATCACTCATGTTGATTTAATCACATTTCAAGGTCGGATGTGAGCAAGCTCAAAACTTTTCTTTTACCTTCCCACTACTCCCTTCCCCCAATTTTTTTTCTCTTTTGCAATTTCCCTCCTCTCCTCCTTAGATAATTCAGTCAAAATCCAATCTGTTCCATACAATGTGATTTGTAAACTACATTACAGACCTTCACATTCACTCGATCAAATTTGAAGGTGAGCATTTCAAACAAATGCAGAATTTGCATACAGGGATTGTCCTTTTTTCTTTTTTTTAAACAAAAAATGAAAAGATGGGCTCTCAAAATTGCATGATTAAAATTTGCTTGTAGTTCTTCCTTGCATTCTAATGAACTCTGAAGGTTGAAGTGAGGAGTTTAAAGTCCCTGAACCTCACAATCTTGAAGCAACTCTGTTTCTTTTCATAAAAGTTGAATTTTTAAAACTTTAGTGTTATGTGGGCATTTTGGAAGGAAATCATCCAATTTTTCTTTTTCTGGAGATAGTGTTTTCACATCTACTATAGAAAGCATACAAGGAAACAAGTCTGATGTTTGGTACATTTCCAGTTGTAAGGGCTTACAGAGGGGGGCATGTGGCAAAAAAGGTTTTAAAAAGGGGAAAAAACATGGAAAGAAGATGATAGGACCCCTCCTATGTCATCTATCTGTATTCTAAAACCTTTTTAATTTGCCTTTTATCAATTTCTTTAGATCAGTGCCCCCTCCCCCTCATTTTAATGCCATTGCCTCTCAATAACTAGAACACGTAAGCTCCTGTATGTTACTATTACTATTTGTGGAGACATCAATGCAATTTTCCTGTGCTTGTCCGCTGTAATTTGTGAAAGGCTTCTTTTGCACAAAATACAACTGAAAACAATAAAATAATGAATTTAAGAAAGATATGGAGATAGGGGAGTATGGGTATAGAATGTTTCCCTTTCTCGTCTCTGTTAGCATCCCCCTTTTTCTTTCCCCTATTTTGTAGTTCCTTTTGTAGTTACAGATTAGTTAATTTAATTACTTATTATTCCTAAGTATCATTTGAGGTGTTCACACTTGTACAGGCATTGCTTTTTAGTGGACCCCTCTGTTTCCAACATGTATTTCTTACATTTGTTTTAAATGCTTATAATTGATTTGTAATGATTTGTTGGAAACATGAATAAATTTGAAAACTTGAAATCTTGGAATCTATGGTAATCTTGTATGAACTACTTCCTCCTTAGACATTGTTAAAAAGAATGGAGGTAGCAGTCATTGAACTAGTACCCTATATAGGTATCCAGCCCTACATTAGAATATTACAACATTCCATTGTTATTACCTCTAAAGATTGCAGTTCAATGGGGCTGAGTTGTTGCTCTTCCTGGACCTGTTCCTCTCCTTCCCCATCTCCCCCTTTGGTGCCCCCTTTGGTGCCCCCTTTGTCGCCCCCTTTGTCGCCTCCTCCTTTTGGTACTCGTCCATTCTTAGTCTGGTTCTCAGGCATATTTGGCTCACAAACTCCAAACTGGATATATAAATTTCTACTAAAAAATACAGAGCCACACTCTCTGGTAGTGTAGCTTCCTAAGGCACTGGTGAAGATTCAAGAAACGAATCAGTCTGCACTATGTAACGGCTCTGCGGTTACAAATATTCTTGCTATCATAAATGGGCCACATCTGACTCCATGCTTCATGAGTAGAATGCGTCAACAACACAAGGTAGAAGCGATCTTGACGACGAACATGTTATCCAATTTATATTCCATTGGTAACTGGGCCCTGACTTTGTACTTAAGCAGCCATACAATGATATTATGTAACACGGAACAGCCATTGACAAATTGGTATCACAAATCCACTTGCACATGTAGCTATAATTCTTGTTCGTGAGTCATGGTGTCAGATATTTCTTCAGAAGACAATGCGAGCTGCGTCCGATTATGAGCTTGGGAAAATCAACTCAAATCAGAAAGGAAGGCACGGGGCCGGAGCTGGGACCCCCTCAAAACGTGTTCCACTTGTGAAGGACAGAGACTCATACATATTCGGCGACCATGCAGATATCGGAACTAGAAAGCACGGGGCGACCCCCCTGAGGTGTCTCCGTCGTTTCGAACAAGTCTCCACATCTGCTGTCTACAATTGACTCTTCAAAAACATACCCCCAGGATACTTGCTTCTGAACTATGCGAACTCTGTCATTCCATCTTCATTTCAGCTATTAATGTAAGATGGTCCGCCCGGAGCAAGTCATGTGCGTAACTTGTGCTGAGAAACACTAGACACCGCCAATCATATAAACACTCTATTCCATTTCCACTGCCTGCATCCAAACAGCAAGAGAGGTTCACTTTTAGATTCTTGTAATCTAATTTCAGAGCGATGATGGCATTAGAATTGTATATCCTGTTTGTGATGAAGGCTTACGTATCAGTGCACTTTGCTCTCTCTCCTCTTAAGAGCACATCATCTGTAATCGACTTCCTGCTGGTATTTAGGGGGCTTTGCAACACACTGAAACCAGTCAAGGAAAAGCGTTTTTCAATTTGTAGAAGGGTTTCAATCCAATCCCTCCTGACCTCAATTCAGCGATCCGTAGGCACCGGCTTAACGACCTCTTGACCTACAGCTATCATTCAAAATGTTACCCCTGGTACCGTCAAACTCTTTCCATGAGAACAAAAATGAAATGATACCAGAACATAAGACACAGACAAATGTGATGACCATGAATCCAAGTGAAAAATAAAATAAACTCTGTAAAAGAGCATCACTTTATCCGATCGAAGAACGTAACGCGAGAAGAGCTGGTGGTTATGGAGGTGCAGGTGAAATTACAACATGTGTTAACAACAGCGAGCTATGTGCCATTCAACACCTACAGGGAAGGGAGCTAGCTAGAGCTGGCAACTGAATTCATGATGGATGATAGGTGTCATACCGCAGACCCTTGTATACTCATCAACCATCATCACCATTCCCAAGACCGCAACTTTTTTTTCTGCTGTCTCTTTTCGCCCGACGCCAGTATCATCACTCCATCATTAGCTCATGAGTATTGTCTGTTATTACCGGTATCCTCTCCACTCCCTGTTTTCCCCGCTGCTCGTTTCCTCTCACCAAAATAAAAAATAGAAATAATAGTTGACTACACTACTACGAATAGCTCAGCTCGAAATATGACTCGATATTGGAGCGCAGTTGGTCCTGGCCACTCATGCAGCTACAGTTGCCGGGCGATGAAAAGCAACCAATCCCTGATCCCCGCCCGCCGCACACCAACCGTTACAGCCACGCTAATAAACTGCTGCCACCATCATTGATTAACGCACCATTGACATTTCCCATCTCCTTCAGAAAATACTCTCCACCAAATGATTGGAAATTAATTTCCCCACTCTCCCTTTGTCTCTCCCCTTCTCCCTCTCTCTTGCTCACTCCCCTCCTCTCTTCCAATCAACACCATCGAATAAAGCCAGATTAAGGGAGATTTCTGGCGTACATCATATCTAACGACTTTAAACAAGGACTTAATGTTTACTCAACTATCGATTATGATGATTAATGCTTCTAACAATGTATACATCATACTTTGCATACGCTTTCGTACACGCGACTACCGTCCAACAATCAGTCAATGAACCAGCAGAGGATGTGTGGTCCATTATCCTAGACGTTGGAATAAAGGCAAATTTACCTAGACAATTATCTAATGATGATGGGAAGCCTGCCCGGCCGGCCGGCTAGCCAGCCATTAAGGGAGAAGATAATCTGTGTGCTTTCTTGTCGTCAGGTATTTGCTATGGGATGCCTATTAGATTGCTCTCTCATTAGCACACAAAGTGAACGTGACATTGATTAACAGAGATGTGAATATTCATAAGCCGAATGGACGTACGACCCTAATATAGCCTGTTAATGTCTTCAGAACCACTTTCTCTGATTTAGAGAAAATCTAAGAGTGGCATTGTTTATAAAAAATAAAGCTAAAATTAGAAATCAACTTAATCAAGAGGATTTCAAAAAATTCTAATTTAAGGTCGCTATCGATCAGTTCACATTCATTTTCTATCTGTTAAAATGCATAATTTAAATTTGCTTCTTTTCCTTTTCATTGGAACATGAAAGCTTGCAGAGATTTCAAACCTCTTTAACCCCTTTTGTGCCACTGGGTTTACCAAAGATTGTGGGAAATTCACTTTCAAGTGTCAATTTTGAATTTTCATCTTTTTTTTTAACTGCTGCGTTAACCAAACACATGTACATGTACACTCTCTCCTATGTGAATGTGAACAAGCTTCTTAATATTTGTACTGCTTTCATTTTTGCACAAAAGAACAATCAATGCTCAGCTGAAACATCCAGTTCATCATCATCCCTAACATTCTTGGGCATGATTTGTCACCAACGGCATGGCATGAAAGGGTTTCAAGAAGAAAGAAACAAAAACACACAGACACCTGCATCGCCATAGAAATTTTTCTCTGCCATTTTTGAAAAGTGCATGGATAATCATACCGGCACTCTGTCTTCATACATGATGCAAACTTCTGATAACGCAAGTAATCCAATCCCATACACTATGCTAGAAGACACAGAGGTGTAAAGAAATGCCTAGAGCACACCACCACCGGTCCATCTTAATCAATAATTATCTCTTGTTTGTAAGCCCCATATCATCCGGCAGCTGTATGCGGTGGAGAGAGTCGTGAGATTTCTTTGTCGGGGGAAATGTTAAAGGTAAACAAATCCCTTCTCAGATTGCTCTTTTTTCCTGGAAATATCCCTTGAGGAAACAAAAAATCTCATTTGAAATGTTATAAGAGAAGGATGATTTTACCTTTCAAATATAACCTTTTATTTTTAAATCTGAAAAGGCCAAACAATGCAAAGATCTTTTTATGTGTTTTTTTATTCTAGTAAGATTTGTTATGGTTTTGCTGCATCCAACAACCATATACATGAACACATGAGGATGTACACAAACACTACATGATCAACAAATCATGATATCTTTTTAACAAATGCTTTCTAAAGAAAAACGATCTTTCGTTGAGTCATAAAAATACATTTTGTTGTTGTAAGAAGCAACTGATGAAGAGAATCCACACAGCTTTAGAAAAATAAATTGGAAATATAGTGCTAGAAATCAATGATGAAGAATGTGGTTGAAACATTTGTCAGACATTCTTTTTGTTTGTCAAAAGCATTTTCTACGTATTTCTTTGAAGAATGATAATTGTATTCAATACCACCTTAAAAAAGAGTCTAATGATTTGAAAATATAATATATCATAAAAACATAACATTTTGGCATCATGTAGATTAAGGCTTACACAGTGATATGCATAACTCATTATTGCCCCAAATCAACTTCAGCCCCTTCCTATTCTCCATGCATTATATTGTGAAGGAATTCTACCAAATCAGTATAGGCCAAATAAAAAAGAAACATGTTAAGCATCCTGCCTTTTCGAAAAAGAATGAAGGAGGAGGCCATTTTGTTTTCCTTTTCTTTTCATAATGGCCGCATTTGCCAAGATGTCCGGCCAGGCTATTTTTCAAGATGGCTGCCAGCTTTTTTTCTTCAAATTGATTTTTGATTCCATGACATTTGCTCCGGCGACAATTGCTCCGCTGTAAATTTCATACACTAATCGAATGGCTAACTTCAACCCTGGATTCAACACTATACCCTACCCTAAACCTAACCCTAAACCTAACATAAAACCCTAACCCTAACCCTACATCTTAGACGAAATAAAGCCCGGAGCAATTGTTGCAGGAGCAAATGTCGTGTCACCTGATTTTTTTCTTCAGAAGAAGATCATTTGAGCAGTATTTTGTTCATGTTTTTTCAATCAAAAGAAGAAAAAAAGCAGGTGGCCTAAAAAAAAGGAAGAGGGCAGGGACGCTTAACATGAAGAATTTTTTTTTCTTCACTTTACAGGGCATCTCAAAATCTTTGCTCAGAGTAAGAAGGCGTTTAACCGTACCATTAAAGACATGGTAATGCCCTTCTCATCAAGCTACCAACAAATCTTCTTCTAAATCCTTTCACACTGAAAAATACAAATCATAAAAAAATGTGGTAATGGGGCTGAGATGAAAAGCCCATCTGCATGCTAGGAAACTTTTATTTCAAGATATTTTAGATCTTTGTTGCCTGTTTACAACAGACTTGCGTCATTGGTTCTTGTGGACTTAGCACATCGGCACTATTGATGTAATTCTTTGTTCTTGAGCATTATGCATTAGATTGCATAAAATGCTCATCTCTTTGGAGAGGGGCTCGTTACGTGTCAAGGAATAGAAAAACAAATTACACTGTTGATTGTAGCCAAATGAGTGAGGCCTGGATTTAGAGCTCAAGATTGAGGATAAACATACTGAAGTACACAATCTAATCTTCTATCATCAATCTCTGCGGATCAGTCTTGTCACCGAAGTTCTTTCTGTATTGTTTAAATAATCATACTTGTATCTCTTCTCTCGAAATTCTGAAGTTTTAAAGTTTTTTTTCTTCATCAAACTGCCTTGTACATCTATCTTTTCTCTATCCTTCTGTAGATGATGTTGTGTTCTTTGTTTTTTCATTAATCATGTTTTTTTGCATTTATTCTCTCACCTTCTGTAGTTGTTCTTTTTTTGTTATTTTGTTTTCTTAATTCATGTTACTTTGTTGCATCTCTACTCTCTCATTTATAAATATATACCGGTATATATTTTATTAATCATACTTCCTTGAATCTCTTCTCTCTCATTCGTATTTCATTTTAATTAATTAAACTTCATCGTATCTCTACCTCTCTTATTCTGTAGTTAAAGTGGCTCCATAACCACCTCAGGTATGAACAAGGCAAGAGGAAGAGGAAGAATCATGACACCAAAAGGGTGCCACTGTTTTGGACAAGTTGACCTAGCTCTAATTAATTTTATGTTGGCGCAGCAGTTTTACAAGGCGGTCGACCACTTCATGTACATTTATGAACAAGGCAAGAGGGAAGAATTGTGACACCATAAGGGTGCCACTGTTTTGGACCTGGGTTGACCTAGCCCTGATTCACTTGTTATCCAATGTTATCACCTCACAGACACCTTCTACCTACTCTAACTGTGTCAGCAATTTGGTGCTTCATAATTTAACATATCAATATGGCCCACTTACCCCCCCCCCCCCCTCTTTAAAAAAAAAAGAAGTATTTACCACAGTGAAAAACATTACCTCGTTATGCATTACGGTTTGTAGTTCATATTGCAGAAAAAATATATACATGTAAATAAAAAGCAAAATTTTACTGGTTACTCTGGTTTTGAGTTGTTCATGGTAACTTCCATTTTCCAAGTCAGAATATTTCACAGATTCCCAATTTAATGTTAATATTTTAATAGAATCAGAATATATATTTTAATAGAATCAGAATACACTGTATATATTTTTTAAAGCTATGTGCTATTTTGTTTTCATTTCATGCAAAAGGCTTAGACGATTGATACATCTGTTTGAAAATAGTGAGGAAATTAATTTGCTTTTATTTTTCATTGACTTCTATAAACCCCCTCCCCATTTCTCTTTCTCTCCCTCTCTCCTACCACCCCTTTCTCTCTCTCTCTCTCTCTCTCTCTCTCTCTTTCTTTGCTTCATTAATTTTATATTTTGCCTGACAAAATGGGGAAACAAATAATTTGATATTATGTACACAGATCTACATGTAGTTTGCCTTTCATTTTCCTTGCATTTCATGTCTCTCCTTCTCTGCCCCCCCCCCCCCCCCCCACTCTATCTCTCTGTCTCTCCCTTTCTCTATCTCGGTATCACTGTCCCTTTCTCTATCTACATGTATGTCTCTCTCTCCCTCTCTCTCATTGTCTCCCCAAAACTGTACCTATCCACAAATAGGACAGCAGTATCGAAAGTTCATCAAGGTTCACAAATTTGGGGTGAGAAAAATTTCAAATGCATTTTTTTTTTTTTTTTTTACAGCTGGCTGCCCAATATATTCTTGCCAAACCAGAGAACAAGGGCGGGCGTGCTAACTGCCCATGAATCACTAGACTTCCAGTTGATTGTAATTAGATATCGGAATAATATCCTCCCACTTCAGAATACTATACTCCCACTTGTCCCACTCCAGTGCCAGCCAGTAGACAGGCAATCATTCATCTCTCCAATAATTCATGACTTTTCATATTATTACCTGTGCATGCACGGAACGGACTTCATCTGAAGAAAAATATGAGATTCACTGCGGAATTGGGACACAAGAGGGCAGGCTTTGCTTTCTACCACGGTAGCTGCATTGAGTCTCGAGGCCCACGATCGTTGCATGAAAGGAATTTATTTAGATGCAACATGACAGACATGTATAGCATGCATTTTTTTGCTCTATTTTTCTCCCCAAACCCTGTGGAACATTCAGTATTAGGACATGGGAATTAATGATACATCTATATGTTTTGCTCAAAGATGTGTCTATAAATTTAAATTCATTATGAATTATAGTTTTGTTTTCCTGATTCAAATTAATATACTTTGGGATATCCATCTCCTTAGTTCCACCTTCAAATATAACAAAATGGCCTGCATTATTTTGGATATAACACAGTAGCTCCTCTTTAATAAAGAAGCGACGGATTCCCAAATCACTTTGTAATGCATGCCTCCTTTATAATAGCTGAATTATTCATTACATGTACGGAAGTCTCTTATCATCCAGATTTCTTCAAACGATTTTGGAAAACGGATGTTGCTCGTAAAAATTGAGGCCGAGTTACACTTAACAGCTGATTTGAAATTCTACATTTTATGTATTCTTCTTTTAAAACATCTTCTATCTGGTTTCATATGCATCACATAATACATTATTTTATATTGATAACATTAATCATTTCTAAGCAATGTTTTTATGTATTTTGTTTAATTATCAATGTGTACTGTACTGCTTTTTCATTCATAATTTGTGCATGTATGATAATAAATTAACTATGTAGGTAGGGAGCTGATGAAGAGAAAATATGACACAGAATTATAATCCTATATGTTACCAATTTAAAGATAAACTCCAGTACTGGTAAAAAAAAAAAAAAAAATTCTCACAGAATCAAACGAAACTTACACTGAATGTTCAAGATTACAAATAAATGACATGTGCCAAACAATTTTGGAAGAAAATGTATACTGGCTGAGTAATGAGCATAGAAAGACAAGGAAATCAAGGTAGTACTATAGCCCCGACACCATGTGTGTTGTCCCATATATAGCTTTCTATGTGAGTGCTTGTTACTTTACCAAGACTCGGTCAGATTTATTATGATTTTGATGACTCCAGAACCTTGCAGTGCACAATGCACACCAATACTTACATGCTAAATGATCAACTGTTTCTGATCCTTTCCACACCTTTTCTTTCACAATGCAATCGCATTACCAGTACTAAAGTTTATCTTTAATCAATACAATAATACATGAAGACGGACTGTTGTTTTAGTTTCTCAATGCATGAAAATACTTTACCATCTACCCAAGATAACAAAAATAGTAGTCTCTTTGTTAAACCGTTGACTACTGAATTCCATAGGTCCCATAGGCTTAATACAGGGATCACCAGGTTCCCGTAAGCAAGGGGTTAATGTCAGGATCATGAGAGATCTTTGTTAAGTTCATGGTAAAGGAGTTTACCCTACAACTTTACATCATGTTATATATAAACTCCGATCATTTGTCCCTTCCACGTTGCAGAACCCAGCGTTACAAACAATCGGCAGTTCCCTCTCTTGTTCGTTTGCTAAATTCGATCAACTGAAATCTTGTTAGATCTGTTTTATGTATTGTCATTTTTCGAACTCTCTCCCTCTCTCCGTCTCTCTCTCTCTCTCTCTCTTCCTCCCTTTCTCTAGCTCTTTCTCTCTCCTTCTCCTTTCCCTCCTCCCCTCTCCCACTGTTTCTCTGTTTCTGTCTTGTATTTCCTCTTCTCAATTTTCTGACAATGTGATAATTACTCATTAATAATGTTCACCAACATGTAGTATAGGTCATTGACATTCACCAATTTTAAACAGTATAATAACAATTCCATAATGGCATTCTTAGTCATGTAGCATTTGACATTTCCGCATTATGTGCATTTTACTTTCACAATGCTTCATTAAGCTGAATCAACTCAATTTTCGTTAAATTGCTTACATTTTGTTTTTGTCATGAATTGAACTCTCTTTTTTTTCTCGTTATCCTTTCCCTCTCCCTCTCTTCCACTTTTCACTCTTTATTTCTTCTTTCTTCTCTCCTTCTCCTTTCCCTCCTCCCCTCTCCCACTGTTTCTCTATTTCTGTCTTGTATTTCCTCTTCTCAATTTTCTGACAATGTGATAATTACTCATCAATAATGTTCACCAATATGTATAGGTCGTTGACATTCACCAATTTTAAACAGTATAATAACAATTCCATAATGGCATTCGTATTAATGTATCATTTGACATTTCCGTATTATGTGCATTTTACTTTTACAATGCTTCATTAAGCTGAATCAACTCAATTCTCGTTCATTTGCTTACATTTTTTTGTCATGAATTGAACTCTTTTTTCTCTCGTTATCCTTTCCCTCTCCCTCTCTTCCACTTTTCACTCTTCATTTCTTCTCTCTTCTCAATTCACTGACAAACTGATTATCACAATTTTATAACTTACAATCTTTTTTTTTTTTTTTTTTTTTTTTTTTTTTTTTTTTTTTTCCTTCATACTTTAATTTATTACTGAATTTTTAATTCAACTGTTCATAATGCATTTTGATATGATACAATGTGAGCAATGTAATTTAACTTATTACTGAATTTTTAAATCTACTGTTTTTAATGCATTTTTATATGATACATTGTAAGCCAATTATTGTTAGTCTTTGGACTTTTTATTTGGTATATTTGTAATAAAACCGAAATTGAATTGAATTGAAAAAAATTAATGATGAATGCTGAATAGTGCCAGACCAGTGAAAAAAATACACGGGGGCTCAGGGCGAATTTGCCCCCGAAATGCTCAAAAGAGCCCCCGAAAATCAGAAAAGAGCCCCTGTAAATTTGCAGAGTTCATTGCAAAACAAATTTTAGAGTGTTATTTTTATGCAGGCAAGCTTGAAAAGTAACCCCCGAAAAATAAATGTTAATTTTTTCCCTGGGCCAGACAAAAACAAATACTGATCAAAGTACCAATATTTTTATCACAACAGATTCATAGATAGTAAATTATGTCTGTCCCTACATTGTAAAAGCTTTGCACAGTGGAGAGGTATATACAATTTTCTTTAATTTTGCTGTTGTGTTGTCTTTTATTATTTTGTTTTTTAGTTGTTTATTGGTTGTCATTGTTTTTTTTTAATGATTTGTATGATTTGTTTTGTATTAGGTCTTTTTTAAGGCTGTTCTTCATGTCATACATGTATGTGAACAAAAGGCTCAACAATATACGATGCGTTCCAACGAGACAAGACACACCAACCTCTCACAATATTCCAGACTAAACTGAGTGAAAGAAAAGACATCTACCGCAGACAAATATTAGAGTATCCCACTGCACATCCTCAGCTCCAAAGTAATGAAATTCTGAAATGTCAAGGAACATACACTCCCGGATTCCTCTCATCAAAAAGGTCATCGCTGCCTCCTAGACTATAGAATCCTAAAAATAGTCCATAATTCAACATTTTCATCAAAATATTTGCCATGGTTGATGAAAATCAGAAAAATATGGGTCTGTACATTAATGGATCTACTATGTATTATGGAATACTTTGTACTAAGACTTTTAGTTGAAATCGATTGTACCTGGGTATTGAATACGTATATTCCCTGTCAATATCAAATTTTCATGAACAGCAATACCTCCTCATTTTATAGTACATACAATGTAAGTAATTGATACATACATGTACAGCTACTATGTTTCACCATATAACAACTACAGCCATGCATGCACATACATTTCTGCATTTCAAGGCAGCAGGAATGTAAAATTCTATAGAAAGATAATTTAAATTGTGCCCCCCCCCCCTCCAACTTTGAGATGGGAAGAGCATGTGAAGGTCACTCATACAAATTCTTATCTTTCCAATTATATTAGTGGAATTGATTCGCTTCATAGATGCATGATTTTGGCCTTGAGAATTATTTATCAGTCGTCTAGCTCAGCAATAGAAATAATTATATCACTCTCATGCACAACCTCGCACATTTTGCAAGGAAAAATACTTATAGGTTCACATACAGAACACCTGTCAGCTGACCAAGTAAACAAATAACTTTTTTTTTTAATCAGAACAATTTCTGTTCCTATCTATAGTATAGTGGTATCTTGCAAGTAACAAGGATCTTGCTTATATACATACTATTTAAAGGAAATGTACACCTATTTTTGTGTGCATTTACATAAGTTGGAGGCAATATGATATTTTGGGGGAATTAAGGTGATAACGGGAAATATTACTGAAGGAATTGTAATTCAATGATCCAAGTCTTAAAATAGCTTTTTAAAACATAAATACAGCACTTCAGTCAATCGTCACCTAGAAATATTTGATGGATTGGTGGAAACCGAAGTTAATACCCATGGCAATCTCGCAAATAGAATGATTACTATTGATGGTAATTTTGAAATTAATGGTAATGTCCAAGAAAGCCTAGATTTGATTTGCAGCTGAGTGATGTTGCCATGGTAGTTAATACTGATGGCAAAGTTACCATCAATGGTCAGTTGTATGCATCAGGCTGCACGAGCCCTTTAAAGGAAAGCATGTCATTAATTACATCCTTCTCCTTCAATTACTGTGATGTATCAATTCAGATGCAAATGAACAATCATTAACCCAAGTCAGATCCCAATCAAATCATTTACATGTCTGTAGGACCTATAAATGGCACTGAAAACGATTAGCCGGCATTCACAGAGACATTAATTAACGTACTAAATCTTGTTTAGGTTTTAACACATACATGTACATGTACTACTCTCTTAAAAAAAAAAGAGTGAATTTTCACTCTATTTTCACTTTCTTGGGAGTGACGTCCGTGATCACTTGTTTAGGAGTGAAAATCGATTGATTTTAGAGTGCTCTCTAAGAGGGAAAGAGTGAATGTTCACTCTATTTTCACTACATTTTCACTCTCCAGAGGAGTGACGTCCGTGATCACTCGATTTTTTTAGAGAGTAGAGAGTTTGACAATTGGAGCTTGTTTTATCAGGAGCCAAAGAATGCATTGAAAAAAGTGTTAAACTTTTTACAATTTAATGAATTTGAATATTGGCCATTGGGTCCAGCTAGGGAAACAATTCAAATCAAACTATTAATTGACACCCCCCCCCCCCCAATAAAAAATACCCAGAATGTACACTTTGTACTAGGCAGTGAATCTTGTTCCCCTAAATGGTATACAGTATATGGGGGACATGAAAACGAGTTCATTTATCTGAATGCAAATGGATGTGCGAGTCACAATCACGATTCGGAGTACTCCATCAGATTTATTGCGATCAATTCTCAGACAAAGCACAAAAAAGGAACATGGAAGCAGCTCTTCAGACAAAACATGGAAAAGGAATATGGAAAGAGTTCTTCAGACAAAGCACAACACATGCTGTGGTTGCCCTTGGTAACAAAATTTAAGACTGCATGGGCACTATAATGTAAATGCTTTGTATGATCAGCATGATTCTCGTGAGGGATCTCATTTTGTTGGTACATGTTTGAAGAATTTACCACGTGATCAATAAATGTTTGAAGAATTTATCACGGATCAATAAATAACTAATGTAAAAAATTCATGTAGACATACAAGTACCACTGAAAAAATCTCCTTCGCCCCTGCAAAAAAATTAACTTGAAGGTGTCATAAATCAGTACAAAGCCAATTGAAACAAAGCAGAAATCCATTTATGACTACATGAAATTTATTTATGACTACCGGTACATGAAATTCATTGCATGGCAGACAATGTATGTAAATACAAATATTTTTCCCTCACCAACATACATAAGGGCCCAATGCCAATAAGTCATTTATGGCAAAGTACAATTAATTAAAATTTTCAATTAAAAATTTATCCATCTATTTTTTTTTTAAACAGGTAGTTAATTATGTTTAAGACCATTTGTTGCCATTGTTAAAGTATTTTCATTATTTTTATTACAGTATAATTAAGAATCTCTCCTCCAAAAATGCATCAAAAAAGAAAAGAACATTCCAAAAGCTTTTATGGGTGGTATTAGAAAGAATTCTTCTAGTAGTGATGACATGAATACAATTCTCTTTATATACTTATATACCCCCCCCCCCCTCTCTCTCTCTCTCTCTCTCTCCCTCTCTCTCTGTCTCTCTGTCTCTCTATCTCTCTCTCTCTCTCTCTCTCTCTCACACACACACACATTCACTGCTCACAGATACATGCATTAAACAAAGAATACTTCCTGGAATAAAGGATGTCTTTTACGTTCTAATATAAATTAATAGAAAGACTAAACTACATGTACACGTACACTACACTGCACTTTCACGACTACATATAAACCTGAAAGGATGTGTTTACAACTGTACACGATTAAAAGGTAACACATAGTGTAATAAAATATGTACAAAAATCCACTAGTCCCACCAGTATGGAAGATTAAAAGCATTTCAACATAAGTTTAGTATTCAAAATCCCATTAGCATTGCACATGGTATGGAAATTTCAATTAGTTGGCAGATGCGGCCATTTAGTCACAAATTCTCCCCTAATTGTTAATACTGCGCTGATCATGCTAATTTCACCTATACAAGGCCGGATAAATCAATAAAGCATCAGCCGCCACACACTGTTCTTGTGCAAACTAGCTCCGATAGTGTTGGGGGATGGCATAATGTACAGTGTACTTGGCAGACAAAGGCTTGCAATTAGAAGAGGAAGAATATGTATGCGGTTTTGCAGATTACAAAAATGTACACAAATCTGTATGTATGCAGTGTACATTTACGTAATACTAGAAAGTACTTGATGTTTATCTTTCTGTTTGACAATGTACATTACATTAAAATAAAGAGACAATGTGTTTTTCATGTAGCATACTTGACCCCGAAAAATCATATTTCTGAGAAAGTACACTGTAGATAAGATTAGAAAGAGCACCATATGAAAGGGCAACAAACAAGATGCATATATATGTACATGTACAAGAAAACAAAACCTGTCAGTGTATTGGTGCGATAATCATGAGCAAGCACAGACCCTGTTCATCTTGTAATTGGTTGATGTTACCATCGTTAGGCCCATACTTTGTGCCCCATCCCCATATTCATAAAGATTATAGATTATAATGTATTAATTGAAATATCAAGTTTATTTGATATTTTAATTTTTCATAATTAAATACTCTTAGTACTTATTTTGGCGTGTTCAAACGAATTCATCCCGTTATTTACAGAAGTCTGATGATATTAAACATGTACTATAAAGATATTACTAAAATTCTAAATTATAAATGGTAGAGCTGAACAGTGCAGATATCGTCATGGTAATGACTAGCCGAAGGTGTAGAAATCTCAATCCATCAATTCTACCATCCAATATTTGATGAGTATCAGACAAAGCAATGAAAGCAACTGAGGCATGCCACTTCCAATGATTCTCATCCTTCTTCTCCCTTCCGACCGACCGACCAAAGAAAGTGCCTCCCCTCAAGCGAGTAATCATTGCACAAGAAGGGGGGCATGCAAACCAATACTATGTAAATGTGCAATTGGTAAAAATATTTGAAAGTAGGCCTTCTGAGCAACTGGCAGATTTGGGGGCGCAAGTGGCCACTGCCCTCTTCCTTTTGAAATGCAGGTGGCATACCACAGGTACATGTACGAACCCCAAAAATGCACCTCTTCAAAAAATTTGACCAAAAGGTCACAGGTTTGCGAGAGCATTATGATTAGGGAATATCAACTGCATCCAGGTCAAGTCATAATCAAATAATGAACCAGACTTGTTGAGTTATCCGGCTAATTGTTAATTCACCAAGCACAGTGGTTATTACTTAAGCACCTTAATTTTGTATGCGCTAGAGCTCTGCGTACATGTACATGCATCTCAGCCGTGCATTATCCCTTTTAGCCGTGGGTCATTGTTTTTTATGGGAATTTGTTTGCACCGAAGGGGTGGTAGAAAAAAAGAATGCACTGTCATGGTATAATTTGATCCATTAGATTACATTCTTGAACCCGTTTCATCAAATGTGATCACTTTTTTTTTTCATTATTTGTCTGTGCTTGTTGATTTATTTTTTCTGAAAGTTGTGCCCCCCCCCCCCCCCTCTCCCCCCTCATTACAAAATCCTGGACCCGCCCCTGTTCAAAACTGTGTAACCAGGAGAAACATCGTCGCCAACATTTATCTAATCCCCTAGAGACCCTCCGGACTCTCTACTCTAGAGAAATACCCAATATGTTAAAATTGGAATTGCCCGAGGCGAGAAGAATGTAGAAATGCATACATGGTCCATACTCCATACAAACAGGGAGTCCAACTCCCTGATACAAGTAGCTTTTATGCATATATTTCCAAAATGAAAACTTTAACAAATCTGGATTTTAAAATGACGGATGCATGTTTCGGCGATGCATATCTTTCTCCAGGCTATAGACAGTAAAGTACAACAAAGATAATATTTGTACAATTGTGCAACAGCATGATTCTTTATAGACTGTCTGCACATGCATGTCATTGATATTTAGGAAGAGTTTAAAAGGGATTACGTTTTAACAATTTAGAGATAAAGGATTTCGGTTATGCCATGAAGATAATTTTGATAATTCTATGCACACAAGTACAGACACCTGCATGGCATTTCAAGTCCCCTTATCTACAGTAAATTCACGTTCATAATTAATTGGTTGAAGAGTTGTCTCTCCATCAATTTGTTCAATTAAAAACCGATGCTAAACACGACGTGATGCAATTTTCATGCAACACGAAGTGGTACTCTTGTTACGGCAGAAAAACCCCACTAATTACACATACATGTTGCCTGGTTCATGCACTACTATCCAACACATAGATGGATGTACTGTATACAGTCTCCCCTCCAACTGGGCCTCCTTGCACAATTTTCATCCTCATATTTAATTCAATTGGACTAAGCCGGGCAGGCGAGCAGAGCCTGGAGAATTGAGGACATTAGTGCTCAAGTGCCAGCCACACTAGGCGCGTCTTCATTATCTCGAGATTGCCAAATATCCAGCTATTTTGAACTATCCCGATCGCAAACTATCCAGCTAATTTGCGTCTTCACTAGACCGAAACGTTGTGCATGATAGGATCGGGATATTTGACTCCATACTTCAGTCTAATGAGGACGGTCGCAAACTATCCCGCTAGTTGGGAAATAGTGGGATATTTTGCAAACTAGACCAAGATATCTTGGGATGACAATCCTGACCAAATATCCTTCTAATTGCTACTTCGGTCTGATGAAAACGTAAATTAGCTGGATAGTTTGCGATCGGGATAATTCAAATAGCTGGATATTTGGCAATCTCGAGATAGTGAAGACGCGCCTAGTGTTCATTAGAAATACCTTTCCTCTTCTGAATCTGAGCTCCCTCTTGTGTACTTAAAATTATGGCCACATGAGATTATCCACTCTGGTAGGGTTCAGAAGGTCAGGTTTAATTTATTTCTGAAGGGTATTTGTTTATATCAGATGCCAGAGCTTCATTTTAAGGATGATATCAAATGAGAGGCAAACATATATACAACTGTTCAAATGGTATCTATACACTATCTATTAGAAATACAAAGTATGTCACCTGTTGTGGAAATGACTCATACATGTACCTCCAAGTATTTTCATACAGTACATAAATATATTTGTATGTGTAAAATATGAACAGTACCTATCTCCTTCACTCTACACTTGTCTTTGTATGTAAAACCAGATTTAATGCTCTGGAATCATGTACATGTACAGTATGTACCTTTGTATCTGTCTGCATCTCACACTGTTTCACAAATCCGGGACATCCCCATACATGCATCCCTCCACAAAAACCTTCTATCTCTCACTGCTCTCCAGACTCGTATACAAGTAGTTCCAATTTAGTCTGCTGAGAGAGCCAGAAGGTCATTAAACCTTTCAGGAGAGGATTTATATTTAGGGCTAAATTGATCACATATTGTTCTTCAAATTGACTACAATACTATTTTTCTTTTATCACTACAATGAAAATGCAATGTCTCTGAAAACAATATACACTCGCGGTTTGAACGCTGTCAAAATGTTCAATTAATGGCCTGTTTTTTTTTGGAAAACAATGGTTGTAATCTCTCAACTTGTTGCCGATTTAAGAATTTTGAAACTTATTTTCCTTCATAAAATTCCTAGCATCAAATGCAATATAGTCTTGTAACAAAAAATAGATGCTATGAAGATTACCTTCATAGCAATATTAGGTTCTAAAAGTCACTATAAATGTCATAGATAAGGATAAGAGCAATTACCATGCACTTTGAAGGCATTTGCGGTCTGAAAACAGAACTCAACTATCCCTTTAAGGACTATACACAAAATGTGGAGTAATTATCATGAAAGGGTTAACTGTATTCTTTGATATAGTCAACGCCCTTTTGCCTCCCAACAGATGACATCTCATATAGATCTGTCATTTGTAAACACTTTACAGGTCCACGAGATGGATGGGTGTGTGATGTGAAGAAGGCGCTTAAACACTGGATAAGAGGACATGGAGAAGGGCCTCCCAAGTGCCTCTAGGCAAGGTGCCATGATAACAAACAATCAGACAGACAGACAGAGAAGAGAAGAGGTAGGGTTCTGGCAAAGGTGAAACTAGCTGCATTTACACTGAAAACAAAAATCTGATTTTTCTCACATTCCGTCGAAGAAAAACCGTGATTGAAAATTCCACCTCCTAGAATGAGATTTTGTTGTAAATGCCTGCCAAAATTTGTTTGAAAAATTTCACAATTTTTTTGGGGCAGTGTAAATGCCCGCTCTTGAACAGCTGCAAGTGGCGCATGCACACTACTCACCCAAACAAAATTATGAGCAAAACAACATATTTATGGGTTTCTCTTGTTGTTTAAATGGCAGTAAAAAAATTCAACCATTTTTCCAAATGGTGTTTTGGATGTGTGAAAGGGTCTAATGATTTGTGTGTGTTTTTCTTCATTCCTATAGGGAAGAATACAATTGCATCGTCTCATGAATTGTATTGTTCTTCAAATACTTTCACATTTAAAATCAAACCTTATTTAGCTTCAAAAACTTGGATGAAATTTTGATTGAAACAAAGGTAGGTGCAGGATCACACATAGAGAGAAAGAATTAAACTGAGGGATCCAATGTATGGGACAAAATAGTTCATAACATACTGTACATGCAAGTCCCTTTGAAAGAACTACATGTATGACCAATACACATACAAAATTAAATCTGTCTTCTTTGAAATTCTGGGCAAAATAAACAGCAATCTTTCACCATCAATACACTTTAGGCACTACCACCATGCATCAAATCACCCAATCACTACAAAGTGTTCCACAAAGTACTTAAATGCCTCGATAGCACCTCCAGCTTTAATGTGACTAAATGCACACCACTTAAAAGTGACCATGATAGGAGTTAACAAATGACTAATGTGCCATACATGAAGCATCACTCTGTCTCGGTATCTGACAGTTAGCGAGTGAGAAACAGAGAGAGAGAAAGAGAGAGATAAAGAGAGAAAGAGAGAGATAAAGAGAGACAGAGAGAGATAAAGAGAGACAGAGAGAGAGAGATAAATAGAGAAAGAGAAAGAAATGAGACAGGAAGAGGGTGAAGAAGATTAATATACTGAATATAGACAGAGAGAGAAAGAGCATCCATGGGGAGAGGGAATGGAAGGAGAGTGAAAATGAAAGAGAAAGAAAGGAATTTGAGAGAATGAGAAAGAGGGGAGAGAATGAGAAAGAGGGGAGGGAATTTGAGACTACAAGCGAGAGGGGAGAAAACAAGAGTGACAGAGAGAGAGAGAGACAGAGTGAGTGAAATAGAGAAACTCTAGTCAGAGAGAGAGGGACAGAGAGAGAGAGAGAGAGTGTGTGTGTGCGTGTGGGCGTGTGTGTGAATGAGAGAGAGAGAGGGACAGAGAGAGAGGGGGACAGAGAGAGAGAGAGAGTGTGTGTGTGTGTGCGTGTGGGTGTGCATGTGTGTGAATGAGAGAGAAAGATAGAGAGAGAGAGAGAAAGAGAGAGGGAGAGAGAGGGAGAGAGAGAACAGAGAGAGAGAGAGAGAGAGAACAGAGAGTGGGAGAGAGAGGTAAGGTGGAGTTGAGTAGGTGAGAGAGAACTAGAGTAGAGAGGGGAAAGGTGGAGTTGGGTAGGTGAGAGAGAACTAGAGTAGAGAGGGTAGAAAAGAAGAGTGACACAGAGAGAGACAGAGTGAGTGAAATAGAGAAACTGTAGTAAGAGAGAGGGACAGAGAGAGAGAGAGAGAGAACAGAGAGTGGGAGAGAGAGGTAAGGTGGAGTTGAGTAGGTGAGAGAGAACTAGAGTAGATTGGAGGGAAAGCTGATCCATTATAGGTGAGGTATAATGGCATTATCAGTCTCATTAACATCACTTACTCTTCTGGCTGGATGGCCAGTTCATACACAGGGAATGAACGCGGCCACCTGCCTGCCTGCCTTGTTTGTTATTCATACACATACAACCTGTAAATGTACGTGTCTTATATAGAACACATCTGAAGGAGATAAATTCTGAGCCAACGGGTTGAATTTTTATAAATTGATCTGCTACAGAAGCTTAATACTTCTGAGAATATAAAGAATATTCAAATTCATGAAAACAGCTTTTAAGGTACAAATTTGCTATCATGATTTGTAACTTGACACATGTACAACTGTACAGGCCATGACTGATGTATAAACAAAGAGATACGGTAGATAAGATACAGAAAGGGAAAGAGACAGATATAGAAAGAGATGGATATAGAAAGAGATAGATGAAGAAAGATATAGAAAGAGTGAGAGTGAGAGAGAAAATAGCGGTGATCAATACATGCACAAACGGCCCTCAAACGGTAATCAAGGAAAATTACTTTTGCACAAAACATATTTTCTATAACACCTGTACATGTACATGTACATGTGCCAAGTCATACACTTTCTGTGCAATCACCATTTAGAGGCAATTAGGTCAAGAACCTGTCAACACAATTCCTCTGCAAAAGTAGAGTCCCTCAAAGGGCCTTCATGTGTGAGAGAATGCACACTGAACTATACCTGTACATGTACTGTACGTGGTGAAGCATTAAAATCTCTAGAGGGTCAAAAGTTGACATGCATACATGTATTGGAAATAAGGATGTACTGTACTTACATGTATCATTTACAAGTTGTTGCCTATAACATTGGACTATTTGTTTTAAAACATCTTTTTTCTTGAAATGATTGGAGCGATATGGTTTATTCTGGATAAAATTTATCAGAAATGTTATCAATCCTTGACTCTTTTAGATTGATCAATACAATTCTGACAAGAAATGAAATTTATCTATCAAGAAATATCAATTTTCTCAAAATCACTTCAAGAGTTTAACAGAAATTTAATCCAACCTTATGGGCAAAAGTGTATACTCTACCTACATGAACATGTATGTATTTAAACATGTATGTACTGCTGGAGTAACATCACTTTTGCACTATTACACACGAAAGGCCTATAGATTCACACATTTCTTCTTCCTTTTTTTAAAGAAAAACTTATATTTTCATATATTGAAATGTTCACATCTAATGAAGATAGCTCCTGTTAAAATACCTAATCTTAAAAGAGACCCAATATCAGGGAAGACTTTTCTTTTTAACATAAAAATTTCTCTTCATCCAATGTGTAAACACTGTGCACGATCGCCTTTAAAGGTGTAATACAGTTAACTCTGCATAAGTCGAATCTGTCAGGACCGCACAATATTATTAGACTTATGCTTTAAAAAAACTTCTTGAAGGTCAAGGTTAAATGTAAAGTACTGCATGATACTTCAAAATAAATCATAATAATATTACAAACATGAAACCCCAGCTTCAACTAATTTCTACTAATTTAATAACCAATATTATCAGATCATTTGTTTTCTGATTTAGTCCACATCTACTGTAGATCTTGTATACATTGGGCATATTCATTTTTGGATGGAAAACAAATCTCAATCCTTACTTCAAAGCCGCGGAAATAACAAGCTTGCAGGGTCCTTAGGGAGAAAAGTATTAATACTGTTGAGGCTTCCTTAGGTAAAGAATATTATATTCATAAAAATATTTAAAAGATTACTGAGTTGATCAAAAATACTAATATCTGAAGAAAATAAAGTTGATTCTGGGATAGAAAGGAATTTTAGAACCAGTATTTGTGATTTTTTTCCTTCTAAGATGATATTTTGTCTACCATGTGATTTTAGTTCTGAAAATGATTGTATCCTATTAAAATGTTATTACATGAAGATAGTCCAGCCCTATTTAGAGGTAAGATCAGATAAAACATTGAGGAAATTATACATTTTAAGTCGATTGTGTGATTTATGGTACACAAAGATGAAGGAATATGCTTGTAAATTTCATCATAAATAAGAATAAAAATGAATGGAATCAAGATAAAAACTTGATTTAAATAATACAGTATACATCTATAGATATACATGTACTCTCAATGAGTAGAAATTGTGTTTAGAGAGGAAAAAGCCAAAACATTCACTCAATAATGAAATAATTTGAAGTAATCAAAAATGACGGTATGCGTAATATGACAAATAAAAGAAGCTTGACAAGAGACCTTTTCCTAAATTCTCCGGTTCTTTAAAAACGCACTTCATTTCATCTCGCCCATCACATCATATAACTTCTGACTGCCGGGCACTAAGCTAACATTTCAAAGATGCAACTCGACACATACCCGCCTTATTTTCTTTCAAAAATTCATGAGTTGCCCTGAAGCATGGCAAATATATATTTCTGCATTTCATGCAGTCAAGACACGACATACAATGTACTCTGTGCTGTGAGATACTATCTCTATGTCTTGACGTCAATAAGGCTTTCAATAAGGGGCGTTCAATATCTTGTATGGTATATCATGTATGGGCAAAGGCTGGTTGTTATTGTGTTTGGGTGCTATGGGCAGGGAAAGCTAGGGGGGGGGGGATTGCACAGAAAACCAATATCACAGTGCTCATATTCGAGTACTTGGTAAAGTTCAAAGGAAACGTTTACAAGAATGCAAATAATGTGTATGTCTAGTTAATATTGGACATGTACACATGTAGACCACTTCATGCCGGATGAGCAATAAAATCCATAGAGCTTTAGTTTGGTTCTATTTACAACAGAGCCCATAAACAGAGTCACCATTAATTAATGCTGACGAATCAATGTATGCAAAATACTTAACCTGAAAGCATTTTGGGAGTCGTGGTGTTAATGCATTATAGATTATTCAGGGTCACAAATTAATGACAAAAAGGGACACCCATACAGGACAATACTTAATTAGCAAATGCTAATCCCCTATTTCCTGTTCTATAAAGTGCATACGTGTATTATGTTCAGTGTATAATGTACATTGTACATCAACACAGGGTAAAGAGATTGTTTGAAATGGATACTCTTCACTCGATTGTAAACAAAGAGTCTTGTAAACATGTACATGTAACCCTGTAAACGATCATCGAATCGGACGCCGATACCGATCCGATCAGGGGTGATCGGATAATAATTACCGATCGCCGATCAATTAAAAAGTCATGAAAAGGCACTCAATATCAACAAACATGGTCTACGACAACTCCAAATGACAAAATAATCCCAGCCACGTTTTTTTTTGAGCATTTGATAGCCAAAAACTTGAAAATTTTCGTCATTTAAAAAAAAAAAAAAATGGGTCGGCCAATTTTTTTGGTCGATCTTCCGATCCGATACCGATCAAAGGTGCGAGGGTGTCACTCCGATCTTCCGATCCGATCAGAGCTCCAACTTACAGGGTTATATACATGTATCTATTTTAGTAAAAAATGGTATTTCCAACAGATGGTTGTATTTTTCTCATTAATTTTGTCAGTATTTCTTTTTGCAATTTAATCATACACTGCATTGTTAATACAAGGAGGCTGTATCACTTTACTTGAATAATTGATAAAGTCTGGGAGTGCCCTAAATGTTAGATGGTAATCTGATCAGGATCCCTTTGGAGTGCCATGTAGGTCCTGAAATTATAAAGTGTACCAGCTACCTAAAAGAAAATATCATTTGTATACAGCTAGAATGCATAGAATCAGCCTCAATATAGGCCAGCTGATAAGGAGTTGGGATCTGTGCGAGCCCTAATTCCATGTGTCAAGTAATAGACTCACAAGTCGCTCTTACATGAACATGTTTGTTTATTAACCAAGGGTGTATTTAATGTTGGAGTATCTCTTCATAGAAGTAATGTTAGAAGCTCATAGTTTTAATATTATATAGCCTGATGGAACCTTTTACATACAGAACAAAATACATTTGGTGGTTCGAACACTTTAATAACATGTTTTATATTCCTAGTTTATACTTAGCGCTTAGAGACTTCGGTGGTAAGCGCTTTCTAAGCACCATTTTAATTACTATTATCATTACTTTGAAGTCTTGACGATTCAAATATTTTTTGTTTGTGCACTGTTCCTACTATGTATTATATCTCGATGTAACCCACTGAATTTTATTATCTGTAAACAATAATTTTACATGGTGAATAAAACAAACAAACAAACAAACAAACAAACAAACTCACCTCATCGGTCTGCATGTTGGATTGCATCTGGATCTCCTCCAGCTCAGAGCGCATGTTCATGTCATTCTGGTCTTCCATCTTGATTTACTTGTCGTGGGGTAACTTTGGGAAGTTTAAACTTTCAAGTCGTCTTTCAGCCTTCCTGGTATTATTTACAGAGTGCTTCTAGGTATTATTGCCTCTAGGTCTCGATTATTGCCCTCTCTTGGAATGCTTTTGAGGATTCAACGATGCCTGGCGAACTCTTTGATATGGAATAGATGCTACCAGTATCGTTCAAATCCTCTGTGCATTTAGATCTGTAAATGAAGAAGAAAAAAAATGGAATAATGAAATTCATTCGAAATTGGCAGTAATTTTCTTATGAACTGAAAAATAAGACTGAATCAGATTTATTCTAGAATGAATACAAACATCAGCTAAAAGTATAATATTTGATCCTTCAGTTTCATGGTCACAAATGTGTACGATCTAACATACACTGTACACATGTGCAATACATACAATGATAAATCCTCATGTTATTGGTTATTGGTCGCACAACACAAAGTGATAACAATGATAATTCACAAGATTCACATGACACCAAACATGAATATGTTAAACATGCTCAAATGTGCATTCTTCAAATAAGTTTAATTGCACATCTGATGTAAGATGTGAATTTAAAGGTATGACTGACAGATGCTCCAGGAAAATTTGTTTGTTTTTATTTTCATCTATCATAGCTTCAGTAAGAGTGAGTTCATCTAAAATAGCCCAGTGTACTTCATTCATATCCACAAAATGCTTGCATCCCAAACGCTGTAATAATATCGGTGAGTTCTGATTAGAAATTCACCCTGGCACCAGGCAGGCAGGGAAGTGCCTTAAGACAAGTAAGGTGTCATCCCCGCTACAACTTTGACACGGGACGCCATCCAATATTAAGATGTGGGTCCATGCACTTTAATACATTACAAGCAAATACACAAGCTCCAATGTGCCTACATACACCCTGTACATGTATATTGTGCATGATTTAACTAGGTATTTCCCCAAGATGGCCGGCAAGGAAGTGGCACATTTCACAGGAATGTAAATGGAAACCCCTCATTAATATTTGAGCAGTTCTAAACTTTGGGGAAACCAAGAAGGTCCCTGACTCTCATGAAATATAAAAGAGCCTGTAAGCAGTAAATGTTGATTGTGTGGTTACTGTATAGTGACCCACTTCATCAAGACAAACAAATCAAAAATTCATGACCACTTGACAAATTAGGAGGCAAAGCAGGCATAGCTTAACCTACAAATTATCAGTACATGTATGTATGAGGGTGTACACATGTATGTACATGTATAATGTGCATGTACTGTACATCATCAAGTATTTCAATGTAATATTCTTCTTTCTTTTAGCATGCTTTTTGAAATACACTTGGAGCTACACAGTACATTCATAAATCTTCAATGTTTTTTTTAAATAGTTGATTATATCATGTAAATATATATAAATCTTATTCATTTCGATATGATATTTCAAACATCTCACTCCATATTATTCTAGTGAGATTTTAATTAATCATGAACCTTTATTTGTATCATATTAATTATCATTAACACTTGCTGTATTTCTTGTACTTTTTTCTTTACCCCAACCCTACATTCACACCTGAATTTCTCTTCTCCAGTCTAAAATAGGATCCCCCTTACTCCCCCCCCCCATCCCCCTTCCCCTGCCCTTCCCTCCCTACCCTATGAAGATGTCAAATATCCCAGCTTCATACCAGATACAATGTAGCACATGGATTTCAGACATTCACACCGTTAATTCAACACAGCAGTGAAATGTATCACCGAGGAATCTCTACATGTAATACAATAACACCTCTCTTAACACAAGTGTCCTCTCATCCTTACCTAATGTACATACCAGAGCTGCCAACCTTGTGCGACCAAAAAAAGGAATCATGATGGCGAAAAAAAGGAATTTCAAGCAAAAAAAAGGAATACATAAAAACGAAACTTACAACCACGCGGACACACTTCCAATGCAGAAATGTTCATTCATCAAGCTGTTTTTTCCATACAAGCAAGTCATTTTTTTGGTGGTTATTTTGGTATTATCGGCATTTCATTTTTTTTAGAGAATATTGTTCTCTTCAAGTATGTTTTAAAATTAGTTTTCTATTGAATTTGTGATCAAATCACCATTTTAGGGCAGTTGTTTGACGTGCGGTATGTAAAAAAAAAAAAAAAAAAAAAAAAATTATTAAAAAATGTATTTTATGAAGAAAAAACGTAATACCGTAATTTGGAGGGAAAAAACGGAGTAATTCCGGCAAAAAAGGAATGGTTGGCAGCTCTGACATACCCTTGTACAGTGGAACATACTGTACATGTACATACATGTATGTATGTATGTACATTAATTATAAAGAATGCTGTTGTAAGCTGCTGTAAATATTACAAACAGGCTAATTTAGCCAGTTACACTTCTCTGTGTATTCTAAAATGTTTGCCCTGATAAAACAAAGTTTAAGAACAAGGTAAAGTCCTTGGTCCGAGTTTGTTATATGTACACATGTACTGTACACTGCAGGCTCCACTAATAGTTGCATTTATCTACAATGAAGGTTATAGCTATTGCTCTCTCCCCAAACCATCATTTAAAGTTTATACATGAATAGAAATTGGTTCAACCACCAGCAAAATAATTACCATAGCTTACATCCATGTCCATGAGAACATCTCACCCAAAATACCTTTTATTTTTCATGAGTCAATTTGAAATCAATAATTGATTATGCACAAGTTATGTTACCATCTGGACTGCAGTTGATCTTTTAACCTTTATTGAAACTGTTACATAACATAGGGCCGGTACTGATCTATTGCTTTAATACGGGACTTTGCCATAAAATCTCAAAATAAGTACATGTACGTACAGTGTAAGTCTATGAAGGAAAAAGACATTTTATGAAACAAGTTTATTCATTACTATTATATAATTACTATATTATTCATTTAAATTATCAGTAATTATATACGTGTACACCCTGTAACTACAGTATAATCACTTATCTGTCCCAGTGTATGTTAAAGCTTACATCCAGGGTACAACAAAGGCCCCATTTCAACCGGTCCACATTTCATTCTTGAGTTACGAAAATACAAAAAAACATCAAATCTACAAACTGTACATGTCACATCATAAAGGTCTGTAGTAGGAACAGATTCCAAAATTACAGAATAAAAGTGTTACATTTTCATGTAAATCATTTTGGTGTAAATACATGGATAATATTAAACATTGGGCAGCTACATGTACAAGTGGGTCCCTACTTATACATGATGCACAACAGTGTGCAGATCTTATTATGCACACAAGTTACCTATGTCTGGCTTGATGTCGGCTGCCAAATTAACCCTTGCCAAAAAGCAATATTGCTGTGCACGGTGCCTCCAGATTTGGGTGTACATGCACACACATGAGCCGTGCTCATCATTTCTAGGAGGGTACAACGAGTATGCATTATGTAGGAATGGTGCTGGTGGGAAGGGTTGGATATGATGTCACGTTAGGAATGGAAATGTACATGTATACATTGAAATGTACTACAGGGTAGGGATGAGCGGTCAGACTGCTCAGTATTCAGGTTGTTGATTGAGAGGAATGTACATGTAATTCAAACTTATAGCGGAAAGGTGTAACATTACAGATTTCTATGTTTGTTGCTTTTGTTTTATAGGGGGTTGTAAAAGTGGAATTAATGTGTATGAGATATGATTTGCAACTTGAATTGTTCACTTCCATCCATTTGGCATACAGTGTACATGTCCTTTTTCTGCACACAGTGGTACTGAATGCCACTCTTTACATTTTAATTACATGGTAAACACTAAAATACTAAATGTTACTACCAGTCTTCATTATCAACAAGACATTGCTGAACTGTAGGCTACATTCGTAGCTTAAAGATGTAAGAGATAATTTTCTCATATTAACAATAGCTCTTTGGGTTGCTATAGTTACAGAAACACATTTTACATACTTTTTTTATTATTATCAGCTTTAGAGCTCTTTAAAAAAAAAACACTCTTTTACGGCTTTGCAGAGCTTATCCATTTCCCATACACAAAAGAAGAAAAAGATTTTTTACAATGCAGAATAGCCGTTTTGGCATAAATTGGATATCAAGCTTGAGAGGGAAGTCTTTAGGGTAGGAAAAAGTACACTCTACACTTCCTGCAAAGATCATCCAACTTAAATGTTGTCAACAGGAAAATCATTTCTCTTTTAAACACTACAGGTGCAAATTGCACTTGTAGTATTAGGAAATGCAAAGGTAAATTATATTTCACATTATGAACAATCACTTCCCTATAAAAAAATAAAAAAAAACAAGCTACAGGTGTACACTGTATGTACAGCATGTACTAATGTACATGTATGCTACAAATATTAAGATAAAGGTACATACCCGTACATGTACTTTTGAAATGTACCATCATGTACTGTACATGTACATTGTACATGTGCATGTACATGTACACTGTACACTGTATCTATGTGGTCTGAATGTTATTACACAGTATACTTCTGGCTCTACACAGCTTATTTATTTACTATGAAACATTATTATGAACCGACGAGTTCCAAATATATATTAGATAATTACTGTATGGATTTGCGTTAATAATATCGATAAGGAATTATGCTCTGGCAGCAATTACTCCATATCAAATATACTACACTGACTGAATTCCTACCTTCAACCCTAACTCAAACCTAAAACAAAACTGCAACCCTCATCCTAACCCTACATCTTTGACAAAATAAAGCCCAGAGTGATTATTCTCCCAGGAGAAAATGAAATTGGTCCAAACATCTATAAATGTAAATGTAGAGTAGTCCTTACAAGAATCAAACACATTATGTACACAGGTTAATGTCTTGTATGATGTTGGAGAAAAGGTTTTACATTCAATTTTTCAATAGATAACGTTTACATGAAAAAATAGTATCTTGATCATGGCATATATACATTATACAGATGTAAACTGACATTGCATTTTCAAATTGCAAAGGGAAACACAGGTTCCTTTAGTACATGTTTCAAGGAAAAACCATTTTCAAGGGAAATGAAAAATGTGGTCTTTGTACAGTGTAGACAAGTGGTCACTATAAAAGCAGGTTTGACTGTATTTATAATTTGATTTCATCATCAAAATCTGTCACCTCAATATGCCTCTACTCCAATCATTCTAAACAGTTGTTTGTATATCCCAAAAGACAGTTTCTGGTTTTCTTTTCAATGGCTTGTGCAAAATACTGTACACGTATGGACAAGGACATCATTTGTCACTGCATTCAGCCGACAGACTTCACCTCAATTGAATCTTGATCTACAGTAGGAGAAGCAACCAATCAAGCTAATAGAAAAAGTGGCTCTACTCTATGCGCTTCACGTACACAGACGGAGGAGATAGATATTGAGCTGCTACAGTAGATTGTCAGCATGCATTATGATAAATTGGCCTGGCAGGCAAAGCAGTCAACACACAGCCTGGCTCCAATGACACTCATAGCCTCCTCATAGTTATGAACACAGCCAATACCGCAAAAATCCACAAGAGCTTTGGGGAAAATGAAAGGAAGGAAGAGAGACGTGGGCTTGAGCCAAGGGCTCTCAAATTATCGCTCATCTAAATCTTGAATGTTGACAGTGCCAATAATGAGCTTGATAGTCAGGAATGTAGGGAATCCCCTTTTGGTTTCAAGTGGGCAACCAACATTTCCAGATTTGTTTATTTCATTTCTTCTTCTTTTTTTCTCATCAAATTTCAAATGCAAAGTGAGAAAAATCTGTATGCCTGAATTCAAATGGTTTTGAAATATTGAGAGATTGCCTGAGCACTATCACAAATACTTTCAATAAATCAACCTGAGATAATTTCAATAGCCTGGTGCATTGTCTTAACGTGTGGACAACTGGAAATTACATGTAAATACATGGAGACATACTCATCAACATTACTTACATTATTTAATGAAAACCACATTTTTGCATATTTAGGTATTTCCGCATATTTAATGAGCTATGACCTTTGACATACATACTCCAAAATCAAACTTAGGCTGTGTTTTGTTACCATGTACCTTCATATCAAATTTCATTGAAATCTGAATAACATTACTAAAGTTATCGAACAGAAACCACATTTGTTATAGACGGACAGAAGGACGGACAGCAACATTACCACATGTACTGTATATCCCCTCTGACTTCAAGGAGGGGATAATAAATACTACTTGCTTTAAAAATCATTTCATTCTTAAGGATCAGATAGATTAATTAGATATTGCAATTTGAACTTAATAAAAAAAAATTATAAAAATTTAACACATGTGTAAAGCCTTGATCTTATGTAGATGTGGACTTAGTATTCTTAGATTCACGACAATATCATGTCAATAGTCAAAAAAGTTTCCCTTTGTCAACACAAGATTTTCGTAGGTGGTGAAGGGTGTTCATGTACAAGTAAATCAGAACGTTGGAGAAGATAACATAGATGTAAAGTACATGTGCCAAATGATATTACCATTTATGTACAGGAATTTTTTTTCAACAAACAGACTTAATTGCATGGAACTTCCCACTGGTGTTTGGCTGCTTATCATATGCAGAGGTCTCTTTTAACTTACACAAATGCAGCGAAATATGCGCAGACACAAAGCCAATGACTTGTCCAAACTTTTATTTGTTAGGGCAATTAACATAATTTTTACTAACATCATCATTTCCAGCCATCACACAACCACTTCCCAATATCTAGCAAGAGTAAGAGTCATGTTGTTGATCTCTGCTAGGTCCCTCCCCTCCCCCCCCCCCCCCCCCCCCCCCCCCGATGCATGGGTCAGCAAGCATGTCATGCTCGGTAGATGCCATGGTCAATGAACGAACATCAAAGATGACATCGTTTTTCACAATACCAACCCCTGGATTCTTTTTCAGTGTCAAATGACATAACAACAACTTCCAGCACATGTTAGATAATTGAATAAAACACTACTAGAATTCAAAACATTATGTCAAATTTCTTTATCAAAATGTAAAGAAACTTTATATTATGTGACCCTTATATACTATAATTCAAAACAACAGAGCCATTTAAAGGCTGTTTTGCCATGTACATGTACTGCAAAATGTCAAGTCCAGCACACTTATACATGTGGGTTGAATGTGTTCACCTGGCATCATGACAGATGACAGCACAGATGACAGCACTGAAAGCAAAGCGCTTTTTTTTTGTTGCCTGAATCATGCATGAATTTACATGTAAATGTAGAACTGAGAAAACAATGAAATAATCATGTACAACATTACATGTACATGTTTTGTTCATGTACTGTAGAACTACAAACAAGTTAGACTAAGCTCAAGGCGTTGTAAAATTTTGTCTGCAGTAAGTGTCAAAATAAAGCACAACTTACATACATGTGCAATAATTGTTGGCACTGTACTAGTATTCATGTCTGAACATTATTTACTTGCCGTTGAAAGACCTATCGGCTATCGCACTTGAACCGTGAATTTTACTAGTACAGTGAACCTTGGATATTTGAATGTAGAGATGAAACTATGTGAATTTATACCTTGACCTGTTGTCTACATCATGTAAAATCCAAGACATGTATCTTGTTTGGTTTGGTTTGGTTTCGGGCTTCTCTTAAGTTGACAAAGAGCTTATTTAAAAATAAAAACCCCTTTTTGAATAATCAAGTCAAGAAATTGACAAGTACAATTTACTCTGAATAGTACATCAATGGGCCAATACGCATCTGTCATTCTATGGCTTTATATCCAATCAACATCATTAAAAATTATTTAATGATAAAGTCCGGCAAAAGAACTTTTTACAATGATAGGTGTCACTCTCAGTGGAAAAACCATCAATATGAAGATCAAAGCTTTCGGTCTAGGCATGCATAGACCAAAACTACATGTACTCCTGGCTCTACTAACCGCCTCTAAACAGATACCTGTACTCAATCAAGAGCATTGTATGGGGTAGTGAGGGGAGGTTACACAATGCATCACCCTGTGATTGCCAATCTCATTGCACACAGTACATTGTAGCTTCACAAGACTGGACAGATTAAAGTTAAGTTAAGGTTAATCCTAAGTTTTAGATTAAGAAACTACTTTAAACTCTTGACATAATTTTTCACCGGATTATGCGGTGAAAATTGCATGCTAACTCCGTTTTTTGCTAGCCTACAGATCAATATCAAAACGCTTGCAAAAAAAAAAAAAAAAAAATCAACTTTGAGAGCTTTTCCTTGCGTTTCTATTGCCGTCTGCAAAAGCTCAACTGCTTGTGTTTGAGCCTGTGAGTGTGAATTAAACGGCGGCTGGTGGTCAGTGGTCACACTATCAGCGTTTCAAGAATAAATCTGGCCTTACGCAACAAAATGTACGCACAAAAAAGAGCAACGTGAAGGAAAAAAAAGCATATATGCGTACCCTAAATAACACTGAGTGGGGGGGGTGGCCAGGGTGTAGATACAATCTGCTTGAAAGAACTGTACATGATTTGGGAAAAATTGGATGAAGAAAAAAAGTTTTGTGTTAAATTAAAACTATTTTTTAGACTTTCAAAGGTAAAGACCAGTTTTGGAAATGCCCCCCTTTCAAAAAATGAAATGGAAGCTCCAATTACCAATCATGTGAAAGAATATGTTTTGACTAATACATGGTGGCGATGCTACAAATTTTGCAGAGAAGCCTCCTACTAATTGATATATTTAGTAAATTATTATATCTATTTGGACCTGATAGATATCGCACACGTGCACGCACATGTCGCGTAGTCCCATATACATTTTTCTGTGTACAGTGCTTGTAACTTTACCAAGACTGGGCCAAATTTCTTATCATTTTGATGATTCCAGAACCTTGCAGTACACACCAATACTTATATGCTAGATGATCAACCTTTTCTGATCGATTCCACAACGTTTCTTTCACAATGCAATCTCATGACCATAACTGGTATTTATCTTTAAAGTCAATTGTGCTCAATGATACCGCCGGGTTCAGCAGTACGTGCGGTGGGACAAGGCAACATAACGCATCGCAATGCTAGTATGATGAACCTTTACTTTTGCACAACTTCCAGTTCAGCAACGCTTAGCTGTTAATAACGGCTGTTTTTACTCGCACAACTTGTATATACGCACTATGCACTAATCAATCATGACCACTATGAGAGACACCACACCACAATATCCTCGTTTAGTTGCTGAAAAGGCTTTTGACAAGTACCAGCATAGACGTAGACGTAGGCAGTGGCCGGTGGCGTACCAGAAAATCTGGCAAATGGGAACAAAGATTTGGCAAAATCAAATAGGAATAAAGAAGAATTGGGAATAAAAATAGACACCATGATTAGGAAGTCTTTAGCTTGCTCCGGCATAAAAGTACGCCTCTGGATGATGGGCAGCGCAGTACAAACACCTTATCTCATACCTAGGATTTTTTTCCCCAAGACCAGTAATGTCTCAGTTCAGATCCCCATTACGGTAGATAACTTCACACAGGCGCGCGCCCGCCCGCATCGGTATGCGTTGTATTGTGCAGCGGTTTGCCGTGAAACCTGTGAAAAAGTATACTAATATCAACATTTTTCCGAAAAATACTCCAAAAGATAACAAGAAAATCGACACGAAACAGGAAAGAAACATAACAACTTTTAACTCATGATCTTTATTTCTTTGGACATTTAATGAATATTTTAATAGATCCTAGGTCTAGGCCTACTTCATTTTGTGTAGATCTAGTCTAGTCTAGCCAGGGATATGTGAGTTTAAATGGATACCCCATCTAAGAGGGCCCTTTGAAGCACTGCGAGGCACCGAGAGTCTTTTTTTCCCCTATCATAATCCCCTTAATCCCCCTCCCAGACCGCACAGCTCGTAAATCTCACTCCCGAAACTGAGTGACATAGGGCTCGCGAAATGCATTGTTGGAAATACACACCGGCTGCTATCAACAAAAATGGCGGCATACAGTAGGGATGAGTATTTGCTAGGCGACGATTTAGACTTTTTGACTGGTTTTGAGGAAGATTTAATTTATGGGAAGTTGGAGACCAACACAAGTTTAATATGCACGTGTGAAATTCCATCAACGGAAAATCTTAATCGTTGCAGCAAACCAGAACGTATGGTTAAATGGTTTCATCGTGAATGTGTAGGCCACTCCAGCAAAACATAGATAGTTGATGCGTATTGACTACTAGCACTGCAGTACGTGTAAATAGGCAGCATTTGAATACATGAATAGTCAATACACTCACGACATACAAATGCACATAATTATACCGATGCGGTTGATCGGCAAGTTTGACAGTAGACTCACGATTTTAATTTTTAAATTATTCTTTCTAACATCGGAAAGTTTAACAAATTGTATTTTAATGCTCTTTAGGTGTCATCAATCGTCACTAAAGTACTGACTTTGAGTGAAATCAGTTGAGTTTTGTACAGTGATGTTTGAAATGTTGAGAATCAATAGCACAATTTTTAATATACGGCCAGGGTAGTAATGCAACTATGTGTGTTTCCTCCCACAACATGCAGCATGTACAGCCCAGCGAGCACGGCGGCTTGCGCGTCGCCTGCCCGTACTCGGGGTGAAAAGTGGTGATGAATTGACAACTTCTAACCCTCTTTAAACCAAATGCGCAAATATACAACACAATTTCATTTAGTTATTTTAAGAGATAAACTTATGGACTACCTTCCTAGCTATGTAAAAATTTCGGAAACTTTCGGAAAATGTCAATAATTAGAAGAGAACACGATGATGATGAGAAAATTGCATTCACTCTAACTCACGATTTCCTTGGTCGATTTCGCTGGTTCAGATGGCTACGTCTTCAGTAGAGTTATCCGAGCACAGCGAAAGCATTTGATAACCAATAGAAGGTTGTATTGTGCCATAAGTTGTCGATTTTTGTATTTTACATCTTCCATGAGTATGACGTCATTTTCTCGGTGACTCGCATGGCTTCAAAGCCTTTTTTTTACGACCAAGTGTTTGGAGAGCTTAGCCTTAGGGAAGCAGACCGTGTTGCGTAACATTTCGTAACATTTGGATTGCCAGAGGGCATCTGTGGTCTGATAAGGGCGGCTGTTGATGGATTTGATTGCTGAAGAGGGTTACATTACTTGTTGTTAAGCCAAGTTAATCTTGAATATCTTTCCCTCGGGAAATTCTTTCGAGACGGAATATCCATTTGACTCACATATCCCTGGTCTAGCCTATGTTCACGCCGGAGTTACGGGTCAAATTTTGGATAGGTTTCTGAACAAGCGCCGACTTCTGAACTAGCGCCAATGTAAGTTCTATCTTATAATTCTCCATACCAGAATTAATTTCTGTCTTGGCCTTGGCCTAGGTCAAACCGCGCCGAGGTGATTGTCACCTCAGCTCAGCGGCCTCAGCGGCACAACACAAGCTGTGTGGGCCTAAGCCCTAGCCTACTCCTACAGACGTTACCGTTGATCGAACCGGTGGCGGTACGGTGCTTTCCCCCGAATTTGAGCCAAGAATCAAACTTGACAGCACTAATCAATAAAACTAATTATTATTTCAAAATAAAGCACAGAAATCACACCATTCACCACATACAATTCAAAGCTTCGAACGATTATTACCTGCGATTATATAGTGTAATCCAGAGAGGAGCAACCAAGTATTTACAGCAAAATATCCTTTTCGGTGAACGCCTATTCGATCTACAGGGTTAACCCGGAAGCAGTTTTTTTGCATTGACTCGCATCATTGGTTCAGGAGTAACGTAACTATTAATAACAACCAATCAGATTTCCTGTTATATGCACGCCTGCGCTGCCCGGCCCCATTTGGTCTGAATCGCATAAACCACGTCGGTCGTCAACAAGGCAAGCCAGCGCCCGGCCCCGGGAAGTACGGGGCGAAAAGCGGCGATCTTGCCTAGACATATCTGCACGTGCATTGGAACTCAAAGTTAGAGACGACATCGACACTACACTCTACAGTCTACAACTAGATCTACATTACAAGTTGATGGAAAAAATCAGTGTACTGCACAGTGAGTGACACAGTAATCAACATGATTTATGGTGTAATCAACATGAATACTGACAATGATACTGCGATGCTGATGACGCTATCGTAAATAAAAGTGAGATTTTTAATACTTTTTTTTAATAAAAAATAATTAATAATAATAGACCCCTGCCCTAGTCTAGTTAGGCTAGTTGTCTGGGAATGGGACTTTCATTACTTTTAACTTTGGCCAGAAGTTGAACTTTGTCTCTACTAGTCTAAAACTAGTCTAAAACCAGGAAAACAAATATTGCACTTGACCCTGTTGTGCGTAATGTAAATGCAGTGTACGCTTCTTTTCTTCAGATGGTGCGCAGTTTAAATTCCACTAGACCTAGTAGGAGTAGGAATCTTTTGGAGGAACAACAACTAAGTACCAAGTCTAGGCCTGGAAAACCTTGGTATAAATTAATAGGACTAGAAGTAGACTATACCCAAGTATATTGCCCAGTGTTCGTTAGTGGTGAATGTACCGTAGTGCGTGCGAGGTTTCTATAGATTGGGGCCGCCTCTGTGCACGAAGCGAGTTCACAGTGCGCACCATCTGAAGAAACGGAGCGTACGCGTACACTGCATTTACATTATGCACAACAGGGTCAAGTGCGTTATTTGTTTTATAAAATAGCGACACATGTGATATGAAAATCAAAACGAACAATCTAACGTTAGAGTCTAGGAGAGATATGTTGGTACTAGAAAATGCTGCGCTGGATATCGATCTTTTAGCATGCAATATCACTTTTTACAGCGCTTTTTTGGCACGATCTTGCATGTCATGTGATGCGTTTTGACCAATCACGATGCTTAAAATACTAGAGCTATTTTATAATACTTTGTAGTCTTTCTCTCTTTCTGTCTTGGCTGTACACGTAGAACTTTAGCTTTCATTTAATTTAGCGCATGCACAAAACGTTCACCCAATCTCGGCGAATCGCAGTCCATTTTATTAAATTTGCGCCGACAAGGGCTCTTCTTATTGGCTATCGCTGGCTTCCATTCACTCAATGTTATGAGATATTTGATCGAAGAGCAAGCTTGCGATTTTCCGTTTCATTCGATACCAAAGTTATGATTTTTCAGTCAAACCCTCTATTTGTTACGATTTTTTCAGCATCCTTAAAAGGTTAAGTAATACACTTAAGTTTTACGTAACTATTATTTATGTTTGAACAATTCTCATTTTCGTCATATATATTTAAGGTACAAAATGGAAATTTATTCTGAAATGTTTGTTAATTTTTCAATTTTATGTGTGCAATTTCATGTGTGCGTCAGTTATGTGTAAAGTGCGTCACCTGTTTAAAGGTACAATGTCCCATTTGCAGGCCCCAAAAAATGAAAAAGTTAAATTCCAACGGCATTTGAAAGATAATATTAATTTAGAACTTCCCTAAAAAAGATGGGACTTGAAATTGTCTTCAAGTGCGAAAATAATGAATATTAGTTGTCAAATCGACTTAGGAGCTATAGAGCCAAAAAGTAATAGTCTTGATTTTCAGACCATTGTACCGAATGGTTATGCGTTTTATGCTGTGCAAAGATTCAATCAGTTTAATTTTGGCCATTACAAGCAGTGGGTTATTGATGTAGACAATTGCTCATGTACCCTTTACAGCTCATTTTCGGTATGTTATTACCAAAGAAGAAAAAAAGCCAGTCAGTCACTTATGAATAAATTGGAATTTGAATTTAAATTTGAATAGTGTCTGACAGTGAAGTCTAGCAAGTAAGCAGGTTTTCTTGCATAATTTGAATATGAGGACACTGCTAACGTTTAAATTTCACATAAAGGACATACATCACATTTTCATAATTCCTGCAAAGTTCTACAGAATTTGAGGTTGGCTACAAAAAGGACATAGTTCCTTTAAAGCATGACATGTCAAAATCTCTGTGGTGTGACCTAATATTACGAATTGACATTGCCATTGAACTTAAGTTGCACATAAGTTAAGTAGGCCCTCACTAAAATTTGAAACCACTCGAGTGGATCGGCCAATGAGAGCGCGTAAACACAGTGCATAGCGCTCAATGCACGAAGTTCTTCGTGCTGTAACTGATTTCGAGTTTATTCTATTTATTATTAAAAATATTAATCTGTTGTATGGGCATGAATGATGTTAGTGCTTCAAGATTAAGCATATTAATTATACTATTACCATGATTACTAGGCTGATGGCATGAAGAACTTAAGCATCTTGAGTCTTTCAAGTTTCCATAAGAGTTGATCCCAATCTCCCATATTGTGATTAGTATTTTATTAATTGTACAGTGTAACTTTACAATTGCATCTATTTGATAATTGAATTCTTGTTTTTCCTTTGTTCTTGACTGTCCAGAAATACATCAAGATCAAGTATGGATGAAACGATGGAAAAAGAAAAGCCAAAGTTTGTTTGTAAACTCTGCAAGCTGGACTATCCCTCATCAGTACAATTTGAGGAACATCTATGGTCTATGCTTCATCATAAGGCTTTAAACAATAAGGCATTAAGGTATGAGTATGAGTTTGAGGGTTTACCTTAAGGTACATGTAGATCTAAAATGTTTTATGTTATCATTAAGTACATTTGAGAGGGTGAAGGGCGAGAATTATTTAAAGACGGAGCTATACCTTATGGCCTGAATTCACAAAGAAGGTTTAAATATAACCCATTGTTTAAACCCTCATTTACATAACCCATGGTTTAAAATTAGTGCAAATTGAGTGTACCTTGCCTTGCGCGCATCTACATATAAAATCTACATTGTAGTCTGTAGATGAAGGCAATCCTTTAATGTTCTACACAGCTTATTCGTATCCCATATCTATTTGCATTTGTATCTGTATGGTTTGGTCAGCAAAAATGTCCTCTTCAGACACATCCACGCTAACTTTGTGATGACAGAAGCGCATTGCGTGTGGAAAGACTTATCAATTTTGTTTGAGTTTAAATAGCTTTAAATGTTACCAGGGATGGGCTATTTTCAATTGAAGGAAGTTCGTTCAAATTCTCTCTTACACATCCAGTATCTAGTGAGATACAACTTTCTCTTAGTCTTACTGTAAATTGTATTATATTTGTATGTTTCACACTCTTTTTAGAACCAAGCATCACTGCAACTTGTGCATGTTTGAGAGCTTTAACCTGAATGCATATGGGAAGCATCTGATCAGTGACCAACATAAGCGTTCACTTGTTGAACGAAGGAAGAGACTGGGAGACCCTCGTCAGGTCAAACCTACAGCTCCTGCTTCTGCAGCAAGGTCAGGAGTGGATTTGGTTTTTCATTATTAATTTTATTTGCTTGTTTATTTTTTTCATTTTATTTATTTAGTTTGTATTCTTTCATTAATTTTTTTTTAAATAGTATATTCATTTCAATGCTGTTTGAGTATATTTGATCATTCTACAGCTATGTACCTAAATTTATTTCTTGTAAATAATGTCATCAGTATCTGTGAAGTGAAGACATACCTGGGTATCATTTTAAAGGTATAGACCAGTTTTGGAAATGCCCCCCTCTCAAAGAATGAAATGGAAGCTCTATTACCAATCATGTGAAATAATATATGTTTTGACTAATTATACGTAATGATACAAATTTTGCCGAGAAACCGCCTACTACATGTAATTGATATATTTGGTAAAATATTATATCTATTTGGACCTGATAGGTGTCGCACACATGTCGTGTAGTCCCATGTACATCTTTCTGTGTACAGTGCTTGTAACTTTACTAAGACTGGGCCAAATTTCTTATCATATTGATGTTTCCAGAACCTTGCAGTACACACCAATACTTATATGCTAGATGATTAGCCTTTTCTGATCGATTCCACAACGTTTCTTTCACAATGCAATCGCAGGACCATAACTGGTCTTTATCTTTAACATTCACTATACAGATCTTTTGTTCTGTCCTTGGAGACGGGTACACTCCTATGTATACAGAGTGTACTACATGGGCGTAGATAACTATATATCCAGAAAATAATTAATTGTTAAATATAATTGTTAAATATTTAAAACACTTTGTCTTCTCAATGTGTGTGTGTGTGTATGCCAAAAAGACGAAAGCCAAGATATTAAACATAAGTTGAGATTTTGTTTTTAAACTTGATTTGCTTAAAACATTTCCATTTGATTTTATCTACCACTCTCATTTTTACCTGAAAATTGTGTAGTTCTTACTTTACCTGGAACGATGTGTTGGTAATCTATGTGCAGCTTTTATCAATTTATGCATGGAGATCATTCCCTGCCATTCAATCAGTGATGATTTCAAAGTGGACTTTCTTTTCTTCACAGCTGTTCCGAGAGATCTGAAAGCCCGACGATCACATCAACTCAATGGGAGACACCCCGACCCGCAAACGCTAGCCCAAGCCAAGGTCGCTTCCAACATGTAGAGTATCCACAGAGCCATCAAGATTCCAACAGGGATTATCATTATGGAGGACAGTCTCGACATCACCAAGGAGACTGGCAACAGACTCGCAACCCATTCTATTGGAGACCACCTTACCCAAGATTTGAACAACCAAGCTGGGAAAACAACTCACGTGCATTTGATCCCAGACAGAGGTTTGGAACATCGGCTCACGCTGTAAGACCTTATCATCAAAGATTTGAACAGCCCAGTGCAAGTTGGGACAACTCACATGCATTTAAATCCAGACAGAGGTTTCCAACGCAGGCTGTAAAACAACGGAGTGAAAAGATTTTTAAGAAAACTGTAAAACTCAGGGTGCAGAAGAATGGTGGGAAGAGGAAGGAGGAGGAAAATAAGGCCAATGTGAAAAGAGACAATGTGACAACAACGGTGAACTTCGTAAAGGCAACACAACATTCCGTAGCGTCTCAGGAATTGTTTGCCCACAGCAGTCACTCTGAAAAGCCATCAGACCAACACGAACCTAGTAAACAAGCCCACCCAGACTTGGTTAAGAAGGACATGCGATCAGAATCTGAGCCAAATATTAAGATCGCAGGAGGCCCAACACCAAAGAAGAAGAAGAAGAAAAAGAAGAAAGTGTCCCCCAAAATAAGAAATAAGCAAGGACAGACTGGGAACACTCCAAACACTCCAAAACCTTTCAAAGGAAAATTTAAAAAGAAAAAGAAGTCCACAGCTTCATTGCAGAACAATCCTTCAGCAACGTCTTACCAACCACCAATGCAACGCACTGTGAAAGAATCAAAGTCTCTTGGTAATCCCACTGAAAGTGATAAAATACTCCCAAAAGCAACTTCTGCAATTGACAGATTTGAAATACATTTGCGTGAGGCCCTTCACGCGAAAGATAATGCTCCTGACATTGTTGAAGTCACTTCTTCAAATGGAGCAAGTGTTTCTAAAAAGGCTGCCGATCGTTCTGCATTCCTTCTGAAACCCACTCACCCAACAGTGTCATCGTCATCAGCACTGCCAAACCGTAAGACAAGGTTTGAAGAGGTATCATGTCAACCTCATTCTCATTGTACTCAAGCTGCAGACAAAGAGACTTCTAAAATGAGCTCTCAAATGGGAAGGCCAACATCTTCAGATGAAGCAAGAGTTTCTGAAACAGCTTCAACAACCCTTCCAACATCCACTCTTCAGACTGAGTTGTCAGCAGCCCCGGTATCGTCATTCTATTCTCTGCAGGAGGGAAATGGAAAATGGAGTACAGAGATTCGGTGTCCACCCTCATTAGACAAACTGACATCTGAGATCCAGAATTGTAAGGAAAGTTCAACTACCGGTACAAGTGCAAATGGTCAAGACATAAGACTAAGTTCCTCAACTGCGAGAACAGACAACAGCATAAGTGATGAGTCAAGCAAACTTACATCTAAGAGCCACAGGCGCGTGGAAAGTTCAATCAGAGGTACAGATGTTCGGGATATAAGACCAAGTACCTCCTCAACTGCAAACAACAACTCAGAGCACAAAGAAATGGTGACAACTGAAGGTGGAGAAACTGTTACCGGTGAGTCAAGCAAAGGTGCATCTAAAACCCTGTGTCACATGGAAAGTTTAACTCCAAACAGATATGATCAAGACATTAGGCCAAGTTCCTCATCTGGGACAAAGGACAGCAGCCTAAAGCACAAGGAACCTGTTCAAAGTAAAGTTGGAGAAATCGTGGCCGACAAGTCTAGCCTTGACGTTCCATCATTTGCCCGTTCATCTTGTCTGAACCCCCGTCCAAACCTCACCAATGCCAGGAGCAGACTGAGAACCAATAAAGATGCTGAACAACCGGACGCAGGACATATATTCAAGGTACTTTTCTTTCTTTCTTTCTCTTTTAAAGGTACTATTTCCCTTTTGGAGCCAACCTCAAATTCTGTAGAACTTTGCAGGAATTATGAATATGTCATGTAGGTCCTATCTGTGAAATTTAAACGTTAGCAGTGCCCTAATATTCAAATTATGCAAGGAAACCCGTTTACTTGCTAGACTTCACAGTCAGACACTATTGAGTGACTGACTGGCTTTTTTTCTTCTTTGGTAATAACATATATAAATTGAGCTGTAAAGGGTACATGAGCATTTGTCTACATCAGTAACCCATTTCTTGTGATGGCCAAAATTAAACTGATTGAATCTTTGCGCACCATAAAACGTATGACCATTCGGTACAATGGTCTGAAAATCAAGACTATTACTTATTGGCTCTATAGCTCCTAAGTCGATTTGACAACTAATAGTTGTTATTTTCCCACTTGAAGACATTTTCGAATCCCACCTTTTTTAGGGAAGTTCTAAATTAATATTATCTTTCAAATGCTGTTGGAATTTAACCTTTTCATTTTTTGGGCCTGCAAATGGGACATAGTACCTTTAAACTAGCTTCCTCAAATTGATTTATTTTTCTTAAATGGAAAAAAAGACAACATTCTAACAAAACAACAACAGGGAGAATCATTTAGTCTACATGGGATATACGTGAGGAACAAGGAACTAACACATTTTTGCAAGTATTTCCTAATTTCTTCAGATTTTGTTTATATTTGCTTTGAAAATAAGCAGGTGGTTTGCATAATTAAAGGCAAGTTTTGAATGTTTTTTTAATTTTTTTTCTCTTGTGTTGGAGGGCTGCTGGGTATCTCAAATTTTGAAAAAGGTTTCAGATTTGAATATAAAGTTACACAAAGCTCTTTTTCTTCATTTGTCATTGCCTCTAGAAGATGTGTTGAAATCTATATTATGAAAGTTTAAGATAATTCTGACTTGAACACCGCACATTTCAGATACCCAACTTCAATGATTTTAATGGTAAACTTGTATGCTTATGTCAATAGGAGAAAATCCAAGGTCTGCTGAGTGATGTTGCCAAGCCAGTCTGGCAGCAGAAGAAGCTGCGTATGATGCTGGCCAAAGCGAAGAAGGCCCCTGGCAGATTTAACAGGTATGCCTTTCGAACCCTTGACCTTTGCATCTCCAGTCAAGCGCCTTGAACCACTTGGCCACGATACTCCCCCTAATCATAAAGTGCCTGCTATTGTTGCACAGATATCAACTTTACAAATTATGTTACCGTTATTGGTTTGAAGAATTTAGTGCAGTTCACTGTAAGTGACCATCAAAAGTTAGAACCTAGTCTAGTTTGCCCAGCCAGTAACCCAAAAGAAAAATATAAACAAAATCCATTACTACTACTGTTGGAGGAAGCGGGAAAGCTTAGTGGTAAAGCAGTGATCTCGTAACTGGAAGGTTTCAGGTTCAAAACCAGGTCAATGCCCGCTTGGGTAAGGCATTCATCCTCATTACACTGAATCCTGCGGAGAGGACTTTAAGCTGTCGGTCCCCTGGGGGGTGTTTCACAAAACTTGTCATCAGTGACAAATGACAGATGTTTGTATAAGCTACTGAAATCATTGCTTCTGATTGGTTATCAGCAGATTTTTCACTGATATTTGTCCTTTGTCATGGAAAAAAGGCTTTGTGAAATGGGTCCCTGGTTGCAAGTATAACACTTGCTTCCTCAGCAGTCGGGTTAAACAATCATCAGTCACAAACATTTAATCTCCATGATCTAAGAAAAATGGAGAAAGACGATAAAACAATTGCCAGAATCAAAATAAACAGACACATATAGTCACACATTTCAAGCTGGTTCAGCATTATGAATTACCATGTTATGCAATTTCAAAAAATGAAGTCAATATTTTTACCAGGGCAGAACATTGCTCTGACCATGCTTTGGGCTACAGTAAATTATTTTTTGTGCATTGGAGAAGAAAAAAAAATTATTTAAAAAAATATTTATAAAAAATAAAAAAATTATGAGAATTATTTCAAAAAAGGGATATTGGTGGTATCGATCCCTGATATCGCATGCATCCATTAAAAATAACTACATAGTAATTGACCAATCTGATTGCAGGGATTTTTCTACCCATCTTATAATAAATTATGTCTTTGCTTTTCTTTCCAGATTCAGTCACTTGGCCTCGTCACCGAGCCGCTCCGAGGATACAATTGACAGTGTGGACATCATGAACCTCAGCACTGAATTCCAACAGGAGCTTCTTGATCTGATTCAGAGTGAGGACGCGGATGAAGAAGATATCCTCTCTCAGCTTACAGGTCAGTGAAAGCAGGCTTCTCGGTAGAAAATCGTTTTCTCTTGGTCCAAATTAAAAGAAATGTGGTTTTGCGACATGTATGCGAAGGGTGCTTTAAAGCCAAACTGTCCTACTGGTAGCTACTTGCTCCCTCTATATAGAAAACAATGCCTGAAGCGGTGACCATTGGTCCCCCGTGTTCCTCTTTTTCTTATGTTAATTGAGAGCTGAGTTGATGAGATAACCACCTGTCCAGTGAAATTACAGTGTGGTCTAATCCCTCCTTTAAACTAGTACAGATAAGCTTTAAGAGAAAAGAAGAAAAAAATAGCATGTTGAAAGTATGCATTGGCATATTTATTGAAATATAACTATACAGTATCACAGTGAGGTGGTTTGAAAGGACCAAAACAATTTTTTTCATTTTGAAAGTGTATTGATTTGTTTTATTACCCTTGCTGAGGGAGAATTTGGGTTCCATGACACATGCTCCGCCGACGATTGCTCCGCCGACATTTACTCCGCAAAACGCGACAATTGCTCCGCGACATTTGCTCCGCGACATTTGCTCCGACGTCAAACGCTCCGCCGACAGGTGCTCCGCCGACAGTTGCTCCGCCGACAGTTGCTCCGCCGACAATTGCTCCGCCGACAGATGCTCCGCCGACAATTGCTCCTCCGACAATTGCTCCGCCGACAATTGCTCCGCCGTCAATTGCTCCGCAAAACGCGAGAATTGCTCCGCCGACATTTGCTCCGCCGACATTTGCTCCGCCTGAAGCGACACTTGCTCCGCCGACATTTGCTCCGCCGACAATTGCTCCGACGACATTTGCTCCGCATGAAGCGACACTTGCTCCGGTGACATTTGCTCCGACGACATTTGCTCCGCCCAAAAAGTGTCCCATTAAATACAAATGCTACTAGTACTACGACAAATGCTTCGCCGACAATATTTTTTTTTCACGGGTTGTTTTTGTTTCTTTCTTTTTTTCTTCATTTTTTGAATGCATTTCATGACATTATGTAAATGAAATGAAATGAATGAATGTTGATAATGTGGGAGGAAAAAGCAGTTGCCTAAAAGTCATTTCGAATATACTGAAATAACTTTCCATCTATCACTGTACGTCCCACATAATGTACACTAAACACTCATTACATGTCATGGGAAGTTTTTTTTTTTTTAAAGTAGAGCAGCAAGCCACATTCCCCAATACGCGCATACCTCCTAGTTAATTTCAAACAGCTCATCAATATGTACGACCTGAAATTACCTCAATGAAAGAAGACTAATAACATGAGAGGAAAGAAAAGAGCAAAAAAGACAACCGTTTTTTGCTATTCCCCATAATGTTTGATTTAAAAAAATAAAAAATAAAATTATAGCTCCTTACGCAAGTTCTCCGGCGAAAGATAATTACTCCGCTCAAAATCTGTTTCATGTATTACTCATTAGCTGATCCAAAGCTCAAGGCTATCTCTCTCTCTCTCTCTCTCTCTTTCTCTCTCTCTCCCATGCTCCTCCTTTTCCTGTTTACACCGTTTTCTTGTCTTCTTTGCTCTTTTCTTTCCTCTCATGCTATTAGTCTTCTTTCATTTCCATCACTTCTTCTCTGCTCCCCCTCTCGAGTTCTATTTCTCTCGTGAAATTGAAACGTAAAGTAATACAATCATGTAGTACATTCTTGTTTAGAATAATATTTTCAATAATATCCAGTCCATTTTCTAAAGGTTTCTTTCCTTTAGTTAAGTGTATGTAGCTTTAATATATATATGTTAGTGTGCAAAACACTCCGTTTCATTCGAGTACTTTGTTTTCACTAAATAATTTAAGGGACTCACGAAGCCACCGGAAGAAGAGCAATTGGCTTATCATGACGAACTAACATCAAACTGCAACAAAATGATTTGTATAAATGTGAATAAGCAGAAAGGCTGCCATCTCATTTTCCCGTCTGAATGGGTTCTCTTCCTTACGTATATAAGAGCCCTTATTTTCTAAACTTTTTTTTTTATATTTGTGTGTTTATTAAATTTTCAATCATATAAAAATTACATATTTACAAGTCATTGGTAATAATTAGACAAACAAAAAAACCAATATGTATAAGAACAACTAACAATAATGAAAGGACAAGAAAGTTATAAAAAAAAAACACATTATAGTAAAAAAAAAAAATACACTGTACACATATAAATCATAGTTTGAACTCCAGTGCATAAAGGGGAGTGAGGGGGCACAGGAATAAAAGTTAAATCAACATGAGTATCATAAGTCAAATCGCCATTTCTTAAAATGCGAAACAAGCTTGTTCCTTTTTTTCGCTGAGAAATATTCAATATCTTTTTGTTTCTTTCTAAAACTCTTAAAAAGATCAACACTTGGTAAATCCCCCTTACTTATTTTCTAAACTTCCATGATTACCTATTACATTGCATAATGCTTTACCTAGTAAGATGCATTGATCGAGGTAATTTCAGGTATTACATATTGATGAGCTACTTGAAATTAACTAGGAGGTATGCGCGTATTGGGGAATGTGGCTTGCTGCTCTACTTTTTTTTAAAAACTTCCCACGACATGTAATGAGTGTTTAGTATACATTATATGGGACATACAGTGATAGATGGAAAGTTATTTCAGTATATTCGAAATGACTTTTAGGTAACTCCTTTTTCCTCCCACTTCATCAACATTCATTCATTTCATTTCATCTACATTATTTCAAGAAATGCATTCAGAAAATGAAGAAGAAAAAAAGAAACGAAAAAAATAGGTGTAAAGAAAATATTGTCGGCGAAGCATTTGTCGTAGTACTAGTAGCATTTGTAGTTTATGGGACACTTTTTGGGCGGAGCAAATGTCGTCGGAGCAAATGTCGGCGGAGCAATTGTCGCTTCAGGCGGAGCAATTGTCGGCGGAGCAATTGTCGGCGGAGCAAATGTCGGTGGAGCAAATGTCGGCGGAGCAAATGTCGGCGGAGCAATTGTCGCTTCAGGCGGAGCAATTGTCGGCGGAGCAATTGTCGGCGGAGCAAGTGTCGCTTCAGGCGGAGCAAATGTCGGCGGAGCAAATGTCGGCGGAGCAATTCTCGCGTTTTGCGGAGCAATTGACGGCGGAGCAATTGTCGGCGGAGCAATTGTCGGCGGAGCAATTGTCGGCGGAGCATCTGTCGGCGGAGCAATTGTCGGCGGAGCAGCTGTCGGCGGAGCAACTGTCGGCGGAGCAACTGTCGGCGGAGCATTTGACGTCGGAGCAAATGTCGCGGAGCAAATGTCGCGGAGCAATTGTCGCGTTTTGCGGAGTAAATGTCGGCGGAGCAATCGTCGGCGGAGCATGTGTCGGGTTACCAGAATTTGCCCTTGTCATATTTTCTTATGTTTTGTGAAATATTCTTTTTCAGTAATATTCATCTCATTTATCATCAACAGCACCTGAATTTTTGGAGACGAGTGAACCCAATCAGGACGTGTTTATCCGAGGGAACACACTTCACTTTGGCGACATCCAGGAGGCCCCTCCTCTGATGAGTCAAGACAGGTTGCATCCATCACACGCCGTCACCTCCGCTAGTCCCGTAGACCCAGAGGCAGTTTATCCATCACACTCTGTCACTACTCCTGTTGTCAAACTAGAGCCTCCAGACACGTCAGAATCAATGGCATTTCAACCCAGTCTAGAGTGGGAGCGATTGCTGCATAAAGAGCAGAGTCATCCAGGACAAACCAACAGCAGCAGCATAGAAGTGCTTGATGCGCCGCACGAGAGAGGATCATCGGAAAGGCAGAGTTTCGTCGCGTCCGCTACCTATGGTATCAGGGAAGAGCTTCTGACCATTGCTGATTTGGATCAGCGTACACTTCAACCCAGTAGGTCACTAGAAGGGCAGAGTCAACAAGGCATCGGCAGCAGAAAACCTGATGAGAATCCTGATGCAAGAGAACCTTCTGAGAGACATGATACCAGTGTCACATCCACGAGTAGCATTCCATCCCCTGCGGTACGTACCATCCTATTTTCCTTCTTAGTCACATGTGTAATCATAATAACAAAATATTGATGTCTCAGAGTAAACAGAAACTCACTTTCAAAACTTAATGGAGTATAAAGCAGTGTTGAACTAACACACAAATACCTGGAATGACCACACTTGAAAATGTTATTCTCTTGCTTCAGTAAAAGTACTCTGCTATTAATAATGATAACAAATCTAAAGTAGAATAGCGTTGAAGAGAGCCATAACTTAAGCTTTTTTCTTGTTTCCTTTTAAATTCTGTTTATATTGATCGATTTTGGCTTTCTGTTTCATTCTTGCGCTTTACTCTGATGAGTACAAGTCAAAAAGCTTAAGTTTTTATGGCTCTCTTCAACGCTATTCTCCGATTTTTTAGTACCAATCATCTTTTCAAATCTAAAGTAGGTACCCTTATGGAGTGATAGAGCAAAACTTTTTTTGTTTGTTAATTATTAACAGGCAATACATATTAATAGTAATGGTATTAGAATTTAAATATGAAAAGACCAAGCGATTTATAACTTAAAGTGGCGAAGCCTAGACTAAGAAGTTAGTATATTATTTATTTTCTTCTCGCCCGTAGGTACTCTAATGTCTATAATAGAACACTTACCTCTGTAGTTAATGTTCTTAACTTTCAAAAGATATGCTAATAGTAACAGTACTGCAATTGTAAGAAATCATTGTATTATTAGTATTAGACATGGTTTTACTTCATTGCTTCTTATCATGAATAGGTTGGCTCGACTGTGAAGATTAAGAAAGCTCACAAGAAAAAGAAGAAAAAAGACAAGAAAACAAAAGCCAAGGAGAGAAATCCATCTCCAGTTGAAGAAGTCAGAAATAAACTACCTCTGAAGAAAAAACCCAAGTCTAAGACATCCAAGGTAATTATGTATAGTTATTAAATTTTGAAAGTTTATTTTGCGTTAAACTCCAATCAAATCAAATAAACCTTTGTTGTAATTGTTTATTTGAAGATTTTTTTTTTTTTGAAGATTTTTTTTTTTTAAGCACTAGATTTTAAAGTTTGTTAGGCATTACACTCCAAACACTTGAAGTAAACCTTGTTGTTATTCTTACAGATATTTGTTTGAAGAAAAATTTGTGATGAGCTATTCAATTAACTTGTTTTGTGTAATAACATATGTATGGCTGGAATCCACCCTCGTACATCAATTGCTGCTGTATTGGGCAAACCTCAATAGAAATTGAGAATTTCTTGTAATCATTTTATTTTGTGCAAAGTGTATTTGTATAGCTCCCAGAAAAAATTAATTATGTGTGAAGAAATGTAATACCTTTGTTTATCTTTCTGTTGGAAATGAAATAAATATGAATTGAAGTGAAACCTGTGAAAAGTTCAGCTGTGAAGAGAAAATATAAGATTGATGCATATTGCACCATCATACCAGTCACCTAGTTCAGTCAGGCTGCTTTTTCATTGAGAAACTCTTGGAATAAAGTCTTGATATTAGGTCCATTTTTGTTGTTTCTAGATTGTATTCATTGTTTCTACCATATATTCATGAATCTAGCATGTGTTTTATACTGTTCCCCTTTCTCTTTCATACAGTCTGCAAATGTGAAGAGAACACCAGTCAAACCCGTCATCTTGGGGAGAGTGAAGAAAAGAACTAAGAGTCCAACAGTTTTGAAAGCAACCAAAATCAAGAAGAAGTTTATGCAGAAGAGGAAAATGGTATGTATGATTGTGCCTAAAAATATGGAGTGATTTGCTGGTGATTTGTTTGAATGACCAACAGTGCAAATGCTCCCTTGGTAATTAAATGATGAGGAGGAGGAGGCAGAGGAGTCCTTAAAACTTCAGAATTAATATCCTGCAATTTTCTCACTTTCTACGAAATAAATGGCTACTAGGTAGAAAGCGATTCACTCAAAGTCTTGAGGACCTCGCATGTGTATAGGGCCAAAAACACTTGTAGTGACCCAGTGACCAAAATACTGGTCAGTGTTGAGCCCTGTATACAGGGATATCTCTAACCAATTTAAATTAGAGTATCAAATCAAGTAGTCCAACAAGCCAAAAATTGGTCTTCAGATCCTAAAATTTACTGAAAGGGAACTGGTGTACCCCCCCCCCCCCCAACATACACACACCACCCACCCTCCCTTACCTTATATTGCAGTTACAGTAAAGCCATGGTGTCAGTGTAATTTGTAATGTACTGTTAAGCAAGAGTTGCACTATATATATATTTCATAGAGCGCATTTCCCTTGCAGTTACATAGCGCTCCACACACCCTCCACACACCGCTCTACAATGTTTTGGCCAATTATAAACAAAAGTTAGTCACTTTTCAGAGATTGTTAAGTACGTGTATATGTAGGCTAGTAATAAAGTAATTCCTAGCAGAATAGATGTGACTTTAGTAATTTCTTGAAGTGGTCAACAGATGAGGCTGCTGCACAGCAATAGGTAGCTGGTTGCACAGTTTTGCAGCAACCGATGGGAAAGACAATTCACCAGCACGTTTCTTAGAAAGACACTGAGTGAGCCAGATGGATGATGATAAGCGGGTATCTTGGACTCGAGGACAACGAACCAGGCAGTCAACTATGTACGGGGGACATCGGTGGTTGAGAGACTTGTAGTCTAGCAGTAGGATCTTAAAAGCTATTCTCTGTCCTACAGGCAGCCGATGAAGTTCAAGTCGAAGAGATATGTAAACCCTTATACAACCTTACACCCGCATCCTGAAGATGATAGGTAAAATCTATTGAAACATCAAAATAGAGCAACTCACCAACTCACCCAACTGTCAAATGAATATGTGGTGAAACCGCAAACCTTGCTCTCATTCTTCTCCTTGTTCTCTAGTTGGACACCATGGTAGGTGACATGGGCAGTCTCTTGGACATCACACTGCAGACATTAATTCTGTGAGAAGTTTTGAATTTACAATGATGGTTAAAGTGAAATTCTCTTGGGATTTGTAACAGATAAACCTCCGCAACGTTCCTCTCTGTATTCATTTCTCTCCCTCTTTCATCCTTCTCTCTCTCTTTCATTCTTCTCTCTCTCTCTTTCATTCTTCTCTCTCTCTTTCATTCTTCTCTCTCTCTTTCATTCTTCTCTCTCTCTCTTTCATTCTTCTCTCTCTCTTTCATTCTTCTCTCTCTCTTTCATTCTTCTCTCTCTCTTTCATTCTTCTCTCTCTCTTTCATTCTTCTCTCTCTCTTTCATTCTTCTCTCTCTCTTTCATTCTTCTCTCTCTCTTTCATTCTTCTCTCTCTGTATTCATTTCTCTCCCTCTTTCATTCTTCTCTCTTTGTTTGTTCTCTCTAGTTGGACACCATGGTAGGTGACATGGGCAGTCTCCTGGACATCACTCTGCAGGAGAACAAACTCCAGACCAAGATGGACAAACTCAATGCTAAGATCGACAAGCTGGTCGAGATCATACAGGAGAAAGAGGCTATGCTCAAGAGCTTCAAGCAAGAAAAGGAGACAGTGAGTATAGTGAGACGTGGGCTTATAACTTGTTCAGAACTGCCAACCAGTACAATTTTACCGTATTTCGTACAATTTTTAAAAGTAAATACAACAGTACAATTTTTCCTCAATAAAATTGATGTTCAAAACAAACAAAAATCAGATAATTTGAATGTGCTTGTGTATTTTATGTGTGTGCCATTTTTACTGGCAAATTGCCCATTCTCTCCTGTAAAGCATTCTACAAGCATCTCACATCAGCAATTTGGGGATGTTCATTGATTTATCGAACATACCAGTCATGACAAAATCATGCATATTCAACCAATGGTCTATAAAAATATGTTTTCAAGTTCAAGTTCAAGTTCAAGTTCAATTTTATTGATCATGCACATTTACATGGCATAAAAATCATTTCCCGGCTGTTTCTCAATGTATATAACATCAATTAACATACATGTACTATCAGTTTATACAAAGTACAAAACCAGGAATAAATATAACACACAATAGAATATGAGTACAGACTGGTATTCAGTGTAGGCTTTGGTATAGAAACATAATTACACACAAATTACAACCATAGACATACCAGAGATCACTACTGGTAATATCATTATACAGTTATAGGCAGATTACAAGAGTTTAAATAAATATGCAGTACATCCATATATCCTTAATAACTGATTCTGTAACTAATAATAAATAATAAATAAATAATTAACAATTACCTCCTGAACCTGTCGTTGTGTAGTGTCATGGCACGTATGAGAAATGACCCCCTAAATCTATTTGTTTTTACTTTTGGAAGCCTGACCCGTCCTGATTTGTTGAAAAAAATATGTCTATGTAGAGGATGGGTTTCATCCTCAATGATACAATTGAACTTATCGATTACAGCTGATTCAGCTATCTCTTCGAGTTGTTTAACCGGTAAGCCAATTGCCTTACTTGCAGTTTTCATTACCCTCATCAGTTTCATTTTATTTTGAGAGGTGAGACCGAAGAACCAGACAAGACAGGAGAAGGAGATAATTGGTTTGATGATGCTATCATAGAAGAAAAGAAGAGTCTCCCTTCTGATATTAAATGTTTTCAATTTCCTTAGGAGGTATAACTGGTTCGCTGACCATGAAACAAATTGCAAAAGTTCCAAACTCGAAATGGGATTATGAAGTCTTTATTAGCTTCCTCAAATGAAGAGTAGTATGAAGAGTCGAAGACAACACAGACTCAAATTCAAATTCTTTGGCCGGAAGTTAGCAATTTACTGCCGAAACACTGGGCTCACTGGTGTCACTGTAAAAACAGGACAAAACGGGGAAAACTGGGAAAACTGGAGAGCTCATCTCCAGTGACTTGACGCTCGACAGACTACACGAACAAGTGTCTAAAATGGCTTCGCTTATTATCGAAGCCGAAAGTAAGGTGTCCTTCAAAAACAAATACTCAAAGAAAAGGCCATTTCAAATCCTACTATAAAAAACATCGATCATAAATAAACAGATATTGTAAATATTTAAATTGCCAATTCACCTTCTATAAAATACCTAAATGCTTCATTTAGGCTGAAAGAGAATGAATATCTAGCTTTTCTGATATTATAATTAACAAAATGAACCTTTTTTCTTATGAAACAAAGAATCTGAACTCTAAAAATCTCTTCTAAGATTTTCGACTTGCTGAAAAAACCGCAAAATAAATTTCGCTCAGCGAAACAATAACCTTTAGTTAACTTTTGACACAATGGTTTGAGTATTGGTGTTCCAACTGAAATCCTTGTCAATGTGGGTTCCTAGATATTTGTAGTTTGAAACCATCTCTATATCCTCTTGATCAATAGCCAACGGCAAAATGACATTATCCTTTTTCCTGAAATCCACAATCATTTCTTTCGTTTTCTTAATATTAAGGATCAGTGACATTTGTTTACACCACATAACAAAGTCGTCCACCTTGGTTCTATACATGTTCTCATTCCTATCTGTAATTAAACCAATTATGCAAGTGTCGTCTGCATATTTCACAACTTTCCAACAGGAATTTGTCTGGTCTTCTACTTCACTTGTGAATAATGTGAATAATGTAGGCGAGAGGACACAACCTTGCGGAGTACCTGTGTTTAAGATCCTTGTTTGTGAGAGAATATCCTTACACTTCACTTTCTGGGACCTGTTTGACATGAAGTCACCTATCCAAAGCAACAGGTTTGGGTTAATATTCATGTCATGATACAGCCTATTAATAAGTATATGGGGCACAACCGTATTGGAAAGCAGAGGAGAAATCAATGAATAACACTCTTACATATGTCTTGGGTTTCTCAAGGTGACTTAAAATTGTATGTGACAAAACAGCAACAGCATCATCAACTCCCCTATTCTTTTGATAGGCAAACTGCAGAGGGTCAGTAAATGCCTTTGTTTCCTCCATCAAGATACCTTTAACGACACGTTCAAAACATTTCATGATTTTTGTTTTTTAATGCTATAGGTCGGTAATCATTCAAATCTTTTGGTTTTGATATTTTTGGTACTGGTGAAATAATGGCTGATTTCCAAAGCAATGGGACTGAATGGATATCCATCGACCACTGAAAAAGCATGTGAAAAACCTCTGACAGCTGCTGACAACATGACTTTAAAACTTTACCACCTTATCCATCTGGAACCATAGCTTTACTACACTTAACAGAGTATAACGTCTTCCTAACACTCCTGTTCATTGATGACTACTTTATTGTCTTCTGTAACATGTGATAAAATTTCCCCCTTAATGTTTGACAACTCCATCATATTCCTGTTGACTTCTACATCAAAACGTGAAAAAAGGTTATTCAAATTCTCGACAAACAACTTGGGGTTTACAACAGAAGCGAGAGTATTTTTCTTTTGATATCCTGTAATTTTCCTAAAACTTCCCCATGCTTTCTTAGAGTCTCCTGTACCTAAGCTATGTTCCATCTTAGACCCATACTCTCTCTTCCTCTTACATATGTATTTTTTAAACTCTTTCTGAACTTCTTTCCTTTACTCAATATCATTTCTGTTATGGGCATTCAATTTGTCTACCAAAAACGACTTACATGTTTTGTCTATCCATGGTTTGTTATTTGGGAACATCTTAATACATTTCTCAGGTATCAACATATCTTCACAGAATCTTATATAAGAACTCACTACATCAGTGGTATTATCAAGCGACTGTTCGACTAATACCTCCCAGTCTGTGCATTCTAAACAGGCTTGCAATGCAGTAGTATTTGCTTCATTCCACTGTTTCATGTTTACCTCGGTGGGTTTAAATCTTTTAAGTTTTTGTTTGTACTTCGGTATCAGTTCAACGATGTTATGATCTGAGTTTCCAATCGGAGGTCTCGCGACGGCTTTATAAGCTTTATGCCGCTCATTGGTTCATTGAACGATCATTCATGACAAACTTTTGCATATTTAGCTTAATGTTTGTAAAAATGTACCCATGCATAATTCTTCAAAAATTTCGATGAACACAGTCTAACAAAAAAAAAGTACTTATCAATCAAGAATAAGTTGTTGGATTTTGGGGGGTAAAGAATAGAATTTTTGTTAAGTTAGGGGTTGGCAGCTCTGCTTGCTATCGATCTTCGTAGTTGCTTTCCTCATGTAATTAATTGATATTTGATTTTCTACCTTTTTCCCTTCTTTGGGTTGCCCTTGTTTTGCTGTTGTGTTTGATAATAAAAATCTACAATCCAAATTCATAATCCCCGACCTCTCCCTCTCTTTCTCTTTCTCTCTCTCTCTGTCTCTCGTTCTCTCTGAATAACTTTGTTATTGAATTTAAACACTATTAACTAGAACAACAACAAAGCATATTGCATTTTTTGTTAAACAATGTCTCTCTCTCTTTATGTTATGTCTAATTTCCTTTACACATTCTAATCCATGTTTTTTGTATTTTACTTTTAAAAGGAATACACTCTCTCATGTGGTGGTATCAGTGCTCTATTTTTGTCACCATATAAATAAAATCTTGATTACCTTGAGTTCATGATGTTAAGAATCATATTGGTTTGTATTCAAGCGAGTGGTCATTAACATTTCTAAATAGTATTGCAATGTCCCTGATGTTTATGATTCGCTTGTTGTGCTTTATTTATACAGGTCATCGGCAGTCTTACTGGTCTGAGAGAGAAGAGGCTCAATCTTCTTTTAGGTATGTCAGATGAAGGGGAGAGATAAATAAAGATAACATTTTTACCCTTCTCTCAACTTGTGATAGCACTGATGCAAAATACACAAACCTGTCTATTATGCATTTAAATGTTATGTACACCCAAGTCTGTAAACAAGAAGGAATGTGGAATGTACAATGAAGAGCAAAGGGCATAGCGTTTGGACAGAAACTTGCTGAACACTTTCTGGACTGGATATACAATTGTACTTTGTGTTTCATGAATTATCATGAATAAAACACCTGCCTTAGTTTTGATTTTATCCATGTATTTCAAATTATGATTTCATAAAATGTATCAGAAAGTGTATGAGCAGCGCCTTATCTTCTGATAAGGTTTGATACTGATATCAAAAGCTGAACATCTTTTGGAAGCTCACATTACAGGAATCTCTATTTAAAGTGTAAGTCATAATCACTTGTTTGATTCAAAACAGATGATTTTAGTTTTGATCTTGTAAGAATATGAAATTGGCAAATTGCAAGGTGGAAATGATAATATTTCAGGTTGCCTGTGTATAATTGCAATCTATAAATATTCTGTCATTCCATCAATTTCAATTTAAATCAGCACTCATCAATTTTCTACATTCTGCAGGATTGACCTCGAGTGGAAAGGCTAAGAAATCAGTCTCTTCCATGGACAAAAGGGATGGAAGCAGAACAGATGAAGGGCGATCATCATCATCAAACCAGTCTCAGTTATCCTCCGGACGAGGTCCTAGTCTTCAGGCAGCCCCCCAGCAGGCTGGCATGGGAGATGTTGTAAGTGAGGCAGTGCAGTCTGGAGCGGAGGGTGACATTAGGATTTCAAACGTGATGTCTATGGCTCAAACCACGCCCAGTCACAGAACAGAGGGTTTCAGGATAACGTTTGGGAGCCCTGCCAGGACCGTGTCGGATCAGGGACAGGGGACAATGGACACCTTCGGGGATGTGGGGCGTAACCAAGATGTAGTAGGTATCAACGTAGGAAGCCCTCCTCCGCAGTCTTGCGTTGGCCAGAGCATTGAAGTGCTTCCACAGGTCATGAGCAGAGAGAGCTTTGCTAAGACCCTGCAGGAGCTTAACAGCTGCGGAGCTGGAGTCAAAGTGGACATTTTCTCTGACGATGAAACACTTTATGGAATCGACTGTGAACGTCTGATGCACAGGGAATCTGTACCCGCAAGTGGTGATGTGATTGGAGCGGTAGCCAAGCTGGTAAATGCCAATGTAATGTCCACAGACAGAGACAGGGTGACCGAGAGCATGGGATTGTCAACAGTGTCTGATGTCACTGCAGAACCATTTCAAATTGCAGTTCATTCGGACCAAGTTAGAGTTAGAAGGGAAAGAACAGATGAACCTAGATCACAGGGAACCTTGCCTTTGCAGTCAGACACAGATGAAGATGCAACAATAATGGGATCATCATGTAGGAATGTAACATCATCTGAAACCTCGTTCAGGAGAATAAAGCAAGAACCACAAGACATTGATGACATTAGCCAAAGACAAGAGGCAATCATGAGTAGGGACAATGAAAGGTGTACTTCTGGAGAGCATGGGGAACCCTTCGCAACAAAGCGAAAGCGATGGAAACCGTTACCGGAAGACACCCGGGCAAAGAGACCCAAACACAGTCCTAAAGATACAGTTCTACGCAAGAAAGGGCAAGAACCTGAAGCATTGCATGAAAGGATCAGCAGTGCTCATTCTCCAGAACCAGATAAGACATTGATATCTCAAACGGAAAAGGGCCACAAAGACCAGTCCAAGGTTACAAGAGCTTCAAATTCATCAGGTTCAAAGGACAGTATCCCTGACAATCCTTGTGAGACCTCGGTAAGCCTCAAGAAAGGTAGCGAGTCTAACACAGCTCAACAGAGTGCACAGGACTCAGAAGATGCTAATCGTCAAGAGAAGGCAACTTCCAGCCTTCGGTCTAAAGGCTATGTGATCAACATGTACATCATTGAGGATAAACTATATGCCTGCATTTCAGACAGCAGATTCATCATATTCAACCTGGCAGTAAGTCCTTTTCACCAACACTTGAATCTTGCAGTTTTCACCTTACATGTGGCCCTTTGTAATTTGATCACCATATCCTTTTCTTTTCTTTTTTTATTGTACATATATATTTTAATGGTGCTAATATATTTAGTTTTTGAGTCATGTCATTACTTGATATTACATATTATTAGGAAGAATGTATTTTAGAACATACTAATTTGATATAGAGATAGTCCATCTAAAAGAAGCACAACGGTCTTGTGGTCGTCTTGTAAACCTTGTCTAATTGGTCTTATGAACGTAATGCATTTGTCTGCAGAGTTCAGCATCAAAACTTCTAGATTTCTTAGATTGTTGCTGTCAATAATGTACATTAAAGCCACACTGTCCTACCAGTAGGTACTTGCTCCCTCTATATAGAAAACTTCCCCAATCGGTGCCTGTTGGTCTTCCGTGATCCTCTTTTTCTTATGTTGATTGTGAGCTGAGTTAATGAGACAGCCACCTGTCAGTGACCTCGCTGTGTGGTCTAATCCCTTCTGGCTGAACTGGTACAGCCGGCATTTAAATGGCCTGTATCTGATTTTCACATCAATTTATAACTTGCACTGATTGAAATCCCTTTGTATATGAATTTGAACTCATCAGACCAACAAGATTGATGCAGAAGAGGACCTAGCTCTAGGGAATATCAAGCACTTTGAGCTGTGGAGAGACACTACTGCAAACAAGATGGTGGCATTTGCTAGTGATGGTAGCAGAAACCTGGTTCAGTTTGATGTTAAGGTAGGTTCAGAGCAGGTCATCCCTGTAGACCGATGAACTATGAGACTGACAGTATTGGTCTTGTAATCCTAGAAAAAAATTGTTGTCATTTCATGAGGCCAAAATGTCAGTCTTGTGGACTGTCTTTCACATGGGCTATTAATCTTGTGAACCCCTCAAAAAGCTCATGAGTTGGACATTATCAAGCTTGTGGGCTGTTGGTCATGTGAGTTTCCGGTATTATCATCTGTCGATCTACTATCTTGCAGCCTGTATCCATACATACTGTGTAATTTGTCCTGGGAAGTTGTTGAGATCTTCTATAAGGTCGTATCAATGGCCGGATAGACATTAATTCCGTGAGAAGATTTGAGTTTAGAATTGTGGTTAAAATAGAAATCTCTTGGGATTTTTACCAGATAAACCCTCCACCATGTTCCTCTCTGTATTCATTTCTCTCCCTCTTTCATTCTTGTCCATGTTTTTTTTTTTTTATCCCATTCTTATTTAAACATTTTTTCTCTCCTGATTTCATTCTTTTGTTTACATTCTGTCTTTTCCTCGACAATCAATCTCTCTCTCTCTCTTCCCTCTTCTTCTCTCTCTCTCTCTCTCTCTCTCTTTCTCTTCCCCTCTCTCTTCTCTCTCTCTCTCTTACTCTATCTTACTCCTCCCTCCTTCCTCTTCTCTCTCTCTCTCTCCCCTTCTTTTGATGAGGAACATGAAGTAGTCCACCTTGACGAGGTGTGGGGGCTTGTCATCAACCCAGTAGCCCTTGCCTGGGTCTCTGTAGCAGAGACCTGTCACCCATAGCTTGGGAGGCACCATAAGGCTCTGGGAAGGTTACTAAGAGGCTATTTCAATAGAACATAATGTTGCGTTATGATTAGGGTCTCTGTAGCAGAGATGTCATACCCATGGCTTAGGGGGCACCATAAGGCTCTGGGAAGGTTACTAAAAGGCTATTTTCAAAATCAAATTAATGTTGCCGAGCAAAGTTGATACTCTGCACTCAGCCTTTTTTCTGGTCCTTTACTAGCATTTAATTCGTATTAACAGTGTTCTATTAATCCATAAAAATTTACATGATAAATTCTATCGCAAGAATAAAGTTCTGTGTGTTTGTGTGTGTGTTTGTTTCATGTTTTGTTTGCAGGCAAAGGAGTTTCTCCAAACATTGGTGTTAGGAAAGGAGATAACTTGCCTGCATGTGAAGTGGAATAGCTTGTATGCAGGGCTGGCTGATGGAGAGATTGCTAACATCAACGTACAGGTATGATATGTATTGAAGGAAACTCTAAGGCTAAGACACTTGGGGCTCTATTTTACTAATTCAGTTAAACCCCAATGCGAGCTTCAAGTCAAGTTTAATAAAGGGAAATCTTGGATCTCGGTCTAACTTCCACTTTAGAGCAAGCTTTAAACTTACCTTGATGTTTTGAGGATTGTAATATTATGATGATGAGGATGATTATGATGACAATGATTATGATGACAATGATTATGATGATGTTGATTTCGATGCTGGTGATGAAAAGCATCATGATATGATAATGGTTCCAATGATGATGATGATGATTATGATTGTAACAATGGCAGTGGTGATGCTGAATAGTGGGGATGATGAAGGCGACGGTAGTTGGAGTGATTGTTGTTTAGGATATCCTAGTAGACAGACAGCCCATGAGACAAAGGGACAATCAATTTCAATCTCTTGAATCCTCCAAAAAAAATTAGAAGGTCTGCGAAGCCGGCATGTTGGTCTCGTAGACCATCGATCTTGTGAACCCTAGTATAACATTTAGAAGGCCCATGGTCTTGTGAGCCTTCTGTTTCATGGGCTTCCCTGTAAGCGATTGTTGTCTGATGATAACCGATGATTTGATTCGTCTCTCACACCTTCCAACCTGTGAACAGAAATCCAAGGTCAGTTGGTACTACTCCTGCACACCATCCTTCGCAGTGACTGCCATGTCTTCAACACTAGAGGGCGGCATGGGGCTGCTCATCACGGCCTCCGAGGATCGCACCGTGACCCTCAGACGAGCGAGTGATGGTCTACTTCTCCGGAGTCTGGACGGTCACAGTGATGTAGTCACTCACTTACAAGTATGGTTAACACCTCTTTGCAACCCTCAGTCTAAGAAAGAAATTAGAGGATTTCTTTAAAGAGGAAGTCCACCCTGATATCAAGTTGGTTTTGATAAAAACAAAAAAAAGAGAGCAACAAATTAGTGAAAGTTTGAGCAATATCCGATTAAAAATTAAGTTATAATTATTTTTTTAATTGTCATCATTGAAACAGAAATTGGCACCGCTGTGATGTGTCATGCCAGCTTCTCTACGACTCGCTCTGTACAGAAAATCTCATAAACTTTCATTTACTTAGTTATTGATGTTATAGATTATTTTGTTATACAGGCGTTGTATAAAAATACATTTGCAATAATTATATTCAGGGGGAATGTATAATGGAAAATTTTCTGAAGTGAAAATATGAATTTTAGAAGTTTTTTAGTACAGGAGAAATGGGAAGGGACTCTCAAGATTCGTCACAGAGTTACCAACGTGTGTGTGAGTGATCGCACCTTCAAAAATTCATTTTCTTATTTTCAATTGTTTAAAATGGTGAAAACTAAGTACATCTAGCTTTATTACAGGTTATTGTTTACTGACTCAATTCTATCATTTGTTGATTGCATTAGGTCCAGGGATGCCGTGTATTGGCTATGGCACGGAATAACACCGTTCTCATTCATGACCTAGAGGTAAGTTAATCAAAGTCTTTCCATCGGATCATTGTATAAATCTGTATCCGTTCTACAAGGGGAATGTTGTGTCTGTGAGCCCTGGCAATATTTTTAGAATGTGAGATAAGTGTACAAAACTCTCATCTTGTGATAATTAGAATATGAGTACCGGTAGTTTTTATATGTAGGTTTGTGGGTCTAATGAATATGTTGCTGGACTGTGAATCACATGGTTTGAAGTTCGAGTCATGCTGTGGCACTATATCCTCTGGCAAGATATTAATCTACATTTGCCACTCTCCACCCAGGTGAAGTAAATGGGTATCGAGTTGGAAGACATTCCCAACATGCTTGAGCACCTTATCAAGGTAGCTCGGCTAAAGACGGATTATCATATGATTGCAAGCCCCTCAGGGGAACAATACTGACAAGGCTACCCTGGCTAAATAAGACATCTTACTATTATTAATATTATTGTACTGCTGTGTAATTGTTCTTTTGGGGATTTTTTGCTCACTTACAATAGTGAGTATAATGAATATATGGTAAAACATACAGAGTCATATTTCCTTTTGTTTTCTGGAAAAATCTTCATAAACATTAACCTCCTGTTACTGAATTTTGTATTGAGAGTGTATGAATTTCTAAAGTGCATCTCTTTCTTTACAAAGCCCTTTTGGAGCTGAATTGCCCTCTGCTCTATGCAATTTTCTCTCTTTTTTAGATTTAACTTACTCAAAAAGATGTAATTAATCCCAACTTTTCCTTTCTTTTATCAGACTGGAGAAACTATTCGTCGAGTCAAGCACCAAACCAAGATGGCATGCTGCGTTATGTCCGGGGATACTCTAGCAGTAGCTGGTTATACAGGCAATGTCTACTATTACAAAATCAAGGTATGTCGCTTCCTTCCTGGGGGTGTTTCACAAAACTTGTCATCAGTGACAAATGACAGTTTTTTTTGTTCTAAGCTACTGTAATCCTTGCTTCAGATTGGTTGTCAACAGATTTGTCACTGATTTTTGTCATTTTTCATTGAAAAAAGGCTTTGTGAAACAGGTCCCTGATCTTCATTGTTCAATATAACCTTGAACATTCATGCCCATATTTCACAGTCTTCATAAATACATGTGGATTAAGGCTTGTTCGCACATGACAAGGTTAACGGTTACTGTGGCGTTTTAGGGGTGTGTTCTTTTTTAAAATACTAAATGCATGACTACCGTATTTGCCGGCGTAAAGGCCGCACCGCCGTATAGGCCGCACCCCCAACTTTGACATTTCGTAGAGGAAAAAAAAAAAAAAAAAAAAAGAAGAGAAAAAAAAAACGGACCAAACAAAATGATCGTAATTTTCTTGTAGAACACTCTTTTTTTTTTTACAAACTATACCAAATTCATCAATATTCTTATAAATCAACAAGAAGTTAACCTCAAAAATGATCATAATTTAGCAGATCTTCATCGACTTTTAAGCTAGTACTGTATCGTACGCAGATTTGGTATCCTACAATACCCCTTCCTCGATGTGCGGTGTAATCCGAAATAGCATTTTTCGACCTGCGCAGTTGCGTTGCGCGGCAGCTAGCTCCGTAAGTAACGGCCTGTCCCTTTGTTTACTTTTTGGCGATGCAATGGTATGGACTTAGATCTAGATCTATCGGCAGATTTTATTAGAAAAATAAGTTTTTTCGTCTTCATGTCAACTATGCAACATAAACTTGTCGGTAAGTTGTGTGGAGTTATTCTAGAATTGTCCTGTACCGTTGTCTAGTCATGCTACCGTTCCTATAGTCCCATACGTGCAAATGGACGTGATGTTTTGACCGCTGAATTTTGTTGTTGTTGCGTATACGCCGCACCCCGACTTTTTGATTTTTTTCTCACCCGAAAATACTGCGGCCTTTACGCAGGAAAATACGGTAGTGTGGATGAAAAAAGATGCTACGTGTACTCACTTGTCTGTATGAGATTCAAAAATGTGAAAGTCAGTACATTAATACAAAAAAACGCTCTTTTTAACTGCAGTATATGTAAACAAGCCTCCAATCATTCATACGTTCATCTATGATAATCCTGCACTGGTTGCAATACATATCCTTTATATCGTCTGTTTGGAGCCAGAAGGGCATTACTCACATATGTTAACACTGAGTTAAAATATAAAATACTTCCAATTAACAAAATCATATTGATAAGAAAAAAGTGGTAAAGATAAATTTTAACATCACAAAACTGTTGGTTTCGTACATTTTGGACTGCAACCAATCGTTTAAATCATTCAAGAAAACCCAAGTATACTCGCAAAAAGCATAAGATTGCAGAGATCACGTTCTTATGGGAGGAATTGCTCTGAATGTTTTCTCTCTCCTTTACAGACTGGCCAGGTAGACATCTTTGACAGTGGTTGTGGGAACATAACATGTATGAATGCATCTCAAGACATGGTGAGAGACACATTAATACTAACCAAGAGCTGGACTTACCTCAGTCTATTGAATGAAATGCAAATGTCATGGTTCGATCTTCGGCACAACACTAATGATCTTTGGCAAAGCATTAATCTACATTTGCCACTCCATACCCATGAGATAAATGGGGACCTGGTAGAATGACAAAAGCCTTTGTGTTAGTAATTCCTATATGCCCTCATAGTGACCATATGGTAGGAATACTCCCCATGGAGTAAAGATGGTGTACATTGTGCCTCAAAGAATTTGATTACCGGGGTAATAATATCTGTAAAGCGCTTTGAGATTGGATTTCGTATTATGTGCTATATGGGTTTTTTTAAGTTGTATTTTTTAACTACAGTACAATGAATGTTGATGTATAATGCTTGTTTATTGTTTCTTGTATTTTATTATAAATGTGATGGTGTAACAGTCTTCAGACCTAGCCCTGTATTTGATTGTTAATAAAATCAAATTGAATTTAGATTAAGTCTATTCAAAGCTGGCTGTGTGTTCATATGATTCAGGAAACATCTGGGGCCTGTTGCATAAAACTTACCATTGATGGTAACTTTGCCACCAATGGCAACTACCATGGTAACAGGGCTCAACAGCCAATCAAAATCAAGGTTTCCACGGTAGTTACCATTGATGGTTAGTTTTGTGCAACAGGCCCAGCTCAACGATGATAAGTGTTTGTTTCAATGCATTTTCTATTTATGATGACAATTAACCAATCTAACAGATTACATAGTTTGCAGAATACCCCATAATTGTTCTCCAGCTCTGATATCCTTCAATGTCATATCTCATTTACAGCTCTTCCTTGGTATCCGAGATGGCTTCATCGATGTGATCCCGCTATACCCCTCTATTGTCTACCAGTGTGAGGTAATTCAAAATGGTCTTCCATTCTCAAAACAAGTCAAACATAAAACTGAGGCCCGGCTGGAATGCTCCCCAGGCTGTAGAGAGATCAGGGATACATTTTGTATTGCGTTAGATTGAGGCAGACATAAGATTGTTAATCATTATTTATTCCCCTTCCTGACAACATAAATCATGAGAAATTTGGCTCAAAATCAGGTGATCATTGACAATCACGACAACAATGACAATCTCTCAACTAACACTTAAAACATGAATATTCAATGCAACCTATTTGCATATTCATGATAATAATATGAATCCAGAATATTATCATTTCACTTAGATTCACTAAGTAGAAGTAAAAGTCACATGCAAATTAAGGAGACAAGCGTAAGACTTGGATCGGTAGTTTTGATCAACTAAATGAATAAAATCATGCTGGTAAACACATTCATTAAAAACATGTGTTCCATCTCTCAACACACAGTCAGGATAATTAATGATAACAGTGGAGTCGTGTTTAGAGCTCATTATCTGGCACATTGCCACTACTGGTGCTCCATAGTTATTACCCCAGCTTTAGCATGGCTGCCATTACAGCGCTCGAGCATTTTCAAGAGAATTGATTACCGGTACTGCCATTTACCTCACCTGGGTAGAGTGTGGCAAATATAGATTATTATTACCCGTATCAGACATTTGAGCTGGTCATTTACAAAACCGTATTGCCCTAGTTTTCACTAGCAGTGGGAACGAAGGGGTATATTCTTTGTATTTTCCTTGGTCTCCCTGCTCGTATAGACTTTGCGTGTAGAGACGAGTGAAAATATACCTTTGTATTTTCCACGGTCTCGCATCCGGGCCATATTTTGTCATTTTCATTGCGCATCTATTATGCGTACGAGAACCTGCGCACTTTGCGCGCACTCTATTGTGACGTAATAATCACACCAAATGCACACTGTTTGCAGTGTATCGAAAATTTCGTCAAGCACTGGATGCACAGTGCTGGTTTGACAAAGCTTGTTCAGTTCTTTGAGATTGTCATGGTGGATTTCTGTATTTGCTCTAGATGTCTGATTTGGATAACAATAAAAATATTGACTGGCTTTACTTTCGGGGGATATCAGAAATATTTACCGCGCTAAGACCATATTGCCCTCGTCTTTCGACTCGGGGCAATATGATCTGAGCTTGGTCAATATTTCTGATATACCCCTCAAGGCCAGTCAATATTATATAAATATCTTGCCAATGGACACCAGTGCTGCGACTGGGATTCAAACCCAGTACCTTCTGGTTTGCAGTCTGGAGACATCTAGATAACAACCTTGACTTTTATACTCGTCTTTGTTCATTACTCGGATGTTTTACAGTTTCTAACAAATCTATTTGGCAGATAAGATTTATTTCTAGTATTGGACGTCCAGTCTAAGTTTAAATCTGGAAGATTTTGTTGTCCATCTTTGTAGAGGTGTCGTGGTCGAGGGGATGTCACCGGACTGTCGATCACAAGGTCAGCGGTTCGAGTCTTGCCGCAGCACTAATGTCCTTTGGCAAGACATTGATCTACATTTGCCACACTCAACCCAGGTGATGTAAATGGGTACCTGGCAGGAATGTATTCCTTGAAATGCTAGAGCGCCGTATGGCAGTCGTGCTAAAGCCAGGGTAATAATCGGAAGCGCCAGGAGGGTCACGTATGACAGACATGAGCGCTATACAAGAACCCATTATTATTATTATTATTATTTATTACCATAACTCAAGAATTCCTTTAATATTTGTACCCATTAGTGGAGTCACTGCATCAGTCGTTTCCTGCGACTGGACGCTCTGAAGACCCATCTTCAACACATTCACATCCGTCGCTCAGCTCGTCAATGCCTCTGGAAGACGTGTCTCAAGAACTACCCTCAGAAGAATACAACCCTCAAGGTAACCATGGTCTATACAAATCTTCTCCCTGTTTTAAAGGTATAGACCAGTTTAGGAAATCCCCCCCCCCCTCTCAAAAAATGAAATTGAAGCCCTTATTACCAATCATGTGAAAGAATATTTTTTGACTAATACGTGATGATACATATTTTGCCGGGAAACCGCCTACTAATTGATATATTTGGTAAATTATTATATCTATCCGGACTGGATAGATAACGCGTAGTCCCATATACAACTTTTTGTGTACAGTGCTTGTAACTTTACCAAGAGTGGGCTAAATTTCTTATCATTTTGATGACTCCAGAACCTTGCAGTACACACCAATACTTATACGCTAGATGATCAACCATTTCTGATCGATTCCACACCGTTTCTTTCACAATGCAATCGCATGACCAGAACTGGTCTATACCTTTAAAGAGGCAGACTTTTGTATCTTGTGCATCTTGATTAGTTTGTATTCAAGACAATTTATACTGGTTGAAGTTTTATTTGAATGATTAATCATGTAGGGTTGTGTTATATGACGGAGCTTTGATTTGAGAAGTTGTTTAAAAAAACAGATGAATATATTATACAAAAGGAAATGACGTACAAAAATAAAGAACCCAGATGCTAAGTGTACATGAGGAAAGATAGAGAACTAGATAGATGGAGGGATGGAGAGATAAATGGATGAATGAAAGGAAGGACAGATGGGTTGATATATGGATCTAATAATGGATGGACAAAGATAGATATGTAGATAGATAAATGGATTGATCGATGGATAGATAGATATTTATTTATTTGTTTATTTATTCCGTGTTCTTTATACAGGGTAGTGTCTTCGGTACATAAAACTCCTTTACAAGAGAGCCCTGTATTACATGACACAATCAAAATACAATCTAAGACAATAGAGAGATTAATAAGTAGTTGAATTAAGATGAGCATTAATATGTTATGTTTCATTCATGTTGCAGATAGATAAAAAACTAGACAACACTGCATGTTGTTATTGATAAATGCATAAATAAAGTTTTTATTTCTTTTTGCAGGCCATTGAGAAGCATGTGTTCTCACATCTAAAGGTTGCATACCTCTAAAGGACCTTGGAAGGTAGTGATCTTCATCAGGACAGTCATGGGACAATCATATTGGAATCCTTGCCTCCTAACACCAAAATTGCATCACAATTATACTTGGAAGATCTTTCCCCCGTGGTGTATGGCAACCAAGAGCAGATCTGCCATCCATATCCCAGTGATGGATCCAGGGTTATGACATAAAAGGGGCTCATCCATCTATCACATAAAACTCTATACATGCATGCATGATTATGTGGGTTTGCCTAGAGATAAGAAAGAGAGAAGGAAACAAACTTTTACACTTCTAAAGGGGTCAGTGATTCAAAGACGTAACTCCATTTAGGCCATATTGAGAAAAAGTGGTTTAAAGATAGAGGTCCACTTGGGCCTTAAGGAGTTAAGTCTATGTTTCACAAAGTCTTTAATATCAATGGGGTGTTGGGAGGAGTTAAGTCTTTGTGTTTCCTGGAAAGCCCACATTTTTCTGAACATTTTGATATCAAATACTCATTCGGCAAAATATGGAGTTACGTCCTTGTGTCACTGAACCCTCGACTTGTGCTCTGAAAGCTGAGCAAAAAATAGAGGAGATACCTAACTACTTCATGTGATGACCATGACAAGCTAGCACGTAGATTCTAAGATTCATAGCTGTACTTAATCCTTTAGAAACCAAGTGCAAGATACAGTATGTTATGCAAGTACAAAATTTAATTTGTAAGATTGAAAGGATTAACGATTGATTTGAGTCCTGGTAATGGAGATTTATGAAGGGTGGCCATCCCTGCTAGGTCGGGCATAGCTTTATGTATTGTTTAGCAGTAACCTAAAGAGTGAAAGCAAATCTCTTGAATAAGTACAAAGACATCTCAAGAGGATTAATTTATGTAATCATAGCAAGTTATAGGAAAAAGCAATCTTCCAGAGGCTATATACACTAGAATTTATTCTTCATGACAGTATCTTCAGCAAGAATTGGTATTAAAATGTACCCCTTCTAACAGCTTGGTGACACCTTTATCCAAGGGGAATTATTGAAGTTAAATGAAAGTAAGTTATTGGAAAGGCAATCTTCCAGAGTCAGTAATAAAATTGACTTGTAATCACTACTCTCATGTACAAAGTGGCAAGTTTTTGTTGCATTTTTTAATCATCATTGAAATAGGTTCATTTCATATGTATTTTGATTTGCTGAAGAGTGAAAACTAAGAATAAGTTTCAGTTTCAGTTTCAGTTTCAGTTTATTTTCATATTTCTCACATGTTGTATAGTACATCATTACATATAGCATGTTACATTTTGAACTCATTTTAGGATGCGTTTATACAAAAAAAAAGAAAAGAATGATACATAAGACTAAGTTGAATAAGGGAAGAAATATGATGGAGCCTAAAGAGAAAGCAATGCTTGTAGGTCATAGGCTCCGGAAGTCATGCCAATGTGTTATTATTGTGTAGACCATTGGAAAACTTTGAACAGCTCAGGTTAAATTAGTTGCATGTTTGTTTTACTTCTTGCCTTTACCTATGCAGATTCTCACCATGTTCCAAGTTATGTCAATTCATCCGTAGAGTACCTGGTATGTGTTCTTTTTATGTACATATATAAAGAAAGCTGTCTACTAAATTCATTTTTTTGTTTGTGTAAAGAAGTTAGGTATTCTGTATACTATGGTATCTTAAACTCTGCTTTTTGTAAAATAGCATGAACAAAGATTTGTACTTCTAAGTTTCAGCTGAGGAAACTTTGAATGTTTTTAGAGTTTAAACCATGATAATCTTGGATCAGATTCTAAACAAAATCCTGGATATACCGCATGCTGCAATGATAATTATAAATCTTTAGGTCATACTTGAATCCCATGACATTTACAAGTCAATCGCCTGTCTGATAATCAAGAAATCTATGATTGGAATGATGAATTTCAGAATTTGTTTTTGTAACAGCATCATTAAAGTTGTTTTGGTTGTCAAAAGTGTATATAAAGAAGTACAGTTCGGTTGAAAATAAGACAACATCCCTCAAAATTGAGTCGATGATTTTCGTCACTGGGGATTACTAGGAGGAAGAGAAAGTTGGATATGGAGATGTTTATATATGAGTGTGAAAATCATTATTTTTTTATACCTTGATTTATTTTGTTGAGTACTTCCAGGCCAGTGCATATATATTAAAGAATCAAAAAGTGTTACATAACACCTGTCTCAATATGTTGTTTTTTTGCACTTTCTTTGTTCATTTTGCCTATTCAAAAGCTATTATCTTTTTTTTTCCCCATTTTTTTCTCTCACTGAAGAATATATGATTATGCAATATGGGATTCTTGTATTGGCTTTCATTCTATTAATCGTTTGACTACTGAGTTATCTCATTCTCAGTACTCTACTCATGATACTATTAGTATTTGGCCCATATTTCATTATCTCCCTATGTCGCACACTCTCTCTATCTCTCTCTCTCTCTCTACCCATATATTTTTTTTTCTCCCTCTCTTGGTGTGAGTTTCTATCGTTTTTTCTATCTCCAATTTTTTCTCTCTGCCTCCTCTGTTGGTGTGAATTTCCATCTCCCCCCTCTCCTCCACCCCCTCTCTCTCTCTCTCTCTCTCTCTCTCTCTCTCTCTCTCTCTCTCTCTATCTCTATCCCCTTCCCCTCTCCCTCTCTATCTCAGTCTTTCTCCATCTTCCAAAAGTGAGTCTAATTATTTCAAACAGTCCTCGAGTTGATTTATATTTACAATTTTATTTACAATTTTATTTACAATTTCATTGATCATGACATAATAAGCCTCTATTCAAGTCTTAAGAGAGCCTGCTGCGCCTCCTCCAACCAAAACAGCAAAAAACTTTCCACCACTTCCGTCTCCTTCCAGTTACATCAGCCTGATCTTTGTTATCTTGATCACTCTCCTTCTTCCTATCTTCATTGTTTACATTTATCTTCCTCTCTTTGAAGTCTTTGGCCTGTTGAATCCCCTCCAACACCTTTTTCAATTCGCTAATGTTCTTTGCCTCCGCAACCAAAGTGATTGCCAACTCATCCACCGCCTTCATCTCCTCCTTTGCATTCACCTCCTCCTCAGCCCTTGTCTTCTCCTCCTCTGATTTCATCTCCTCCTCTGCATCCAGCTGCTCCTTCTCTGTCTTCACCTCCTCTCCCTTCACCTCCTCCTCCTCTGCATCCAGCTCTTCCTCCTCTGTCTTCACCTCCCCCTCCTCCTCTGCTTTCATCTCCTCCTCCTTCTCTACTTTCACCTTCTCCTCCTCTGCCTTCATCTCCTCCTCCTCTGCATCCAGCTCTTCCTCCTCTGCTTTCACCTCCCCCTCCTCCTCTGCTTTCAGCTCCTCCCCCTTCTCTGCTTTCACCTCCTCCTCCTCTGCCTTCATCTCCTCCTCCTCTGCATCCAGCTCTTCCTCCTCTGCCTTCATCTCCTCTTCTGCTTTCAGCTCCTCCTCCTTCTCTACTTTCACCTCCTCCTCCTCTGCCTTTATCTCCTCCTCCTCTGCATCCAGCTTCCCCTCTGCTTTCACCTCCTCCTCCTTTGCTGGTATCTCCTCCTCTGCATCCAGCTCCTCCTCAGCCTTCACCTCCTCCTTCTCAGTCTGTATCTCCTCTTCTGCCTTCACCTCCTCCTCCTCCTCCTCTGCTTTCAGCTCCTCCTCCTCTGCATCCAGCTCTTCCTCCTCTGCCTTCATCTCCTCCTCCTTCTCTACTTTCACCTCCTCCTCCTCTGCCTTTATCTCCTCCTCCTCTGCCTTCATCTCCTCCTCCTCTGCCGTCATCTCCTCCTCCTCTGCTTTCACCTCCTCCGTTACTGGTATCTCCTCCTCCTTCTCCTCTGTCTTCATCTCCTCCTCCTCTGCATCCAGCTCCTCCTCTGCATCCAGCTTCCCCTCTGCTTTCACCTCCTCCTCCTTTGCTGGTATATCCTCCTCCTCTGCATCCAGCTCCTCCTCAGCCTGTATCTCCTCCTCTTCTGCCTTCACCTCCTCCTCCTCCTCTGCCTTCATCTTCTCCTCCTCTGCCTTTACCTCCTCCTCCTCCTCTGCTTTCAGCTCCTCCTCTGCCTTCATCTCCTCCTCCTCTACCTTCACCTCCTCCTCCTCCTCCTCTGCTTTCATCTCCTCCTCTACCTTCATCTCCTCCTCCTCTGCCTTCATCTCCTCCTCCTCTGCCTTCACCTCCTCCTCCTCCTCTGCCTTCATCTCCTCCTCCTCTGCCTTTACCTTCTCCTCCTCCTCTGCTTTCAGCTCCTCCTCTGCCTTCATCTCCTCCTCCTCTGCATCCAGCTCCTCCTCTGCCTTCACCTCTTCCTCCTCTACTTTCAGCTCCTCCTCTGCCTTCACCTCTTTCTCCTCTGCTTTCAGCTCCTCCTCTGCCTTCACCTCTTCCTCCTCTACTTTCAGCTCCTCCTCTGCCTTCACCTCCTCCTCCTCTGCATCCAGCTCCTCATCTGTTTTCACCTCCTCCTCCTCCTCTGCTTTCAGCTCCTCCTCCTCTGCCTTCATCTCCTCCTCCTCCTCTGCTTTCAGCTCCTCCTCTGCCTTCATCTCCTCCTCCTCTGCATCCAGCTCCTCCTCTGCCTTCACCTCTTCCTCCTCTACTTTCAGCTCCTCCTCTGCCTTCACCTCTTTCTCCTCTGCTTTCAGCTCCTCCTCTGCCTTCACCTCCTCCTCCTCTGCATCCAGCTCCTCATCTGTTTTCACCTCCTCCTCCTCCTCTGCTTTCAGCTCCTCCTCCTCTGCCTTCATCTCCTCCTCCTCCTCTGCTTTCAGCTCCTCCTCTGCCTTCATCTCCTCCTCCTCTGCATCCAGCTCCTCCTCTGCCTTCACCTCTTCCTCCTCTACTTTCAGCTCCTCCTCTGCCTTCACCTCTTTCTCCTCTGCTTTCAGCTCCTCCTCTGCCTTCACCTCTTCCTCCTCTACTTTCAGCTCCTCCTCTGCCTTCATCTCCTCCTCCTCTGCATCCAGCTCCTCATCTGTTTTCACCTCCTCCTCCTCCTCTGCTTTCAGCTCCTCCTCCTCAGCCTTCATCTCCTCCTCCTCTGCATCCAGCTCCTCCTCTGCTTTTACCTCCTCCTCCGCCTCCAGCTCCTCTGCCTCCAGCTCCTCCCATTCTACCTCTTCCTTTGCTTCCTTCTCTTTTATGATTTCCTCCTCATCAGTCGTCAGCTCTGCCCCATTCTTTTGGAGATATTGGACAAACTCGTTAATCTGGTTTGTCTGAATGTCATTCAGATAGACATACTCATTGAAGGCAAGAGCGTCTGCCAACTCGTGCTGAAACCTATAGGAACTACTCGATTTGCTGAATAATGAAAACAAATTGGAGAAGACCAATATAATGACACTGTATATAACATATATCATATAATTATGTTGATCATTTTGTATCCAAAATTAACAGCGACTATCAATTATTTTAGTTTCAAGGATTTCAAAACGACTTTAATTATTATGCAAACTATTTTCTACATCCGCTTTATTGGTAATTTTGGATAAAATTAATGAGAAATGGATTTCTTCATCAGTCTCTGTATTATAAGTTTCAACCCTTATCTAATTCCCACATATGTTTTTGTATTTGTTTTTAAATACATGACAACATAATTAATGAGAATTTAACAATTTTTACATAAAACTCAATATGAGAAGTAATACCCCCCAAAATTACTCATATACACTTTAAAATCATGGTGTTATACAATATCGAAGCAATTTAAATGATCTAGACTACGTATAGGAAACGTACATGATGAGGAGGAGTCTATTAAAAACTAACGCTTGTCTTCTGAAGACGTCTGTATAAAAAATAAAATAATATTGCATATGATACTGATTTTTAACCTAAAACATGAAGAAAAACATATCGCAATAAATTATTATAGTCGTATGATATCGACGTATTTTCTAGATATGACTTACGTTCGTCACTCATGATGAAAGATTCAAATCAAAGACAAATATTCTGATATATTCTGATATATTCAGAAGAGATGCTTGTAAATCGATGTAATAGCTAAAGCGGCGCTTACATCAATGATGATAAAAAGATAACTTTGTAACTATGCGGATCATGACGCATGCGCGTCACCGCATCCATTACGTCACAATTGAGCGCAGTTGTCTCAAAAGGACAATATTGCGCGCTTTTATTCAAGAAATTTGTAACTATGTCAGGGGTTCACAATTAAATGTGTTGATTTCAAAGTTAAAATTTTGCCGTTAATGGGAATGTTGCATAATCAGTCTGTATGATCTTAAAATCACCTTTTACATTTAAAACTCGTACAAATGTTTACTAAATGTCAGGATGATACCGAAGGAAGCTTCTTACGTCCCTTTCCTCCTATCATATTCTCTTCTATCTCTCTCTCTCTCTCTCTCTCTCTCTCTCTCTCTCTCTCTCTCTCTCTTCCCGCTCTCTCTCTCTCTCTCTCTCCCCCCCCCCGCTCTCTCTCTCTCTCTCTCTCTCTCTCTCTCTCTATCTGTCCCTCCCCTATCTTGTTCTATTATTATCTACCTCCCCCCTCTGTCTCTTAATGTTTCTTGCTCACTCTTTTTTTGTTCCTTCTTTTGTGTCTCTTTTCGCCGTTTGATGAAAGGGGCACCTTAACCCAGCTCCCGCCTCTCCCCTTCCTGTAGCTGTACGTTACTGAAGAAATACAAATAAACTACACCATGTTTATGCTAGAGTTCATTACTGAATACTTTAAGAAATGGTATCCACACATGTGCATGAGATTGTGACTTGTTTGTATTTTGTGAAGAAGTTAGTGTTTTGTGTTTTCATAAGGTATTTTATATACTATGGTTTCTCAGACTTTGCCTTTTGTAAAATAGCATGAACAATGATTTGTACTCCTAAGTCCATTCTACATTGGAAAAGATGGAGAGCTCTAAACATGGCAACCATTTGATAAGGAGTATGGTTAAGAATGAAGTTTCAGCTGAGAAAACTTGGAACGTTTTTAGAGTTTACTCCATGATTCATTTTCTAAGGAATGGGGCCTGCAATGGGCTTACGAACATCAGGGGGTGTTTCACAAATCATTTTTTCAGTGACATATATCTTGAGAACCAAATAGAAGCAAGGATTTCAGTAGCTTCTAACAAAAACTGTCATTTGTCACTGATGACAAGTTTTCTGAAATGGGGCCCAGGGCTCCAGGGTTCAATCACAGCTTTCATGTTACTCCAATGCAATGTGTCCTACAAAACAGTCTTTGTACTTTTATTTTATCCAAAACGGAAGAACCTCTTGATGTGACCACTGACTTATGGTAGTTACTCAATAAAGAAGCATTAGTCGAAGATCATTTTTTTTAAAACCATTGTTGGGCAATAAAGATGGATGAACGACAATCATGTCGTATGAGACACTTTGCTGGGATTTGTCCTTCAAGATTAACATTCTGATCAGTATACACATGCTCTGATTTCAAAAATATTTCACAAAAAAAAACAGGCTGAGCCAACTGATGACAATATTGAAAACCAAATACTCTGACAGTGTGGATCTCGGCAGCCAATTTCAGTGTACATATTTCTTTGAAAGAAGATACATGGTATAAGTCCTTTTGTAGCTTCAGCACAGCATCATTAAAGTTGTTTTGGTGGTTAAAAATGTATATTAAAAGGTACAGTTGGTCGAAAATAAGACAACATCCCTAAAAATTGAGTTGATGATTTTCATCACTGGCATACCTGCTAACCCTTACGAATAATCCAGAATATTCCGTTTGTCTGGATTTCTAGGACCTGAAAACCCGGAATATTCCGTTTTTGCAAAATTCCATTAAAAAAAAAAATTGCGCTTAAGCCCAATTAAGCTTGTTTTAACATGTGCCGCGATGTGAGAGTTCATGTATTGTGTGCGTTGAATGGCTGCGTGATCGAGCAGCGAATTGGTAATTGCCTTTTGGTACAGATTTACCACATATTGCCAGTTACGCTGCCGCTGCAAATGCTATTTCTTTTTTTCGAAGGCATACCATTCTAAGAATTCCTCATTCTTATTTTCAAATGTTGGCAGGTATGCACTGGGGAATATTAGGAGGAAGAGAAAGTTGGATAAAGAGATATTCATATACGAGTGTTAAACCATGGCCTACTACAGATGGACTAATAATGAGAGTCTTTCATTGATCATATCATGACCACCGCCACCTGATAATGTGTATGTTGATGAGAACATTCATTTGACGCGACAATGCTGATTATGTAATCACGCATCATTACAGACAAAAGAACCTTTTACATTTCTTCAGATTCTTTTCGCTGGGCCAGGGCACAGAGTGTAGTTTCAGGAAAAGTATCGTGACTTAAGACCAGTTAGAGGAGCAGTGAACCCCAAATTATGACAATTTGAGTGATATTAGATTGATTATTAAAGGAGTGGACACTGGTGGACATACATGTGGACCTGCCAGAATTTGAAAAATACATGTTCTTTACTGTCCTATCACCTTCTATTCCTTGGAAATGGATAGGATAAGTTTTAAAATGAAGTTTAAAATCTTTATGTTACAGCCAAATTTTCAGGTTTCATTTGTAAACTACTTCTAATTTTCTATTAAAAACTTCATATACGTCAATATTCATAATTATGTACTCCACAACTGCACATGCATTTCCGTGATTTTAAGCGATTCAGTTTCTTTTGCGCAGGCATTTTGTTGTTTCTTCAAGGCACAGTTAGGGGTTTTTATGACTGACTGGCGGCGGTCGTGATGAGATCAAAGCTTGGAAGCATGTTTGCAATGTCATTATTATACTTTTGACAGAATCAGGTGCATGAATATATTATAGTACCGATCAGTGTCCATTTGTAGTAGGTCCATGGTTAAACAGATCGAAAATCATTATTTTTGTATAACTTGATTTTATTTTGTTGAGTACTTCCAGGCCAGTGCTTATATTAAAGAATCAAAAAGTGTTGTTACATAACACCCGTCTCAATATGTTGTTTTTTGCACTTTCTTTGTTCATTTTGCTTATTCATCAGCTATTATCCTTTTTTCCCCATTTTTTTTTCTCTCACTGAAGATTCTATTAATCCTTTGACTACTGAGTTATCTAATTCTAAAATACTACTCATGATACTACTAATAATGTAGTATATGGCCCATATCTCATTATCTCCCTGTATCGCACACTCTCTCTCTATCTGCCTCTCCCTCTCTCTCTCTCTCTCTCTCTCCCTCTCTCTCCATATCTTTTTTTTCTCTCTCTCTTGGCCCACTATCTTGGTGCGAGTTTCTATCGTTCTTCCTGTCTCCACCCATATCTTTTTTTTCCTGCCTCCTCTGTTGGTGTGAATTTCCATCTCCCCCCCCCCCTCTCCCCCCTCTCCCCCCTCTCCCCCTGTCCCCCTCTCCCCTCACCCTCTCTCTTTCCTCCCCCTCTCTCCCTTTCTTCCAAAAGTGAGTCTAATTATCTCAAAAAGTCTTCAAGTTAATTTATATTTACAATTTTATTTACAATTTCATTGATCATGACATAATAAGTCTCTATTCAAGTCTTAAGAACGCCTGCTGCGCCTCCTCCAACCAAAACAGCATAGAACTTTCCACCACTTCTGTCTCCTTCCAGTTACAGCAGCCTGATCTTTGTTATCTTGATCACTTTCATTCTTCCCATCTTCATTCTTTATATTTATCTTCTTCTCCTCTTTGCAGTCGTTGGCCTCTTGAATCCCCTCCAACACCTCTTTCAATTCGTTAATGTTCTTGGCCTCCGCAACCAAAGTGATTGCCAGCTCATCCACCGCCTTCACTTCCTCCTCTTTTGCCTGTATCTTCTCCTCTGCCTTCATCTCCTTTTCCTCCTCTGCCTCCATCGTCTCCTCCTCCTCCTCTGCCTCCACCTCCTCCTCACCCTTTATTTTCTCCTCCTGCTCTTCCGCCATTTCCTCCTCCTCTGCCATTATCTCCCCATCCTCAGCCTTCATCTCCTCCTCTTCAGCCTTCACCTTCTCCTCCTCTGCCGTTATCTCCTCCTCATCTGCCTTCATCTCCTCCTCCTCCTCCTCTACCTTCATCTCCTCCTCTGCTTCCAGCTCTTCCTGTGCTCCCAGCTCCTCCTCTGCCTTCATCACCTCCTCCTCTGCATCCAGCAGCTCCTCCTCCTCTGCCTTCATCTCTTCCTCCTCTGCCTTCACCTCCTCCTCCTCTGCATCCAGCAGCTCCTCCTCCTCTGCCTTCAGCTCTTCCTCCTCTGCTTCCAGCTCCTCCTCTGCTCCCAGCTCCTCCTCTGCCTTCATCTCCTCCTCCTCTGCTTTCACCTCCTCCTCCTCCTCTGCTTCCAGCTCCTGCTCCTCTGCCTTCATCACCTCCTCCTCTGCCTTCATCTCCTCCTCCTCCTCTGACTTCACCTCCTCCTCCTCCTCAGCCTTTACCTCCTCCTCCTCCTCTGCCTTTACCTCCTCCTCCTCCTCCTCCTCCTCTGCTTTCACCTCCCCCTCCTCCTCCTCTGCCTCCAGCTCCTCCTCTGCCCTCACCTCCTCCTCCTCCTCTGCCTCCAGCTCCTCCTCTGCCTTCAACTCCTCCTCCTCTGCCTTCTCCTCATCCTCCTCTGCTTTCAGCTCCTCCTCTGCCTTCATCTCCTCCTCCTCTGCCTTCACCTCCTCCTCCTCCTCTGCCTCCAGCTCCTCCTCTGCCTTCATCTCCTCCTCCTCCTCCTCCTCCTCCTCCTCAGCCTTTACCTCCTCCTCCTCCTCCTCCTCTGCCTTTACCTCCTCCTCCTCCTCTGCCTCCAGCTCCTCCTCTGCCTTCATCTCCTCCTCCTCCTCTGCCTCCAGCTCCTCCTCTGCCTTCATCTCCTCCTCCTCTGCCTTCTCATCATCCTCCTCTGCTTTCAGCTCCTCATCTGCCTTCATCTCCTCCTCCTCTGTCTTCTCCTCATCCTCCTCTGCCTCCAGCTCCTCCTCTGTCTTCACCTCCTCCTCCTCCTCTGCCTCCAGCTCCTCCTCTGCCTTCATCTCCTCCTCCTCTGCCTTCTCATCATCCTCCTCTGCTTTTAGCTCCTCCTCTGCCTTCATCTCCTTCTCCTCTGTCTTCTCCTCATCCTCCTCTGCCTCCAGCTCCTCCTCTGTCTTCACCTCCTCTGCCTTCTCCTCATCCTCCTCTGCTTTCAGCTCATCCTCCTCTGCCTTCTCCTGTATGATTTCCTCCCTATCAGTCGTCAGCTCGGTGCCTTCATGTATCTCTTGGAGATCCTGGACAAACTCGTTAATCTGGTTTGTCTGAATGTCATTCAGATAGACATACTCATTGAAGGCAAGTGTCTCTGCCAACTCGTGCTGAAACCTAGGAACTACTCGATTTGCTGAATAATGAAAACAAATTGGAGAAGACCAATATAATGACACTGTACGATACATCATATATTTTGTATCCAAAACTAACAGCGACCATGAACTATTTTAGTTTCAAGGATTTCAATACTACTTTAATAATTATTGTGCAAACTATTTTCTACAACCACTTTATTGGAAATTTCATTTTGGATAAATGAGAAATGGATTTCTTCATCAGTCTTTGTGTTTTAAGTTTCAAAGCTTATCTACTTCCCACATATGTTTTTGTATTTGCTTCTTAATACATGACAACACGATTAATGAGAATGTAACAATTTGTACATAAAAATCAATATGAGAAGTGATACCCCAAATTACTTGTATAAACTTTATAATCATGGTGTTAACTGTTATATAATATCGAAGCAATTTAAATGATCTAGACTTAGTATCCGAAACGTACAGGCGGAGGAGGAGTCTATTAAATTATAAGATTATTTCAACGTTGCATACGATACTGATTTTTAACCTAAATCATGAAGAAAAACATATCGCAATAAATTATTATAGACGTATGATATCGACGTATTTCTTAGATAGGACTTACGTTCGTCACTCATGATGAAAGATTAAAATCAAAGACAAATATTCTGATATATTCTGATATATTCAGAGGAGATGCTTGTAAATCGATGTAATAGCTAAAGCGGCGCTTACATCAATGATGATAAAAAGATAACTTTGTAACTATGCGGATCATGACGCATGCGCGTCCCCGCATCCATGACGTAACAATTGAGCGCAGTTGTCTTAAAAGGACAACATTGCGCGCGTTATATTCAAGAAAGTTTCACAATTAAATGTATTGATTTCAAAGTTACAATTTTGCCGTTAATGGGAATGTTGCATAATCAGTCTGTATGATCTTGAAATCACCTTTTACATATACAACTGACACAAGTCTTACTCAAATTAATGTCAGGATGATACCGAACGGAATTTCTTACGTTCCTTTCCTCCCATCACTTTCTCTCTCCCTCTCTCTCTCTCTCTCTCTTATCTCCGTCTATGCAAGAGTTCATTACTGGACACTTGAAGAAATGGTTTCCACAAATGTACATATAAGATCGTGAAGTTGACCACTTATTAAAGCGGGATTATGCTCAGGCCTTTTGTTCGCTAACGAAGGGGGCAATTAGCAAGTGAATAAAGAAATTAAAATAAACGTTTACTCATGAATGGTAGAGATGAGCGTCCTTGAAATTTAAATTCTATTTCCACGCATAAGACTTATTAGATTCGTCCCACAACACAGACAGTAACTTGCATTCTCATCATTAGACTACAGACCTCATGGCAGGTGAATGGAATACCTTATTTCCAGCTGCAACATACAAGTTTGTTAACCCTACTATAAGGGAGTTTACAGATACAATCTGCGCATGGGCAGATAAAGGTCATTTGTACCAGAAAGGTAAAACCCACAGAGATGAATACTGGATATGCGCTCATGAAAGTTATGTAACATTATTCATTTATGCACCAACGGTACATTCTATGATACGCAGGTGGAAGTATTCTTTTCAAGAGGGCAAACAAAAGGTATTCACGAAGCACATCTATGACTTTGGCAGTTATTATTCCAATATGCTCAAAGTGGAACTTCTCCATGTGTAAAAGATCTGTGGATATTTGGGGTCATTTGTACCATGTGCTATCTGTAAACTCCCTTATTCGGCCAAATGTCTCTCGGCCACCAACCCTGACTAAATTCGACACAAGAATCAGAACATAACAAAACAAAACAAAAACGTCATTCGACCGTAAATCAAATATATTTAGCTAGTTATGTTGTTCTTTTAAAAGTACTAGCAACGTATTTGTTTGATTGTGAAATGCATGGTTTGCCTTTTCTATAGGTTATATAAATGGAAGATTAAAATACGAAAAATTGAATTCGTAATAACGCGAACACTGAAAAAGTTGGTCGATTTTCCTATTCGAGGAAGTTATGTAATAACCTTCATGGTTATTATGGTGCCAGTATTTTAAAACCGGTCAAGAACTAGGGGATAAATGGGTCATTTTCTTTTTATGTTCTCATTACATGCATGCTTTCAATACAACAGTTGCTCTTGCCAATCCGAAAAGAGTGCGGACAACAATACCTTGCCAGGGCACCGTGGTCAACGCTTTGTCCGACATAGCATTAACGAATGTGTTCAGATTTCGATTAATAAAAGAAAACCTGATGTGTGGAATGGCTGATTGACGATGGAGGTAGCTCCCCTTCTTACGTAAGCAGAAAGGAAGCATGCAAAGAATTTGAATCAAATGATGACATAACCTGGATGACATAACCTGTTAATTCAAAATTCATGCAGTCGGACTAGAAACAGCACAGTTTTTATCTCGTGAAAAGCCATTTGATACATGGGATGATCTAGCTCCCGTCTGCGACTCATCTCCACGCTTCGTTTGATCTGAGCTTCTACTAGTTCTAGTGATTACAATGATCTGATGATCAGGCCAGGATAATTCATCAGCCACTCTACTGTTGTGGGTTTGATCTGGTGATCAAGGCTTCCAACATGGCCTCGAGAAAGAACTTGAAGGTAGGACATAACATTTGGAAGTAAAAAGTGCGAGCTTAATTGGGGTTTATAGAATATGGTGATTTTCACCAAAGTGTTTGTTTTGTTTATACCTAATTCGTTCCATTTTGCCTGACTCTATACGCAAAAGCTAGCCGGGTTAAAATGAAAGAAAGAAACCCTTGTTGATGTACTGTATAAAGAATAGGAGCTCAGATTATGCTACACAATATTTATCTGGTTTCTGAAACGAATTTTTCCCCTTTAGAATAAGATAGTTGCCAACAAATTTGATCATTTGTGTAAAATTTATCATTTGGTTAACCATGTTGACTCGGAGATGTCGTGGTGTAGCGGTTCATTCACTTCACTGTCAATCCGGGGGTTGAGGGTTCAAATCTCAGCCCGGTACTAATGTCCTTAGGCACGACGTTGATCGGCCACGTTTGCCACTCTCCACCCAGGTGTAAATCACTGGCAATCACTGGGGTGACTACCCGGGGTAAATAAGACCCTATTATTATCATTTGTTATTATTATGTTCTGGAATGGCAGATGTCAAACACAATGGATATTAACCTTTCTGCAAAAATACTGGTACATATACAAATTTAATTGATGTAATGGATAACAGGTCTTTGCCGTCTTAATGAACGATAGAAAGCAGATGAAATACCGCACCTCTAGTTTTGTGAGACGATGTAAAATAGGCCATTTTCGTAAAAATTATTTCATTCACCAAGATTATTCATGCCTCGATACAAACTATTTCATTTACCTGACACGAATAATTGTATTACAAAAGTCAGAATGCAATTGTATATATTACTTGTTGTTAGGTAGGACAAGTCATAATGTTTGTGCTACCTAGCAACAACAATTATTCGGAACAGGTGAACGAAAAATAATTCGTATCGATATCGAGGCGCTTCACAAAGGCATTATGCATACATTTGGTTACATTAAGGAAATTGCCTATTGACTATAGCAGCAAATTGTGATTGTTTGTAAAAAAAATAACTTTCCAATACACCATTATCAGCAAAATTGTTGTAGAGTTGTAGAGCTATCGGGACAAAGCATTGTCAGATCTTATATAGAGCACAGTCAGTTCAAGGGGGCTAAGGGTCCCCACCCAATCCACATTGTTGATCGGTGGAAGAGCTGTTAGAAATTTCTCGAGGTAAACTGGGTTTGGAAAGAACCTAGGAACTTTTTGATTTTTTACTAAAAAGTATTCTGACTTTGATCCGACTGCAGATGGTCGGCGAGATTCCGCAATCATGTTCCTGAAAGAAAAAGATGTCGGAGCCCCCCCCCCCCCCACATTCCCCCATTGGAGTATTATGGATAAGGTTGTCAGTTATGACTAATTTTAACTGAGGCCCATAGTATTAAGCCCCACTGTCCTACTTGTAGCTACTTGCTCCCTCTATATAGAAAACTTCCCCAATCGGTGCCTGTTGGTCCCCCATGATCCTCTTTTTCTTATGTTAGTTGAGAGCTGAGTTAATGAGATAGCCACCTGTCAGTGACCTCGCTGTGTGGTCTAATCCCTTCTGGCCCAGTATACATTGTCCTACTTTTGTTCTTTCTCCTTTCTGTTCAGGTGATGAAGACAGTCTTCTTCTTTTTGGCTGGCTTGGGAAGCGTAGGAATATTCAACACACTATTGGTGACGCTACCTTCCTTCGAGTACTCCTCCAAAACCAGAGTCCTACGTTTTGGTCAAGCAGATGATCAAAATTCCCACTTGGCCAAGCGACATGGTCGGTCACCTCGTGCTTCATCTGACATCGTCGACGTTCCAGGACCTAGCGCATTGAATGACCAGAAGATCGCAGCTGAGCCATCATCAAGGTGCATAAAGAGAGTCCACATCTTTGGTTCTATGACACGCATGGTGTGGATTCCCGAGTTGAACCATTTCAGAACGCTACTGGAAACGAGCAACATGAATGGATTTGAGTCAGACGTAAACTGTACCCAGTCGCATGGGTATGAATGCGACATCAAGCTAACTCTTGGAACAGAACGCGAACATCTGGCTGGGAAAGACGCAGTGATCTTTGGCATGGTCGCGACGACATGGATCACTAAAAATCTACTTCAGAATGTCTTGAAGCATAAGCCGGAGCCGGGCCAGACCTGGATCTTTTACAGTATTGAAACCCCGTACAGAGTCCTCAAATGGGCGGGAAGCAAGGACATAGCTCTTTTCAAATACCACGTGCTTATGACGTATAACAGGGGGTCTGACATCCACGTTCCTTTCGGTTATTACCGGCCATTTTCTGGACTCGGTGACGTTCCAACTGACATTCGATTTTTAAGTGACGAATTCTACGAAAACCGGACGGGTCTCCTGTCCTGGGTTGCCACCAACTGCAACGACGTCTTCTGGCCACGGATGCCCTTCATTGAAAAGCTACGCAGTGAAATCTCTCTCGACGACTATGGAGCCTGCGGCCACAAGGAATGCCTTCCGCGGAGATCGCCTCAATGCAACGAACTCTTCGCTAGCTACAAATTCTACCTCTCCATCCCGAATGCAGAATGTAGGGACTACATCACTGAGAAGTTCTGGATGATATCGCTGAAGTACGGTACCGTTCCTCTGGTCTTAGGGACAGTCAGAGAGGACTATGAGCAGTTGGCACCCCCAAATTCCTTCGTCCACTTCACCGACTTTAAGAGCATCAAAGAGGCGGCCGACTATCTGAAGCAGGTGGACAAAAACAAGACTCTTTACAGGCAATACCACGATTGGCGTCGCCATGGAGAAGTTGTTACTTCCTTCCCGCACCACCCTGGAACTCTTTGTAGGACACTGCCACATATCTACCCGAGACCATCGAATGAATTAAAATTAATCGGGGATTCGGCTTGGTACAAGGACTGCCGAACAGTTCCAAGCGAAATGGATGTTAACTCCCAATTTGAGAACATCGGCAACTGGACTCCTTGGTAACAATGCTGTTGTAGACCGACATCCGATAATAGGGACTTTTAGATTCTGCACGACGAGAACGCGGACTGCCCTTTTAAGGCAATGTGACGTCACTGCTAGTGCCTTAAAAGGACGTCACATTGCCTTAAAAGGGCAGTCCACGTTCTCGTCGTGCATAATCTAAAAGTCCCTAATGTCGGTATCACGAACCCTCAGAAAAGTTGTCAGAAGCCCAAGAAACCGACATGTCGGTCTCTGGGACTTCAGTCTAATGAATCGTCAGAAAATACCGTAGGTCTCGTGAACTATCCTCTTCTTACGCTGTAGTCACTGTGAATTGCTGACTGTTTACATGTAATTCGATCTCTTTACTTCATTTTCGAAAGAGGTGTTTTGTACAATGAGATTTCAACGGCAATGAAAATGTTGTCCTCTGAAAACAAACTAGGTCTGTTTGGCCGGAACAACTTCATCACAAGCGCCATTGTCTTTAAAGAAGACTTGGTCAACCTCAAAAATATTGTTAAATGTTTGCTCTTATGAGGGCATATGTGTATGTTTAGTATTGTCCAAATAACTACTTTAACATATGATGTGATCTAAAGAGAGTAAGCATAGGTACCCTAAAACGAGGTGAAAATTGACAAACTTTGGAAACGTTTTGATCTAATCTATCTCCCAGAAATGATGAGGACCTTTTTATTTTTTGAAGTTCAGTCTGGTTTCTTTGTTAAATCTCTATTACCAAATATTTTTCAAATTTTGTTGTTGTCAATAATATTTTTTTAATACAAATTCTGTCCATGGAGTCCGTCACATTGCGTGTCTTTAGCCGTTTCTCTTTTCTCTAATATTTTAATATTTTAGGGGCGGATCCAGGATGGACAGAAATGGAGGGGCGGGGAAGTCCCATTAGATCTCCCAGACTCACTCAGTGGAGAGAGAGAGAGAGAGAGAGAGAGAGAGAGAGAGAGAGAAAGAGAGGGGAGAGGGAGAGAGAGAGAGTAAGAGAGGGAGAGAGAGAGAGGGGAGAGAGAGAGAGAGAGAGAGAGAGAGAGAGTGAGAGAGAGAGAGGGGGGAGAGAGGGGAGGGGGTCTGACATGCCCTTTTCGTCTATTATCATCTTTCTCCTTTTTATACCCATTTTCCACATAACATTGCAGTCATCTGGATCTGCCATTCATTTTTTGTCTCGCCTGCGTAGCAAAAAGCGAGACATAGGCGCCGCTTTTCCGGTGACGGCGGCGGCGACGGCGACGGCGACGGCGACGGCGACGGCGTCAACATCAAAAACTTAACCTAAGGTTAAGTTTTTGAATTTTTGGTATAATTTTTAAAGTATAAGTTCTTAGTCAATGAAACTTTGACTTTAGGGTAATCAAGTATCCCCAATCATGTGAGTAGAATTTCAGATCACAAAGTCAAGGTCAAAGGTCATTTCAGGTCAACAGACTTGGACTATGTTGTAGCATCATCATCGAAAACTTAACCTAAGGTTAAGTTTTTTAATTTTTGATATAATTTTGAAAGTATAAGTTCTTAGTCAATGAAACTTGGACTATAGGGTTATCAAGTCTCCCCAATCATGTGAGTAGAATTTCAGGTCACTAAGTTAAGGTCAAAGGCCATTTAAGGTCAACAAACTAAGACCTTGTTGTGGCATCAACCTTAAGATTTTCAAAATGCTTCTTCTTCGTTATTTTTCAACCGATTTTGATTCTGATTGTTTCATATGATAGGGCTAGGAGGGGATTTAAAATTTCTACACAGAATCGTGAATTCATTATCTATGCTAATTTATGCAAATTTATTCGAAATCACAAAAAAGGCTTCTTCTCCTTCATTTCTCGACCGATTTTGATTTGGTTTGCTTTATATCGTAGAGCTAACTTTGGTACACTAAACTTCTACACAGAATTTTGAAATTGTTCTCCATTAATTAATTATGGTAATTTATGCAAATTTATTCCAAAAATAACAAAAATTGCTTCTTTTCCCTCATTTCTTGACCGATTTTGCCTTATCTGGTAGAGCTAAATTTGGAACAATAAACTTCTACACAGAATTGTGAGATTTTGCTCCATTGTTTATTTATGGTACTTTATGCAAATGAAATGAAATTATGTCCCTTCCAGGGCATCAAATTTCTATTTTTTGACCAGTTCAAAAGTGTACCACATAAAATTTACGATATTTGTTGTTGTGAGATGCGGATGAGCGCTACGTCATTGACGTTCTGGTTTATCATATTGAATTGCGTTATGCAGGCGAGACCGCCGAGAGCGTTTCCCTTGTCTATAATTTATTTCAATTATGCTTTTTAATGTTTTAGTCACTGCTTAGGAAAATGTGGGATAAAATTTTCAACATGTTTCCGAGAAGCCTGAGTATATCCGGGGGGGGGGGGGGGGGGGAGGGGTACTCAGATTTGGTTTGGACGGGGGTGTGCCGCTCAAGCCTCGAAACCCCTATCCCTATCCATTATTAGGGATCATTTTGGGTCATTTTTATCGAAAAAAAGACAAATAATTTTCCCACATTCATTTTCGAGTGTTTTTCGGGTGTTTGCATGGCAAGCACCCGACATTTATGCAAATTTTGTGAAAACGAACCCATATTTAATGGTATTTTTTTTTAAAAGTGGGACCCATGTTTAGGGATTTTTGTGTGAAAAATTGACCCATTAGAGCGGCACATCCCCGTATGTCCTAATATGTGAGTACCCCCCCCCCCCCCCCCCCCCTTGTATTTAACTTACCTCAACGGGTGCTTTAGGGCGTGGTTTAACCATGAGTTGTGATGTGGTGTAGTTTTAGATATGTACAATTCCGACAGATTGTTGGTAATTATATGAACAGACAGAAGAAGTCTTCCAGTGTTAGACCTGAAAGTAATTCAGGACGTTAGTTATTTGGGAGGCTTTTTCTTCTCATGGAATTACGCATTAATCTATTCATTCTTTTCATTTGTATTTATCAATAAATATGGCATGATAAATAAATAGTGAATAAGTGATGTCACTGAGTATTATTGAGTTGTTCAAGTGTCACATAATTAATTGCATATGTTTTTAATATAATGGCAATGTCCACATCCCTTTCGCTCTCTCTCTCTCTCTCTCTCTCTCTCTCTCCCTCACTCTCTCTCTCTCCCTCCCTCCCTCTCTTCTCTCTCCCTCCCTCTCTTCTCTCTTCTCTACCCCCTCCGTTCCTCTTCCTGTCTCAGACTTTTTTCCCACTTTCATTTACATTCGTTCCTCTCTCTCTCTCTCTCTCTCTCTCTCTCTCTCATCATCATCACCCTCTACATCACACCCCCTCTCTCTCTCTCTCTCTCTCTCCATCCCCTATCTACTCACTCTATCCCTCACGTCTTTCATGATATTTCCCCTCTCTTCTCTCCTTAGATATTTCTTTGGAGAAATTTGGAGAAAAATGACGCTGTAGAATTATCATAAATTTCATTAGCACAGACTGCGTCTTGCTTTAAGAAGAAATTCGTAACTTCTTTACACAATAAAATGATGTTAGAATAACATGATCATACACATCCTCTGCGCATACATTAAAAACCATCTCAAAGAAGCTTCAATGTAAAAGAAATATGTTTATTTAATTACTAAGATACACTCACAGATTATGTACACAATACAAAGGCAAAGAAAGTAATTGTTAACGAACAATTATTATAATCAACGATTGCATAATACATAGGCTCATCTCTCTCTCTCTCTCTCTCTCGCTCGCTCTCTCTCTCTCTCTCTCTCCCTCTCTCTCTCTCCCTCTCTCTCTCTCTCTTCCTCTCCCACCCCCTCTCTCTTCCTCTCCCACCCCCTCTCTCTCTTTCTCTCTCTCCCTCTCCCCTCTTTCTTTTTCTCTCTCCCTCTCTTTTTCTATCTGTCTCTCTTTTTACCCCTCTCCCCCTCTCTCCCCCTCTTTCTCCCTCCCTCCCTCCTTCCCTCTCGTTCTATTTTTCTACGTTGTCGCTTTGAAAGTCTTTTTTTGTTCGTCTTAGTCATCACTCTCATCCGATTCCGATGTTGATTGTCCTTCTCTTTTCTCCAGCTCCTGGTGGATCTCGACTTTAAGTTCATCCAGGAGGTGCTTGAGGTAGTCGGTCTCCTCGGCGTCGTCCTTTTCGAGGCTTTTCACGACCAGGAGATCGGTGAACATCACCCTCGCCATCATCAGCATAGCACGTGCACGGTCAAACAGACTTGCCTAATCGGAAAGTGGGAAAACAAAATATAATAAAATAATAATAATAATTCCGCTTTTATATAGCGCTATGATGTCTCTAAGCGCTTTACAGATATACTATTAACCCGGTCATTGGATTCAATACTGGCCCGCACACACTGGGTGTACAATCACCACTCCCTGGGGAGCATTCCAGCCAGGCGTTATTTGACATGAAACATTTGACTTGATGTTGAGGCAAGCGGTTGTCATGGAAATTGATATACAATTAGTATATGAATAATATGAAACATGACACAGGATGTATGGACCTAGCTGTACTCTGTAATTTTATTTCAGCAGTCTTGCATATCATAATAGTATACATATAAATGAGCAATTACGTATTCTATGAATACTTATGTTTGCGATTATATTTCTCTTGCGAAAGGGAAATCGATTTGTTTGAATGATTGATTGATTGATTGATTGATTGATTGATTGATTGAATGGTTTGTGCTTATTATGGTAACATGTTATATCAAATTCCTATAGTGACATGAAAACAAAAAAGATAAATTTGCAGCCTTACTAACAATATAATTCAACGTCGAATCGTTATAAGTAGGTCTCTTGTCTAAGTTCATGACTAAAAATGTCTACCCCGTAATATTATGAAGCCACAGAATATATTGAAAGGTTTTTACACAATGCACATTGTATGATATAAGTAGTGACATGTAAACAAAAAAGACAAATTTGCGGCCTTACTAACAATTTGATTCAACGTCGAATCGTTTTAAGTAGTCTCTTGTCTAAGTTCATGACTAAAAATGTCTACCCCGTAATATTATGAAGCCACATAACATATTGAAAGGTTGCGCCCGTTTACAATGTCAATATAATGTCTGAGCTATTCGTCTGGCTTTCATTTTAATGTGTATTTTATCGATTTAGAGCACTCACTGGCAGTAATTGAATTTCATGCGCCCAAACTGACGAACGACATAGTTGTTCAGATGATATTGCGACTTTGTGCTCTAGAGGCGTTATTTTTAACCAACCTTGAAAATAAATTTTTTATAACTTGAAAAATTGTTGAGAATTGTGAACAGACATATTACATTTTGAATGAAACTCTCATATATAATACGCCTCATTTAAAACACACTTTTATTTAAATCTGTATACAAATTCGTTTTAATGAAATCATCAATAGAGGCGGATAAAGGACTGTAAGGAAAAAAACAAACTATTTTAAAATCGCTAACACTTCCAATAGGGGGCTCAGAGAACATCCCTTCTCCTCCATCTAACCGCTTTCCCTTTTCAGCTCACTTTGACCATGGGCCCCCTCGCCCTCCCCTCCCCTCGCCCTCCCCCTCCCCCTCCCCTCCCCCTGCCCCTGCCCCGCCCTCCCTCTGCCCTCCCAATCTCTCCCTCTCCCCGTCAACAATATTTTGGATCCACCAATTGCACCCCCATGATCCCCCCCGATAATGGTAATACTTGTGAATTCTGAGCGGAGCCTCCCTCTCACCGTAGTAGGTCCATGCTCTCACATAGTCACTACTTTTAATAAAACATGAACTCATAAACATGCCCAGCTAAATACCATTTACCATCGGATATCATGTATTCATTCCGTTGCTACGGTCTTATGTCACGTGATGTTTGGTGGCTGTATTTACAAACGCCATGGAATTCGCCGATCTCAACGAATATTTTATTGGCCGACATGCGATCGTGGCTCGTTCAACAAAGAGACCCTATTGTTTGCGACACTGGACAGACAATTTGAAGACTGAACGTATAATAAATTATTTCAACCTGGATGATAAATTAAGGTCATTTGTAAATGAAAAAAAAAATCTTTGCATAATCTCCCAGTCACAACGAGACGACCGATCCAAATTTCTCTAAAAATATGAGATTGTGCTTTCCTCGCCTTACTATATAACTCCCTATTAAAGGTATAGTGATTTTTGTAATTTTTGAATGTTGATTTATGTTGATTTATAAATCTAGTATACTATTGGATTTGATTTGATATGGTTTATAGATAAAAACGTACATTCAAAATAGCAGCCAGAGGGTGAAACAAATTGAATTTACAAAAGATTGACACATACAAATACATAACATAAAAAAATCGATTTGGTAAAATACATTTACGTTTACATTAGATTACAAAATATATATATGAATGTCAAATGGCAATTCACAGTGAATAATCAAGGAGATAATAATGATGATGACATCAGTAATGATGATGATCTTACCTCGACATAATCTCGTACTTTCTTGACTTGGTTTCTAACGTTACTGATCTGACCGCTTATACCCCACATACCATAGCCTGTATTCAGCTGAGAATTACTGCTATAAAACTCATGTAACCTGTTGAAAAAAGATTGAGACAAGAAACATAGGCTATGTGTTAACGGTCGGAAAGTATAATTATACTGTAGCCTCATCGCGATGGCTCAGTGGTAGAGTCTCTTAACCGGGAGGTCGCGGGTTCGAAACCAAGTCGTTTTTACTGGCTGCCTGCCGTAGCAACAAACAACAATCCCCGTTTCGTTGACGATCAGCCATGCATGAAGTCTTTCGTCTCCTTTGTTGTTAGGGCAGACAACCAGTAGACGGGAGTCGTTTAAAAATAAAATTATGGAAATGCAATCATTACTTTGAACAAACAGAACTTTGTTATTCCTGGCTTTAGGTGTCATTTGAAAGGGCAAAAAATGAACTTTCTAGATGGTGATTGCCTCTTTGAAATTCAGATACCGTCCGCCAAATGTATTTTTGGTACCCTTTCTTCAAATTGTTTTTAATCACTCATGCGTGAAATATGCATCATATGGGTTACACTAATGAAAGAGGAGGATCTAAGCTTTACAAACATGTGTCATTTATTAATTATAATTTTGATTAAGTTATAAAACATCGATGACTCTCGGGTTCGTTTTTTCTGCGACGCACTGTAGAGTACCGAAGTGCTAATGCCATATTTGCTTTTCGTTCCGGTTCCTCGTTCCAAACAACAGAGCTTGTGCATGAGGTTCCCCTGGAAATCATTCAAGCAACGGACTGGTACAGGGCGAATTCAGTGTTTGGCGCTATTGTTTAGCACAAGATTCTTTGGAATCAGCAACCTTGACAACTTCTTTTTCTTCTTCTGTTGAAGTACAGGCCACCATGTTGTCGGTGTATCTTTGTACTTTGAAGTTGTTCAGATATAAATGTACAGTGCTGTGGAAGATCTAATCCATATGCGGTTAAAAAGAACAGAACTTGGCCAATATGACGTCACACTTCGGTACTCTACATGTTCGTTTACAGACTCCTAAATAACATCACCTTGTGACGTCATCCTCTCTATCATCCCACATGGACGACTCTGGTTCCACCCTGTAGAGTCGCACGCAGAAATCAGGCGAGATCTTATTGACTAGGAGCGTCGTCATGAACGTTGAGGGAATGGGTTTCCCGATCCGCGGCATGACCAGGGTGTGCTTACGGAGGACGAGGTGGTTCTTGATCTCGCCCTCGGCCTCGCACAGCGTGGTCAAGCTCCTTGTCATCTGCTCGTGCCGGAGCTCGTCCAGCGTGCCGATCCAGATGTAGAAGGCGAAACGGAAGACCTTCTCGAGGATTAGGTAGGCTAACCTGAATGGAGAATGGAATCGTGTTACTTTTTTATTTCTTGTACAATGGTGTAACTCCCACGAGGTGCATCAAAGATTGCGCCAGCCTCTGACACACTCCTACGTCAGCAGTAAAAAAAAACACGCATGCGATAGGTATAATGCTTGTTATAATAATTTGTAAAGAAAATTATTCAGGACATAAATGAAAAGTATACAGGAGTTCGGTAGCGTATAAAAATGAACCAAACATTCCAGATATCGATGAGGCATGTGCATCATGGGGGGGGGGGGGCGCCAGCCTTACTCGGTGAATTAAATGCAAATTAAAATTGCCATTGATTGGGCTGGAATGTGCGAGGACTTCAAGTCATCTTCTTTTCATGTCCTCCCTTATCCTCACTTTCTCTTCCTAGTTTTCCTTTGTTTTAATGGGGGTGGGGTGGGGGTCCCCATGCCCAATAGTAGCTACGCCACCGCAGGGAGGGGTTACCTGGCCATGTCGGAGCGAACACTGCGGACGTCGGGTTCATAGCCCGCTGTTCGTTTACGGATCAAGATGGCGGAGATCAGCTGCTGTTGGGGCTCCTGCTGGGCGAGAATCATGTCAATCCGAGGTTGAACGATGGTACGACTACGAAGGTACTTCATCTTAGGGTGCTCGAACTCCATCATGACCTGGTCATTGAAGACAATGTTAGAAAAAATGACGTAATTTATTGTTGGTGTATGTTGCCAACTTCATTAAAATTGCACGGTTGATATTTCATAAGTCGTCTTAAATCTACTAATAAATTCAAATAGTGTTTTTTCGTGATTCAGAGGCATGTACTGCCTGTATGGGTAAATAAAAGTGTTTTTTTCATCCTAGCTTTTTAGGAACTATCAGAATTATTGTGCCACTCCCCTCCGTTTGACAAAAACCTATACCAAATCCCCCTTGACATTCCGTGCTGTAGCTGCCCGGTATGTTTTGATATTAGATGGGTTGGAATTTATTCCTTGAATGCTTTGAGTGTCTT